>NC_081294.1:118256218-118956218 GCF_030435805.1 Mustela lutreola | reverse complement strand
ATCTGTTTAAAGAGTTTTTGCCATCTAATGAGCAATATAAATTATTAATATTTTCATGTTCTTGGGGACATTCACAGCCATAATTTTACCAACACAGCTGTTTGACCTGGTGACATCATGTTTTGCATATTTTTGCATTTTAATGAGTCAGTCATTTAAAAGGTTACAAAGAAACCATAACTCATAAGTAATTAAATTATTTAGCAGAAGTATGAGGAGATCTTCTGACATAGGTCACTGTGGGAAGGGAAATTCATAGCTGTACTCAGTTGCACCTGTTTATTGGGAGGTAAATGTGTATAGAAGCTTTTCCCTTAGATTATGAAATGACTTTACTCAATGAAATACCTGAATGTTTACGATGCACACACACACATACACACACACATCCCCAAGCAGTGCATTTTCATTGTGATGGAGTAAGTTAAACTATTACTCTTAATACAAACACAAGCATAGCTTACTTACCATTTAGGGTTAACTATCCTTGAAAGTGTAGCCAGATTGGTTTTAGGACTGTCTTGTGATTATGCTTTCCTCCTTTTTTGAAGAATAAAATGGTTTCATGTAGAGGTTTTAGGAATTTGTACTTAATTCCGATTTGGAATTTTCTATTGAATGGACATATCTTGTACTGCTATATATTTTCCTCTCAGGACTGCCTTTGTTGTGTCCCACAGATTTTGAACCATTGTATTTTTCATTATCATAAAAGAAAAGGTGACTCATAGGTATAGCACTGTACCTAGCACAGCGCTTGGTTAATAGTAGCTGCTTATTAAGTATTCATTGTATGGAATCAGTTTTTAACACATTATTGACTCATTGAATACTTGGGGTCCTTCTTTATGTCCTCATGCTTGCAAGTGGACTCTAGAACCACAAGGAAAGCACTCATATATATTCTTGAAAAAACAACAAAAATATTTTAAATATGCTATTTTAATTAGAAGAAAAAAAGAAAGAGAAAGGTGGCATATATGAAGATAAAATGATTAATGTACTGTAGTTTTTAAGCAGATTTTTTTTTAAAGATTTTTATTTTTTTGACAGACAGAGATCACAAGTAGACAGAGAGGCAGGCAGAGAGAGGGAAGCAGGCTCCCTGCTGAGCAGAGAGCCAAATATGGGACTCGATCCCAGGACCCTGGGACCATGACCTGAGCTGAAGGCAGCGGCTTAACCCACTGAGCCACCCAGGCGCCCAATTTTTAAGCAGATTTTAAGAGTAATTTGAAACCGTAAGCCTATGTTTGCATGGTATATATATGATCAGGTCAAGTGATAATGTTTTGAAAGACTTTGAGCCTATCATCTATAGCTATGATATTTACACAGTTTTCTAAAGGATTTTAGTGGGAAGCTAGGAGACTATTGGACTTTCATTTTGCCCTCTAAAGCATAAAGGCACAATTTTCATGGAGGACATAAATTTCATAAGGTGAATTTGTCCATCCGACTCTGCTTGGGACCATGTAATAAGGAGGTGTGTCTCTAAGATTTCCTATACCCACTTAGGGGTTTTGATCTGTCATAGACAGGCAACAGTTGTAACTTGTTACTTCTTTTTACTGTAATGTGTAAACGTGTGGGTGTATGTCTGTTTTTTAAATGAGAATGAAAAGCAAAGTATAAAAGATTTCATAATGCTGTAGTATTAAATCACATTTATGTCCTTGATAATGAGTGGTAAATGTTTTTAATGATGCTATTGTAAATTTATAGAGTGCTTTAATAAATAAAATATTGCTGATCAGAAGAAAAAATTGTGTTTAAGCATCACAGTGTTCTAAAACCTAGGAAAAGTTAGAAACAGAACAGGCGATAATATAGATAAGTGCAAAGTGAATGTTTTAAAATAAATAGCACTTGGGTGACCTGAGATGTCAGAACTAGAGACAAGGGTGTGTGTTTGTCAATATATCCTTCATGTTTTACAGACTCCTAAGGGAACAAGGGAAGATACAATTTCACCTTTTCTGTGCCAAAACATTTTAATTATATCTTCTTCCAACTACAGCGGTTCAGTAACCAAGGAGCTGACATTGATGCATGTGTTGATAAAGCTGCAAACATTCAAAATGAGATTAACAAAGATTTTGAGCAAAGGGTGACAGCTAATTTTGCACAGTGTTCTGCATCTGATTCAGGCCAGCATAATAATAGAATATTTTATAACTGTTTTGTTATTCAAAAGGACTTTTATGATGCATTTATATTTGTGGATATCTTTGTATCATACTTAAAAATTATCTATCCTGTGGCTAAAACTATTTGCACATCTATGTTGTAATGCAGAGACAATATTATAAAGGAAAAAAAAACCCTCTTACTGTAACTTGTGGGTTTTGTTTTTGTCGTTGTTGTTGTCTTTTTTTGTAATCATACTTTATCCTTGGAACTCTTTGCCGTAACCTTAATTTGTCTTGAGCACACTAGCTGGAGAAGGTATAGAGATGGTAAATGTATATTTTCTCATGTTGCTTAGTATGCACTAATAAAATGACCAAGAAAAGTTATATTCAACTTACTTAATTAATAAAACTGTAGTTTCTTTATGTTCTTGAACTCCTTTGAGCACATTTCAGTGTATTTCTTTTCTCTTCTATTCTCTACTTGAAGGCAGCTGACAGTCTTCTTTCACTTTTCTTTTTGTTTGTGAAATTTTCTTTTTTTTTTTTTTTTTATCCACTCACTTCTCCATCTGCTTTCACTTTTGTTTGCTTGGGCCGTCTCTCATCCCAACTTGATAATGAGGAATGCAGTGTGACCCTGACCTCTATCAGCCCATGCATGACCTTCTGACTCTACCATATAACCTTTGACCTTCTCTTTGACAGCTTGATTAATTACCCTGTGTTATGATTTATGAGTAAGTGCTATGTAAAAATAATAGACAACAGGTGGTCCTCTGAAAACTTTTTGTGGCATGTTTTCTTTTACTGACTAACTTGATGAGCTATTTGAAGTTGGAAACTTACTGGAATAATCTATGTTGGTCTATATCATGGTATTTTTGTACCATGGAACACGACATTAGAATATAGGGAGCTACAAGTTAAAGCATGATTGTGACAAACATTTTACAAAATATTAGCAGGGTGCTGTTACCTAAGTGCACGTTGGGAGGAAGCAGAAAATGGAGTCAAGTGACATTTTAGGCGTTTCAGTCCCAGGTCACGTCTTGAGAAAATTGCTGAAATAATGGAGGGGGCATTTTTCAAGCAGAGCTGCAGCTCCAACAGCTATGTTTACTTTAACGCTTCACTAGTGACTTCTGATTGGTTTTCATGACCTCATCTCACTGTTGCACCTAGGCTGTTGCAACAGTGACATAGACATACCCTTGTTGTGAAAAAGATGAGAATAAACACAACATACATCTTTCAGAAAAGATGAATGGACAGTGGTTTGTCCATTTTAGCCATGGGTAGATGTAGCTTATAGGCAAATTGCTTTGGGTTTCATTTCCCTTGAGGATGAGCACCTTTTTTCTTTCAAACCAAACAGATAGAATGCTGAACTTGGAAAATATGATTGATAAGTCTGTGTTAAATGATCTTTTACAGAGCTTTGCCTGAAGACCAAAACAGACAGTTCCATAGGTCAGAGGATTCTACTCTGGTCCCTGACCTCTTTGGTCACACATGGCTTATAGTATTGGCAGGTTAATATGCATAGCTGAACACTTTCACCTGATTTTTTATTTAGCCAACCACAAGAGATTTGAAAAGATGTAGAATTTTCTCCTATTTTCTATTTTCCTTATAACTGGTATTTAATAGGCAAATTAACTTGGATAAATCTTTAATTTTAGTAAGATTCCATTGGGATCAAAATACATTCTGGCTTTGGTCAGACATTGAAACATTGTATCTATTTGTAGAACCTTCTTGACAAGTACATTTCTGTACTGATTTAATTTCTTAAGCAAGTTTTTCTCTTTGGTTCTTTGTGTTTGGCATCACCTATCTGTTTTAGACCTCTGACCTAAGCCATCATTTGTTGATTGAATGATAAATGAACTATTATTTATTAGTAAGTGCATCTACAGACTTCAAAGTAAAGGAGGCCTGCAGTCCTGTGCATTCTCTTTAAATCACAGCGAGCCGTTGTGCTGAATAAACTGCTATGTCTAGCAATAAAATTTTGAGGGTTTCTGATTAAGATTCCATGCGTTAGACCTTATAAACCCAGTTCCGAAAATGAAACTACAGTTACAGCTACAAAGGATAGAAAATGGAATGAGATAAGTGAAAGAGATTAGCCTCTTGATCACTTTCTTGATCTTCTGCTAGACTGTACTCTCAAACATAAGAGTTAATTAACAACTTTATATATACTTTGTCTCTTGAAATGTTGGATATTGGAATTGACTTGGGTAAATCATTAATCAGGATGCCAGAAGTTTTGTTTATTTAGTTGTAGAATGTTAGGTAATCAGTTTGATCATTTTGTCTTTTTGTCTTCTTAAAGATAACAGAAGTTTCTGGGTATGTTTAAAATGAACTGCCTTTTCATCTTAGGAGAAATTTAGCATGAATGATTAAATATAAAAAGAATACTTCCATATAAAATGTTTAAGGTTATAACATTAGTTATGGAGGCCTCATTAGAGTGGCAATGCATGGTTCTTTTATGATATTATATCTGATGCCTGGTTTTATAAAGTTTTGTAAAACTTTATGGGTACACTTGTTAAAGGTCAAACTAGGATCTCTTTCTATTTCTTTGTGTATCGATTGAGTTATTGCAAATAGAGAGAATTAATTTTTAAAATGGCATTTATTCTGTTTTTTTTTTAAAGATGGTTTCTTCAATGGTTTCATATGGTTAAATTTAGCTATTGGTATGTTATCTGCCTTGTTTTACTTTGACTATTTACTTTGATACCTTGGTTTCCATGTATTAATGTTGACATGGCAAAAGTCTTTTTAGCTTTATTATATAAAGGAATTTTTGGACAATATTTGTATGTGACAGAGAAAAGGAAGAAAAGATGAAGTTTTTCTAATATCTGTAGTTAGAGCATATATAAGTGGGATAGTTGACTTTATTTTGTTTCTCCAGTTTTCTCTTCTTCATTATAAAGTGGTTATTAATGGTCTCCATGAATATCGCTTTAATTAATTTATCAGGAAAATTTTAATTGAAAAATGTAAGTTTTTCACAGAATGGTAATTGAATTTGTAACAAAGACATTTATTAATATAAGCTCTCATTTCTGCAGGAAATGTTCCTGAATATTTCTTAATTGTTATTCCATTAATTAAATTGGCAGTATGAAATATCTAAGTGATAAAATATTTTCTAAATAATTCAGGTATTTAAAGAGCAGCATTCATTGTTGAAATCTAAATGCTAAAAATTCTTTAATTGATTTATGGAGTGGTAATTTTAAAATAGAATCATTTTTCATTAGTTGATGCCTTGGTGAAAAATTGATATTGTGTCTTTATAAAATTGGACAAATGAGTCATGTAATTTTCAGTTACATAATCAATAACTTAGACAAATACTACTTCTTTGATGATTTATGTTTGTCTGCTTTTTATACTTATTTAGATAGGACACATCAAATTTCAGACTCCATTGAAAATCAAGTAGGTGCAGTAATTTTTCAATCAATGATTTCCAAAAATTGAAGTAAAAACTTCTGCTTAAATTAACGTGGTATTATGAGAAATACTGTATCTAGTGATTAAGTTAAAAATTAGGCCAAAAATTTTATAATTCTAGTGGGTATAAACTTTGTCTAAAGTGTTTACCTTTATTTGGAATTCCTTTATGGTACAAAGGTGATGCTCACATTCTATCAATTTATTAAAGTTTCACTTTCTTACATTGAGTTTGATGTTTTTCATAATATCATTAAAATGTAGTATATCACTATATTCATCTCTAAGAATTCTAAGATCCTGTTTTGGGTTTGCTACTTCTAACTCATGTGTGAGTATGAGAGACTGTGTGTGTGTGTGTGTGTGTTTAAAGTTCAATTCACTCAGAGAAGGCAGGGAAGAAACATGACAGGAGACCACTTACTCATGGTACAGAATCTAGTAAGGAGGCAATTTTCTTTTTGGCCTACGGTGACCTTTTTTGACTATGTTCCTTACACCAAAGACAGTGTATGAATGCCTCTATTTCACCCTGTTTAGCAGAGTGCAACAGTGTTCTTTAATTTAACTTTTAGTGGGAGGAGAAGTTATAGCTGAAATTTGAGAAGGGCGTGAAAAGTTGTAAGAGGCACAAGGAAGAGGGGTAGGAACTTCCTTCAAATGTGATTTTAATAACTAGTCAAGTGTGTCCAACTGTAGAAAATCACCAAGTGACAATCTGTCTACCTGACAGTGATCACAATGAATTACAAGACTTTTGAATAGCTATACAGATTAGAATAAAGCAGGACCAAATAAAATATCTTTTGTTGGTAAAACTTTGACTTACTAGCTAAGATACTTAAAAAGAGAACCCCCCCCCAAAAACCGTTTATCTTATGCTTTGATGTAGAACGTTTAAGTTTTTAAATTTGTAAAATATTTTATAACTTCTCATAAAATAGGTATTTGTTTAAAAGTTTTACTTGAACATGTATTAAAGAATATATGGTATTTTGTTAATCAGTTTGGCATTATATAGTTTTCATGTGTGCAAGACAACTATATCTTAATTAACAGTACTATCACTAAAATCACAACTTTAATGAACTTCACAATCTGCAAACCATATCATAGTTTTAGACAATCATATCAACTGGGGGGCAAAACTTGAAAAACCCCATGAAGTTTTTATGTAGATTGTGAAATCGACCATTAAAAAAACCAATTACATGCAGCAGTGTGGCATACTTAAAAATAAGATAATTGAGTCAATGCTAATATTACTCTATTATTACTGCAATCACTTTTTAAAAAATCATCTTATTATGGTCAATTTGGCAAAAAACAAATTTTAAACTTGAATTAATTCTACAGTTATGCTTTTAGAAAAAGTATTGAGTTTTCTTTTTCAGTAAGAATGATATTTTTCAAGTTTTATTTTCCATAGCTCTTATGTGTTTTTATTGCAATGTAGTACACTTTTAAAATATGACCTTATAGGATTTTACAAGGCAAAATTGGGACACCCACAGTACAGAAGTGAATAGAAAATACAAGATATTAATAGCTTCACAAATTTATGTTGCACATGCTTGTTAGTGGAAATTGTTTATTCTTCTCTAATTTCTCACGGTTTGATTATTCCATCAGCTATAACTTAATATAAATACCAAAAGTTTTCCCAATTCTAACCATAGAAATGTTTGCCTTGCTAGAATTGTCAGACAGGAAAATATATTTTTAAAACTTTAGAGAAGGTATAATAGCTCAGTAAGCTGTATTTCAGACTTTGGGACTTGTTTCCTAGTACTGGCCCCCAGTATAGAGAAATTTTTATGATGGTTAAAAATGAAAGAAATTTTAGGATTAAATAATTGCTCCCATGCCTTACAGTCGGACATTATTTTGTTTTATGATTTGTGTGGCCTCCTGAAAGAAGAGAGGTGGAAAAAATACCAACTGCACAGGTTGATTATTATGTTTCTGCTATTATAGATATGTAAATCTGTAGAATGTTAGGTCACATTTATTCCTTAATTGCTTATTCTTTCTGGAATTCAAACAAATAAAAAATGCTCATTAAAGTGCAATTGTAAAGGAAAGAGAATCCAACAAAATAGGGTGTGGAATTTTAACTTCAGCTTCAAAGAGGCTGTTTTTTCAAAATAGGTATTTAAATATTGATGTGGTTTGAAAGTGTACTTGTTATTTGTTAATTTATTTCAATTACTTGGGGGCTTCTGAGAGATCTAAAGTACTTTATAAAAAAAATATAACCTTGGCAATCTTTGTGTTACAATTTTGTCTTCTTATTCTTACAAATAATCTATTTAACACAAACAGTGCAGGCAAACAATTTTAAATAACTTTTTGTTGGAAAAAGTAGAACTATAGTCTTTTATAAAGAAATACTTTAGTGACTATACAACTATATTAAATTACTTACTATGAAATTTTGCAGATTTTTTTTATGAATTGAGATGGTTTCTAAGATTAAATTATGCTGCCTTCTTTGCTTTCAAAACAGGAGGGATATGGAGTAATAGTACTGAATCCCAATGAAAACTATATTGAAGTAGAAAAGCCAAAGATCCATGTACAGTCATCTTCTGAGAGTTCAGATGAACCAGCAGAAAAACGGGAAAGAAAAGATAAAGTCTCTAAAGAAACAAAGAAGCGACGTGATTTCTATGAAAAGTATCGTAACCCCCAAAGGGAAAAAGAGATGATGCAGCTGTATATCAGAGTAAGTAATAAGATTATTACTCTCCTTCACTATTTCTTTTACTATATTTGTATTGTATGTCATAATTATTATTATTTTTTTTTTAAAAGAAACTTAATTCTTTAATTTTCAGCCATTCATATCCCATGGTTGTTACTTGGGTGAAATTTTTTTTATTCAGAATTACAAAATACATCCTTATTTCAGTGTGATATTTTACTTAAGTTTCAAAGCAATTATGAATGCTCCATACAAAACATTGGTCTTCATCTTGGGTGGTGATAGTTTTTATGCATTCTTTTCCTATGAGCAACCATCCATCCACAGTGTTTCAGCTTAACTTCCGAAGGCAGATGGAGGGAGGAAGAGTAATTAATATCTTAATAAATATTTAAACTAGAATAGTTTAGGGATAGTGTAATGAGGGAACTCTCTCCTTTGCTCTTTTCTTACCCAGTGAACCTTTGCACTTTGTAATGCTAGCAGCATGGGATCGTTACAGCAGTGCTGCCCAAGGAGTTCTAATTCGTAGGGGGCACAAACAATTTTATTTGAACTTTGACACATTCTGCTTGATATACATACTGTGTATTGTATATATGAGACATATTTATGCAATTTTCAAAGCCCTTATTACGGGTCCTATAAATAGAATTTAATAGTAAAGCGCGTCAAAAATGCTACTAGGTAAGTAAAATAGTAAATTGATATGTTCTTTAAAAGTGAGCAATTCAGAACATTTAAGCATAGACAAATTAACACTTTATAAATTATATTGTAGGATAATAGTAAAGTTTCAAATTAATCAGTTTGAACTATTTGTACACTTCCTTTAAAAAAGTTTACTAATAAAATATTTCATACCATCTTTGAGGGGAATATGTAACTTTCTGAGTTATTTTCTTCATTCTCATTCATTGCATAATCCCTATACTTTTGGGAATTACACTTCAAACTTTCAAGACTATAGGTCGGTTTGTTGAGTAAGTTAGGGTAGTTAAACAGTACGAAAGCAGCATGTAAATCCTCATGACCCAAAAAAAAAATCCTCATCTCAGTATCCAGACTGAGAATACCCAAAGCTCATCATACAGTAACTCAAGCTAAAGTTAGTCAGAATGCAGTATTTAAATTTCTGAAAAGCATCTCGCTATGTAATATATTTTTTGAAAAACAAAAACAGTGATTACATTGGAATCAATAAGTAGCTTGCTTGTTCTAATGTAGGTATGTTACCGTGTTTCTTTCGTATGGCTGCATAGGTGTCATGGTGTTACCTTCTTTATCGGTTGTCCTAAGCTTTCTAATTATATGATCCAGTCTGTCAACTACCATTCTTAGGACAGTTAAAAAGAATTCTGATATCCATATTTTGAAAATGAATTGTAAAAGCTTTTGAAATATACACATCATTAAGAAAACTCATGTGCTTATGTAAAATGTCAACAAAAAGTTATTCTATGTATTGTTCTTCTTAAAGTTTGTTTTATTTGCCTATGATATATACAGAATATGGATCTATTTCTGACATCTGTCTTGTAGGTTTTATATCTCCTTTTCTATTTTCTCTTGTCACCACTGTGTGGGTATTTTGCTTTTGTTCCTTGTATGTGTGCATTTTCTTTTTTCTGTTTCATTTATCTGAATGGATGAATCAAATGAAACAAAATCTGTTTCATTTATCTCTGCCTCTGTTTTTCTTCTTATATCAAGGGAGAAAAATCTTTTTATTTTGCTTCATTTTTAGGATCTCTCTTTCCCTTTGTCTTTTTTCTTTCATTCTGCTATCTCTTTTACACTCCTGCCGTTTCTGCTTCTTTCCTTACATGTCTTTTTGCTTCTTTCTTCTTCGTCCCATTTCACTCATCAGTCTCAGTTCCCATTGAAAGCACTTAAAGCAAAAACAGACACTTTTAGAAAATACAACTATATGCCTGATAGTCTTAGTTATGAATGTCATTTTTCCTTAATAAATACACTTTCTCTTAAAATCTTCTAGAATTGTGCAAAATAGCAGTTAAGCTGGTACTCTTCAGACATAGTTCTAGATAGTAAGGTGTGATCCTGTGGTGGAGAAAGAGACGAATGATTCATGTTGTGTAAGATGCCTTAATTCTTAGGTAGTTTTGATCCACTCAAGAAGTAACTTCTTGTACTCTCCTTTCCAAAACATGTCTCCAAAAAGTGTAATTTTCAGACACAGAGCATGATATGTGATGGGGATAAATTAACATAAATTTCTATACTTCTTAACTATTTAATTTTGAAGTTGATCATCTAGTCTTTGGAACAGTCCCATGAGGTAAGTAGATCAAATAGCTTTATCCTTATTTTATAGGTAAGGAAACTGATGCACAGGTGGCTCATTTTTGTCTAAGAGAGCAGATAACTAGTAAATGGTGGAACTAAGTGTTGAAACCAGGACTTCTAGTTGTAGATTCTTTCTCCATTTGCTTTTTACCATGTTGTTCTACAGTTGGGAACAAAATATATACATGAAATATGAAAATTAAAACAATTATTATAAAAGCATGACATAAGTGACATGTGATGATTAATAGATTTTTATCAGTTATTAGATATTAATAGTTATTTAATAAATATCTATGAACAATTAATATATAATACATATTTATAACAAGTAATACGTGCACACAAATGTATTACATTATGTATATATACATATACACACTCTCTCTTAATAGGATCACTAGTATTCATCCAATTTTCTATGAGAAGACTGTGAGTCAAAACTTAGTAATTTCCCCAAAATAACATAACTCTTAATATAAGCTTCATGAGGACAGGGACTTAGTCTGTTTTGCTCACTATTATATCCCCAGAGCTCAGAAGAGAGTCTTCATAATAAATTTTTATTTGGTAAGTAAGGTGTTGGAGCCAAGATTAAAATCCCATACTACTACTTATTTTTAATATGTTCTGCTTCATTAAAGTATGCTACTTGATTGTGAGGAATCTCATTGAAACAATCCAAAACAAACAAAAATTACAGTGTTGGTCCCCTACCTACTCTAGTGACTGAGAAAACATTATGAAAATTAATGATACGAAGTCAGTTTCTCAAGATTTATTTAATACCTTGATCTATTCCTTTGCATCTGAATCTATAAGAGTGAGATATCCTGGTTTGTTTGTTTTTTTTAAACTCTGTCATCAAGGTAGTATGTTTATTGGTGAAAACGGAAATGTTTCATGCTGACTACTGCTATTTCTGTTGTGCACCCTTGCTCATAGAGTAGAGCCAGGCTGCTATACATGTTCTTTGCTGTACACCTTTGTGCTGTGTAATTTTGCTTCCTGTTCTTTCCCTCCATCCAAATTCTGCCCATGTTGTAGGGCCCAACTGAAATCTCGCCTTTTCGTATCATCGTAATCACTTACCATGACTCATGGAAGTCACTGCGACTGGTTAACTTATGTGAAATTTATCATTTGCTGTCTGAGATATCTCTTGTGTTTTTGTTTCGTAATATTATTAACATTTATCTTTCATGTATTTCCACTCCCCATAATATTGTAGATCTTTGAGCATGCTGTATTGGTCATTCCTTAAGAATAAACAGAAATGATGTAGTATTTACAGTAGTACAGAGCATACTATGAGGAATCAGAAACCGATAATAAACCCACTCATTAGAATCCAATACCCTGCAGGGAGACCAAAGCAAAAAGACTAGGCCTTAGTCTAGAGATACCTGGATAGAATTGCTTAAATATCTCTTCCAGAGGAGACTTAATTGTGGGCTGTGGTGATAGGAAGAAAAGAGATTAGACCCAGAAGGTTGAAGGAAAAAAAAAATGCTGCAAGTGGACGGGGGAAGAAATTACATGGCCACAGAAGGAAGAATCCAAATGTGGAGGAGACATTTACAGAGTAAGAATCTTGGCAAAGTCTGGCATTACACATTGAAGATACTCAAATATTTATGGCTTGATTGCTTGTTGACATCCATCAAAAATCTTACTCCTTAGCATGAGAGATATTTGGTGTCTAGTTTTCTGACGGATTTTTTCAGCATTTATGTGAATTTTTGCAATTGTTCAGAAACAGCCAACTGATAAACTGAAGCTTTCTTTCAAAAAATATGTTTTTGATGTTTTTGGGTTATGTTCAAAATATTGGTGAAGGCTAATAAATATCCCATCTTCTCTGTACCTGTTCTCTTCTGTACTACAGCCACTGGAGTCATTTCTATCTAGTGCTTTAGCAACCAAATTTAGTTTTTTTAATATTATAGTCAATGAATGTTTATTCTCTGGAACCATTTTATTTTCCCAATATATTTAAATATTTGCGTTTTCTTTTCTTCTGGAATCTGTTAAAAAGCCAAACTCTCCTTTCAAATTTTGTAAATATCTATTACAGACCGGCAGAAGTAAACTAGAATCCAGGCCTAAAACTTTAAGATTAACAAAGTGTAGGGTTTTTTATGTACTAAATGAGTATAAATAAATATGACTAACTATTGGATTATGTAGTACATTTCTGATGCATTAGAAGCAGAGCTTGAGAGATCAAAGTACTTACTGTTTCATGTGGCAACTTTCCTTAAGTATGAAATAATGTACTTTCTGGCATATATTATGGCTTATTAAGGGGATTGATTTGGTCTAGGCAATAAACATCATGTCAGACATGCCTGGCAGGAAAACCTGCTTAATATGTTTTGTAATAAGATGGAATTTTTTGTTCTCAAAAACATCTGCCAACTGAATTCAAGAGTGAAGACAGAAAATGTCATCAATTTAGTGGTAATCCTATAAATTCAGTTTCTTTCTGAGCAACACATAGTAAGACACACAAAATTCCCAGTGTTAATCACCACTGGTTATAGTACTTTGTAAAATGATGAAACAAAAACATTTTATTTTTATATAATGTGTTAATTAATTCATAATGAATTTTAATATTTCAACTGATAAAATTTTAACAAGCATCTTGCCAACAGATCATTTTTTAAAGCATCTGTTTTTTAATGTGTTGGGTTGAGAACTGAGTCAAATGGCTAAATATGTACATATATTCTTTTAAAAAACATAATTCTACCCCATAATTATAGATACACTATTTTTTCCCCTTAGACCACCAGGGGCTGCTGCTGTTCACACTGGGTTTTACTTTCCTCTGAAACTGAGTACCCCCCCATCACACTGCATCTTTTCTTTCTTCCCTTTTATTCCTTAACCTTAAATCTTTTAATATATAATGGAAAGAAAAAACAACAAGCTTAGTTAGTAATTTAATGATCAGTATAAGAATTTATATTTTAAACATTTCTACATTCCAAAACATTTACACTTTACCAAATGAACTTAAAACCAGTAGTCATTGAAGATTTGATAATAATTATTTTTATTTTCTGTTTTTAATGTCTGAATATCATTCAGAATCATACCCATTGCAGAGATGTAGTATGGAGATGAAATTAAACGTGCAGAATTTGAACAACTTGAGTTTGAATCCCAGCTCTTTCCATTTTATATACTGTGACCTCAAACAAGTTAACTTCCCTATGTCTCAGTTCTTTTGTCTGAAAAAATGAAATGATAATAATATATGCAAAGTGAACATGGTTTCTGACACACCATGTTGGGTCTTCAGGGCTAATAAATAACTCCCTGTCTTCTCTCAAATTCATAATCAACTAAGAAAGTATCCAATCCTTGAGGTCCCCAGCTTTTGTACCTTTCATTACCTTGTACCAAAAATAATAACGTCCATCTTACCTTTCTGAGTTTGGAACCCAGTGAATAATATGACAAAGGAATCAGACAAAAGGAGATCAAAACACCAGCTTTATTAATTGATATAGTTCAAATGGAAAATGTGGCTTCGATCTGTGACTAAATTTAGGTTACCTAATTCATTTCCCCAGAAACACATTTTCATCTCTCTTCCAAACATCCACTTGCCCTTTCACAAGGTAGAAAGCAAGTTGAAATGCGTCCTTTTTGCAAGTAGCTTTGAAAGACACCCAGAAGGGCTGAGTAGAGCATTCTGTTTCTTCCCCCAAATGTACAAATCAAGTCAGTCACTCCTCCTGTGGGAGGTAAAGAGTGAGGGATGGTGAAACAAATTGGAAACGTCACTCCAGCTATATGGCTTTACCTGGAGCCAGAAGGGAAATGGGTCCCACCTGACAAAAGTTAGCCCCTAATAAAAAGATTATTAGTAGCACTTGCATCTTCTAGCAACTCCATAGAGCAATATTAAAATATAATCATTAAACGTTCACTAAGGATACCTTAGTTTCTTCATTTTAAGGTTTTCATTTAAAAGGGAAACTGATCAAACCTGATTGCAGAGAAAGTAGCCACAAAATTGTTTAATTTTAAAGCATTTAAAGTGCCATGATTCTATTTTAAATAATCAGAAATCAATCTTTGTATTTTCATGTTTCTTACTTCCAAAGCCTAGTAAACAGTATATTTTTAATAAATATTTGATGAATGAATATTTTAATAAATGCTTGCTTACATGAACCTACAAAGCAGAAGAGACAGAACTTTCACTATATAAATCTGCTCTTTGATATTGACTAGCACAAGTTGAAAGAACTGTGATACTATGACTGATACATGCTAACACTCAGAAAATTAGTACATTGTTCTTTAAACCCACTTAACAACCCGTATTAAGTATAGCAGGCATTCTTTG
This sequence comes from Mustela lutreola, assembly GCF_030435805.1. NCBI lineage: Eukaryota > Metazoa > Chordata > Mammalia > Carnivora > Mustelidae > Mustela > Mustela lutreola. The sequence continues at coordinate 118,941,214 of NC_081294.1, read as the reverse complement.
AATTCAGTAAAAACAAGCCCAAACAGAAAAATTTGAAAGTGGCAAAATAATTAGATCTTTAGATTTAGAATAGAAATTACAATAAAGACCAGAGCTCTGCACTTATTTGTTTCGGTTGACTATTGGCCAAATTTGGTGAGGAATTCTGCTATAAATATGGTGTAGTAGAAAGAAAAAGAAATTCAGAATCGAAGAGAGTTATGCTCCAATGATCTTAATTTTTTCACAAGCTATGAGGTTGGACAAGTCACCTCATTCTTTTAGTTTCTTCATCTGTAAAATAAGAATAATTGTAGTTACTAGGCTGTTTAAGGAGTAAATAAGGTAAATTAATGTATATGAAAAGAACCGGTAGGATACCTACTATTTGTTATATCTCATTTTTTTTCTGTTTTCTCCTTGCCCTCTTTCCTTTGGAAAGTATGGGGAGAATTATGGTCAAATGAGGTCTTTTCCAATTGGTTTATAATTACTGCTTCTCAAACCTTTGGTCTCCGGACCCTTTTACGTGGTTAAACATTATTAAGATCACTGAGGTATTTTGTTTATATGGGTACACTAATTGATATTTACCACAAAAAGAATGAAATATGAGAAAATTTTTTAATATTTATTTTAGGGGCACCTGGGTGGCTCAGTGAGTTAAGCCTCTGCCTTTTCGGCTCAGGTCATGGTCTCAGGGTCCTGATATCGAGCCCCGTGTCTGGCTCTCTGCTCAGCAGGGAGCCTGCTTCCTCCTCTCTGCCTACTTGTAATCTCTATCAAATAAATAAAATCTTAAAAATAAATAAATACTTATTTATTTATTTTAGGGGCTCCTGGGTGGCTTCATCAGTTAAGCATCTGCCTTTGGCTCATGTCATGGTCCCAGGATTCTGAGATGGAGTCCTGATTGGGACTCCCTGCTCGTCCCTGCTCCCTAACTTTTCCCCCTGCCCCCTCCCCCTAACATGTTCTGTCACTCTCATTCAAATAAATAAATAAAATCTTTAAAAATAATAATAAATAAATACGTATTTTAAGATAGTAATAAGTCTGGGGTGCCTGGGTGACTCAGTTGGTTAAAAGTCTGCCTTCGGCTCATGTCATGATTCTGGAGTCCTGGGCTTCCTGCTCAGCAGGGAGGCTGCTTCTCCCTCTTCCCTTACCCTCCTGCCCACCCTCCATTAATGCTTGCTTGCTCTCTTGAGCTCACTCTCTCAAATAAATAAATGTACTATATGTTGGCTAACTGAACATAAATAAATAAATAAATATAATCTTTTAAAAAATAAAATAGCAATAAATCCCTTACATGATGACACAAATAACATATATTTATGAGAAATAACTATATTTCTCAAAACAAAAACATATGGTGAGAAGTGTGGCATTTAAAAAGCATCTCTTTAATATCTGGCTTAATAGACAGCTGAATTCCACCTCTGTTTTTCTTCCTTCATCCTCTTCTGATATGTTTTTTGGTTGACATTTCTGAAGAAAATTTGGCCACATACAGATATTCAGTTATAAAAGGAAGCAGAATTTTAATAGCTGTTTCAGGTAATTGTACATGTTTTTCTTTTTTGGTATACCAACACTCAACAAAGAATAGTTGCTTTTTTTTTTAAGATTTTATTTGTCAGAGAGAGAACACACACAGGGGGAGCAGCAAGCAGAGCAGGCAGAAGGAGAAGCGGGCTCCCCACTGAGCAATGAGTCTGATGTGGGGCCTGATCCCAAGACCCTGGTATCAGAACCTGAGCTGAAGGCAGATACTTAATGACTGAGCCACCCAGGCATCCCAAGAAATAGTTTCTTCTTAAAGATTACCCGCTGTGTGAATCTAAACACATTACTAAGTATTTTGTACTATTTTCATGAAAATCCATTGGTCTTTGTTGTACTTTCAATGGAATCTTTACTCTTGAATGATTTTATAACATCACTTATTGGTCATTTGGAAAATAATGTTGCATTGAGTTATGCAGATCTTCCACATGTTGACATATTTTACTATGCAGTATCAAAGAAATCCTATCTATTAATATTACTACCACTCTCATCTGCAAAGATTTTAAGAATTGAAAAATTAAACTTATCAGAGAGGATATAAGTTCCCCCAACTTTTAATTTTAGCAAGAACGCTCAAATTTTATCATTAGCAATAAACGCCATTGGCTGTTTTTCTTGAACTTTCAGGTTTATTTTATTTATTTTCAAGAAAATGTCTTCCATATGCCCAATGTGAGTAATGATCATTTGTTTATCAATCTTGAAAGTAAAAAGGATAGTCTATTTAAAAAAACAGCTACTTGAGCTCACAACTCAGTTACACAACTACTTTCCCTCTATACAAGCATCTTAACATTATTTGTTTTGCAGGTGCTTTTTGGGCGCCTGGTGGCTCAATGGGTTAAGCCTCTGCCTTAGGCTCAGGTTAGGATCCCAGGGACCTGGGATCGAGCCCCACATTGGGCTCTCTGCTCAGCAGGAAGCCTGCTTCCTCCTCCTCCTCTCTCTCTCTCTCTTTCCTTCTAGAGAAGGAAGGGGAAAGGAGCAGAGGGAAAGGGAGAGAATTTTATGCCAGCTCCATGCCAAATGTGGACCCTGGCAAGGGGCTCCACCTTACCACCCTGAGATCAGGATTTGAGCCCAAATCAAGAGTCATATGGTCAAGCTCAACTGACTGAGCCATCCAGGTGCTCCAGAATTTTTTGTTTTCTACTACTTGTCCTTAACAATAGAAAGCTCTGGAGAATCATATGCCCATTTTGGGTTTTAGCAACTACAGTTTTCATTACGTCCCTCTTTTCCCTAAAATGGGTGGCCTCTTAATTCCCAGAAGGGCTCACATATTTAACCCTGCTATGCAGCTGAGGTCTAATAAACTACCATAGTCGACTAGCTCTGTGCTGGTGCTGTCCCTCTGTCTTATGTTTACCTTAACTTTGCAATGGGCTGATTCTATTGTGGTTAAGAGCTGAGTGCCCATTTCTGGCACATGTGTGCAGGGTTTTTACATATAGTATTCACTCAACAAGTGTTATAATTATTGTAATATCCTTAATTTACAATCCAAGCTGCATCTGTCCATCACTTTCTTCCATTTCTGAAGCCTTGTTCTTTTTAATTCGCCAAATTGGATTCCTCTTGTTTCTTGTCTGAAGGAACATTTGACAGTAACTGTCCAAAATACAGTTGGATTCACCATGCTTTTATCGGGCTTTAAATGTTCTTGCACTTTCACAACTTTACTCCCTTTTTTGGGAAAAAGGGGCAATTTAATACCCTCTGTCTCCCACCTGTGGCCCACCCTTGTGGTTGAGGCCCTTGTGGATACATTTGTCTAGTTAGAAATAGTTGTTTGTTTCTTTGTATAATCCTCACAACTGTCTCAGGTATCACCTTGACTATACAGATAATGTAAAATGAGACTCAGATGTAAATAGACTTACTCATAGTTGTATGCCTAATAAGAGCAACTAAAGTAAGGTTAGAGCCCACATCTATCAGACTGCAAAGCCTATGTTTTTCCCAATAAACTACATTGTCAGTACTGAACGTTTTTTACAAGTGGCTTTCTAAGATTTCTTTGTGTATATATATATATATATATATATATATATATATATATATATATACACACACACACACATAAGTGAATGAATCAGTGGATCTCTCCTGAATTGGAAGGCAATTGCTGCGACACAAGACAAATAATACTCCCCACAATGCAGTAATTTATTCAAGGACTGTTGTTAGAGAGTTGCAATGAGTAGATATATTGAGTGTATGCCGGCATCCTCTTCTCTGCAATAAGACACCCTCACATTTTATTTTTTCCTGTGTCCCAAACTGTCTGTCCTTCTGGGATGTGTAAGTTGCTTGACAGCAAAGGAGTTTGGAGTTACTGCAGATAGGGATGAGAAAAAAAACCTTATCACTTTGTATAGTTGTCTCAAAAGTGCTTTGTTTAATACAGGTGAACCTTTTTTTTTTTTAATCCCTCCCCTGATTTCAGTTTATCTTTAAATAAGTGTGCCTGTTCTCAGCCATGAGCTTGTTGTTCCACCCCATTCCCCTTTGGTGTTTTCACCAGCCCAGTGTTCACATATGCACATTATGGCTTTATCAGTAGATGGGAGCACTTCTGTGTGCATCTCTCATGTGTAACGTAGTGGGGCAATATAACATGTTTACTGAATGCCTTGAGTATTTACATTATAGACTCATCTCATTTCCATTTGAATTACATATGTGCTTTTGTAAATGTTATGAAATTGTATGTTTAGATTTACTTTCTTGGACCATGAAATTGCTGCTTAGCACACTCTATGTATCATTTTTATCTTATGTTCCTGTAATATTAATTTCATTCTTAGTGTTATTTTCATAATTTAATACTAGGAGAAAACATTGATTTTTCTCCTTGAAAATAACAGATTATAAGCCACAGTTAGTGGCTCATTTAGGGACCCCATAAAACAAAGATAAAATTCTGAATATGAATCTAAGTGGTCATCTACCAAGACTTTCCCTAATTTCTGTTTGCCCTAAAAATGATTTATACTTGAATTTGCTTTCCCAAAAACTTTAATGTAGCTCACCAAACACCAACCCAAGTTGGTGTTTGAAATGTCTCCCTGAGATTCCAGAAAATCTCTGCCTGGGAAGGTGTAAAGAGAAAAATCATGAGCCTGTATTTCAGGATACTAAGAATTCCAAAATAATTTGACTTTTTTTTAAATAGTCACTACTTTTTATTTAAAAGTCATTTAGACACTGTGGGCCAAAATTTTATGTTTCTACTGGAGCAATAATAACACCAATAATTTCCAGAGCTATATAATGGATTGGTTTTTTTTATAAAGCTGAACCATCAGATAAAAATTAGAATTAGGATTTTATACTGCTAAATTAAGTAAATCTATCAAAACTAAAATCTTTTTTAGTCATTGAGAAGAGGAATTCATTTTTTCAGGGCTGCTGTTCTAAATTTCTGGCAATGAGGCATACAGTTTTTCATATTAAAAATTGAGAATTTATACAAATTCATTCAGTCCACCTTTGTTTACTATTTTATATAAACAGTACATTTAGGAGGAACATTACTTACAGGAGAAGGTTTCTACCAGAGTATGTTGCCAAAAGATAGTGTCTGAAGGGTGGTAGCCATTTTTCAGAGACATACCAAGTCCAATTAGTGTATTTTTAGATGTAGATGAGGAAACTGAGATTAAGAGAAATTTGCTCAGAACTACACTGTTATTAGTGACAAAACTGTTACTGGGATCTAGGTTTTCTATTTACCATTCTGGTTATTGAAATTTTTATATTAAAAGAAGATTTTTTTCCACCTCCATTTTTATTTGCAAGTGGTTTCTCTGGCCTTTGTCTCAGCACCTGATGGGGTTGGGGAAGAACGGTGTGTGTGTGTGTGTGTGTGTGTGTGTGTGTGTGTAGATTATTAGCGGAGAAGGATAAGTGGTCCTTAAGTAATTGAGACTTAAACCTAAAAGTTAGTTGAAAACAGTATTCCTAACATAATCGATTTTAAGATCTAAAAGGAAGAATATAAATTTGAAAATCTTAGTGCATTATATATGAATTATGATGTTAACTATACTTCATTCACTCTTAATGTTCTTTGTTTCGATTTCACACAGGAGAGTGAAAAAATTCCCTCAGAATTCTTGTGCAGACTGCATATATAATAATGCCATCAAAGAAAGGCTATTATTTGTGCATATATAGCTCAGTCAATTGAAGATTGCTCAGATTATCATCTTTTTTCATTGATTTTAAAACCTTTTATCACATTTTAACATCTCTGAATTTGGGATGCATCTTAAAAATTAATGGCATATCATGGATTATTTGGTGACTTTTTTTCTCTTAATGGTACATAAAACAGTGCTACCTTTTAAAGTTGATGGTTTTGTAGAAGGATGAAATATGGTATGAGACAGGCTGCCTCACTGCACAACTCTGAGAACATAATTCTTATCTGGCACCCCCTGGAGTTGTGCAGTGTATAGACTGTGACCTTTTAGGGTAGCCCAAATAGAGATTATGTAGAAGGTTTGTTCTTTTCCTTAACATTTTACCCCATATTTGGCCCCATAAATTGACAAAGACCACCTGCCTATTTGGCAATTAATGACCCCTCAGTAAATGTTTATTTATTTACTTACATACCATTGTAATCAGTTGCTTCCTTTTGTTTGCCAAAGCCCATGGATAGCAGATTTGAATTTCTTCCATTACTAGATGTCACATTACTAGGAAGAAGTAGATCTCTGGATGGTAAACTTAAACGGTAAATCTAGGAAGTAATGACTAAATGACTATATTAAATGGAGATGTTAGCCCCTCAGTGTCCTAATCATTTTCCTAATGCATTTTACTTTTAAAATTTATTGTAGCACTTTCAAGATAACCTAAAGTAACTATTCGTACGATGAAAGTAGACTACCAGTTTTAAGTTGCATTCTGTTAGTCTACCTTCGCTGATTTTATACTATCTCCTGAGTGCTAGATATTAAAGATTAAAAATGGAGAAACAATAAACATGTAATTTCTACTCAAGATTAGCCAGGATTACAAAACAAGATGCCAAATGTATCTTGAAATTGAAGAAAATGTGTCCTTTTAAGGAGCACAGCTTTGATTGGACCTCTTCGCATTTCAATGCAATTGAGCACTATTTACAAAATGTTGTGCTTGCTATAGCTGTTTATGAGATATGCAGATGGAAAAGCCAGAATCTTTGTTCTCTGGAAGCTCAGGCACAGTCTTATGGGGAGGCCAAAATATTCTTAAGCAACTTGGATAGGCAGTTTCCAGTAAGGATTTTGAAGCAGTTCATATGTTGCATCTAATCATATGAAAAAAGGAAAATGTATCTTTCACAATTATTAATATAGCATTAAAATAAAAGATACCTAGAGATTCAATAATAGACCACTGGATTTTAGAATTAAAGAACTACTTTATAGATTTTCTGTATTGAATACAACTATTGCAATGAGAAACTCAATTTTTATGCAGATTGCTTATATAAAATCTGTTATATTATGTAAAATAATGTGATTTTTGTGTCATTGAGTATTAAAAACCACTTTAAAAATTTGCCACTTTAAAGAAATTAATTTGGTAGGTGTTTCTGGCACATTCTGGAAACTCAAATATTTCAATTTTCAGTGATGTAGTGGGATTTACTCTTGATGTCTAAAATCATTTTGCCCTAACTTATAGACCAAATGAAGCTAATTAAACATATAAGTAACATTTCAAAACTTTAAGAACCATCTAATGTCCCTTAACCAATTCTTTTCTTCTTCTGCTTTTATCTCCTCTACCAAATGATCTATGATATATTCACTTTATATCTTGTGATATACTCATTCACTGGTTAAGAGAAATAATATAAGTCAATAATAATGCACCTAATATTTTAATGAAGTTTTATAGATCATAAACACTTTAATTTGTACTTTATTCTTTAGGGAATATAATATGAAGTTGATGATAGTAGTTTTCTTTATGAACCATGTGTGCAAAAAAAAAAAAACCATGTGTACATTTTCTTCATTGCTAATGATATTATCGATGTTTGTTAGTTTCTTCTTATGTGGGTTTAAATAGTTGTTTTTGGCAAAAGATCCAGCCAAGCAACTGTCTTCAAAATGGATTAAAATGATGAATAAATTAATCTTTATGGGATTCTTTATAGCTTCTTGGTTTTTTGCAAGTTACTCTTAACTATTGGCATATCTTATATAAGGTAGTTTAAGCAAGAATTTCTGAGGAGGTTCCATTCTGATTTCTAAGTAATTTGGCGGGTGCCTGGGTGGCTCGGTCATTAGGTATCTGCCTTCAGCTAGGGTCATAATCCCAGGGTCCTGGGATTAAGCCCTGCATAGGGCTCCCTGCTCAGCAGGAAGCCTGCTGCTTCCTCTCCCACTCCCCCTGCTTGTGTTCCCTCTCTCGCTCTATCTCTCTCTGTCAAACAAATAAAATCTTCAAAAAAAAAAAAAAAAAGGTAATTCTGCTCTTGCATCTACCTGTGCCTTCCTTCTTTACACCTCCCCTCTTGTGATCCTGGGTTTAGTTTTTACTAAGAAAGTTTAGTGTTAGTTAATCCATTTGTGGAAATATTGTAAGCTTCATTTGGATAAAGGTTCTAAGTTAATCATCTTTTTCTATCTTGTGGCACCTAGCAGGTTACCTTGAATATACATAATAGTCAAAACTTACTGGATGGGTAAATGGACTAAATGACTTTACTTTGAAATTTGACTTTACTCAGACAATGGCCATAGGAGAACTGCCCCTTTTTTACCTCTCCATATCATTTCCTGCCCTTCTTTCCTTCACTTATTCTATTCTATCCCCACCAGTCTCTTGCTATTCTTAGAACGTGTCAGGCATACCTGTCTTTCAGTCTTTGCATTGACTGTTCCTTCTGTCTGTGGTGTTCTGCTCCAAAATATAAGCAGTGCTAACTTGCTGGAATTCTTCAAGCATTTTTTCCATTATTATCTCAATAGAAGTATACCCTCACTACACTAATTCAAATTATAGCCCACCCATTTCCCATTCCCTTTACCTAGCTCGACTTTTTTTTTCTTTAACACTCATCCCCTTCTAACCTATCATATAATTTACCTATCCATTTAATATTGTATATTGCCTCTCTCTCCTGTTAGATTGTAAGTTCCCAGAGGGCTGGTATCTTTGTTTTGTCATTGATATGCAAAGTAGACACTGAATAAATATTTGGTGAGGAATCTATAGGCTGAAAGGTATTATTTCATTTGGATTGTCATCTACTGGTGGGGATTGTCTTGTCCATGGTTCATTGTATATGGTACTGTTTTGAGAGCTTACTATGTGCCAGACACTATGCTAAGTTCTTTGTATATGTATCATATTTTACCCTTAGTTAGCCCACTTTTCACTACATTGGAAATTACTTTCTAACATTTTTGTATCTTGTATTTAATTAGATATTCACTGTGTCTTACTTGTCTTTGTATCCACAGTGTGGTACCCAAATATGTGTTAAATGAGGAAGTGAATGGTAAATTTTTTGACAACTGTGGCAAACTGACATTATAGGGAAACTCATAAAATGGTACCTCTTGGCCTTAGTGACCAGATTAGAGAAAATACTTCTTTCAAAATTATAAAAAACAAACACTGAAAATATTAAAAATTTTTAAAGATCTATTTTAAAAAATAAATTTCCTTTAAGTGTTATTAAATCTTGTTAATAGTTTGAATAACAATAGCCACCATTGAGCTAAAAGTATGCAGCAGAATGGTTGACTGTAACCTGAGATATTTCAAAAATTTTGAAAGGTTAGTCATAAAAAGTGCTATATTTAGAGGTCTGAACATTTTCCTTTCTCTGTTAAGTAGCCTTCTGGCTTATTGCCCTGTATAGTTCAGGGCACACTCATGGAGCCAGAGTAATCCTATAAAAAAAGACACTGAAATGACCCCCATCAAGTCCAATCAGTTGTGCCAGAGTTTATTCCCACCCTGCATTCTGAGGAATTTTTGTCTTTGCCAGGTTTCCTTTGATTTCACACCCAGATTTGCCCTACTCTACATAATGAGGATGATCTGCCTGGCTTTGATTCAGCAGCTACCCAAGATACTGGTTTCTCCAGAGCTTTGGCCAGTGTGCCAAGAGACCACCTCAGTGATCAGAGATGGGAGGAAGTGGCTATTCTGGACTCCTGTCTCCAGTCCTTATTTCTAGGGAAAAAAATCAGGCAGTTACATTAAATATCCTAAGTTGATATATTAATATAATTCTCAAAATTAGGCCAGAAAGATTACCTAGTTAGCTTGTAATTGTCATTTTTAGACATTTGGAATGAAATACTCTTTTCATAATAGTCAATTGAGTGCTTAAAATGGAACATTATGGAGAAGTATCTCATTGTTGGACATTTTACAAGATTCTATTCAGATTTAAAAGCATTCTTCACAGTCTTAATCTATATTTAATAATAATTAATTTTGACTTTCCATCTTTGTAAAATGTTTCTTCACCACCCCTCCCTTTTTTCCTTTGTATCGGTGCAAAAACAAACATGTACTTGAATACACAAGTATTCATAGCCTCCCTCTTGCCACTGTGTATATTGCATTCAGTGGAATTTTCCGTACTTTTCAAAATTAAGATCACTGAGATTATATATTTACTGCCCAAAGTAGACCTCTAATTATTTAAGGCTTACATATAGTTCATCTCTGTATTCTCAGGGCTTGAATGAAAATCTGTTTAGCAAGGTTGTCTGTGCTGGAATTATCATTGATTTACAATGGAGTCTCTGGTTCCTTTAGTGTATAAGGGAATAAATTCAAATTACAGCGAGTTACCAAGATTGTCCAGGTGAAGCTAGTTAAGACTTTGAGGGAAACTTATCATTGACACTAGTGATATTACACTATTATTTTTTGAGTCATCAAACTGAATCATTGCATTGAAACCTGGTATTACTTATGTACTTATTCACAGGAAATGTGCAGATAGTAACTCCAACACTTGAAGCATTTGAATGGATTTCCATTTATAAATATGCTCTGGCATAAATACCATTGAATATATTTCATTATATGATAAATTTTTAGATTTGGAGAAGTGATAAATTATATTTAATTTTAAGATTAAGAATATTGGCAAAGACATGGTCAGTTAGCCTGTCTATTCAAATGTTCTAATACACATTAGTTCCAAGTTCTCTGTTACTGCTAAATAGAATATACATGATTAAAAGAGTATGCCACTTTATAAATGAGAAACTTTTATAACTACGTTATAAATTCAGTGATTTGAGTTCTATCTGTATTTTTGTTGCCTTGTGTAGAGTGGATTAAATAGACTTAAACATGACTAGATTTGATTGGGAATATGGGTATAGAGTGAAAAAAGGCAGAGATCAAGTACGTGACTAAAGATAGTATTAGTCCTAAACAGTGGTCTCTGAGCATTGGTGTAACTTACATTCCGTTGCCAAAACCAATCTCCATCAGACTCAACCAACTATCCTTGATAAGTTTGAGGTCCATTTGTTAGCTCTCTAAATAGGTTTTTTTAAAATACTTCAACCAAAAGTTTTTTAATACTCCATCAAATATTTATTAAACTGCACTGTACCAGGCACAAATATGAAGATCAAGAAGACATGACCCTTCCCATAGAAATTAAATAAGAGGAATGCTCTGGATTCCAATTAGTAGGGGCACAGGTGGGACTTAAGCCAGTTAGGGCTTGAAAGTAGAAGCTCCTGAGAAAGTTTCCTAGAGGGGGCGATGATACCTAAATATGTCTTAAGTTATCAGATCTAAAAGAGAACAGTGAAAGTTGAAGAAAGGAAGTAGAGGAATAAGAGTGTTTTCTTTCATATGCTTTAGAATTTTATCTTTCACATGTAAGTTCATAATACTATTTGAAATCGATTTATTAGTTTGTAGTGATGTATGAATCCAGTGTCAATTTGTTAGTGTGGGTGATTATCCTGACCCTCTTTCTTCAAGAAACCATCCTTTTGTCAATGATACTTAAGTGTTCTACCTACTAGAAATTTGTTTTTATGTTTATTATGTGGATAGTTCAAATTTACGTTTTTTCCAGATAATCAGTTGTCCTAACTCCATTTTGAGAATAATTCATTTTTTCACACCTTTAATGGTTAGATTAATTGATAGATTGAATTCTTACATTCTTGCCCCTTTTTCCTGGCTATTGTTGTAGTCCTTTGAAAGCTGTGTCCACACTTGCCAATGCATTCTAGTATAATTTTTGAGATTTTATTGTACATTTAGTGTATGGCAATGTCTTAACATAGTAATAGTCCTGCTTTTCTTCTATTCTTCTCCTTCCCCACACACCAGTTTCAGGTTAGGAATTTAGTTCTGACTTACAGTGCCACTACCACCACCAATCTCTTATCTCTCCTCTCTCTCCCTTTCCCTCACTTCTGCCTTCATTATCAGAAGATTAGATTATAGAGATTATAATTGTTTACATTAGAGTGTTTCTCTTCCTAGAATAATTCCTTTACATTTGCAAGCTGGCAAAAAGATATATACTTATAGCAATTATTTGGCTTTATAATATATCTATTTAACTATTTCCACTCTCACTGCCAGTCTTTGTCATTTCCCAATGCATATGTGCCTAATTTTATTTCTTAGGCAGTTGAAATAGATGATAGATTTCATAAGTAGTTATAAAATGTCAATTTAGAAATAGTGTTCAGATAGCCTGTGGGTAGGATATAGTAATTTATTAGGTGAGGGTTAAAAAAGAAGAAGAAATAAAAGAAGTCTCCTAAGACCTGTCTATTCCTTTGAGTTGTAATGAGAATCAAGTAGTGAGGTACTTGAAGTCACTTTAAAGATTTATAACATGCGTAATACAAGGTGTGTTAGTGTTCATACCTTTGTGAGAACTGAAATTTCAGCCAATGAAATTACTACAATGTACAATGACCAGTGAGAAATAATAAGTCATTTTATATCTCTGGAGCTCAGTTTTTTTCTCCGTAAAATGGATAGGTATTCCAGTAAGTAGGAAGCTGTTATTTCTAAACTTTTATGATTCTATGAAATAATGAAATAATTCTTACTTAGATAATCATTTTTCTCCTTCTTCTCCCATACTTAAAATGAGATTCTTTACTAAAAGCTTCTACTGGTTTCAATAAAAGGAAAGGAATACCAGGTTAAATTTTATTATTCAGTTGTATTCCATCTGCAGTGCTCTCTGAAATATAAAAATACTTAACTGAGGTCATCTCACAAAATGAATGAATTCTACTTTGTCTATAGTGATAAATCTTTTAGTGCTACAGATCATGCTCGTACAGAAAAAAACTTCAAGGACTGAGAACCCCTAATTTTTAACCACAAACACAATTAATATAAAATATATCAGTTTAACTTGAAAAATGTGTTGTTAACATTGGAGATTCAGATTTATTTAAATGGAAAATTTCTTATCACTCTGCACTTGCCTTCACAACAGAAATCTAGATATCTAAATTTACCCAGTTAATTGGTAAAGTTAATATATAGTTCTGGGGGAAAAAATGTTCATATTGACTCCAAATGTTAAATATATATGGGATTGATCTTGCCCATTTTGCAATATAGCACATTTGCAAATAATCATAATTAGACATTATTCCAGAAAGAACCTAAATTTTTTAATTTCTAGGTTATAATTGTCACTATAATTGACATTCACTGTGATGGTGGGTCCCAGAAGGATAACAGCAGACAAAGGCAAACATGTAAGTTCCTTCAGTGTAGATAAAAAAAATATATAAAAACTTAACTACTCACAAGCAATACATAGGGAGCATTGGATTCAGTGACATGCTCTAAGCAGGAAGGGCTTCCCTGGCTGGCCCCCAAGTGTTCACAAGCCCTTTGATGCTAATAACTCCTGATCACAGTAAGGATTCTATCAGATATTTGAGACTCTCTGCTTCACACATTCCCACATACCTACCCACATCTTTCCCGAAATTCTTATCACTCCTCCCAACTACTGTGGAAGCTTGGTTGTAAGTCCTCTTGCTCTCCAGATATAAATCTCATTAACTACTGTGGCATTTTCCTCAGTGTATTCTATGAACTGGAAAAACTGAAGGTCACTTTTCCAGGCATACCCTCATTTCAGGCCCAAGGTTTATTTTTACAACTAGGGAGTGTTGATCATCCTTAGATTTAAGCATACACGCACACACACATGCACATACATACATATGTGTATGTGTATAACACATACACGTGTGTTGATAACTGATTTTATAAGGTTATGAAGATTTAAGCATAGCACACATGCATATGTATGTATATATGTATACATATGTAAAAAGTACTGTACTGTTAAGATTATGGGATCTGAAGTCAGAGAAACTCTACTAACTGTATTATGTTGGGCAATTAAAGTCTCAAGTAGTCTTGCCTTATGTGTAAAAAGGAGATAATAGTAGCTACTGCCCAGGGTATCATGAAGATTAAATGAACTAGATCATATTGTGCATTGAATACAGTATCTATTTCAGAGGAAGCACTTAAAAAATGTTAGCTGTTTTTATCACTGTTTTCATGGTTTTAGGATTTCTTGAAAAAGTCATACCTTTTCATTTTCTAGTCCTTTTAGAGAAGTTTCATCTAGTAGTTTTTTCATCTTCCATGAAGTTCTCTTAAAATTTAATACAGCTAAAGAACATAGCAGATCTATAGCAATAGGAAAAAATCAAATACTAGCATGTTTCACCTTTGAGACAAAAATTTGGTTACATCATTCACTGTTCAAAATACTAAGTGAACTTTTACTGGATTTACCAAAGTATTACAAAGTATTACAGTCCTAAATAAGAGTTTTTTTTCTGTTCTGTTAAAATATAGATGTATAAAGAATATTATTCAATAAGAATTACTAATAACTGATTATATAATTTAAACACTGCATGTTTATCAAGTAAAAGACATACAGATCATATATAACATATTCTTACTAAAATTTACCTTTTAAAATTATTTAATATTTCCTTATAGCATTCTATTTCTAGGTGTTTACCTTTAGTACAATATGACAATGATCTCATAATCTTATGTTTATGAACTTGATAGAAAATTTAATTCTTGTTACATTCTGTATTCTTATGTTAATTAAGAATAATTTTGTTTTAAATTTAATTTCCAAGTTACACTTTCCTTTGTTTCATAACCTCTGCTTTTCAAAGTATCTGTGGAAATTTTTTTCAGTTATCTGTTGGTGTCTTATCCTAAGACCCCCCAAGGTTTGGCCCATGCTTCTTGAGTTAAGATGTATTCCCAATCTTCCAGTTAGGTCAACCAAAAAAATTAAGATATGATAGAAGGTCAGTGAAAGAAATTCATATCAAAACAACTACTCACCATGTCATTATGACAGCCTGCTGTAACAAATGTGCCTCTGTTTTAACTTATGACAATTAATTGCTAAAAGTAATTTAATCTGACAGAGGCAGGGTATTGAAAGACTCCTGGAGATGTCATAAAAGCGACCTTTCTGCCCATGTGCTGCCAAAAGCCATTTTTAACAAGGAGCTAAGGAAACAGTGCAACTTCTTTTGTACTTTGTTAATTAGTTATTGATTTGAAACAATGTACTTCCAAATACTGTTAGAGGTGTTAGACGCCAGCAAGGTCACTATTTGACAGTCTAGTCCTGATAATCTTTATAGTGTATGAGAATTCTTTGAAGCCTTTTGTTCTGTTAGCCTAATATGAGATTGTCTGATTTGCTAAAATGTCTGCAGTTTTATTTTATTATGAACTTTTCAGTTTAAAATATTTTATATATTATTAGTCTGATATTAGACTTCATTGCATGATGTGGTTTCAATTTTCAGAATCCTCACTTGTGGATTTAGTCTCAAATAAGTACATACTCTACAGAGAGAGTATATGTGGTTTGTTTGGTGATGCCAAAGAGAACAAGGAAATAATATGTTAGTCTAAAAAAGAGAGGCAAAGTAGGGGTTCTGGAATTCATTTATTAAATCACTTGTTGATCTTTTTTTTTTAATTTGGATATTACATTTCCTTAATAAAGTATTTAAGTATATAAGTTAAAACTGCAGGGTATGCCTGGGTCGCTCAGTCGGTTAAGCATCTGCCTTTGGCTCAGGTCATGATCCCGGGTCCTGGGATCAAGTCCTGCATCGGGCTTTTTTTTCAGCAGGGAGCCTACTTCTTCCTTTACCTGCCGCTCCCCCTGCTTGTTCTCTCTCTCTGACAAATAAGCAAATAAAATCTTAAAAAACAAATAAACAACTGCAGAGTTTTGTACAAGTCAGCCTGCAAGGTAACATAGACAACAGAAAGATCAGAGGGAGAGTGAGCACAATGTAACACTTCTTGTCCTCTAATCTGGAATTGCACTAATTAGCTGTTTGTCCTTCAACAAATCTACTCCACCTCTGTGTCTCATTCTTGCAATGGGAACCATTATAGTACCTACATCATATTATGATAGTGAAGATTGAATGAATTAATCCATGTAAAGTCATTAATCATTAGCTGCTATGTAGTAACCACCTGATAAATGTTAGCTGCTATTATTGCTATTGTATTGTAATTTAAAAATATATATCATTTGTTTCCATGATTTTTTTCAATTCTTCTTTAATTTCCCGGTTGACCCATTCATTCTTTAGAAGGATACTGTTTAGTCTCCATGTATTTGGGTTCTTTCCAAACTTCCTTTTGTGGTTGAGTTCTAGCTTTAGAGCATTGTGGTCTGAAAATATGCAGGGAATGATCCCAATCTTTTGATACCGGTTGAGTCCTGATTTAGGACCGAGGATGTGATCTATTCTGGAGAATGTTCCATGTGCACTAGAGAAGAATGTGTATTCTGTTGCTTTGGGATGAAATATTCTGAATAGAGAGCCCAGAAATAGACCCTCAAATCTATGGTCAACTAATCTTCGACAAAGCAGGAAAGAATGTCCAATGGAAAAAAGACAGCCTTTTCAATAAATGGTGCTGGGAAAATTGGACAGCCACATGCAGAAAAATGAAATTGGACCATTCCCTTACACCACACACAAAAATAGACTCAAAATGGATGAAGGATCTCAATGTACGAAAGGAATCCATCAAAATCCTTGAGGAGAACACGGGCAGCAACCTCTTCGACCTCTGCCGCAGCAACATCTTCCTAGGAACAACGCAAAAGGCAAGGGAAGCAAGGGAAAAAATGAACTACTGGGATTTCATCAAGATCAAAAGCTTTTGCACAGCAAAGGAAACAGTTAACAAAATCAAAAGACAACTGACAGAATGGGAGAAGATATTTGCAAACGACATATCAGATAAAGGACTAGTGTCCAGAATCTATAAAGAACTTAGCAAACTCAACACCCAAAGAACAAATAATCCAATCAAGAAATGGGCAGAAGACATGAACAGACATTTCTGCAAAGAAGACATCCAGATGGCGAACAGACACATGAAAAAGTGCTCCATATCACTCGGCATCAGGGAAATACAAATCAAAACCACAATGAGATATCACCTCACACCAGTCAGAATGGCTAAAATCAACAAATCAGGAAATGACAGATGCTGGCGAGGATGCGGAGAAAGGGGAACCCTCCTACACTGTTGGTGGGAATGCAAGCTGGTGCAGCCACTCTGGAAAACAGCATGGAGGTTCCTCAAAATGTTGAAAATAGAACTGCCCTATGACCCAGCAATTGCACTATTGGGTATTTACCCTAAAGATACAAATGTAGTGATCCAAAGGGGCACATGCACCCGAATGTTTATAGCAGCAATGTCCACAATAGCCAAACTATGGAAAGAACCTAGATGTCCATCAACAGATGAATGGATCAAGAAGATGTGGTATATATACACAATGGAATACTATGCAGCCATCAAAAGAAATGAAATCTTGCCATTTGCAACAACATGGATGGAACTAGAGCGTATCATGCTTAGCGAAATAAGTCAAGCAGAGAAAGACAACTATCATATGATCTCCCTGATATGAGGAAGTGGTGATACAACATGGAGGCTTAAGTGGGTAGAAGAAGAATAAATGAAACAAGATGGGATTGGGAGGGAGACAAACCATAAGTGACTCTTAATCTCACGAAACAAACTGAGGGTTGCCGGGGGGAGGGGGTTTGGGAGAAGGCGGTGGGATTATGGACATTGGGGAGGGTATGTGATTTGGTGAGTGCTGTGAAGTGTGTAAACCTGGTGATTCACAGACCTGTACCCCTGGGGATAAAAATATATGTTTATAAAAAAAAAAATATATGCATAATAAAAATAAATAAATAAATAAATTTAAAATAAAATAAAAATATATATATATATAGTCCCTGCCCTTAATTTTGTAAGAACTTTGGGAATAAAAGAACATATAAAAGTAAAAAAAAAAAAATAACAATAATAAAAGTAGGAAGTACAAAAACAGCAAAATAAGTGTATCTGTAAAAATCTGTCAGGGAATCACAAAATAAAAGGTTGTAAATATGACACCATGTATGAAAAGCATAGTAGGGAGAGGAGTAAAGAATGGTCTTAAACTTAAGTAACTATCAACTTAATATAAACTGCTATATGGAGAAAATGGTATATACAAACTTGTAACCACAAATCAAAAGCCAGTAATAGATATGCAAAAATAAAATTTCCAAGTATATCCAAGTGAATCTAAGTATATCACTCAAGAAAGCCAGCAAACCATGAAAGAGAGCAAGAGAAGAAAGGCTCAGAAAAGAACTACAAAAAAAAAAAAAAAAAAACACAAAATAAGTAACAAAATGGCTGTAAATACATAATTAGCAATAATTACTTCGAAAGTAAGTGAACTAAATGCTCCAATCAAAAGACATAGGGTGAAGGAATGGATTAAAAAAAAAGAAGAAGAAGAACCATCTATATGCTGCCTACAAGAGACTCATTTTGGATTTAAAGATACATGCAACTGAACATGAGTAGATGGAGAAACATTTATCACGTAAATGGATGTCAAATGAGAGCCAAGTTACCGATATTTATATTGGATAAAATAGACTTTAAAACAAAGAGTGTAACAAAAATCAAAGGATACCATATAATAATAAAGGGACATCCCAAGAAGAAAATGAAACATTTGTAAATATTTATGCACCCAACATGGGAGAACCTGAATACTTAAAACAGTTAATAACAAACATAAAAGAACTAACACATAGTAATACAATAATAATAGGGGACCCACTTACACCAATAGACAGTTCATCTAAACAAAATCAGTAAGGAAACAGTGATTATGAATGACACACTGGACCAGATAGATTTAACAGATATATTCAGAACATTCCATCCTAAACAGCAGAATACACATTCTTTTCCAGTGCACATGGAACATTCTCCAGAATAGGTCACATATTAGGCCACCAAATAAGTTTCAACAAATTCAAAAAGACTGAAGTTATACCATCCATCTTTTCTGACCACAACACTATGGAACTAGAAATCAACCACAAGAAAAAAATGTGGAGAGACCACAATACATGGAGAGTAAGTAAAATGCAACTAAATAATAAATGAATCAATCAAGAAATCAGATGGAGAAAAATGAAAATGAAAATACAATGGTATAAAATATATTTGATGCAACAAAAGTGGTTCTAAGAGAGAAATATGTAGCAATATAGGCCTGCCTCAAGTAGCAAGAAAAATCTGAAAATAACCTAACCTTACACCTAAAAGAGCCAAAGAGAGGAACAAACAAAACCCAAAAGCAGCAGAAGAAATAAAAAAATAACGATTAGGTCAAAAATAAATGATATAGAAGTGAAAAGTACAATAATAATAGTAATAGAACAGATCAGTGAAACCAGGAGCTGGTTCTTTGAAAAGATCAACAAAATTGATAACCTCTAGCCAGACTATCAAAAACAAAAAAGAGAAGGGACTCGAACAGAAGCACAAATGAAAGAATAGAAATAGCAACCAACACCACAGAAATAAAAAGGATTATAAATGAATATTGGGAAAAATTATGTGCTAGCCAATTGGACAACCTAAAAGAAATGAGTAAGTTCTTTAAAATGTATAACCTACCAACTCTGAAGCATGAAGAAACAGAAAATTACCAGCAATGAAATTGAATCAGTGATCAAAAACTCCCAATGAATGAAAGTCCAGCACCAAGTTGGTTTCACAAGAGAATTCTACTAAACATTTAAAAAAGAGTTAGTACCTATTCTTCTCAAACTTTTCCAAAAAAATGCAAGAGGAAGGGAAACTCTGAGGAAAATTCTGAGGCCAGAATTACCCTGATACAAATACCAGATAAAGACACCACCAAAAAAAAAAAAAAAAGAAGAAGAAGAAGAAGAAAGAAAAAAATACAGGCCAATATCTCTAATGAACATAGATGCAAAAATTCTCAACAAAATATTGGCAAACTGGATGCAACAGTAGATTAAAAAAGTCATTCACCACAATCAGGTGGGGTTTATTCCTGAAATGTAAGGGCAGTTCAATATTTGCAAATCAGTCCTGATACATCACATCAATAAGAGAAAGGATTAAAATCTTATAATCATTTCAATAGATTGAGAAAAAGCATTTCATAAAGTACAACATCCATTTGTGATAAAAGAAATAATATAGTAGGTTTAGAGGGAACATACTTCAACATAATAAATATGAAAAACCCAACAGCTAACAACATACTCAGTGGGGGAAAACTGAGAGCTTTTCCCCTGAGATCACTAACAGGAAAAGGATGTCCACCACCACTTTTTTTCAACATAGTATTGGAAGTCCTAGCCATAGCAATCAGGCAAGAAAAAGAAATAAAAGGCATTCAAATTGATAAGGTAGAAATAAAACTTTCACTGTTTGCAGATGACATGATACTATGTATAAAAAACCTAAAGACTCCACAGAAAAACTACTAGAACTGATCATTGAATTCAGTAAAAATCAGAGGATACAATATCAACATACATAAATCTTTAGTATTTCTATACCCAAATAACAAAGCAACAGAAAGAGAAATTAAGAAAATCCCATTTACAATTACACCAAAAATAATAGAATACCTAAAAATAAACTTAACCGAAGAGGTGAGAGACCTGTACTCTGAAAACTCTAAAACATTGATGAAAGAAATTGAAGACAACACGAACAAATGGAAAGACATTCCATGCTCATAGATTAGAAGAACAAATATTGTTAAAATGTCTGTATTACCCAAAGCAATCTATAGATTTAAGGCAATTCCTTACAAAATGCCAGTATTTTTCACAGAACTAGAAGAAGCAATCTGAAAATTTCTGTGGAACCACAAAGACCAAAGCAATCTTGAGAAAGAAAAATAAAACTGGAGGTATTACAATTCCAGAAAAACAAACTGGATATACCACAATTCCTTTGCAAAGCTGTAGTAATCAAAACAGTATGGTACTGGCACATAAATAGATACATAGATCAGTAGAAAGGAATAGAAGGCCCAGAAATAAACCCAAAATTATATGGCCAATTAATTTTTGACAGAAGAGGCAATAATATGTAATGGGAAAGACTGTCTCTTCAACAAATGTTATTGGGAATACTGGACACCTACATGCAAAAGAATGAAACACCACTTTCTTTCACCCCACACAAAAATAAACTCAAAATGATTTAAGACCTTAATGTGAGACCTGAAACTATGAAAATCCTAGAAGAGAGCACAGGAAGTAATTTCTATGACATGGGCTATAGCAGCATTTTTCTAGATATGTCTCCTGAGGCAAGGGAAACAAAAGCAAAAATAAACTGTTGAGATTATATAAAAATTAAAAACTTCTGTAGGGCACCTGGATCACTCAGTTGTTAAGCATCTGGCTTCAGCTCAGGTCATGATCCCAGGGTCCTGGGATGGAGCCTCACTTCATACTCCCTGCTCAGCAGGAAGCCTACTTCTCCCTCTCCCATTCCCCTACTTGTGTTTCCTCTCTGGCTGTGTCTCTCTCTGTCAAATAAATAAAATGCAATCTTTAAAAAATAAAAATAAAAGCTTCTGCACAGCAAGGGAGCCAACAAACTAAAATACAACCTACTGAATGGAAGAAGATACTGTAAATTACATATCCTATAAAGGGTTCATATCTAAAACATACAAAGAATTTATAAAACTCAACACCCAAAAAATAAATAATCCAATTTAAAAATTGGCAAAAGACATGAACAGACATTTCTGCAAAGAAGACATACAGAAGGTGAACAGATACATGAAAAGGTGCTCATCTTCAGGAAAATGCAAATGAAAACTGCAATGAGGTATTACCTCACACCTGTAGGAAAAAACTAAAATCAAAAAGCACAAGAAACAACAAGTGTTGATGAGGATGTGGAGAAAAAGCAATCCTTGTGCAGTCTTGGTGGGAATGCAGACTGGTACAGCCACTGTGAAGGACATTATGGAGGTTTCTCAAAAAATTAAAAATAGAACCACCAACAATGCAGTAATCTCGCTACTGGGTATTTACTTAAAGAACATGAAAATAATAATTCAAAGGGATGTGTGCACCTCTGTGTTTTTTACAGCATCATTTACAGCAGCCAAATTATGGAAGCAGCCCATGTTCATCGATAGATGAATGGATAGTGAAATAAGCCAGTCAGAGCAAGACAAATAGCATTTGATTTCACTCCTGTGGAAATTAAGAAACAACACAAAGGGGAAAGAGAGAGACCAACCAAAAAACAAACTCTTCTGTACACAACAAATATGGTTTCCAGGAGGGAGGTATGTGGGGAGTTGGGTGAAATAAGTGTTGGAAATTAAGAGTACACTTATCTTGGTGAGCACTAAATAGTGTATGGAATTATTGAATCACTGTGTTGTAGATCTGAAACTAATGCAACATTGTATGTTAACATACTAGAATTAAAGTTAAATTAAATTAAAAAACTAAAATACTACTTCAGTTCACATTTTTCATAAATTTAGAATATCCAAATTTGTTTGAATGAATTAGCTTTTATATCACACAGAAGTTATTATAATATGTTTGAACTAATATGGTTTTTATTAGTATATTTTCAAGGTGTTTTTAGAAATTCATTTATAACAATGTAAATCTATATCTGAATCTAAATATATAAATAACTTAGTCACATTCTTATAGTATATCTGGAAGCCTATAATATTTATTATATGCTGCTTGCCAGCATGCATCTGTTCAACCTCCCTATCCTATAACCCGATGAGATAGGAACCCAGATTCTCTTTGTACCCAAAGTTTTTGCTCTATTTTATTAGAAAGAGGTATAATTTTCAAGGTCTCCCAGGTTTATCTCTTATGTACAGCTGAGATTTTGAGCATCCAAGAAGGTAAGTAACCACTCAAAGACGTAAAGCTGGTTAAACAACACTGTCTGGGTAAGAACTGAAGTCCTGTAGTGTGAGGGGAAAGCACACACATGTGTTTATGTATATAAATATATTATCTCCGGCAATTGCGAATAGTAATCTTTGCATAATTCTTAAATTATTAATTCTTTGAAAACAGTTTACTCGTTTTCATTTTTCGTAGTATAATCACGGACAGATCATTCAGTTACCATGTCTTATAAAGCAGGGATATCAGATATTAAGCATTTACATTTGACTCACTGATGCTTTACAGTAATTGTCCTGGCTACACAAAAGCTCTTCAGGACCCCCAGAAAATCGCTGCTTCCCTAATTACCTCCTCTCTGTCATGCCCTAAATTTCTATAAAAGATACTATGTATGTAATGCCTTACTTTCCTAAATAGAGCATATTGAAAATAATTTAACCTTTTCTTGATGACACAGGTTGACATGAGTTTTTGCTATATCATAATTATAGCTTTAGATTCAGATATAGATCCTATGAATCATACTTAGGTTCTGACTATTCCATTTTGTTTAGAGAACATTCTAGACTAAACTGTCTGGAATTCTTGACATGTCGTCAGTGTGCTGCCATAAGGCTCATTAACTTTAGGGTTATCAAATACTCTTCCCCAACACACACACACACACACACACACACACACACACACACTTACTGACTCCAAAGGTATTTCTTTTGCCTCTCTGCTGAATTATTCATTAGATGGTAGTAGCTAAATCAGCCTTGGTGAGTGAAGTGCATGCATGCTTGTGAGCCTATGCATCACATCTACCTTTGCCACTCCGGCTTCTCCATTCAAGCACTGATTGTGCCAGCTCTGAGTTAGCCAGTGTCATTGTCGGACAGATATAAACCGGCTGAGCGTTTTTGTCTTCTTGATTGTTTGTTGCTTCTTTGGTGATGGACACTCAGTGGTGAGTAATAATGTAACACAAGGTCTTCACTTAGTATAGGTCATTACTTTCTGCAAGCTTCTAAGAGTGAGCCTACCAAGGAATTATCCCCATCTCTAAGGATTCATGCTAAGATGTTGTGGTAGGCAATAATGGTCTCTAGAGATAGCCACTTTCTAATCCGTGGAACCTGTGACTGTGTTACTTTACATGGCAAAAAAATTTTTTGCGGGTGTGATTAACATTAAGGACCTTAAAATGGGGAGATTTTCCTGGATTAATCATAATCCAGTGTTACCATAACAGTTCTTAAAAGTAGAAGAGGGAAGCAAAAATAAGAGTCAGAGAAGGAGATATGACTCTGGAAACATGGTCAGAAAGATGCAAGGCTGCTGGCTCTAAGATGAAGGATAGGAACTGTAAGCCAAGAGGGTAGCCTCTAGAAACTGGAAAAGGCAAGCAAATTGATTTTTTAAATCTTCAGAAAGGAGGGGCACCTGGGTGGCACAGACGATTAAGTACCCAACTCTTGGTTTCAGCTCAGGTCATAGTCTCAGGGTTTTGAGCTCAAGCCCCATATCCAGCTCCATGCTCAGCATGATGTCTGTTTGAGTTTCTCCCTCTCCCTCTGTACCACCGCCACTAAAATAAATAAATAAATCTTTTTTTTTTTTTTAATTAAAAAACAAAACAAAAACCTTGAGAAAAGACACTTTGTTTGTAGCCCCTGTCAGACTTCTGACATACAATACAGGAGTATAAGATAATAAACTTGTGTTGTTTTAAGCCATTAAGTTTGTGGTAATATGTTAGTGCAGCAATAGAAAATTTAGACATGTGTTATTTCGCAGCCGGTGCGACAAATCGACCAGGAACGTGAGGATAAGAGGATGGTGAAAAGAAATTAAGAGACAAAGAGATGGGGGCAGGAGGAGCACTGAGGAGGATGTCCAACAGTGCTAAGCTTATTCAAAGCACTAAGGCCATATATATAGTGATAATAGAAGCAATACACCTGCGTCTAGTTAAACAACCACGAGTTCCCATAATAAGTTTCACACTTAACTATAAGCAGACCTCGTGATGCCAAATGGCTGATGCCAGTACAATTGTTCTGTATTGATACAGCAAACCTGAAAGTAATTTATGGGCTGTACTAGGGCAACAAGGACCAGCAATGAACTTTTGACCCCAACCGAATTGTTCTCATTTGTTTAGCAAGCGTGTGGGAAGTCACGTAGGCGAGCGCACAACACATAGCACAGACCCTTTCTCAGTGCTACTCAACTTTTCCCATCCTAAACCTTTTGTTAGGTTGTTCGGACTTTAAAGGAGGCACAAGTCAGGGCCTGGTTTGGTGCGCGTCTCAAGCCTTATTGCAGCCTCCCACCGTGTTAAATCCTCTATTCTGAGAAAATATGTATTGATAAACTCTCCTTATCCAAGTGAATGCTCTGTCCTCCTTGATCCAGCATCTTTCTATGCACTTCCCTTGCTCGTGCCTGTAAGTACTGATGAAGCTCTGCAACTCCTTCATGGTTTTGTCCCTTTCCTCTCTTAGGAGGCCCAACACTTCCCTGGCTAAGGTATACTGTAACTTTTTTCTAGTTATTGGGCTAGGGTCAGAAGCAGAAGTGAGAGTGGAGAGGTCAAGGAAGCACATGTTGTCTAGCAAAGGCAGTGGCTTCTGCATCATCTTCAAGCATGTACTAGCTTTTAACTCCAAAGCCTGGTCTACTTCTGCAGGCCCCGTGAAGGTTTAGGGGAATCAGGATTTAAGAGATTTAGATGCTCCCACTCAAATGACTCTAGGTCCCAGTCCTTGTGAATTAGGGCTCTAACCCCATATTGCACATGTCCAGCTTTCTCTGGAGCTCTACTTCCATTACAAAAGTACTGGGTCTACACCTTAGATTCTTTTGCCTTCCTACTGTAGAAGGTGAGAGTCTCTTCATATGCTGCTAAGGATGTTCTCTGGCTTTCACTGTTTTGTGCTCATTAATCACTCTCAGCCTTTGACTTACCCCCACCCCAAAGCGTCTATTGCCCTTGGAAATGGCTATCCAATTCTATAGTCTTTATTAATGATATACTTTTCAATGCCAATACATATACCTGCTGGTGTATTCCTTTCTACCAGTATATACTTCCAGCTCATTATTGATGAAAGTTTTGAGTGGTTGCACTGCTACTGTATGCCAGGGTTATCAATGTTCCACTTACTACAGGCATTGAGGTCTTGTTACAGCTAACCAGTGGGCAGCAAATTCAGCTCCACAATTTCTACCTTAGAGTCAGCCTTTTTCAAATTGTTCAGTGGAGCCAACTATCATAGATCATATTCCCTTAGAAGCAGACTAATAGAGAGATGAGCATAATTATCTAATGAGCCAGTAGGAGATTTACTGGAGATTATTCTGTGTGAACACCTGTAGGGAATTGAAGGAATCATAGTTGGCCCTCACAGGGATCAAAGATAGTTCTCCCAAATTGGGACAAGGGAACCAGCACTAATCAGCCATTGGAAGAAGTTGCCCTCCTAGAAGGAGACATAACCATGGCATGTTGGTTCTCTTCCCCTGAAACCAGTGGCAAGAGTGAGTGGTTTGGCTGCAAGAGTTGTCAGCCATCAACACTCAAAGCAGATGGGATAATGAATTCTTCGACTTTGTGGGGGTAGGTTTTGGGGTACTAGGCAGTACATCACAATAAAACTCCCGCCATTACTATATGTATTCATAAATAATGTGTTGCTCAACTTGAAATATTGAGCAATAAGCACAGGTGTAGGTGTTTAAGGAAAGGAAATACTGTTCATACTAGATGAAAGCCCTTAGTACAAGATAAGCTGAACATATAGTTTGACCTGTGCTATGACCTCAGCTTCCCTCAGCATTTACCATAGCCCTTTTATAGGAAAGCCAAGGAAGAATGTAGTCTTGAAAAACTTGGCTTTCCATTGTTGGAGCATTTAGCAGAGAAAAGTAGCAGAAAAATGTCTAGAAGGAGGCTGCTACTATAGTATTTCCTATTTCTCAGCTCCCCATGGTCTACTGCTAGCTCCTAATTTAGTGAAAATAGAATGCTTTTTGTGCGCTATATTTGGTGTCCTCAGCTGAAACAGCAAAAGAGCATGAACGTGAGACAGTCTCATCAGTGTTATGTATACAAACAGAGATCTAAGTCAGACTCATTAAGTCATCATATCTTAGGATGATGACGCAATGGTAGTGGAGGTCATGGTTATGACAGTCCTCAGCATATCTATCTCTTAAGTTGCACTACTATCACCTAGTCTGGTTGCCCACTATCACCCTGGAATCTTCCTTCAGCATTTTTTTGAAGATTCCTTTTGTCTCTTTTTTATTTCTTCTATTTCCTATAGTTCATGTCTTCATTTTTTTTTCTAGTTTATTTCTTACTTTGAAAGAGCATATCTTCCAGTTGTTTCTTCAGAAGAGACTAATGAGATACAATTTTTTTCATTTTTGTGTGTCTGAAAATGTTTTTACCTTATTCTTCTATTTGATGATATTTTGGCTGGCTGTAGAATTATAAGTTGGATATTATTTTCCTTTTGAATTTTGAAGACTTCTTTTTTTATCATGTTCTTGATTCTTTTGTTACTGAAAATTCTAGAATTGTTCTGAATCCTAATCATTCATTTTTCTTTTTTAACACTTACAGAATCTTCTCTTTATTCTTGGATTCTAAATTTCACAGTGACATACCTTTATATAGATCTCCATTCATCCAAAGTACTGAGTACTTTGTCAGCCTTTTCATTCTAGCAGCTAGTGTTCTGGGAAATGTTCTTAAATATTTTGTTGTTGATTTCTTCCCTTGTGTTTTATCTTTTTCTTTTTAGAACTGTTTTGGACAATTAATCTCTTACACTTTATCATTGGACTTACTACTTTTCTTTTTTATATCTTTTGCTTCTAGGAGATTTCTTTAATTAATCACCTAATTCCTCTATCAGGTTTTTCCTGTGTTTTGCTTCTAATTTGTAAAAACTCTTTATTCTTTGAATATTTCTCTTTAATAATACACTTGTTTTATGCATGTACTGTCTTCTCTGATCTCTCTAAAGATAATGGTAGTGTTTCTGAAATTTTCTTCTTTCATCGAAGTTTCAGTTTCTTCCAAATTGGTTTTTTCTATTTATTCTGGTCTGAATATTTTGTATTGTAGACTTTCTTCATATGTCTAATGCTGTTTGGCAGGCTGTTCTTGTTTATTAGTGGGCATTAAAAAGCTAATTGAAAACTGTAAGCATAGGGATGGGGCTTATGACATTCAAGCTTCACTGTAGGCAGTCTGAATAGTCTGGTTGCTGAGAATTTTTCCAACATGCCCCCCCCCCCCCACCAATTTGTCTCTCTCTCTCTCTCTCTTTCTCTCTCTCTGGGTGTGCTGGAATGTTTTCTAGCTTTATTGAGATGTAATTAAAATATAACAATTGTCTAAGTTAAAGGTATGCAACATAGTGATTTTATGTATGTATACATTGCAAAGTGATAACCACAATAAAGTTAGCACATTCATCAGCTCACTTAGTTACACCTTTTGTTTGTTTGTTTGTTTGTTTTTGATGGGGAAAACTTTTAAACCTACCCTTTTAGCAATTTCAAACATACTATATAGTATTGTTAACTGTCGTGATCATACTGTTTATTACATGCCCAGAACTTACTCATTTTATAACTGGAAGTCTGTACCCTCTGACCACCTTCACACATTTCCCCCCAACCCCAACCCCTGGCAACCATCAGTTAATTCTCTTTTTCTATGAGTTGAATTTTGGGAGGGTTTGTTGTTATTTTAGATTTCACATGTAAGTGAGATCACTTATTTTAGATTTCACATCTAAGTGAGATCATGTATTTGCCTTTCTCTTCATTTTTGTCTTTAAAACTTTTAGTGTAGTCAGCCTGGTTTGATTTCTCAAAGAGTCCCTTGGTCTTCTGCCTAAAGACTGGGAATCTGACTGCATACAGTCTGGAGGTCTAAAGGGATGAAGGTTGGGGGAAGAGAAAGAAAGCACATCACCGCATTCTACATTCAGTTTGCATATGTTAATGATAAACCCATTTCAAAATCTCTCTTGTTCAGGATGTATAAAGAGATTTACTAAAGTGTGTGGAACGGAAGATGGGAAAACAACTACTTTCAGGAAACCTCATTTGAACACATATATCCTACTTTCCTTCAGTCCTGAGATTCCTAGAATCCTATCCCTGTGCTTTGGAGAATTTTGCAGCATAAAAGGAATTGATACTCAGCTTCCCTCATGGCCAGTTTGGGATTTGACTTTCATAGATCTGCTGAATTGGTTACCATTCTTCGGTCTGCTCTCTATCTTCCAAAATGCCATAGTGTTTTCTCCCCT
Source organism: Mustela lutreola (assembly GCF_030435805.1). Lineage (NCBI taxonomy): Eukaryota > Metazoa > Chordata > Mammalia > Carnivora > Mustelidae > Mustela > Mustela lutreola. The sequence continues at coordinate 118,911,981 of NC_081294.1, read as the reverse complement.
GCCTTTTCCTCCTAGGCCTTGTGGAATTATGTCTTTGTAAGAAGAAAAAAAAAAGAAACTTTTACTATAGTTTTTGTGGGTTTAGAGAGAGAGTGCTGACAGTTATTGATGTTTAATTTGCTGTTCTAAGCTGGAACTGAGATCATAAGTATTTAGAGCAAGGGTTGACAAACTTTCTTTAAAACCTTGTGAGTTTAACTAATTTAAACTTTCAGGCTATGTGGACTTTGTCACAACTCCTGAACTCCACTGTTGTAAGGCAAAAGCAGCCATAGATCATACATAAACAAGTGGACATGGCTGTGTTATAATAAAACTTTATTTACAATAGGTTTCATGAACTCTGTTTAGGAAAAAAGATTTACCCTTTTTTTTTTTTTTTTTTTTGGCCAGCTTTACTAGATATAATTTAGATACTGTAAATTGTACCAATTTTAAATATACAGTTAGATGTGATTGATAAATGTATGTCATTGGGTAACTATCACTACCATCATGGTAGAAAATAATTTCCATAATCCCAAAAACCTTTCTTTTGTGTCTTTTGGCAGTCAGTTTCCTCTTTTCAGCTTTTGACACTGCCAACTGCTAAGGTACATTTTAACACTGTAGTTTTGGCTTTTCTAGAATTTCCTATCAGTCGATTCATATAATATGTAGTCTTTTTTGTCTAGCTTCTTTCACTTAGCCTTTTTCTTTGTTGTAGATGAATAGATGGCAGAAAATTAAGAATAGTTCTTAAGCTCAGTTTCTCTCTCATAAGATGGCAGAAGCTATTCAAAAAAGAAGAATATGCTTAACTTTCAGAAAACAAGCTTTTTCATTTCTTTTTTCATATGAACCTGTATGTGTTATCTATATAAGCAACACTCTTGTCCCTTTTTCTTAAAAGCCCTTGGCCATTTGGTTCATTGCTGCAAAGCGGTGATTTTGGTTATGCTTACATAGAAGAAAGGATATTAAATGCACTTCAGCAATACAGTACACAGTGACTAATATTACATATATGGGCATCAGACTACGTAGGTTTGAACTCTGGCTCTGCCATATACTAGCAGTTTTCTTGAGTTAGTTTCTTAATTGTTCTTTGCCTGTTCATCTAATTATGGGGATAATAACCGTACCTATTTCATAGGATTGTTGTCTGGATTAAATGAGTTACCATTTATAAAGTATTTAGATCTGCGCCTGCCTTAATAGAGGTCGTGGAAGCATTACTATGATTGTACTATAGGTTGCACTAAAAGAAGAAAGCCTAAATTTGTTAGAGTGAGTAGAATCATTAATAGCATAGTTTTGGAATCTAAGTATCCTACCAGCTCTGGCTGCCTCCCATTTCAGGTTACCCCTATTTTATGGCAATTATGGCCCAATCACAAAGCATTTGGCACCATTTCCATAAATAATGGACCGTAATTGTTTGCTTATCTATTTTTTACTAACTTCTTGTTAGGTAATTATTGTTTAAGCTTCATATTGAACCAGATTTTAAAAAACAACAAAGTAAGGTTAATGTCAGCCCAGTACGATTTAAAAGGATAGGTGGTAAGATAATATAGCATAAGAGTTCAGATGCTAGAACCAGACAGGTTAACTGGCAATCTGTCAAGTTGTATGACATTGGGAAAATTAATTACTCTCTGGAAACTTGGATATTTGGAGTTTCTATTCATAATATCATTATAAACATTAAATGAGGGAGAGGATATAGCCAGTTTAAGTGGTTTTGTCCTGTGCAAAATATGGTGATAACTTGGTGCTGAGATAGTAAGAATGGAAATTAGGAGAAGTTTATAAATTCTAGAAACATTTTGGAGGATAGATTGAATTGGATAAATATGAGAGATAGGAGAAGGGAAAAACATCAAGAATGACTTCCAGAGTTTTGGCTTGAACAACTGGGTGGGTGGAGGTACCACTTAGCAAGATGAGAAAGACTGAAAGAAAACAGGTGATGAGGAGTCAAGAAACCAATTCAGATTTTAATTTTGGACATGTTAAGCTTGAGATATGTGAAATTCAAATATGTTTTATACAGTTCTGAATACTGATCTTTTGTCAATTATCTTCATTCTGTTCATAGCCATTTATAATTTATTAATGTAGCCATATTGACAAGTAACATAGTCTTGAATCTGCCTTTTAAGATTGATAGCTGTCAGTAATATCTTGACACCAAAAGTGTCAAGGCAAAAGTTGATAGCTGTAAGATGCTCTAGCTTATAGATTCTTTTATCTGTTTTCATTATGTTTAAGTTTGAATCTTATGAAATTGCCACTTTTTAAGGTTAAGAATGCCTCTAATAGTGGTGCTTCATATGGATCAATTTAGTATTTAGAAACAAAATAATGGTGTTCTATTTTTGAAGATGTTTTTATTATATGTATGCTATAGCATTTGTTTTTATGCATTCGTGTATACCCCTAGTCCTTTAATCACTGTTAAACATAAATGCATACACTATTTTTTAAAGATCACACATTTAAAATATGCCAAATGAAGATAAATTTTTAGTCCTAATTACTTAAATGGATTGAAATTAAAATATAACTCATGTAACATAAAATATATTTTATACATAGCTATTCTTATAAATGTTCTGTACTAATGTACAATTTATAGTTTGTTTATGTACAGAGGAGTTAGCAGAATCATCTAAAAGCTCAAGCTAAAGCATATAATTTCCTTGTGTGTATCTTTCTAGTCTCAGATGGTGTTTGTGTTTCATTTCTTCTAGAAGGTACCAAATTGGCCAGTTTTTAAAAATACAAATTTTCTTTCATCTTGTACCTGTGGGTTAGTTGGGTAAAAGATGGTAATGTACATTTTTGCATCCTCAGAAATCCATTTGATGTGAGTTTTCTGCCTCCATTTAGATTTTGGTGAGATTACATTTTACCTAATGAAAGTCTTAGCTTTGTAAAAGAACACCCTTTGATTTGTAAATTTTGCTGTAAAAAAAAGTTTAGATTTTCTATAAGTGTTCTTCCTCTGGTTGATGTTTTCAGTGTAAGTAGCAAATCAGTGAAAGAGCTGAGGATTGTGGGTGGTGGTGGGAGTGTATGTATGTGTGACGTCCATGACTCAACTAAAAGTAGTGACATAGGTTATGTGCTAGTTTAACACCCAGAATGCTAGATTTTAGTATTCATAATTTTCTTAGTAGATATGCTTACCAACATAATCACAGAAGGGTTTATATGAAATTAAAAAAAAAAATCTTGACATTTTGACTTTAAAATTGGACACTTAAAAAACTTTCAAATTTGGGGCACATGGGTGGCTCACTTGTTAAACATCTGCCTTTGGCTCAGGTCACGATCCCAGGGTCCTAGGATTAACCCATGTCAGGCTCCTTGCTCAGTGGGAAGCCTGCTTCACCCTCTCCCATTCCCCTTCTTGTGTTCCCTCTCTCACTGTGTCTTTCTCTGTCAAATAAATAAAATCTTCAAAAAATAAACAAATCAATGAACAAACTTTCAAATTCATTAAGCTTTCATTTTACTTTTTCTAATATCTGTTATGAGTTTAAAGTATATATTTTAGGAGCATTCATTTTATAACTTTGTAGCAACAGGTTAGCTGAAGAAAAAAAATCTGTCAAATTTGGCAATGGTTCAGAAAATATGTGAACCTGTCACTGTAAGCAGTCTCAAAGGGCGAAATGCTTTACAGGAGCTAATTAACCTTAGAAAATAATTACACAAATATGCAAATGTTGTTTAGATAATTCCATGTGTTATCAGCTCAGGTAGTCCATCATAAATGCAGACCTTGCAATGCCTAGGTAGTAGAATCTGGCATACGTGATAAGGCTTTGGTTAGTGCATCACTTCTGTTTGGCTTTTAACAATTAATGATGGCAAGAGTACATAAGGAAATCCAACCTGTACTCTGAGTACAGCCCAGTTCCACAGTGTAAATATCCTATGCATTCTGCCACCAGCAAACTCTAATTAACAGATTAGCTGCTTTTCTTTTCATGTGCTTTGTGTGTTTATATATTCTAAATTCATCCAACTTGAAGTTAATCAATACAAAATGACCTCTGGTGTGAAATTCATGGAAAAACCTATGGAGAAGATTTAGTATGCTTACATTTCTGTAATTGAAGCATATCAGGTAGTCTTTCTTAGTGAAATGTGTTTGGTTTCCAAAAACAGTGCTAGTAATACACAGTCTCTGGATTATGGTTTGTAAATGTGTAATGGCTGTGGACATAGTATGGGCTGCAGGTTGGAAATGACACAAATTTACCTAAGAACACTGTCGTCTCATTCATAAAAGTTGAATTTTAGTAATACAGTATGTAAGAACTATATGGTAAAAACCACTCTAAATTTATTACTTCCTGTGCTACCACTATTGTACTTAACTGTTGTAGGGGGCAGCAAATATTTGGCAGAATTTCTTTTATCTTAAAATGGTGGGATCTGGCTCTCTTAAAAAGCGAATTGTAGAAAGCTATAATTTTGTGAAAGCTTTGGGAAGTAGTCACATTTGAAAGGCAACTCTTTTATAGCCAAGATTTATCTCCTTTATCACCTGTTTTTTTTAAAATAATATCTTTCTTTAAGTTTTTATTTAAATTCAAGTTGGTTAATATACAGTGTAATATTACACTTTTTATCCAAATGAGAATCTACCTTCTAATTGCTTATATTCTAGAAGGAAGGAAGAAGTGACATGGCAGATTAAAGAAATAGCAGGATAGAGAAGAACCAGGGAAATTGTACGGGATTCAGTTTAAGCTAACTGGCTAATAGTAGAAGTGACAGGTAAACTTGAGCCAACAATATTTTTCAGTAGTTTTAAACATAAGCAGGCCAATAATATATATAAATAGATGTATATTTTTCTCTATATTTCTTATAAGATATTGTGGGTCAAAAGTTAGCAAAATCTTCTCCCCTTCTACATGAGAATTTGATCTTTAGTTAACTTTCTAGCTCTGTATCCCTGGAAGCCTGGTAAGGTGGTATCTTAAATTGGTTTTCCCAGGAAATAGATTCTGAAGGTGCATGCAGGAAGTTTGTTGGGGAGTTCTCTTGGAATCAGCACCTGTAGGGGAGTTTAAAAAATAGAATTTGGCAGAAGAGGTTGAATTGCAGTACAGTAGCAACAAAGGCCTCATCTAACTCCATGTGAATCTCTGGATCTGAGATGGCTTTTGAGGCAAGAGCTAGAGCCTTTCATAAGATCCATGTCATTTTGACCCATCATGGGGTGTAAATTGCCCCAGAGATGGGATTGTAACTTCAAGCTAGATAACTTTCTTTGGCTGAGAACAGTTCCTAGAGTATGCCTCATCTAAAGCTATCAGCTGCTAACACTTGCAACAACTCCAGAAATGAGTACTGTATAACTAAGGGGATTCTTGGAAGCATACTGTAGCATCTACAGTAAGTGCACAGTTGGTAGGGAACATTGCCTATGGTAGAAAATGACCCCTGATTGATAAAGTGCTTCTGAATTAGAGGAAATTATAATGGATTATAAATGCCAAAGCTTTGATCTTCCCTGAGGCTAATAACTCTTGTAATTGGGCATGTCCCTTACAGGGAGGGATCCTGGAACCCTATGCTTGGAAGAGGTTATTAGTTTCTGTGTGATATAAGACTTCTAAGGCAGGATAACTCTTGCATCTGCCTAAGGTGAGTCTGACTCCCTACCAAATTAATATTCCATGGTCCAAAGACAGTAACTCTTGGAAGGCTGTCTGGTCTGCTACAGGAGCTGCTACAAAGCTCTGACTAAAAAGGAATGGCGCTTCCATATATATTTTAGGGGTTGATAAATGGCAGGTGTGGTTCAGAATAGTCTTGTGTAATTATTTAGTTGTGACCATAGATGGTCCCTCTTAACTGGGTATTGTAGGCATTTTTTTTTTGTTGTTGCATCTCAGTTCTTAGAACAGTTGGTTTTAAAATCTAAAGCTAGAGAGTAATATGATAACCTTAAAACCAGGCTGAAAATTTTTAAGTACTTGGGGCACATGGATACTTGAGCTTTCTTTTTCTCACTGCTGACAGGCCACTCTTAACAGGTATTCACTCCATAGATGTTGAGGGAAAGACTCAGCTATGATACTAATCTCTGAAAACAGTAGTCTTATTTGTGAATGGTGGAAAGAACTGTTGGTTCTTAGCTCTCCGTTACTCACAGATGGGTCCTTTGGCCTCATTGGCAATTTCCCTCATATCCTATGAGTCACAAAGTTTTGCTGATTCTTCCTTTATAATGACTCATTCTGTCCCTTCTTTTCCATTCACTCTGCTGTCACCCTGAGTAGTATTTATAGTCTTTATCACTTCATTTATGAATTACTGAACTCTGTTTTTAAGTTTTGCCTAATCTGAGCTGCACCATGAGATCCCAGACTGAATTTCATGGTAGAGCTTTGTCTAGGGTTTTCAGACTAAGCTCTTCTGTGACATACAGTTGATTTATATCTCAGCCCTACTGTAAGTTGAAAATGTCATAAATCAAAAATGCATTTAATGCACCTAACCTACGGAACATCATAGCTTAGCCTTGTTCACTTTAAACATGGTCAGGATACGTTAACTTAGAGTTGGGCAAAATCATGTAATACAAAGCTTTTTTATAATTTTATAAACGTATGTATATGTTTTATATTTTATAGTAAAGTGTAATTTTTCGAATACTGTACTGAAAGTGAAAAACAGGAAGGTTGTGTAGATACAGAATGGTTGTTGAGTGTATTGGTTATTTACCCTAGTGATTGTGTGGCCAACAGAGCTGTGGCTCACTACCGCTACCCAGCATCATGACAGAGTCTTGTACTACAGATTGCTAGCTGAGAAAAAGATAGAAGTTCAAAATTTGGAGTATAGTTTTTACTGAATACATATTTTATCGTACCATTGTAAAGTCAAAAAAAAATCATTAAGTCAAACCATTGTAAGTTGGTAACCATCTATATTAATGTGTAACCCAGATCTTCCTGGAGTATGAATAAGCTTCCTGGAAATAGTGAGAAGGAAGGCTTGAAAGGTAGATTTAGAGGGGATGTTGGCTAAGAGTTCCAGTTATTTTGTACACATTGGGGACCAGTTCAGTAAATGGCTTTTAGGGCTGGAGTGTGGTTGATCGGGGCCAGGCTTCCAAAAGATAGATCTGGCAACACAGTAAAGGGAAAAATCTACTAGAAATGAGAGTAGTTAGACATCTTGTAGGAGGACCCAAAGTGATCTGGGAATAGAAAGGATGGGACAGATTGGGTCTCAATGGTGTCAAGGAAGAATTGTTTCTTCCTTGAAAGGAAAGCAGGGAGGACCTCACTGAGGGCAGATAGTATGGATTTATTATAGGTCCATTGGACTGGATGACGAGACAGTCTGCCTTATAACTTTAAGTGTTAACATTCTTATAATATTACAAACACATTAAAGGCCAGAATCATGGCTTACTTTTCATCATCCTTACATCTTTATTACTAGCACAAAGTCTAATGGGAACAGAGTAATCTCCTTCATGTTTTTATTCTCTCCATATAAAGAAAGATGTTTAGATACATTAAGTTAATGTAAGACATTAAGTTATGTAAGTTATGTAAGCTAGTTAGTTCTGCCTACTGTCAGCAGGTGGAACTTTTGTTATCTGCTTCCTGTTTTGTGTTTACATTTCTTTCTTTGTAAGATACAATTAGGGTGACCAGATGTGTGCATTTTCTCTGGGTAATCCCAGTTTAGACTTGTTCTTCTCATACAATAACTAATAGTATCTTTCTTCACTCTTAAAAGTTTGTATAGTAAATTCTGTGGTCTCTCTACATACATGTACAGAAAAGTGCTAAGTTTGTATTAGTCGGTTTGACTGTAACTTTAAGGAATACATCTGTGTAACTGCTACTCCGGTCAAGAAATGCAACATTGCCAGCCAGTAGAAGTCTTTTTCCTGTTCACAACTCTGTCTCTCGTCCTTAAAGTTAACCACTATGCTGATTTTTATGATAACCATTTCCTACTTTTTAAACTAATGGAAGCTAAATTATTAAAGCCAAAAATACCCTACATGGATTTCTTTCCAATTATCCTTCTTTTTTTTTTTTTTTTTTTTTTAAAGATTTTATTTATTCATCAGAGAGAGAGAGAGAGAGCGAGCACAGGCAGACAGAGAGGCAGGCAGAGGCAGAGGGAGAAGCAGGCTCCCTGCCGAGCAAGGAGCCCGATGTGGGACTCGATCCCAGGACGCTGGGATCATGACCTGAGCCGAAGGCAGCGGCTTAACCAACTGAGCCACCCAGGCGCCCCCAATTATCCTTCTTTTATTTATTTTATATACTTTAACTGTCATCCTGAAGATAAATGTTGTATTTTCATCATTTATTTATTATACTAATTTAATGATTTAGTGAACAAGGCAGAGCTCTTGGCCTCAAGACTTTGATAATCTAACAAGCAATTACAATACAAATTATTCATTATAATGGGAGCATGCACAAGACATTGTAGGACATTACCCAGTCTTGAGGGTGATAGGAAAGACTTTTGATAAAAGTTGATGTCTTGTTTGAGTTTGAAAAAGAAGTAGAAATTATGCAGGGTGAAGTGAGGGCAGAGCACAGGACTCACTTTCTAAACAAAGGAAATAGCACAGAGAAAAGAAAGTTTTGCACAATTAGGTTACTGGAAGTTGTTCCCTGCAGTTAGAACACAGAGAGTGTTCTCTGTGATCTCCTGCTGGGGGAAAAGGGTGCCTTTTGGATCACCTTATATTGCAGAGCAGTGGTAAGAGATGCAGTCAAAGGTAAAAGCCAGATTATGAAAGGTCTTAAATGTCATATTAAGTTTGAACTCGATCTTGAGGGCAATGATTCCTCTTTGAAGCATCTAATAAGAAGTGAGTAACTTGGCAGCATGTTCATATTTGCATTTTAGAAGTTCATTCCTGCTACAGAATTAGAACATTTACATAGGCAATCCTAAAGGCAGTAAAAATGGGCTGGGAACCATTGTAGTCCTTCACTTGTGAAATGATAATGGTTTGAGCTAAGCCAGAGGGAATGAGAACAGAGAGAAGTGGTCGGATTTAGGATACAGCTGGGGACAAAATCAGTGAGATTTTAATGATTGATTATATGTAGAATTGGAGTAAGAGAACAATAAAAATGCCCAGATATTGCCTGGAAGTGGGGAGCAAAGGTGGTGACTTAGGTTTGTAGAGGAAATTTCTAGTGCAGTGTTGAACTGGTTGAGGTTGAAATATCTGTGGGACATCAACAAGTAAATGACTATCAAGCGCTTGGATATATGGGTTTGGAGCATTGAAGAAAAATTTGGGATAGAACTAGACATGAGGGAACAATAGCTTCTAGGTGGCAAGGGAAGTCATGTTTTGGACCTTAATAGGATATTATACAATTTCGAAGATGGAAAATGTGAATAACTTGTCTTCGTTGTCTAATACCATAACATTTTTAGGGAGTTAGTCTTTGGTGTTAAAGCTTCAAAGATATATTCATACAAAATGTTTTCATGATCTTATCAGTTTGTTCTTTGGGGCTTCCCCCCCACACACACATTATCCAGGTTTTAGCTTTAACCACAACATGTATCAACTAATGAAATAAATATAACAAAAAAGAAATTATTATAGAATTGTTAGAATTAAAGCAAGAGGCATACATTTATTAGGGTTTAGCAAGCTAGGGGAAATATGGAAGCCCCCAGGTTTATATGTTTAGATTTTTCCCAGTTCTACAAATAAAATGTGTATGGAAAATACTTTTACAAAAATGTCTATTTTGAAATAATTTAAATAGAGAATATTTGTTAGTCATTTTCTGCTTATATTCAGCTTACAGAGATACTTAAAATATTTGTTAGTAATTTTCTGCTTACTTTTAGCTTATAAAGATACTTAAAATTTTATAAATCAAATAATTTAGATGTATATTTCTTATAATAGAAGTATTTTCAGATACACATGTAGAAATGTAGCTGAATTTTTTAGTGTTAAACCTTCTATCATAAGACCACTGTAACTTACTGCTTTGCAATTCCCAAGTATATACATATATATTTTAATATCTTAGATATACCAGAATGTAATTTCCCCTCGAAATATGTTTATTTTGAATATTTTGTTTCTGAAGATCATGGTAGCAATTAAGCTTAGCAGTTATTTACTAATACTTGAATATTTTAATTTATTCTCTTATTTGAATTTTCAGTAGTAGTTCTTTTATATTGATATTATTTTCAATGATCTATAGCCATCTTATTTTTAGGCTATGTAAGCAAGCATATAATTTAATTTTTGATTACTATGATAATAATTAGACACAGTGCATAATACATGATAGCTGTTTTCTCTCTAGGAAAATGGTTCTCCTGAAGAACATGCAGTCTATGTGTGGGACCATTTCATAGCTCAGTCTGCAGCTGAGAATGTGTTTTTTGTTGCTCACAGCTATGGAGGACTTGCTTTCGTTGAACTGGTGAGTGCACATGTAACTCTGTTTTAATTCCCAAACTCTTTACAGGCTTGTCCTCCCCACTCACTTTTAATTGATATCATTACTTAATTTACTTTAAGAAAGGTAAAAACAAAATATTGTGAGTAAACAGTAATATTTAGAAGAGTGTATTTATTTCTTTTATTGTGACAGAGCTTTTCAGTGCTAACCAGAAAGCTTTTTGCCTATTCCTTATTCGCATATTACTTCTTAATTTCTATAGTGTAGAGCATTTTCATAGATTTGATGATACTTACGTTTCCTGTGTTATATGTACAACTATTGAAGCATGTGTTATTTGTAAACTGTTTAAAATTTCAAGAAACCTTTTGAATATTGGAGACTCTTTTGTTTAACTTTTATCTCCACAAGTCAGTACTTGATACTTGATCAGAGTTCATATAATTTGTATTTAAACCGTTAGAAGGTTTCCATTAATCTGCTAAGTGGAGTTCATTGTTTGGCGTAAAAATCTTTGCATTTCAAAGTAACCTGATTCTTGGAGTGAAGGTTGTGTACATTATAGAAAAAATTATAAAGATTTAACAATTTTGTCTGTATCATATGCAATGTTATAGGTGCCACACCTTTTGCCAGTATGAGTGGCTAATGGGATATAATCAATACAAAAAATGCACTGATGAAAAATTTATGCCTCCATGTCCATAAACCTTTTGTTACAGGGAAGTAACAGTGCTATAATAAAGTGACAAATTTGATAAAAGTGCATTTGGCAATTTTAAATCCAAATAACATGGACATTAAAAACAGGACCAATGTTGTTGTCTAACTTCTGTTTGAAAACTTTGGTGTGCATTTCTCTTTGCTGTGGAAATTAAATATATTTTCATGGCCTTTTCAATCTCCCCATACCTTCTTGCTCACCCACATGATTTAGATATAAAACTGGTCATGACACCTGAGAATATCTTAGCTGACCTAACTTCACAAATGCTTATGTACTCTTAAGATCGATAAATAAGTAAATCTTCTATTAAATGGATTTCACTTTTTTAGAAATTAGTCTCAAGTACTTTTAATTCTGCTGCATTTATTTATTTTAATATATAATAGATATTTTAAGATAGCTCTTTAACATACTAGTTGTGAATGTTGTCTTTCAGTTCTTTTAACCCCTACAAATATAGATCTATACACACACACACACATAACATATATATGTACCTTACATTTTCTTTGTAAGCCATAAATTACTTAAAACTTGAAATTTCATTGGCTTTTTAGAGTAACTTAAAATGTGTCTGAAAGCCTGCAGGACTACCCATATTCCAGATTACTATAAAACATAAATTCCCCCACCCCCCCCTTTTTTTTTACTCTAAGACAGTTCATAAATGCCTTTTGTGCCTCAGATTTGGAATTTAAGTGAATATTGGATAGTTTTTTAAATGAACTTAAGATGACAGAGTAACAGATGACCAGTATGTCAGTCCTATTTTGCCTGTCCTTCTTGTCACACACTGGTGGATATTTCTCTACTTTTGTTCCACTTTAATATAAAGCACACAGATGTTTCAGAACAAGACTTGACTTCTGACCTTGAGGCTATTAGGGTCAGGGTCCTCAGGGCCTGTGAAATTATCACAAGCTGAGCTAAAGTTTTTCTCCATCACAGGAAGTAACCAGTAAGTAAGAAGTTAAAAAGGAGCTTTGTCAGAGAGACAAGATGGTCTCAGTAAGGGTCAGCTTCTGTAGTCTGCTGTCTCTGCAGGAGGTGCATGCATGGGAGGAGGAATATAATATAACCACTGGCACATCACATATCTGTCAGGCAACACCAGGACTGAGAAGTCTATTTAATGTAATGTACCTTGTTTAGGTTTGAAAATATTAATGGCGATTATCTCAACTTCATAATACTTGCTACTTTTTGTGAAGTAACTTTAATGGGGGTATGTTATTAGGGGCGTACACATGGTGGCAAATGAAGAAAAAGTGGTTCCTGACCTAATACAGATTCCGCTAAGCAAATAACAATAACTAAAACCACTAAGGAGTTTTACATAAATTTTTGACAAAGCTTGATTAATAATATGTTTAAGGCCATTATGTTTCTATTTAATTTCAAAAGGATTTTTAAAAGATAGCACAGTTAAAGAAACAACAAAATCATTGAAATGGTTTTAAACCTTTGCTTTCTCCTGAAAGTTGAATACTATTCTTTCCTATTCTCCCTGATATTCTTTGGGGAAAAGTAACAGTGTTTAAAATGTTGGCAAATATTTATTCTCTCAGGATTTTTTAACATGAGTATAATGCTTAAAATTGTTTTACATGGATTCAAAATTTTAATGTTAACTTTACAAGAAAGTGAATTGTGGACATCTTAAATTATCTTTTAGAATTTTGTCACAATAGTACATTGTACCATCAGGCATTAAATCCTTTCAGTCAAGTTTGACTGTTTTTGAATTATCATAAAATTTTATTCCTGCTTAAAAGCTCTCTACGTACTCCCTCTTGAAATCTCGCTATCTCTCTTTGTCGCTATCTCTTTCCATCCCCCTTCTTTTTGGGGCAGTCTTAGTTTGTAGTATCATGTTTGAATGCATGGAGTTTGTTTTTCTACCACTCTCATATTCTCATATTATAAAATGTATATTGCAATTCAATTAAATTAAAATTCTGTATAATTGTTTAATATTAAATGTGCTGCTAATAGATATCTAAAAATAAATTACTTTTACATTTAGAGCACAAAATATTTGTGGGACTTTCATATTTTTCTAATTGTTGTTTTTGAAACCTGAGAACATTTATGATTATATCCTATTTTAAATTGTTGAGTTTCTCCTGAAAAATGTATTTGTAATAAGAGGTTTATTTTCAAAACCAATGCTCATTTTATGGTAGTAAATCTTGGACCTAAGCTCATAAAAACAGTATACAGTTTACTAAAATAATGAGAAAAGTGATATTAATAATATCCTTTTCACTGCATTTATAATCACCATATGGTAACAACCCAAATTTTTAATGCTCTAAACTTTCTGTGATCCTTGTAAAAATAGCTGTTAAGACAGCTCTAGTAGCAGTTTCAGCATTCAGTCATTAAAGACAATAGGGAAGACGGAAAGAACTATTTATTTTTATGAATTGATAATGAATTTTAAAAAGTAATGTATCTGTCCAATGTTATCCTTTCTGCATATTGAAATATATTCAATATAAAAACTTACAGTTATTAAAACTTCATTTACAAAGTCTTAAATTTCTGTTTTTAGAAATTCTCATATATGAAAGAATAAATAGTCATAACTAAAACACATTTACCAAATTCATTCAGAAAATCGTCTACAAATAATGAAGCTTACTTTTGCATTATATCAGTTGTCAAATTTAAGCTCATTTTTAAAAATTAACTGTCATTAAAAACAATACATTTTTAAGGTTTTCATCATGTCTTTCACTAGCCACTTTAATGAAGTGATTCCATTGCTTACATTGTTGGTCATTTCAAAGTGCCTTGTTCTTGTCTTTCTAGCTGATAGTTTGACAAAATCAAGCAACCTTAAAATTTTCTTATATTTGGAAAGAAGTTAGCTTTCACTTGTCAGTGCCCATTTCCAATCTCAGCTCACCTTACCTTCCATGTTTGCAGTGTTCAGTAAATCAATTTGCATTCAAATTTCTTTCTTTAGCCAAAGTGAGAGTATTGATGCTTTTTTTTTATAAAACACATTAAACAATTTCAGTAAATGTATTTCATTAGTTTATTGAATCATCTTAGCTGATATAAAATTATCATTTTTCTTCTGGCTTTTATTTCCTTTTCCATATTATTAGTGATATGTTCACAACCACCACTAAAAACATCACTTAAAATGTGTGAAAACTGCTCCTTTTGAAAGTGTATCTCTACCCACTTTTGATTTTGGTTTTTCCATGCTTGTCAGCACTTGATTGGCACCTCACTTGCATGTGAATTAAGGAATGAAGGGAACGCTATTTCCCTGCCATTGTTCCATGCTGGGCTCCCTAGCCTTCAGGCAACCTAAGCTGACCTTCAGCAGCTGATAGAGGACTAGTTTTTGGACATAACTGTGTGAGGACACTTAAGCTCAGTCTACTCTGGGTCAGTCTTTAAAAAAAAAAAAAAGAAAGAAAGAAAGAAAAAAAACGCCTGAAGCATGATTTGTATTTACGCTGAAGAGAAAATAGAATGCGACTAAAAGTATTTGGGTTTACCTTCAGGGACATCAGCTAACTATAACCTTAAAGAAGCGTCAGTTACATTTTGTCTACAAAGAACGAAGTAAATTAGATATTGCTACTAATGTGATCAGTGAGAAAAGCTACTGGGAATCAAGAATTGTGGAGAGGTAAAATAAGTAAGGGATAAAGCAAAGAAAAATTGAGCCATCGTAGTACCAGAATAATTCAGGCCAAAAAGACTTCTTACAGACCTACTTTAAAATGTTGGTAGTAGAACAAAAATAAGTTGCCATTTAAAATGGAACTTGAATTTCTGATTTGGTTGCCTACATGATACAAACAGCATGCTAATGTATGGGATGGATACAACTTGTGTGGAATGCTCTCTTAATTTTTGAGTTATTTTATAGGAAGATGATTTAATTTATGTAACTATTTTGTATGCTCCTAAAGAGAAGAATCAGAGGTTATTTTTATCACCCGTATTCACTTTTATTTCATGCCTTGCAAGTAGTATAGATAACTATCTTTTGATTGATTGTTGGTAATACTAGTTTTAGGAGTTAGTTGCAAGAATCCGAGTGAGATCCAGTGAAGGGCTTTACCCACATAGAAGCAGTGAGAGTAAGCACGCATTCTAGTTGTTAAGGAGGAGATTCTACATGGCTTAGTGACATTGAATCCAGAAAGCTGAATGAGAAGAAAAAGGGTATGGTATATTCTTCCCCATACATACAATATCAAGAAATATATAAAAGGAATCCAAGCACAGCAGATAAATAATAATAAACAATGATTATGCTGATACATAGGTATTTGGGGGAAGTGTTTGCACATACTGCGTGGTTAATAATAAATGAATAAATGAGATATCAAGTCAGGGTTTTAAAAAAGAAAAGGAGAGAGTTATACATACAGATGAGATTTGTTAGTAAACTTCACAGGAGTTACCTGTGTATTGGAGTTTGATTTTTTTTAACTTTTACTCAAATGATTTTTTTTAAAGATTTTTATTTATTTATTTATTTGATAGACAGAGATCACAAGTAGGCAGAAGGCAGGCAGAGAGAGGGGGGGAAGCAGGCTCCCCGCTGAGCAGAGAGCCCGATGTGGGGCTTGATCCCAGGACCCTGAGATCACGACCCGAGCCGAAGGCAGAGGCTTAAACCACTGAGCCACCCAGGCACCCCTCAAATGATTTTTAATAAGCATTAAGAGGACCACTGTTTGAAGGAATGACTCCATTTCTTCATTTTTATGTTAACTGTATTCCTTTTGTCCCATATCTAACCACCCAACACTTTGTCATTTTCCTCTGAAATATTGATCATGTCCTCTCTTCTCTCTGCCCACTGTTAATTTAATCATTTTACAACTATATCATTGTACTCTTCTACCCGTTTCCTACTGACTCTCTTTACTCTTTATTTCACACTATATAGCACACCGTAGATAATATTATTTAAAAACCCCTTTTACCAGGCTATTCCTGAATCACATTGGCTCCAGTTGTCTGCTGAATTTTGTCTCCTCTCTGTAACTGTAAGACCCTCTGTATAATGTGATCATTTCTTTCCAACTATATTTTTCCTAGTGGAAGCTTTGAATTCTAGTCTGATTTCCTTACTTCTGTTGCCCCATCTCAACTATCATCCATTCCTGCCCTCCAAGCCCAGTGTAGTAGAAGAACACAAAACTCAGAAGATGACCTGGGTTTGAATCCTAGTTCTGATACCTAAAAATTATGATGATTTGTGTCCTCATCTAAAAGTACCCACCTCACAACAAAGTTTGAAGATTAAATTAGAAAATTCCTGGTTTTGAGGAATTTAATCAGTTAAATATGAGTCCAGATGTCCACAGGAGGTGCTCATTTTCATTTTTGCCATTGCCATTTCCCCCTTCCAAGTGAAAGAATTTCCCTCCTTACTAGATTTTTCACAAAGTATTCTCACTTAACTCCCCATTTTTCTGTAGTATTTTTATGTTTCACAAAGGAAAACAAGTTTTGTTTTACTAATTAGTTTTGTTTTTGTCTTTTTATCTCTGAATCTTATCTTGCCCAAGTTATCTGGACTCTTGTTCTACCACCCCTCCCCAAGTTTGGAAGCAATATATACTCCAATAACATGAGGAGGCTTAAATATCTGCAAGGTCAATTGATCTGTATAGAGAGTTTGAGCACTAACAGTAACCTTTTTACTAATTAAACTTAATAATTCTTTGTGCCTTCCGTGGAATATTGACTAATTTGGGAATTCTGCCTAATCAATTCTTTCACATCAGACAGTAATACCTACCCTTTCTGTTCCTGGTGTTAGTCTCTCATAGTTGTCTTTCTACCAGTGTCATCATCCCTTCTGCTGACTGAAGATTGCTTCTCTCTGAATCCCTTTTCAAAGTATAGTCTTCTCAGTCAAAGAAGAAAATTATTAAAGTAAATTATAACTATATCCTCATAATTTTATATAGCAATGTATGCAAATAGTCTAGGAAACTTTACATTTCATCCCCAATTATGAGTTTAATATACTCTTTCTTTTTTTTTTGTAAAAGATTTTATTTATTTATGTGACAGAGAGAGATCACAGTAGACAGAGAGGCAGGCAGAGAGAGAAAGAGGGAAGCAGGCTCCCCGCTGAGCAGGGAGCCCGATGCGGAACTCGATCCCAGGACCCTGAGATCATGACCTAAGCCGAAGGCAGCAGCTTAACCCACTGAGCCACCCAGGTGCCCTAATATACTCTTTCTTTAATAATTAGCTTACCTTTGCTTATTTCCTTTATTTACTTTAAAAAATTTTTTGAGGTTAATTATTGAGATATAATTGAGATATAAATAAGATTTTTTAGATTTTTTTCTCTTATTGAGATATAAATAAGATTTTTTTAAGCTTTCTTGAGATCTAATTCACATGCCATAGAATTCATCTTTTAAACTGTCCAATTCAGTGGTTTTTAGTAAGTTCACAGAGTTGTACAACCATCACCACCATCTAATTTTAGAATATTTTCATCATCACAAAAGAAACTCAATACCTATTAGCCATCACTCCCCATATTTACAATACTACCAGCAATGTAGAAGAGTTCCAGTGTCTCTACTGGAGACACTGTTGTTGTTGTTGTTGTTTGTCTTTTTTATTTCTGCTATTCCAGTGGGGGTGAACTGGCATCTCATTATGGTTTTTATTTGCATTTCTCCAGTGACAAATGATTTTGAACACCTTTTCATGTGCTTATTGGCCATTTATGTATTTTCTTTGGAAAAATATCTTCTAAAATTTTTGTCTGTTTTTTTGTGTTGTCATTATATTGTTGAGTTCTAAGAAATCTCTGTATATTCTGATACAAATCCCTTATCAGGTACATGATTTGCAAATATTTTCTCCCATTCTGTGGGGTAGCTTTGCACTTTCTTGATGATATCCTTTGAAGTACAGAACTTTATTATTTTGATGAAGTTAAATTCGTCTAGTTTGTATTTTTGTTACTTGAGTTAGTTTTTGTACCTTGTGTGAAGTGTGGCTCAACATAATTCTTTAAGTGGGGATACTCAGTTGTCTCAGCACTATTTGCTGAAAAGACTATTCTTTCCCCCTTTGGCTTTTCTTCTCATCTTTGACCATAAATACATAAGGGGTTGCTTCTGGATTATCAGTTTTATTTCAATGACGTATGTGTCTCTCCTTAAACGAGTACCATACCATCTTGATTATTGTAGCTTTGTGTAGTAAGTATTAAACTTGGGAAGTGTGCACTCTCCAACTTTTTTGTTCTTTTTGAAGATAGTTTTGGCTATTCTAGGTCTCTTGCATTTCCATATGAATTTTAAGATCAATTTGGAGAGTATGGCCATATTAATAATGTCTTCCATTCCATGGACATAGACTTTCTTTCCATTTATTTAGATCTTTTTTCAGAAATGTTTTATTGTTTTCCATGTACAAGGCTTACACTTCTTTTGTTAAATTTATTGCTCAGTATTTTACTCTTTTTATGCTAAAGTAAGTGAAATTATTTCTTAATTTCATTTTCAGATTGTTCACTGTTAGTGTAAAAATACAATTTTTATGTGTTGGACATATATTCTATAAGTTTGCTGCACTCATTCATGTTCTGATTTGTGTGCATGTATTAATTTCTTAGAATTTTCTATGTTCAAGATCATGTGATCTTGAATAAAACTAATTTTACTTCTTTTCTGATCAAGATGCTTTGCTTTTCTTCTCTCTCCTTTCCCTCCTTCCCCAACTGATCTGTCCAGTATAATGATGAATAGCTACAGTAGCTACAGTAAACATCCTTTTGTTCCTGGTCTTAAGGGGAAAGCATTCATTGTTTCACCACAAGCACCATTAAGTATGATGTTACTTGTGATTGTTTTCATTCTTGTTAGATCATTTCCACTAAGGACCTTGTGTGCTTCTTTTTTTTTTTTTTTTTTTTTTTTTTGGACCTTGTGTGCTTCTTAATGCTTATATCCCTCATTCACACCAAGATCAGGTTGCTCAAAAGTCTGACATGGAGAAAAATTTCACTAATCTTTAATAAGAATCTTCTTGTAGAAAAAAGACCATATTACTCCATTAGAATTACCTTTGGAAAAGGCTTTTTCAGTATCCACATAAATGGGCTGCATCCAGGTCTTATTGCCCTACGACTGTGCAGCTGCAAAATTGGGCACTCTATCTGTTGACTCAACAGACTTCGTGGAAACCAGTGGTAAATTAGCACAATAATATGTTAAGGAGAACCCAGAGAAATTGAAATATTAATTTGTTAGATACAAATCTTTCTACAAGAAATACTTCCTTTTCATTGGTTTTATAAAATACCTTAATGAGAGATTTTGCATTTTACTGTAAGTATAAGAGCATGATTGACTATTTTAGACCTTTTTATTATGGGAATTGGAGAAAAAAACACATTTCAGTTAATAAAGAGGCTATTTTTACTATACTTACAACATTATGATAATCACTCAATATCAGCATTTCCCCAAATAGGATTCCCAACTACCGTGACACCTCTGATTTGACACCACAAGTTGAAAAGGGCTCTTAGAGGACAAAAATTTTATAAGCAAAATCATTTAACTTCTGTTTTAGAAGTTAGACTTCAATCCTTATTAAATAAGCGAAGCCAGGTGGACTCAGACTCAAAGCATACTAGGTCCATGTTGGGATACAGCTTGAGAGAACAAAGGTAGAATCCAGATGTGGGCAGAGGTCTCATTACTTAGAGTTTAGAATGGGTTCAGGAAGAGCTAATTTAGCTGGAGAGATTGACTTTGGAGGGAATAGCAGGTGAACCATTACTAGGAAAGCCTCAGTAGAGCATGGTGAATTTAGGCTTAAATTAAGAGGTATAATCTGGTTTCAGGGAACAGAAAATCAAGGCATTGGGTGATAAATGAGTAAATAAAATGTAGTCACTGGTTCTAAGAATACCTCTTCTCCCCCCACCATACCCTGCATCACTGCATTACAGGGAAAGGGAAAAAAAGAACAGGATCCAACACTGGGAAAGGGATAAACAAAACAAGATTTAAGGCTTCAAGCACTGGCTAGGAGTTTAGAAATGGAATCCTTTCCTGAGAAAGAAAGAGGTTATAGCAGTAGGCAAAAACATCAAAAGGATTATAAAATGATGAATCAAGGCTGAAGTCCAATTTATGTGGCTTAGGTCAGAATGGGATATAGTAGAATACTGCATTTAAGGTTATTTAGTTACTCAAGGCTTATCCTTGGTGTACTGGTTACCAGGTTTCTATGGCAATAAAGGGGATGAGGTCGGAAGAGCTATCATTTTTTCCTGTTCTCATGGCTCTGAAATGATCACACTATGGCTGTAAAACCTTTTGTGCCCAGAGAAACAAAGTGATATTCTTCTAAGCTGCTGTGTTCTTAACTTTTAGAGTTGGAGACTTTTAACCCCTATACTTATGTCAGTTTTCTCTCTTCTGATATTTTTTGTTATTGGTTTTCAGTACCTTTTCAGTGAATAAATTTAGATCACAGTAAAGGCACCTGGATCTCATAAGTTTGACTTTATAGAAATTATTTCTTGGGTTTGAATATTTTGCCCTCCAAACAATAAATGGTTTAGAAAACTTTTAAAGATACTAATTCATTTTTTTTTTTTTTTCATTTGAACATCCCACTCGGGGAGAAATACTGGGAAAACAGCTTAAAGCACATGATACCTGGCTGCAAGAAGGTGATGACATACTAAATAGGAAGCACATTTAAACAGAGTGATAGATAGCAAGATGCTTGTGAAGTGGGGTTGTAGCCAAGATGGTTACTGCCCCAAAATGAAAATCCACAACATAAATTTGGCTTGGTTAAGTATTGGGAAGGATTGTTTCTGTTAATAAATTGATAGGATCTTTTTATCAGAAAATAAAAACTCAGTAATGATGTTTTACCCTCATCTCCTATAAACCCAGAGTTATGATTAGTTTTTTATTTCATTAATTATTCTCATCCTTGGTCATGTATTGAGTGTCTTAATTCATAAGTATATTTTGCTTTAAGTCATCTCAGAGTCCTTTTCTTAATTGGCAGAGAATAAATAACAAATTCATTATTTTCTGTGATTCCTATTTCTGTGGTTCCTATTGTGCTGCTAGCCTGGCTGGGCCTATAATAAGTATATACTCAATAAATAGGTTTTGATCCTATATTTATATAGAGATAAGTTATCAGAAGTAGATCTCAGATGGTGCTTCCTTGAGTCAGATGAAGAAAAGTAAGGTGTGGGCATTCATATTGAGCCACAAGATAGTGCAAAGCAGGGTGGACAAGAGAACAAAGTTCATTATTTAAGATGTGAAACAGGGACATTTAGAATCAGTATGCTTGAGTGTGTAGGAGGTATTGTCTGAGACCCCCAAATTTTGGACACTTAGAAGGGCCTTAATGGAAATTGGTCAGTGAATGAAGAAAAACAGCTAAGAAGATATTGAAATCTCTACTCAAGGGAAGTAGCCAGACCTAAACCTAACCCCAAAACTAGTTATGTTTTCTCTGATTAAACTGAGCAAGTTAAATCTTATATACTCTAGGGGGAAAAAAAATTGCCTATTTAAATATGTATTAGTGTATTCAGATTTCTTTAGTTTTCAAAACCTTATTTGAATTTTTCCCATAAAGAAGTTTATTAAAGAGTATGAGAATACAACAAAATTTTCTATTTAATATTTCAATGACAATTTTATAATTGAGTCAAATGATTAAAAAGTTCCAATTTCTAATGTATCTAGTTTATGCCTAATATTCTTAACATCTAATATCTGACATCTACCTTCTAACATCTTATCTCCAAATTTCTGTACTACAGTTATCAGACATCAGTATTAAAAGAAAAACTCAGCATTTATCTTTCTGAAAGAGAGGCACTGGTCAGAAAGATAAAGCACCTCAGCTTTCTCTTACAGTAAATTCCCAACTTAACTTCTTTCCAGGTATAAGACATCAAGGGATGCTGTATAATTATAAATGTTGATTTTCAAAAAATTCTAGTATCCTGTCGGCTAACAACAAAGAAATCTTGACTTTCTCAATAAAGTGGTGCCCTATGAACAATAGTCATAAAATGATATGAGATCACTAGCCCCTATACATTGCCTTTGTTGTATTACTGCTCAGTTTACCTCAGAAAACATTCCTATTTCCCATGTCATTAATAATGTAATAATACTTTTTATCATATCATTTTTACACACTGAGCCTTAAATTTTCAGTTTTGCATTTTTAGAATATCTAAATATTAGACATATTTTTGTTTACAGTATATCCATATATTAAATGTGTAGTCATATATTAACTATCTTTAGTATATTATAAACCTTCACATCTGGTAACACTTGCATTTCCTCTAAGATCTTAGAAGAGATTTTCAAGTAAAACAGATGCCTTCAAATCTGATGGCTGTATTAGATCCCTTTCTCACTCTCCTGGAGCCCTGTCATTGCTATTATAATGGAATCTATATAATGTGTCAGCCAGCCATGGGAACCCAAGACATGATTGGGTCAAGAACAGTTCTAAGCAATTCATAGCAGTGTCTTTTTAAATGGACATTTTAAATAGAACTGGCATTTGTGAGTGTCTTACACATCAGAAAGTAACAACAGCATCTTAATGTTCATCATGAGCTTCACTAATACTTGTAATGATACTTAGTGTGCACCACTGTCCTTACCATATACTTTATATAAATAAATTTTATCTCACTTAATCCTTATAAATCTCTGTGAGCTTCATACTGTTATCCCCATTTTACAGATGAGAAGCATTTAAGTGTATCTTTTCTCCCTTTGAAGGCAGACCTCTCATTTTGTTACCCTGGGTTTTAGTGTGTTTATTCTCTCATCAAGTACCTATGCCCGTATAAATGGTGTAATATACTGATGATGGTGACTCTTATCTCTAAAACAACCTCCTGGTTTTTCCGTATATTTTAGGATTCCAGTCTACATTTCTCTGTTGAAGTATATGATGATTTAGTTTTTATTCTCTGTCCTATTTACTGCTTATTCTTTCTGTGCGTTCCATGCAGACTTTCAATTTTAATCAATTCTTAATTACCCAAACTAATGAAGTAGAAAGAAGGTGTGGAAAATTTAAAATAACAGGCAGTCCTCAAATCATTTATGTTTAAATTTTGAGAATGTTTTGATGTGGCGCTCTGGAAATTCAGTGTAAGCTGAAAAATTGAAAACAGTTTATGAAGATCTGAAAAGCAGATGAATTTCCTTGGCCAAGCCCCTGGTTGGCTCTTCTTTGCAGCTCATTCCATGCTTGGAAATAGACAGCTGTCTTCTAATACCAGCAAAATAGACTTGACCTTTCAAGTCTTACTGGAAAAATCTTGCTATCAGTGTTTGCTCCTTTGCCGTATCCATATCTGTAAGTTACACCTGGAAGTAATAGCTTTATAACACAGCAGCTACCAAGTAACAGACATTGTTTTAAGACATGCTTTGTATATATTAACACATACAATCCTTAAAACAACCCTATGATATAGGTATTAATATTATTCTCAGTTACATATGAGGACACTGAGGTACCAAAATTTTAAGTACTAAGATCACACAACCAGTAAGTGATGGAGCCAGAATTTATACTTAAGTTTTCTGGCTCCAAAGCCCATTCTTATAACCATTATGCAAACTGCCCCTCAGAAGAGAGCACTAGTTTAGGATGCTACTGAATGTGGTTATTAATATTGTTTTAGCAAGGTGTTTTATAACTTAAGTTTAACTCTTTTAGGTGGGTATATTAACCCTGTTGTACAGATGAAAGTCAGGTTGAGGAACTTGTCCAAGTTTGCACAAGAAGGATTAGATCCAGAATTGAAATCCAATTTAAAATCGAAAGCCAATGTGAGAATTAATGAATTTACCAAAGAAACAGTCTTCCCTCTGACGGATTTTTTTTAAAAACTGCGTGAGATAAATTTATTTTAAAATTGGGCATTTTTTAGGGGTACCTGGGTGGCAAATTCAATTAAATGTCGGGCTCTGAGGTCATGATCTCAGGGTCATAAGATCAAGTCTTGTGTCTGGCTCTATGGTTAGCACAGAATCTGCTTAAGTTTCTCTCTCCTTCTCCCTGTTCCCCTACCCCACCCCCAGGACTCGCTTATGCACCTGCACTCTTGTCCTGTCTCTAAAATGAATAAATCTTTAAAATAGGATATTTTTAATTAATGAGGGAACCTTCCATTCAAAAAATTCTATACTTACATTTGTAAAGTACAAAATTATTTAGTAGACTGAATATCATACTTTTTAAGCTGAGAATATGCTTTTAAAAGCAAAAAATCACGTATTGTGCAGATTTAGATCAGGAAGGATAGAATTTCATTATTCGTTGCCTATCATAATGTCAACACCATCAAATATTAGTTGATAGTATTCTAAAATTGTTTTTCTTTTTTTCCTGCATAGTGGAGAAAATGTAGCAATTTAAATATTGTAAGAAAAAGTTAAATCATAGTTGCTTCATCCTTTGAATTTTACTTACTGTAAATTGGAGTTTACATTTCACTATGAATACCAGACGACTCAAAATTCTTACATTCAAAATTAAAATTGGAACAAGGAAACATCTGAGTCCCTATAATTAACCTGCTACTTCATGCCTTTCTGATTTATTATAAAGCACTGCATTTGATATCTAATACTTGAAAAGCTAAAAAGGGGTGTTATGGTGCTTTGATTTATATCTCCTTGCTTGCTCCATATAAATACTAAAGTTTTCATAAAGCTTTAAGTAAAGAGGATAAAACAAATGAATGACATATTTACATATGCCTTAGGAAAAAAATCTTATTAACACTAAATGGAAACGTAAAATCTTACCAATATAGAAAGCACTGGAGCTGTGAAAACTAAAAAGTAAGCTATGTTTATCCTGCATAGTCTCATATTTCTCTTCATTGGCTAAATAAATGAGTGTTTTAAGATATCTGGTGCCCTTTAAACAGCTAAATATACAGCTTTACATAGTGAACTTTATATTAGATGTCAGAAATTCATATTTTACATAGGACTTTGCTAAGGAAAGTTCATACTTCAGCAACTAAAGGAAAATCACGTATTTTATTTTTAACATTGGAAGTATTTGCTACACACCTTTTAGAAAATGCATCTGCAGCTCTTTTCATATTTAAAATTCAAAGATAATGTAGTAACAGATATTTACTGGTTTTTATTCTTTTGGTAGTGTCTTTATTATTGTTGCTGACACTATAATTCTTTTTTAAAATATGATTTTGACTTCTTTAAGGTTATGAAGGGCTTTTTTAAAATGTGAATTCCTAAGGGGAAATAGTGGGATTAAAAACAAATGAAAAATGAAGATATTTAGGAAATAATTTTGCACAAGAACTTCCTTGAACACCCGATAATTGAGCATTTTTGATGTAGCCTTATACAGCATCTGACTTGCCTTCAACACCCTTTAACAGGGATAGAGCTTTGTGTACTAACTTTGTGTACTAAGTAGCTCTTGAGCTCATTATGCATTCTAATCAGATTTTAGAGTGGTTTTTAGAGATACAGATTTTAACTTTAAAAGAAAAACTGCTCCTCTATCAGTAGGTTAACCCCCGATAGAGAATAATCTTTGGTGACTGAGAATGATGATTATAATTTTATATCTTGAATTATTTTTTCTACAACATTTTCATTTATTCCCTGTTCAAGAACTACCTGAGACAGTGTCTGCTTTTTTTTAAGGTTTTCATTTCCAGTTCATGAATACAAACATACTGAAAATTTAAGCTTCTGAAACATCAGCAAAATTCAGCTATGCCCAGAAATTTTAAGAAATCAGAATTTTGTTTGCACACCCTCGAAGGTAATGCTGAGTGTTTCTCCCATGATGTTTTCTTCCTCTTTGCTGCACTCTAGATCCCAGAAAGAGTTTTTAACCAGCTATTAAAAATAACCCACTTTAGGAATCTGCAGGAAGTGTGAGGTATTCATCAGTATATATTTACTGTCTGAAGCTGATATAGCTGTAAGGTTTTTTAGATCCAATTGATCTATTGCGCATGTTCCCTCCCTAGGTTGCAGGACGTGCTTCTATTTGCATAAGGCCCTGGGCAAGGTTCTTTCTTGCATTGATTGGCCTGTCCAAGGCAGCCTGATGTGTTCTTCCATTGATCACTTTGTCTTTTCTTGGAAGACAGTGTTACACTGAGTTCATCTCAAACATTCTAGGGAGAAGGTAAAACTTTACTGCAGATGTCTCAATTTTATTCAGATGTTCCTTTGAGTATAGGCCCTTTTTGCAAGGATAAGTAACTCTTTTTTTCTTAACTAATTTGGATGTTTCTGCAGTTTGAGTGCAGTGTAGACTAGATTATATTGAAAAAGCTACGTTAAAGAAAATTGCCAGAGTATATGCCATTTATCTCGTGCTATTTTTGTTTTTAAAACAGTGTATCTCGCTTCTAGCTTAAAACCATTTTCTTTAAAGATGATCTCTTAAACCTAGGCATAAACTAAAACTTACTGGTATTGTGTTAGGTTACCACTTATCTTTACTAGCTGTGTATATTCCTTAGTTTCAGTGAGACATGCATTGCTTTGTGTGTTTAAGAAAATAAGGAGTTTTATTAGTTTCACAATGAAACAGTAGTCCAGAATGACTTGCCTATTACTATTCATCATTATTAGTAAGTAATGTAAATGTGAATGGTATGTCAAATATGGAAATTATTAAGCAGCTGCATATCAGTATTAACTATGTAAACTTTATTTCATTATATCATAACTTTTGTGGTAGTGTGTTATTTGGTGGTAATGGAAACCTGAGTTTAAGAATTAAGTCTTCAACCAAATCTATGAGAAGTTGAGCAATGAATGTTTTGCAGTTTAGCCCTCTTTATTGGCTAGTCCTTAAATCGACATTTATATTGTCTGCCAAAGAACATATTTGCCTGCACATCTAATTATCAAGAAAATGCCCATTACCCCCAACCTATTTACGACATCTTTAGTGAGGAACTGGTGAGACGAACGTAGACGAACGTAGGCTTCTGTCAAGATGTTTATAAAAAATATATGTTTATAAAAAATAAAAAATTTAAAAAAAATAAAAAAAATTAAAAAAATAAATAAATAAATAAATAAATAAATAAATAAATAAAGATGCAGGGCAATATCCTCCTCCCAGCCAGCGCGCTCTTTCATCAGAGCCTATGTGAATTTATGAGAAGGTTTACTTTTGGCAAAGATTTAGAAATGTGTCATGGCTGAATTTGATTATTGTGCTGTTGGTAATTAGACTCTGCTACGACAATTCCTTAATGGTTTCAGAAAGCATATTTAGTAACACTTTCTACAAATCAGGACATTTTCATATATGCTCTTTTATCTTCATTAAACAGGTCAGTATTTCTGACAGTTGTTAAAGTATAGAAAATAAATGTCACAGAAAACCATCGCGCCCATTATTTCACTCCGTGGTGTCACTGTGGCCTCACGTGGTATATCACAGGACACAGAAACCTTATATTTTAATCGTTGTTTTGTAAAATTCGATAGGAAAATATAGAGATCATGTTTCTTTTATTTGCATCAGAAATGCCAGAATTCATACTTTAAAATTAAACCTGGAATGAATTCAGTGTTTATTATACAAGGGCAATAACCATGTCAGGTTGTTAGATAATGTCATTTGTTGTTTTAAAGGTGTCTCTAAAAGCTACAGCATTAATGAGATATATACATGAGCTAGATGAAATTTTTTCATCAAGTGGAAATGTCAGTAAACAGTTATTATTAATTTAAATAACATGTGTTAGAAAACAGGGCCATATATTGGAAAAGTTAATCTTGGGGGTGATTGAAGCTTAAATTAAATTAAAATGTGTTAAGTTGTTAATCATTTATATATATATATTCATATAAATAAGAAAAAAACATTCATAGAGTAATGATGTAATTTTTTCTAAAGTTTATTTTTTTTCTAAAGTTTAAATATAAGTTTGGTAGTTTGAGGAAATTACTTGTGAAAATACCAATGAAAAAGGCTTAAGAAAGTATTGAAATGAAAAACCTCTCTCTAGTTACTTAAAAGCAGCTCTTCAAAACTGAATCCAATCTGTGGAAACATGGATATTACCTTGCAACTTTTGTTCAGTGCATCTCAACTTTGTGCAAGTATAGCTCTCTGAAATGGAATTGTATAGTGTTTGCACATTTTTTTCCAGCTAAAATGAAACGTACATCATCTTGCATAATTTACTTGTCTCTGGTGGTTAAATTTGCATATCTGAATGAGTAAGTATATATCTCAAGCTCTTGCTAGATGTAAAATAATCTCATGAGTGGAGGAGAGCTCTTTTACCTCAGAAGTCAGAGGAGTCTATATTTCACAGCAACCTATGATCAAACAAGCTAATTCAGATGCTGGAAAGTGCTTTTGCTTAGCTGTGTGGAAGAACCATTGACTGCATACAACCAACAAGTGTATGGTGTGACAGGAGATGCATTGAAAACCCCTTATAGGACTGAATGACAACCCCAAGCACATGTGACCATGTGCAACTATGAATAGGTATAAATACACACTTCAGCTGGCCAGATTTTTTGCTCTATAATTCAGTCACAATTGCTGTATTTCTCCTCCAAATTTACAGCACATAATCAGCTGCTTGAATGGACCCACACTAGAGAAATAATAATTCAGTATTTGGTGGGGGAGAAAAAGAGCTTGGCCTCTGTGCTATTCTGTCAAGATGTTGTATCATGCCCACTCTTTTTATTACTGCTCAGGTACTACTCAGGACCTGAGACTTAGAAGAGTCCTCCAGCCTTTCCCGTGCAGGGATATCAAGGTCTGAATATGAAATGTGTTCTCTGTGCTCAGTCTCTTTGTAAGACATATCTGAGGAAACTTGGTGGGGGAGGGAATGGGGTGGGCTTTGTTTTCAGGTGCTGGGAAACAGAAAGATGGTGAAATAGCTGGTAAAAAGTTGTCCACTGAAATCCATTACTTTCCCCCTTATCTAATGAAGAAGCAAGAAATTGCTAAAAAGCTTTCAAGCTTAATGGGTTTTCAAATACAGGAATAATTATTTTTAAATCATAGAAGGAAGGATATACTGATTTCAGCCCTCTTCTCATTTTTTCCCTGTGACAAAGATCATATATTTATTGATGATTTCTAGAAGTTACCATATTTCCAGTGTATCATATTGTAAATCTGAGAATTTCTAGTAACACCATGGTAACTTAGTAGTAAAAATTATTAATCAGTAACTATGTATTAAAGTGTATCTCTTCATAAAATCTCAAAAAATAGTTTTTTGTTTGTTTAATGATACACAGTTTGATCTTTCATCTTTAAGGATATGCTTGTAAATTTCCTGTGGCTGTCTATGATAGTATTATATATAGCACTCTGGTTGCTTAAAAACTTAAGTTTTAGTTGTAACTACGATTTTTAATTCACATCGGTATACGTAAAAGTTCTAAATTTTTCAAGATACAATTAAATATAAAAATCAGTAAGATATACTCTGTTTTATGCAAAAGTGTTACTTTTCTGAAAATAAAGCAAATAAATAAGAGGTTATATAATTTCTGAGTAAAATAATAGCCTACTGCCTTTCTCTTACTTTTCCTTACTCCTGTCCCAAGATAGTATTTTAGAAATGGTATGTATTGGTTAATAAGCAAGTACTGACCACTGTTGGTAAATATAACAAGCTGTAAATATTTAAAATCTCTCTGTGACTAAAGAAATAATGTCAAAGACTAATATTTGCTTTCTGCTGTATTTGTTCTTTCCAACTTTTAACAATATAAATCATTCCTGAGAGTGTAGTACAGTTTTGCTTTATCATCCTGAAGAAAATATTTTCAGTGTAATGATAGTTGTTGATTAAAAATATGTTATGGTCAATTATTTGATACGTATTTATGATTGTTTAAGTATGTGGAAGCATTTAATAATCTTTGTGGTATCATATGCCTGAAGAGATAGTTACTTGAAGGAATACACATATGTTAAGAAAATACCTTCCTTTGAAATTATTTAATCTTTTATACTCTTTTTCTGCCTCTAAGCACTTTACAAGAGTCTT
The DNA here is from genome assembly GCF_030435805.1 of Mustela lutreola. Classification (NCBI taxonomy): domain Eukaryota; kingdom Metazoa; phylum Chordata; class Mammalia; order Carnivora; family Mustelidae; genus Mustela; species Mustela lutreola. Next base: position 118,881,704 of record NC_081294.1, on the reverse strand, counting down.
TTTGTTTATAGGTGTTTAGAACACAGATGCAAAAGAAAATCTGTATTTGAACATTCTTTATGTAGGCTTTAGGAAGTTAAAGCTAAAAGCTCACATTGTGAAAATTTATCTTTTTGGTGTCTGTGTACATATACTTTCAAATTCTTTTATCTGAGATGTTCTAGAGAAGACTCAAATGTAATCATGGTCATGTTAATGCTGGTGATAGAATACATAGATTACAAACCTTTTCCATTTCTTTTAACCTTATAGGAATAATAATAGCTCCTACTCACCATTTCTATCCAGCTGTGTGTAAACCTAGCTTCAGTCTTCATATTTCTAACCCAGCATCTTTCTCATTCAACAGGCATGGACCTGTTTATCTTACCCTTTTCTACAACACAGAAAAGCTGGCCCAGACATTTATTCATATATCCCCCAAATCTACACTTACAGAAATGTTTTGTGTTAAGTCTAAAATATTCTGAATTTTTACCTCTGAGGATGGATGCTTTTCTTAACGGTGTTCCATTATCTCTTAGCTTTTAGAAGTCATCCCTCTCTTTTTCTTGGGTCTTTTGGGAAGTGATGTGGTCAGTGGCAGGGTGGGGTTGGAAATCTCCTATCACTTTGTACCTACATTAATAACAAATAATTGCCAAATGTGTTATAATGAAATTAAAGATGAAACCACAAATATCCATAAAAACAAAGATTTGTAAAAGAGATAAAAGAACACAACTACTTCCTAGAAGTAATGTTCTTGCCTATTGAAGACTTACAGGAAAGTACTTGATGTTTAGTGCTAATTGCAATAGCATTTTGTTCAACCGTTCAGCAAAGTAAAAAATTGGCCCTCTCCCCTCACAATTATACAACTTTGGTTTTTCACTATCACCTATCTAAGCAGGTACCTATTTTTACTGATTTAGGATAAAATTCCCTTTCCTGCAGAAGTTTTAATGATGTAATGAAATAGGTATTAATACAATTAAATTGAACATATGTCCATCTGCTTAACCCGAGATTTTAACAGCCCTGCCAAAGTTAAGCTTCTAAAAAAACTCAACTGTAGGCATTTTACAGCTTTTTACTAAATTTAAATAGTTGGAAGTGTCAAGTTTCTGCTTTAGCCAGAAGTTATAGTAAAAGTCCTAAATACCTATCAACTTTTAACTATCATTTGGACCTTGTGTTTATGCATACTTAACTATTGAGTTTACACCTTCCTCATTTTAAAGATGTAACAATTTAAACACACTCTGGAATCCTTTCATAAAAGACTAATTATGTTCCTTGCTTTTAAAACTGCAAACTGGTAGTATGTGCATTACTGGTTTATGTGGGAAAGTAGTTGACAAATGATTTCCTATATAAATGCATGTTTTAAATAGCCTTGAAATCCTTTTTTTTTTTTTGCCTTGTATTTTTATGCAAATAAAATCTGGCAATTGTTTTTTATTAATTTGTTTTTCATTAGTAATTTTGTCATCATATATACCTAGTCCTCTGGCTTTTTCTGTCCTTTTTATTTATCATTTTTATTTGTATGTGTGTTTTCTTATACATTGTTTTTGTTTGTTTGCTTTCATTTATGGGTTCTATATCAAAAATTGCTATTAATAAACTAGTAACCTAGAAAGTATTTTATTGAAGGAGAAGCTAAGTTTACCTTTCTTGTCATCTATATCACTCTGTAGATATCTCATTGCTCTTTAAAAATAACTTCTGAGTTTTCTCATAGATTGTATTGAGAAAGATTATTACTCAGTTCAGTTCCATACAGTATGTGTAATTTTTTTATATTTTAATTTTGTGTGTTGCATTTTCTTCTAAAGACAAATGTAGATTTTATCTATTTGTATTTCAAATTTTAGGATCCAGTATTCAGAACATGCACTGTAAAAATTAGACCGTTTTTAAAATCAGTCTTTAATATAGGCTAAGTATGCTAATCTTCGCATACCAGCAAAAAAGAGAAAAAAAATGTTTAAACACTCATTACAGGTTTAATTATAGTTTCGGATGGGTTTTCGGACTCCATTCTGGCCATTCCGCTTTAGCCATCCAGGCCATGCTGCCTGTATTGTGTATTCAGCAGTTCCTATTAGATGTCTTCACAGTGACTGATTCTGCTGGGCTTGCTGACACCCGCTTCATGCATGGCCTGCTGTGCTGGGTGGAATATTTTTTCTGAGCTGCCTGGAACATTAAGGACATCTTGGCCATGTCAGTCTGTGTACAGTGTGTGTATGTGTGTGTGTGTTCATGTGAGTATGCATTCCTGAGCAAATTAGTATTAAATAAATGATTAGGTGGTGTAATTTTATATACATGTAAAAATTTAAAATTTGAATAACAATGGATTTATAATTTATTACTGCATATATTTTTAATAATTTTAGTTCAGTCAACATTACTAAGTTTCCTTTAGCTTTTAGTGTCTGTAATTATTGACACTAGGGGGCACTGCTTATCCTCAGTTGCATCTTTCTTCAGGAAATGAGTAAAAATACTCAGCTGATTTCTGTGCTCCTACTTTAATTAACAATTGAATTTAGAGAACTCTAGGCTATTTAATTCTTTGTTATTTTGGTTTTATTTCTAATGCCTATATGTAGCACTAACAAAGGGGGTGGAGCTATTGATTCTCACAAACAAATACAGTATCCAGTGCCCCATACAGTAACTTTTTTTTCCCCATTGGAAATGTCATTCTTGGCAAAACCAGAAGGGCAAGTTTGCCCAGTGATGAGGTTTAGATCCCTTGCCAGCTGTGCTTCTAGCCAGCAAGTGTGATGAACAGCTTTAGAAATCAAGTGAGAGAAAGCATTCAAGAGTTAGTGTGATTCATTTGGATAAAGGTCAAGAGAAAGATAAGCAAAGCATAAGAATGAAGAGCACAAATAGCAATAATTCGTACCTTTTTTGCTTATAGAATTTCACTGGTCTTATTTGTAATTTTTAAGCACGTACTTAGTTCAAAATTGACCTGCAGTTCTTCTAAAGTATTTTAAAAACTGTATTTAATCTTGTAATTTAGCTGATCACTTAAAAATGAGTAGAGAAAAGTGGATTCATGACTTTTCGTCACTATATTTATAGATTAGAACCATGGCTACTAGTTGATAATCAGATGACAACACAACACAAATGACAACACAAAACTAAACTTTTTCAGTTAGCAATGATCATTTTATATCTTAAAAATTTAAAGGTTTATTCTGTTCATTTTTTAGAATCTTAATGTCTATTCTAAGCCTAAATACTCATGTTCACACTAAGGAACTACCTGTTACCTCTAAGGACATTAGTGAGTTTGTTCTATTTTTAAAATAAAACTTTCCCCCATCCTTCCTTCTGCTGCCCCCCTATCCAAAAGTAGAAAGTAATCAGTGGTCTATAAAATAAAGACAACTATTTTTTTTCTATTCTCCTAATTAATCAGATCTGTGGGAGAACTGGTAAAATTTTTATATTCTTATTCTTTATAGTTGTAGCCAGCCATACATTATATACTAGAAAACATTCAGTTAGATCATGCCCTGGTTTTATTTGCTAAAGATACTGATTTTTAACTGAGTAATTAGAAATTAAGTATTTTTACAGATTTTAAACTTTTGATGGCATACATTTTACATCCAGACCAAAAAGGGACAAAAATATTGCTAGTATAGAGAAGCTTGATCGAAACACCAGTAAAATACCAGAGCATAAACTGATGGGCAGTTTTAAACAAAATTTATAAAATACCGTTGTTTTGTGGGACTCCATATTGGGTTCTACTACATGGGTATTATAACGAGAAATTACTTAAAATTTTTCTCCGAGAAATTGATATGTGCATTATCATGGTTGATTTTTTTTCCTTTTCTAATTTTCCAAGGTGATTTCCTTAATGTTTACTGAACAAGGTATGCTTTTAAATACAATGAGTGACTAGTTTGGTGAGATTTCTGTGGGAAGTAAACTTTCAAGGTTAATATACAGTTCAGAGAGAAATATTATCTGTTAGTTTTCTTACAAGTATTTTTCTTATTATTCCGGTGTAACATAACATAAAAGCATTAGCTAATTTAGCCTCATCTCTCATCTTCAGTAATAGATTTGTCACTTACTAAAAATAGACATCCCCTATTTAGACCTTACCAGTTTGTAAACAAAACACTGATTAGTTAGTATGGGGCAGCTTTTGTTACATTCACCATTTTATAATTTGAAATGTTATTTTCCTAGTACTCCCCATCTACAAGCAATCAGATGCCAGCCCATTTATAATAGGTTTTTCTCCTCCTAGCAGGACGTTGCTTTTGGCTATAAAAAGTTAATTTCAGATCCTGATATACTTGCATTAATTTTTGAGACAGTAGCTGAGTGTAGTACAGCAAAGAATAACATGAACATCACACCACTGTGCTGTAGCTAATCGTTTATTACCTCAAGCCAGAGAAGCAGTGTTAATGTGAAGGCCGCAGTATGTCTATGGAAAAGATGGAAACCGACAAAAAGGTCTTAGAGGTGGCTTCCTAAAGGTCTTGAAAGAGGGGAACAAGAAGAAAGAGAAACAATAGCAACACTATCAGAAGGGGTACATTTCGATACTTACAGTGCTGGACATATTTGGAATTTTTTTATGATTAAAACAAATTACTATCTTGAATAACAGACCCCATCTTCTCTCCAAACATCTTTGCTTCAGAATGGGAAAGCTCATGGTAATGTTATCTTTTCAGAACCATAAGTGTTCTCTAAAAAACATATGACTGAGATGTTCATCAGCTGGGATGTTTGCTGTGATTCACCAATAAATTTGAATAATTTGACATAATTTCTGACAAAGATGAATGTTTCCACATTCATTTCCATAGTAAGGCAGTATCTACATGAAGGAACCAGTTTGACTGACTTTACCTACCATATTGACCAGAAAAAGAACAAAACAACAGCCATTTAGTCCACAGAATTAAAGCAGTTTATGTGTACAAACTACCGTGATGGCCTATCACCCCCAAAACTTGCATAAGACTATGTCACCGTGGAGCCTATAGTATTACAAGGAGATATAGCACTAGGACAAATAACCAAGGACCTCATGGCAATCATGCCTTTAGGCAGTGTGGAGTGGCATAGAATAAAGGAGAAGCATTATCATTTGTGGAATTTGGGGTTACAGCTAAGGCAATCACATGTCTTTTGGAACTAGGGGCTGCATGTAAGTCTTTTCATTTTTTTCTCATCTGTACAGAAAGGAACTGAACTAGGTAATTTCTGATGTCCCTAACAACTTTCCATTCTTCACTTCAATATTATAGGTAGAGCCATATCAGCATTAATTAATATTTACTGGTTTCTGTAAACTGTGATATAGTCATTCTTTCCTGTAAAACACCATAAGAGCTATAACTGCAATGTATTCATGACTATTCGAATGTATGTCTTAAGGCATTAGGGTCTAACTCATCCACTCCCACAGGCCATTAAAAAGTGGTATCAATATCAAATTAACAACTAGAAACATTTGATTCAAGTACTGGAAAATTCAGCATTGAGTTATTGTCTTTTTCTGTGTGAGGAGGAAAATGACTAATAGATCATAGTACGTTCTGGTGGTTACGTAGGAAGAGACAGACTTAGGGAAGCTGACAACTTAGTGACAGAAAGTAGTATGGTAGATTTCATCATGACACCCACAGTGAGGAATGGCAGGTTGGGTTCTTGTGAAAGGGGCTTAGGATCAGAACTATGGAAATTCAACATTTGTTCCTCATGCCTATGCATTGTCTTCTTTTGTGCTCTGTCTGTGGCAGTATCTTTTTTCCCCTGTCTTGTTACACTCCTGATTATGATAACCTTCACTACAAGGAGTCACTGTTTGTTTTTCACTGAAGATTTCTTCTTTTAACTTCTCTTGAATGTCATTCATAGGCCTCCCTTCAGACACATTGTTGTTTTGTTGATATTTGACCTCCGTTCTCTCATACATGTATGTCTAGGAGGACAGCGTAGAAAGTACCGACTGACCCCTTCCCTTTCGCCTTATCTCTTCAATAAAGTTTTTCTGAAAGCACTTTTCTTGTTCGCCCATTTCCGCACCGTGTCTATTTCATTTATAATCTCATTATATGAAACTTATGTGTAATTCTGTTTTGTACATTTTCTTTTATATTATTCACACTCAGGAAAGTAGTGTAAGAATTTCAGTCTGTAGTGCTGTCAGTCTGTCACCTTTCATGCACTACTCTAAAAATTCAAAAATTCAAATGAAGTAATTTACCCTGATATGAAACAGTGACATATAATTGAATTTCTAAATTAGTGAACTCCTGACTCCTTTTTACATCTTTGCCATTTTATAGGATTTCATAGTGGCTAAACTGGCTACTTAACAAAAGGTGTAATGCAACAAAAATTCTGCCTCCTACTATAATAAATACTGATGCTTATTAAACATCATGCACTGCGCCTAGTATATTTACTTTAGATTTCTTGCAGTTTGGGTTATTTCATACTCATGAAACAGAGTATTTAATGATAGTGAAATATAGACCCTAAATCACTGCCTCAAAGAATGGAATCTCCCCCAAAGAAGTGCTGGTAAACAGACACATGAAGGAAAATGGAATTTTTTAAAAAAATAGCCCAGCGAATAATTCTCCTTCATTCACACATCAGGCCTTCCTCGGTATAAATTTTTCACTGCCATCTTGCATCAGAGCTGTCATCAGATGTCTAAATGATAGGTTTCAGGGTTCTCCTCTTCCTGTTAGTGATCTGAAGTGCTACTCCAGCGTTTTCCATTACAGTGGATATTGATAGAGGACACTTGGTATATAGCAACTGTTGTTTACAGTTCACTAGTATATGAACTCAGAAGTGCTCTTTTACTGCATATGGTATATGTGTATGTGCTCTATCTGTGAAATGAAGATATAGCCATATACATAGAGGCAAATAGCTACTTTCATTCCAAACCCATCTTTTCTTCCACTTAATGTTTATATGGTTTTGTGCAGTAAATACAATCCTAGAAAGTCCTATCTCAGATGCATTTATTTCAAACTATTTGAACAGACTTACTTAATCACTTCAGAAATGTGAGATGGGCTTTCATAAGAAAAATGACTTCAACATATAATCAGAATCATATTTTAAAATCCCAACTTAAAGGATTGTCCTGTTTGTTGGTCAGTAGAGTGCATTTAAACAGCCCTCATAAGTAGTTAGTCGAATAGAAATTTCTTCCAGCAACAGTATTCACTTGAATGTTTAAGCAGGCACACAAGCTCCAAGTACTTAGCATAAGCTCCCAGGTAGAAGAGCCATCTGGAGATTCTTGTTCAAATATTTTCAAACAATGGAGAAAGTCTGTGACTTATCCTTACTATAATGATGCCACTTTTCCCTTAAAAATGGGTATTAGCCTCTTCCCAATGTTTGGTAACTCTAATAACCCACAGTTGATTAACACATCCTGTTTTAAGAATATTTAGGTGGTCTTACTTTCCTGTATCACCAGGTCAATGCCTACGTTGGAATCTAAAAGTAAGAGCTCCCCCCGCCTCCAATTTATGCCACACATCTTTGCATAAACCTGAGCCCTGCATTTGGAGAAATATGATCAAATGAAGATTACCCTCCATTTCTAGAAGCAAAAGACTCAGAACCTTCTCAGGACTCAGAGTAACTAAGATCTGGAAAGAATCAAAATCTTAATTGTTTTTATTCAGTCCCCAAATTCATACAGCTCAGTCTTTATTTTCTTTATATCATGAAGGCTGAGATTTGAAAAGCCAACCCAACTGCTTTTACAGTGAAAACTCTCTGTTGAGGCTCACCCTTCCTTTCCCCTACCAATACCATCAGGTTTGAGTTTATCGTAGCAGACATTAAGTGACTGCTGCATACTTTATTTAAGCTTGGAATTATTTTGCATTCAGATTTGAAACCACAAGGATACCTTGCTTTATCTGACATATATATTTCATTTGAAATCCAGGAAATCAAATCATTCCCAATGGATTTGTAAGATAATTTTGAAATTTTGTGATTTTTATGTCTTTATGCTTTTTAATAGTGTGTCTTCATATTTTGACTTTGTGTTTTTCCCTTATAATCTTTAGGGGGGATAATGCAAAATTTGACAAGATATATAATATGGTATTAGATTATGAGAGATCAAAAATCCAAGAGGGCCGCCTGGGTGGCTCAGTGGATTAAGCCACTGCCTTCGGCTCAGGTCATGATCTCAGAGTCCTGGGATGGAGCCCCGCATCGCATCGCATCGCATCGGGCTCTCTGCTCAGCAGGGAGCCTGCTTCCCTCCTCTCTCTGCCTGCCTCTCTGCCTGCTTGTGATCTCTCTCTGTCAAATAAATAAATAAATAAAATCTTTTAAAAAAAATCCAAGAGAAATGTACTTGATCTCAGAAATATTAGTGAGTTAAATAAATCATAGTGCAATCTTGAGTACAGTAAACTGTTAGGCAGATTGGAAGGACGATTTAGATTTTTTTTTTTTAAGATTTTATTTATTTGAGAGAAAGAACACCGAGGGAGAGAGAGAAATGGACTCCCCACTGAGCAGGGAACCAAACGTGGGGCTCCATCCCAGGACCATGAAATCATGACCTGAGCCAAAGGCAGATAGATGTTTAACTGACTGAGCCCACCCAGGTGCCCCTAGGACAATTTAGATTTGAATGGACAATTTCAGTTATGGCCTGTGGTGGATATTGTGATACACTGCCCAGTTGCTCCTTCAGAAAAGGATGTGTTGCCCCAACTCTTGGGAGTGCTTTCAGCAGACAGCTTTTAGCTGTCAACCCCTTCAAGGATTGCCTTGGCTTTTGTGGGGCCCATATTCAAAGACAGAACAGTATGGGAAATTAAAGGCCAATCCATCTGGACCCAGCTTGGAAAGACTCTGAAAGGTCATTCTAGATCCAGAGCTTCCCTGGAGTTGTACAAGATTGTTATTAGACCTCCATCTTAACCTGACTTCTCTCTCTCTGCCCATTCCTGCTCTGTTTCCCACCCACCCTCACCCGATGTCCCTGCCACCTTCCTCAGATGTTGATCGTAAGAACACTCCTTTGTGAACATCCTGTGTGCTAAATTCCATTTCAGAGTCTGTTTCCTCAGGAACCCAACCTATGATATGGTCGATTTCTAAATACACCAAACCAGACATCACTCTAACTCGTTAGCCATCACTTTACCCGATCTAGTCCATTTCTGTAGATAGCATCTCTGCTCATTCCACATATAGTTTCTGAGCACCTGTGGTACGTCAGTCATTGCAGTGGTGATGTGTTACTGACCTGGCAAATATGATCTTGCCCTCATGGAGCCTACATCTCAGTGGGAAAGAAAGACTGTGAACAAAGCATTACCAGTGTAACAAGTATTTCCAAAGTGAATACGTAAAGTGTTATATACAGATAGCCATAATGTAAGAACATGGGATTTGGAGTTAAAAGATCTAGCAGTCCCACTTAATATTAACTCTGTGAATATGGGCAAGTCACTGACTTTCTCTAAACAGCAATTTCCTCATCTAAAAAACAGGTACATAATCCCTCAACTACTTAAAAAGAAATTGTTCCATCTAACGAAATCATCTTTCTGTAAGTACTCGGAATATTAAAGGGCTCTAAGAACTGATCGGAACGTGCCTTCCATCCTAAATTGTGAATTCTTCCCAAAGGTCAGAAATTTTGTTTTCCTCAACTTTGTAGTAATAGTGCTTTACCTAAAACAGTTGGTAAATTAGAATATCACTTTCCCTGCTAGTGCTAGGTAACAGGGTATACAGTTTTCAAAATATATTGAAAACGGGATAGGCAATTGGAACCTTTTTTTTTTTTTAATGAAAACCTGAATTTTAACGAAAATATTATGAAAGGTATAACATAACTGAAAACTTTAGTTAAAATTTCAAATACAGCAGACATCTATGTGGAAGTTCAGAGCAAAGATTGCTTTTTTTCCAGGTCTCAGGAGGTATAATTGATGACTGAAAATTGTATATATTTAAGGTATACAACCTGATAACCTTGATATCTGTATACATTGTGTAATATTCATCACAGCCAGGTCAGGCAACATATCCATCACCTCACACCTAACTAATGTAAAGCCTTTTAAGAAAAATTTGTTAATTAACACAATCTCCAATACTCTGCTTATCTACTATATATCTTTGGGGCAGGAAATCTTATCTCTTTACCTTTCTTTTTCCCAGACCAAAATAAAATGGTATGCTTTAAAACTTACGGGTATTAACACTTTCCCAAGTGGATGCCTATTCCTTGCCTGACCTGATGAAATCTTTTGCCGCAAGTTTTTAAACTGTTCAGTGATTGACAAATTCTGTATATATGGTAGTATTTCTAGCACTTACCAACTGATCAGGGCTCTTAAGTGATTTTTAAACTAAGTGCTGTGAACATGCTTATGACTTACTTGCATCAGAAACATCTCTGGGTATATAAAATACATAGGCTTTACTAAGTTTTCTCATTTTTCCATCTAAGACTCTGTATAGTCCCCCGTTAAACATCTCCTTTGTAAGCCTGCCTTAGTTTATTGGACTGGCAGTGTTTAGTTCTTATCTACATGTTTACAATATATCCCCTTCCTATATGTTCGTTGTAATTTTTATAACTATGTTTTAGAATATCTTGCCTGCTTGTGATCAGCCTTATAACATTACATAATAAAACATTTTAATCAAATAAGTCACCTTGATGAATCCTTACACGGTTTTCTTAATATATGACCTCTTTTATTTTTTCCCTTGTAATTAACGTGCTATTTTCTTGATTGATGACGTTTTTCAGACTGTTGCCTTTATTCTCTCATTGTATGTTTTTGTAAAGCACTGGTCTTCTCTTCCAGTTCCCGGATTGTCAGTCGCTTAATATTTGTTTTTTTCTTTCTTTCTTTTTCTTTTAAATCTTCCTTGCCTATGCTTTTTTTGTCGCTGAAGGAGCCTGCACGTGGCAGCATAGTCCAGGCAGGAAAGGAAAAGGAAGTTATTACTGCTCTCTCCTGGCCGCCTGCAATACTAAATCATAACTTGCCATTCCCTAACTGGTGGCTGGAGACTTATCTTCATAAATACATGTGACCCAAGAAGTTTCAGTTTACATACCCTATCCCTTGGGGTTCTTGCCTGTGGAGAGCCTTTTCCTTCCTGAAATTAGACAAAGGTTGTAAGAATTGAAGCTGGGGCTTCAAAGCACAGGAAAAGAGAATGTTGTCTTATCCTGTTGCTACAGTGGGGCTCCAGCTGGCCATGTTTATCTACCCAGGGTGTGAAGCTGCGTGTCCATCTGTGAGGGGCTCAGCACAGTGCTCAGGCTTGCCCTTAAATTTTGAACTTAGGAACTTCTGGAAGGATTTCTTGTGTGTTTTCCTACATGGTTATTTTTATAGTGACAGCTCTAGAGCTTTTGGGTATATGCTTAAATTGTTAAGCATTGAAACTTTGTAAGATTTACCCGTTCACTAGAGTAACATTTAACTTCTGTTACACTTACATAAAAAATGACCATATAATTTACCATCCAAACCAGAACACTTTTAACAGTGGAAAGGGACACTATTAATAATTATGCCAGGTCCATGGTTATTAACCAAGAGTGTCCTGGGCTAACTAGAATGTATAATCATCCTATGTGTACCTAATTATTTTCTTTACAAACATTTAAGCGAGCCCAAATCACTTTGCGTAATTGAAGAGGTGGAGGAGGGGATGCAGTAATTGTCTGACACGTAACTGCTTTGTGAACTGTGCAAATGTGGATGTCACTGAAGAGTACATAGATGCCATATTTGAAAGAAGAACAGATTTCGGAAATTAAAAATGAGTGTCAAAGTAATAATGATAGTAGCTGACAATATTGATTGCTCACATGCTTTATGTCTGTTATCCTTCAGCGATCTTACGAGGCGAGTACTACTATTATTCCCATTTTTGTTTTCTTATAATGATAACCAAAAATTAAAACTTAAGGACATGGAGCTCCAAAGCTTACGCATGCTTTAAACTACAACACTATAGTTCTTAACTCTGGACATATTTTATATCTCTGTGATTATCTTTTTTAAAACGAAGTCAGCTATACTCCTTCTACATAGGAAACAAAGTGGTGAGGGGACTCTGTGCCAGCTTGGCACTGCTAAGCCATGGCTCCATGCTTTGTTGCTGGCCCATGTAATTCTGAAAGGGTTCACTGATGGCAGGAAACTAGAGCTGACACAGTATGGCTTCAACAATTCTGTTTTAATTTTTAAGCGCAGAGTGCTATTACAGGTCTAGTATTCTGATTACAAGATTTTAAACAAACACAATAATTACCTCTTTCTTTTTCCCCTTTATGGACCTGTGTCTTTTTTAAAAACAGTATTTGTCATTAAATGTATTCTTTTTTTTTTTTAATATATTCTAAGGTAAGCTTCTGTTACCTTCTACACTGAGAAAGGGGAATGCACAAGTTTACAAATATGGAGTAGTTTGCATTGTGTGCTTTTATGGTATCTATTATAATTGTGTACTATGCGCCAAGTCCTCCAATAGTCACTTTATATTCAGTTCAACTCACAATAAGTCTGTGATTTAAGTGTATTTATCATCTCCCTCTTAACCTGTGATGAAATTGAGACCCAGAAAAGTCGAAGTAATCCACTCAAAGTATCATTATCGGAAGTGGCAGAACAGGGATTTGAACCCAGAAAATCTGATTCCAAAGTCCTTGAACCTAACCACTGCATTCCTTATGAAGACTGCTTACTTGAAAGTTTCTACTTCCAAAGAATAATAATAATAATAATAATAATAATAATAATGGAGAGAAAGAGAGAGAAGTGAATGCAGATTAGAAATGTGAATTGCAAGTAGCATGTGAGAGCTGAATGTCATACTTGTCTGGATTTCCTGCTGGGCAGTTTAGTCCTCATATTTCATCTACTGAAGTGTGTGTATTTCATAGTAATCACTGGAGGTGCTTCAAGAGCCTTGGGTGACAGGACCAAGGTTTTAATATTGCGGCAAAAGTGGTATTTGTTCTGTGAATAGCGCACTATTGGGATTGACATGTACAAAAGAAGCTTCAAGAAGACATTAACAGGAAAGTCTCTGCCAAACCCAGTGTCGGCTGATTAGTCATCTTGGCCCAGTGTACACTTTCAACCCAGTGGGCCTGATAGCACACAGGGCAGTGTGCCATGAGCCAGGAGATGTACAGGCACAGATGTAAAGTGATGGGAGAGGTTTGTGGTAAAGGGGCATCGTTTGTCTAACTACATAAACAGAACACCCAAGTAGAAGCACTGAGTGTCAGTATAATCTGCATGACAAAAAATTGAAAAAGTACCACGTTTTCATACTTTTCAAACCTTTGAAATGACTTAATCTGAAATCTTAACTCTAGGAACTCTAGAGGGAGCTAATCTATTTATAGACACACACACATACACACACACATTTTTAAAGACATCTCAAACATCAACCGTGCTATTAACCAGACTGATGATTCATTCATGCTCATGCAGTAGTAATGATCCTCAGATTTATATATGTACAGTAGTGTCAGATCCTAATCTGATGGAAACATGCATTATTTGATTTCCTTTCAGAATATTCTTTCCTGTACAAGTGATTCACATGCTCTAACCCTCAGAGTGCATATGTGTAACACATGTCAGAATTTTGAAGGAAGGTAATGACTTTTGCTGATGAAAGACATTAAAACATTTCCCTCAAAACCATGCTTAAAGCATGCATGCTAATATAGATATGGGCTTGTATGCACATATATACACACCTTGCCCCAACCCACACTGCCTTCTTTCAGGAGGGCCCCTTGGACTTTAAAATGTAAGACAATTTAAAAAATAAATAAATAAATAAAATGTAAGACAATTTATTCTGAATCCTATAGCTGCTGAGCCCAAATACAGGAAAATGAAATTATTCGCTTCTTTTAGGTTAGTGTCAAGGCAAACTCAATGCAGGGTTCACTTCTTTAGGTTGAGAGTATTGAACCTAGGACTGGGTTGGATTCATAATTTCCAAAACCCAAGACCCTCCACTAGAGATATGAAACTACCTCCAAAGGCTCATGGAAGAGCATCCTCTTAACATCACTATCTCCCTGCCTTCGGAAGCTTATCTTCTAAGCTAAGACAAGTGGACAGCAAATTTTTAACTTAATTTCGTGGAAGTAAAAGAGTCTTTGTGTTTTCCTTTCCTAAAAGTAGTTCACGATAGATTTGTAGAGGAAGTGAAATAGGGGCACCTGGGTGGCCCAGTAGGTTAAACTTCCTGCTCTGGATTTCGGCTCAGGTCATGATCTCAGGGTCCTGGGATCAAGCCTTGCATCGGGCTCTGCTGCGCTCAGCGTGGATTCTGCTTCTCCATCTCCCTCTCCTCCTCTTCCTCCTCTCTCTCTCTCTCTCTCTCTCACTGTCATTCTCTCAAGTAAATAAATAAATAAGATCTTCCAAAAAAAGAAAGGGCTGAAGTAGGTACAGAAAGGGAATTAAGAAACTTCTAGGGGGACATGAGGCATTTAGATTTGGCCAGATATTTCTGTGAAGATAGTAGGCGAGTGCTCCATTTGAAGGCCTTGCAGAGAGCATGGCGAGGCAAGTTAGGTGGACGGAAACAGTCTGTGGAATTTCAGGGGAGAGAAAGTAGCAGGAAGGGCTGGCCAGTAGTGCACCTGGAGGGAAGCACAGGTGGATGCTGCTGACTCGGGCCTTCCCATACCATCTCTCTGGTGCCCTGCCCTTCATCTCACCAAATACTCTTGGGCTCTGAGGAGCTCTCTTATTTTGTTACAGTCACTTAATGTTTAAAATGTTACTCTGGAAGAAAACAAATAAACTAGGAGATTTTTTTCCCTCTCAACTTCAACTCCCATCAAAAAGTTTAATAGTTGGAGCACCTGGATGGCTCAGTGGGTTAAAGCCTCTGCCTTCAGCTCAGGTCATGATCCCAGGGTCCTGGGATCGAGCCCCACATCGGGCTCTCTGCTTGGCAGTGAGCCTGCTTCCCTTCCTCTCTCTCTCTCTCTCTCTCTCTGCCTGCCTTTCTGCCTACTTGTGATCTCTGACTGTCAAATAAGTAATAAATAAAATCTTAAAAAAAAGTTTAATAGTAAGATGAGCCTGCATACAGATGGTATATGTTTTTAATCTGTTCGGAGTATTTCATATTTATTGGGTTAGTGGAACTTTTGTCAGACTAGTAACATGCAGTGCACAGAAGGAATGAGCAGATTAATTGTGTAGATGCTAAGGTGAGAGGACTGTGAAGAGATAGATCGCACTAAGAAGGGGAAACAACAATATCAGGTGACAGCAGCACATACTTTGTATTAATTCTCAAATCATCAATATGATTTATGGAAATATGTAGCTTGCCCTCTTATCCTAGACATCATTTTATTTTAGAACTGTAATTATAATATTTAAATGCTGTTGATAGTCTGGTTTTGCACATGACTGATTTCTATCTTGGCATGATTTTTATAATTCCAACACTCCTTACCGATATGGATTTGGATTTTTTAAATATTTTTTTAAGTGTCCAAATCAGGGGCACCTGGGTGGCTCAGCCATTTAGGCATCTGCCTCCCAGTAAGGTTATGATCCCAGAGTCCTGGGATGGAGCTCCCCGCTTGGCAGGGGGTCTGCTTCTCCCTCTGCCTCTCCCCCTACTCATGCCCTCTCTCTCACACTCTCTCTCAAATAAATAAAATCTGTGGTGCTTGGGTGGCTCAGTTGTTAATCGACTGCCTTTGGCTCAGGTCATGATTCCAGAGTCCTGGGATCTAGGCCTGCATCGGGCTCTCTGCTCAGCAAGACGCCTGCTTCTCCCACTCCCACTCCCTCTGCTTGTGTTCCCTATCTGGGTATGTCTCTCTCTGTCTGAAATACTATAAAGAAAAGGGAATTAATCAAATGAGTTCATATATGTAAGAGTAGTATGATATATTACTGAAAAATGGACCCTATGTGACACATATGAAAGAACACAGGACTGCAGAGACAAGGACAATTCAGAGTTGTGTGGCCCTTAACCAGTTTCTCAGCCTCAACCAGTTTCCTCCTCCACAGATGGGAAAAGTAACACAAGTTTTACATACATTTTAATACTATTTCAGAATAAAATAAGAATGATGATGTATTCATTTTGAAATTTGTGAGGCACTACTCAGATGTAAATGTTATACACACAGTATATAACTTTATTTTGTTTGTGAAAACAAAAAATATTTTAATTATAATTTTATCAGGTATAACTTACCAAGCCATGAAACTTTCAGAAGTTGATGTCTGGGATATCAGGGTTTTTGTCACTTTTATTCAACTACTAATACCATACTGAAGACATTATAATAAAAAATGGAAGGTCATCCTTTATTTTTGAAAGATTGGTATAGGTATAAACTGATCTTAGTTGTTTGAAGACTTTACTTGGTAGTGCTCCATAGTTCACTCAAGAATACATGGAGACATGAAAATCACGGGTCTTACTATTTTTAGTCACTAAAATTCCTTTAAGAATCTAATGAAAGCTAAGGGTCCTCTTCCAGAAAAATATTCCTATCATCTGCGGATAGATTTTGCAAGGAATTTCAAAGGGGTTCATATCCATGGATCCTAGTAAAAACCACATCTTCACCTTCGATTGAAGTATCAATACAATACTTCGATTGAAGTATAATTCGATTGACTTAGGAGATTTCAGTAGACTTTAGTGTAATGGTCTCCTCCCTTCCAGATTTCTGTTTTCCAGATTATCATAGCCTTCTCTTAAAGACTATTATAGAACAATATATAGAAGTTTTCCTGCCCAGCTGCACCTCCACCCATTCTGTATTCTATCTAGCATCTGTCTCTTAAACAGTCTTCGTTCCTGCATTCAGTCTTCCCCCCCCCATTGCGTTCCCCAACATTCTCTTTAAGATGTGATTTATTTATTTGAGTGAGAGAGAGTGCATATAAGCAGGGGAAGGGGCAAAGGGAGAGGAGAAGCAGACTCCCCACTGAGCAGGGAGACTGATGCGGGGCTCCATCCCAGGACTCTGGGATTCTGACCTGAGGCGAAGTCAGGTGCTTAGCCGACTGAGCCCCCGAGGTATCCCTTTTCCCCAGCATTCTTCATCAGTGCTCACTCCCAGGGGAGGCAGTAAGAGAGGGAAGGGCTCTAAACCAAACTAACAAATACAAAAAGCAGAGGCTCTGGGCAGAAATGGAAACTGCAAGTAGGTAGCAGCAAGGCTGGAATAGTCTGAAAAACCAAACTATTGAGATGTTTACCAATTTACAGTTCTACCAATCCTAAACATCAAACATATGAAATTATTTTTTTAAAGATTTATTTATTTATATATTTAGTGAATTTAGAGAGAGGGAGAGCACAAGAGCAGGAGAGGCAGAAGGAGTGGGAGAGAAAATCTCAAGCAGACTCCGTGCTGAGTGTGGAGCTGGACACAGAGCCTGATCCCAGGACCCTGAGATCATGACCTGAGCTAAAACCATAAGTCATACACTTAGTGGACTACACTACCCAGCCGCCCCAAATATTTGAAATTCTTTGTACAGGGTTCATTTGTAGACTGCTTTTTATTGAGATTCTCTAAAATTTGACCATTCTCCACCTCTAATAATATAATATGAAAGTGATTTTTAAACCATAAAGGATTAAAACAGTGTAGGGAATATCATGTTGGATTATGACATGATTGGATGTGATGTGAAGAAAAGTTGCACAGCATCACATCCACTGCATGAAATGTCAGCCAGATGGAAGAACAGACCAAAGGTTTTTTTCCTCTTATAGTCCATCTAACAACTGTGTATTTTTCCAACTTTGTAGAATTTTAATTCTCAGATTTTTCTGCTTTTGCAGTACATCCTTAGCCTATTTGAGTCTTAATTTGATGTCAGTTCACAAATGGCTCTCGATACTCTGTCTTCAGATACAACCAGCTTACATAAGTCAGCATATGTTCACAACAACCACAACAAAATCCAGGGCAAATATTTAAAAATGCAGACATATTCATAGAATACCAGAAGAGCATGCTCTTATTTTGTAACTTTAGCAACAATCGCTCTAGATCTCTAAAAGTGTTACTGTTAGAAAATGAGAGTAAGGACGTGTAGGTTCTTCATTAGCCAGGTGTAGTCACTATTTTGGAATTTCGAGTTTTATTATCAAATGTTGGTTTAAGTTTTTATATTCTAGTGCCAACATGATCCATGACAATCTTTTCTTTGAGGTAGCTTTAGTTTTTTTTTATTATTTTAATTTGAATACTTTTGACACAGTGTTACGCCAGTTTCAGGTGTACAATGTAGTGATTTGACAAGTTTATACATTATGCTGTGCTCACCACAAGTGTGGCTGCCATCTGTCCCATTGCATCGCTATTACAATATCATTGACTGTATTCTTTATGCTGTGCTTTTTATTCCCATAACTTACTCATTCCATAACTGGAGGCCTATAGCTCTCTCTCCCCATTTTGCCCAACCCCCCACTCCCTCTTCTCAGTTTTTATATCCCTCCCCTCTGTTCTGATTCTGCTTTTTCTTTGTTTATTCATTTTTTTTTTTTTTTTTAGGTTCCATTTATGAGTGGATTCATTTGGTATTTGGCTCTCTCAGTCTGACTTATTTACTTATTTCACTTATCATAATACCTTCTAGGTCCACCCGTGTCATCTCAAATGGCACAGTCTCCTCCTTTTTTATGGATGACAATCTGTTTTTAAAATAAAATCTAGGAGAAGGTAGCAAACTACTTAATAATGAATGTGAGGTATTGAATTAGAGTATTATTTTGTGCTTTTAAAAGTATTATTGATATTGCAAGGTGAATTTTTGCAGTAATATTATGATGCTGATAAGCAACATTGATTTTAAGATTTCCACATTTTATAAGCGGAAAACAAAAGGCCCAAATATTTAAGGTGTGGAAATTCTGCTGAAGCAGCTTTAACAGTGAATTAGATTCCCATTAAGTGGTGTTCAGTGAGAGGGGATGTGCATATGCAGGGTTTGAAGAAATTTACAAGAAAGAGAAACATTTTTCATTCAGAATGCCAACAGGCTTCATTTGGTATCAGAAGCCTGGATTTCAGTGTTCACTGTGTGAGCTATCATCACCACTCGGGCTTCTAACTTTCTTAAAATGCAGTAATATACTTTTGATAGACAATTCAGAGAAATTAATAGCAAATGATAGAGAAATTGCTCTTTTCTAGGGGGAGAAAAGACATTTGATGCAGAGAAACAATGAGGACATGGCCATGAAATTTAAGGCTACTACGTACTATATTTTCAGTGTATTTTTTATTAAGCTTTCATCTACTTGTGTCAAATTAGAGTCCCTCGTCTTAGCAGATTAAAACCTTTTATGATCCTTTTGATATGGAACTGTTATTTTTCACTTTTCTTTATCTTGCAGACCCACCGATAAGTTCTTCAGTTTCTTCAGGCCACGTGTCCTCTTTTAAATTTTAGAACCATTGAATTTTAGAGAAACAGCATTCTAAAGAAAGAAGTTAGAGTGTAATACTGTAGTTTGTCGACATAAAGAAATATATTAGAAAGCAAAATGATCTTGATAGGCTTTGAAGAGAAAGATCTTTGTGGGCATTTAAAGAACCAAGGAATTACAAGGCCATGTTGAAGAGCACATTAGTTAAATTGAAGGAGTCGAAGCAAGATACCTTTCATTACTGACATGCCATCTACTGAAAAGAAGTAGAAGTTAGTCCAAAGTAGCTAACAGTGAGCCCTGGATACTAACTTCCCTGAAGCACTGAAATAGGAAGGGGTGGAAGAAAGTTGTGAAAGAAACCCTCAGGGATTCCTCCTTTTTTCCCCTGTGATCCCTTTAATCCTTGAATTGTCAAACCACATGGAAAATAATAGAGCTGTGCAGTTCTGAGACTTAAGTGATATTATCTTTTTAAAAGAAAATATTAGGTCTTTTCACATCTCTGGACAGGAACAGGGCATGCATTTGGTGTAGAAAAGAGTAACCTGGAACAAGAGATGCATGTTGTTTTTCGGTTTTAATGTATTATTATCTATGGCTAAGCAGGCTGCACCCAGTAAGAGAAAAAAAAAATTACAACCCATATTTTATTATTCTATTATTTTTTATTTATTTTATTATTTATTAATATTTTTTTTCTTTTTGAAAACAGATGATTCAAAGAGAAGCAGATGTAAAAAGTAAGGTAACCGCCGTGGCGCTTACAGACTCTGTTCACAACGTGTGGCATCAAGAAGCGGGCAAAACGATTCGAGAATGGATGAGAGAGGTGAGATGAGATTTTTTTCAGTGACCAGATGAATGAGTGTGAGCCTTTATCTCTTGCACCCCCACCAATTTATATCATCTCCCGCCCCCAGACTCCCTTTCTCGAGGCAGAACATTTAGCGAGAAGAGAAAAAGTAGACATGGTTGAAATACTAATAGAAAACCCTTCTGAAGAACAAACGTGTTCTGAAAGCCCTTCTCCCTCTTTGGGCGTTCTGTAGAATGTTATCTATGCATGCAGTATATGGTAGCAACTTCACTGGAAGAAGGTCATGATCTGTTAGGAGATATTATTCCCTGAGTTTTAATTTTTCCACCAGCCATTTAGCATTGGTGCTGCCCACTGACAAGAAAGAAGCATAAGGTACCATTGGTTTTCATCCTTTCCTTGAAAGGCGATCAGTATGTGCCACTCTTAAACGGGTTGGCTCAATACTGCCAGGAGCAGGAGAAGTAAAAAGCTGAAACAGTATTTCGTCAGACTGAACCTGGGGCTCTGAGAAACCCAAGGGCTGGTCATAGTCCAGCCTCAGGCTAAGCTTCTTTTCACCCTTCCAAGGGCTGGTGAGCCTGAAAATGATCATGACTTACTGAACATGCTCCCATTTTTTTTTTTTTTTAAACTTTCAGCCCATTATTGCTTTTACTTTGGTTATAGATGTACAGCTGAAACTTCTTTTTTATTTCTGTTTACCTTTCTGATATTATAAGTAATTGACATCATCCACACCATGCTTTATCAGTTGTTTGGTCAGATCATATATTTCTATAAATGAGAACTAGTTGACCTTCCTGATTTTCTCCCACTCTCTCTTGATAGAATACCCAGATATTTATCCAGCTGGCCTCTCACCATAGGTATGGTGGGTAACTTCTAACCACCCTTACAGTGCACTGTAAGGACAAAAGAGTTAATGTTTGGAAAGAGTTTTGAATAAATAGAAGGACTAAGCTGTATAATCCCATAATGGAATAATCATAATATAACCAGTCTCTTTTCACTGTCGTTATTATCCATTAGAAAAGGTACATTCATCATGCAAAAGTCTAGAATGTATTTACTCCAGTCCTCATAATATTATAAATACATAATAAAGGTGGGCTTTTAATCTGTTCTAACATCCTGGTGTTTTCTGACCACGTTGCTTTGCATAGTTTTCCTTTCACAGTTTATCTACATCCTCAATGGTCTTTTCCAAGGGCCTATTTTTTTTTTTTTCAAGAGAAATTTTGCATATTTCCAACCTATACATTTTTCGTGGTTTTTATCTGTCCAAGTGGATATGTAAACAGCTCCCAGCATTATACAAAGTAGTAAGGTTGAATAAATGCACCTTTTCCCCACATATAACCAATATGGAATTTAGTATTTGCCCAAACTAGAAGTACCCCGATTCATCATGTTTGACTTGGGAATTCTTCATGTCTCATTCCAGGTGGCACATACAGCAAAATTTATTTAGGTTTATGTCTTTTATAAAAATTTGTATTCAAATTCCAGTTAGTTAACATACAGTGTTATATTAGTTTTAGGTGTACCATAGAGTGATTCAGTGTTTCCATACATCATCTGCTGCTCATCATGACAAGTGCCCTCCTTAATCCCCATCACCTGTTTACCCCATTCCCCCCACCGACCTCCCTCTAGTAATCATCAGTTTGTTCTCTGTAGTAGATTTGGTTCTTTACCCTTTGTAACCTAGACTGGACTAATGCCACCTTCAAAAATCAGAATATATTAATTTGTGCATTTTTTACATTAACTGAAATAGACAATAATTGAATTCCTCTTAATTCAATGAAAGCTCTCATTAATTTCTTTGCAAGTATAGCTTTTATAAATATTTTTAATATTATATAGTTTTATAAATGACTTACTTCTTGAATAGTTCTTTTTTTTTTTTTTTTTTTTAAAGATTTATTTATTTGACAGACAGAGATCACAAGCAGGCAGAGAGGCAGGCAGAGAGAGAGGAGGAAGCAGGCTCTCTGCTGAACAGAGAGCCCGATGTGGGGCTCGATCCCAGGACCCTGGGACCATGACCTTAGCCGAAGACAGAGGCTTTAGCCCACTGAGCCACTCAGGCGCCCCTTGAATAGTTCTTTTATTCCCTCAGTTATGCCTGAGGCATGAAACAGCATGAAGAGTTTTTTATTATGACATACCAAAATTCAGACCCCCAACTCAATCACTTACCTAACTCTGTAATCTTGGGTACATTGTTTAATCTTTTTGAGATTCATTTTCTTCATCTATGAAATCTAATACTTGCCTTGCAGATATGGTTGGGAAATAACATATGAAAAGAAACAGCATGGGGGTATCCGGATGGCTCAGTCATTAAGCATCTGGCTGCATCAGGCTCCCTGCTCATCGAGAAGCCTACTTCTCCCTCTCCCAATCCCCCTGCTTGTGTTCCCTCTCTCACTGTCTCTTTCTCTATCAAATGAATAAGTAAAATCTTCACAAAAAAAGAGGAAACAGCATGGACATGGACATTGTAAGGAAATTCAATACATCATAGCTCTCACTGTTGTTACCTTTTTAGCCCCCAAGTAACATAAAATATATTGATTGTATTCTTTTATCTTATGGATGGTTTCCATTATTTCTATTTTCAAAATATCTTACCAAAGGGTAGTAATTCAGACCAAGGAGTAGGAAGAACTGGGTTGTGATAACGATTCTAGCTTAGTCATTCACTGGGTAAAGGAGTAACTGACAGCTAACATATCCCAGGTACTCTACACTAAGGCTTATTGTCTTGGGAAAGCCATTCCATCATTCTGAGCCTGTTTCTTAATTGTGAGTTAGAGATAATAATTCCTATTCCATCTACTTTGTGAACTATTATGAGAATCAGAGGTGACAACCAAGAAGAAAATCCCTTGAAAAGCAAATGCGCTTCATAAAAAAATAAAATGCATTGTTATTAAAAAAAAAAAAAAAAAAAGCACTGTGGTATCCCAGAGATAAAAATTAGTAGATTGGGGCGCCTGGGTGGCTCAGTGGGTTAAAGCCTCTGCCTTTGGCTCAGGTCATGGTCTCAGGGTCCTGGAATCGAGCCCCACATCGGGCTCTCTGCTCGGCAGGGAGCCTGCTTCCTCCCTCTCTCTCTGCCTGCCTCTCTGCCTACTTGTGATCTCTGTCTGTCAAATAAATAAATCTTTTATAAAAAATAAATTAGTAGATCATCACTGATAGAGCTTTGAAATTATCCCCGCTCAGGGAGCCTCTCTAAAACAAGAAGAGAAAGGGAGACTATGGGAGCCTATGCCAGATATCCTTGTAGGAACTCCCCAAAATGTGGACCCCCAACCCCCATAGAGAATTTAGTGTGGGTTGGCAAGATTAAAATCTAGTGTTTGTTTCCAGAACTTAGGATAAAACTCTGTCCCCTTTTCTTTCCCCATTTTTAGTCTCTGTCCACTCTCTAAGACCCCTTGAAATAAAGAAGACAAACAGTCCTGGGTTCAGTAAATAGAAAGATCTGTTGTCTTGAGCAGGAGTGTTGGGAGGGGGTTGTGGAAGGGTAACTTGTGTCCCTCAGCATCCCACTTCCTACCACTGCCTACTCCGGCTTTCATTGGAATCAGCTCAAAATCTGAGATATTTTGCAAATTTGTCAAGAAAAACAATTTAGCTAAACTATAATGTTGTCCATAAAAATAGTAAGTCTGGCTACAGATGAAGCCTCAGTGTTTTGGGCCTCTTAATGATTAGCTCCAATATTTGACCAAACACCACTTCAAACTTGGAAGTCAGACAGGGTTCAGATTGCCCAGTCATTCTTATTATACTGCAAATTTGTAAAGCTCCTTTTTGTTCTGTAAGCATATTTAAGTTAATGTGGTCAAGGTATCGATGTTAACTATTCATCTACTATAAAAAACTGATATACTTTTTATAATGTCAGCAATTAGCAAACAGAAGGTTAAGTACTATATTCTTATATTACTTATATAGTATTAAAAGAACAATCTCTTTTAAAAAAAAAAAAAAAAAAAAGGAAGGAAGAAAGAAAGCAAGTCAGGGAGGGCTACTTTTGGCAATTACTCTGAGTGAAAACTACTCCCGAGCAAAAGACCAAGCATACGTACTTCGCCATGACTCATGAGGAAAGGTACAAAATGGCCTAAGGCAGATCCTAAGAGACCCGTCCTTCCTCCAGCTCCAGGACTGTAAAGTGGATAAGGGTGGACATGCAGGACGTTATGCTAGGTGAAATAAAAAACCAGACACAGAATGAAAAATACCACATGATCACATGATTACATATGGAATCCAAAAAGTTTGAATACATAGAAAATAGAATAGTGGTTACCAGTGGGGTAAATAGGGAGATGTTGGTCAAAGGGTACAAAGTTGCATTTATGAAGAATGCATAAGTGTAGATATATGGCATTATGACTATATTCAGTACTGAATTGAATATTGTAAATTGGCCGAGAGAATAGATTGCATGTTCTATCACAGCACACACACACACACACACACACACCACACACACAGTAACTATGTGAGGAAATAATTAGTTCGACAGTACTAATCATTTTATGATGTATATGTGTATCAAATCATCATGTTGTACACCTTAAATACATAGTTTTAAAAAAAAAAAAAAGGCTGATTGGGTAAATGTCATTTCCTGACATATCCCTGGCCTCTGAAAGTCTCCAACCAAGCCAGATTTATGGTTCTACATAACTGTTGTGAACCCTTACCCAGCATCATGAGTTCAGAGTGGCAGTCCCCAAAATACAACCCAGTAAATCGTAGTTGTTCTTGTCTGAGGACACGATGCCTTCCATTATGAAGCTCTGTCTCTAAGGCATTGGTGGATCTCAGACAAATGAAATAAAAATGAGTAAGAGTCTAAATTCAACCAGGACAGCAAATCTATCTCAAAATACCTTATATAGGATTCCTACTATGTATTTTTCTCTCTAAACATAGTACACTAAGTTTTCATCTTCTTATTAAAAATTTTAATCTGTTTCATA
Organism: Mustela lutreola; assembly: GCF_030435805.1. Lineage (NCBI taxonomy): Eukaryota > Metazoa > Chordata > Mammalia > Carnivora > Mustelidae > Mustela > Mustela lutreola. The sequence goes on along the minus strand of NC_081294.1, from coordinate 118,856,366 downwards.
TCTGCACTGAAACATTGTTCACCCTTGGTTCAAAGGTCAAAGAGGGCCACTCAGCACTATGGCCTACAGGCACTTCTAGTCTATGTTAATAGTTCCCAACATTTTGGGTTTCACAAAGAAGACAATTTACAACCACAAAATAACTGTTTAAGTTTGTAATTTCAGAATTAAAAGACCTTTAATTGAGAACACATAACTCTAAGAAACACTATGTAGCACATATTTTGCCCCTCATACCCAGAGAAACTTTAATTCCATTATCCATCCCAAATTCTTGGCTCTGGCCAAAGGCTTCTTTCTGCTTGTGGCTGGGATGAGACGGGGCTACATCTGAGGCTCAGACATACTCTCTTGATATCTAGGACTGCATGCCTTGCTGTTCGCTCAGGGCATCTGAGAATAAGATCTCCAGGGGTTTGGGACACATTCCAGCATGATTTGACTTTAGCTAGGGCTTTCCTCATCAGCTGCCTCTGTTGCCTTCCTGGACACTATGCCAGTGTTCATCTCAACTGAAGAACTGGGATCGGGGCAGATGGAGTCACTGAGAAGAGGGATAGAATAAACATTAGAAAAACAGAAAGAGATGTGGTTTTTAAACTAGAGAAATGCATCAGAATAGGAAGTTGGATTTGATGCAGTGGAATTTCAGATTAATTTCAGATTAAATTCATGGGTAAGGGCTGTACATCTTTCTCATATTTCTTTCTTTACATGTATTTCTCTGCACATTTATGTTATTTTATTTTGTTATACTCTGTCATGAGGCAAGCATTTTTATCTTGCTCTGCCCTTTTCTCTATATATTTTTCCCAGGGGGATGAAAATGTTACATACACATGTACACACATGTACATGACACTCATCAAACTTATGATATCAAGCCTTTACAATCCTGCACAGGCACTTTGTTATTCCAGAGAACTTTTGGCTATATTCACCTTAAAGGGTGTTTATTTCTATCCTATTTTTATGGGAAATCAAAGCCTAAACTTCTGCCTAGATAAAAAGTGAAATTTCAGAATCATAAATGTTAACCTATCTTTTGCTTTAAATGTTTGAGTTAAAGGTGACCTCGATAAAATCCATTTTATTCAGTTTTTTAAAGTCAGTGATAACAAGCTAGAAAATGATTAATCGCCAACATATTGTAATATACCATCATTTTTATTAATACTAGAAATATCGTATAAGACGTAGTTTTACATATGTGAGGTGTAGGTGAGCAGTATTAAGACTGACATATCACCTGGGTAATAGCCGACTTTCATCAGATTTGGAGGTACTACTAGGATGAATAATAATTAAAATATATACCTAATCGCTGCCTGTCTGTCGGTAGTGCTAATTGCTGTCATTGAAAAGACTGAATTATTTAAGATAAATTGAGAAAAAGAGAAAGTCATTCTTCATTGACGCTATCTCCCTGTATCATTGGGAGCCTATTTTTAGTACCTATAGAAGTCATGATTTTTGAATTTATTAGGGTCTGTGATGAATGATAAAACAAATCATCCATTTACATATCTTGACACTGCTTTGGAGAATACTTATTTCTTACAAGCAAGTGTCACATTGTATATAAAAGCTGGCTAATTGTGTGCTAATCTTCTGCATTATCTAGAACTCTGTGATGTGGTATTCTATCAATAGTAATATTAATTTTACTTACTTCAAATATATGAAATATCTCTCTGAAATCGTATTTCTTTTATAATTTCTGCTCTCTCACATTGTATAATTTTTGCATTCAACTGCTAATTAAGATTAGGAGTGCAAGTTATAGAATACATATTCACTTTAAACCATCAACCTTTTGTAATACATAAAAATACTAATATTTTCTCCATTTTAAATGTAAAAAGAAAGAAAACATTTAAGAACATTACTAGATGTTGTTTGTTTTCATGGTTTTTTTTTTTTTCCACACAGTTCAATAGTTTCATTGATCTACTGTTTCTTACAAAAATCTGCCATGCTTTGTGAACTTCACTTTCTAATCTCATACAGCAACCCTTCCTTTATGTTATTCCTGCTCTCCCTGGTCCCAGAACAGTAGGGTTGCCTTGACAAATCTATTCAAAAGCCATTCCTCGGCCTTTATTGGTGGGGACTGGGGCCTTTGAAATTCTCTCCTCACTGCAACACAGCTGACATCTTCTTCCAGACAGAATGAATTAAGGAAATACAATAAGACACTTGATCTACCAGTCAAGGATCTTTCCACAGTGAGGACGGATTCCATGGTGCACAACCAGGGCAGCAAGCATCTAAAAATACACAATACATGCTTGTTTACCAGAATAGCAATCAGCGATTTTTCCAACATGATTGATAGGATGATTTCTTTTAAAATAAAATCTGTCTAGAAATGCAGAGTGTGTGTGTGTGTGTATGTGTTAGAAATTTTTAAAAAGCCATATGACGTTAATCACATTTTTTAAGCCAGTCTTTAAATACAGATTTTAAATGTATGGAAAGGATATACATTATTTTTATTTCATTTGTCTGAGTGGTAAGTCATCATTATCCTAAAGATTGATTTTCATATTGAAGGCTTTGTGTCCTCAAACACACAGCTACAATTCACTATGTTGTGTTTCTTTTGAACTACTTGATATAGCCTTCTTTGAACAAGGTTGAAGTAAAAAAGGAAAGAAAGTATGTTTAAGGAGTAACTACAAAATTTATTTCTTCTAGTATTACTGAGACAAAGACTGTAGTTTAAAAAGCAAAACTATTCTTTCACATGATCAAATTAATACTTATTTCCATCTTAAAGTTAAAAATGGATGTCCTTTTCTGTTTCCCTTAATTATAATCTTAGCCTTTTCTTATAAACATATCATTGTTCATAGGAGGTTACGTGTCTTCCTAATATCAGCACAGATAATTTGCTGAATTGTCAAAGATAAACTTTTTTCCACAGCCACAGTGGTCATGAATAATACTAACTGTTTATATAAGAAAATCTTTTACAGTGCATGGAAAATAAATTGGATATGCTTCTAGTGTCGATTATATAGGATAAATTAATCTCTACAGCCTAAAAAGTTTATCTTGGTTTAAAAATGTTTCAACAGAAAATTGTCTCTCTTGCATTGCAGAATTGTTGTAATTGGGTCTCTAGCTCAGAGCCATTAGACACATCAGTGGAATCCATGCTGCCCGATTGTCCCCGAGTCTCAGCAGGTATGTGTTTGATGAGAGATGTATGGGGTTTTTTTAGGGTGAAAAAATATGGTAATGAAATGTGGAATTCTATTTTGTGAATTAAGCATGTTGTTCTGCCTTGAATCTTTGAATGAATTATTGGTAACATACGGCATGGGTCTGATCTGCTACCAGAAATTTGTTGAGTGACTGAAAATAGTAACTAACACATTCAGTGAAGATGAATAGGTGAAGCAATTTGAGAGTAATGTAGACAGTTGCTGCTAAAGCTTTGGGAGACAAGATGTACATAAATAAAAAGTCGATTAAGACAAGGACTAGGTAGCAAAGCAGGATCTCTGAAAATTTGTCTTGCATTGAATACCAACTCAAGGATACAACGGGCAGTCAAGGCTATGAGTTCAGAGAGGTGAGATTGGTGTGGCCGAGAGTCTTTAAAAATATTTTTCACGCAGAAGATTTTGTCTGGACCTTGTGCATATGGTCGGATGTGGATTCTAGAAAGATGTGCAGGATTGACATTTTAGGCAAAAGAAACAGAGCAACGTAAGGAATAAGGGCTGGAATGGATCTGAAAGTGTTCATGGGAAACAAAGGCAAGATGGGCCTGCCTCTTGAAAGAGGGGGAGTGGGGAGTACCTCAGGAAGCAAGTGGGCTTAGGAAGACAGTTGAAGGATGGAATGGCTTTCCAGCCTACAGAGTTTGTACTTCAGTCTCTGATCTCTAGAGAAGAGGAGTTACATTTTTGGCTGCTTTTGGATTTTGGCTTTCACAATTCCCAGCCAGTTTGGATGGTAAACACAGAATGAGCAGTGGTATCTGGTTATGGCTGCAGAACAGAAATGGGCTTGCTTTACCCAGAGATGTCAGAGACTGAGCAGAAGTTTTGAGCATGAACTACTCCATACAAAAATCATAGGGGGCGGGGCACCTGGGTGTCTCAGTGGGTTAAGCCTCTGCCTTCGGTTCAGGTCACGGTCTCAGGGTCCTGGGATCAAGCCCCACATTGGGTTCCCTGCTCAGCAGAGAGCCTGCTTCCCCCGCTTCTCTCTGCCTGCGTGTCTACTTGTGATCTATCTCTCTGTCAAATAAACAAAACCTTTGTGAAAAAAAAAAAAGAAAAATCATAAGAGGTAGTTGATCACTAAGCCTTTAGAGTTGCAGACATGTCTACATATTTGAAGGAAATAATTTGGAGAATAGTTCAAATATTAGGTAAAGAACAATTACTGTTAACTATGTTTCATTATCACTAATACCTAAACTTGAACTCAGCTTCACTATCATTATAGCTAAACTTTTTAGGTCTTTTGGTTAAGAAACATATATGCTACTCTAAAAATATATATAAATATATTTAAATATATAAATATATACACACATGTGTGTATGTATATGTATTACATATGTTATATAACATATATAATACATTACATATACATATATAATATATGTGTATTAAATAATTGATTATTTTTATTAGCAGTAGTTATGCTTTATAAAATCACTGAGAATGCTGAATTAGTGAGTACAGGGTTAGGTTCCTACAAGCTTCTGACCACAGTGTTTTCATCAACCAACCAATATATAACCTTGCTTTATGGATTGAATGTCTCTATTTAAAGACACCTTATTTAATAGATATTGTTGATTCACTAACATTGAACTCACAGCCAACAGCACTAACCCATGCCTGAATGAAGCTTGTCTAATACATTTATTTTCTCCGTAAGACACATCAGTCTTCTTAGGAACACTAGTGCTTTGTGCTTAGGTACACTAGACAAAACTTCAGCACTCTACTTGAGGGCCACTTCAAATTGTGATATCACCAAAAAAAAAAACCATAAAAATGTGAAAAACATGGCACTAAATAGTCTGCAAAAAGGACATTTGTTTGCAGTGTGAGAACTAAAACTAGAAGGTGAAGCTTGGCCTTATTTGTCCTTAGAAATGCATGCTAGGCAACTCTGAATTTTCACCACTCTACATATGTGCATGTCTGTAAATGACCACAAAAAGTACCCTGAGTATTGATTTTAGGGTTTACAAATAAATTTTAGTCACTAGGTGAATTCACAAATATGGACTCTCTAAGTAAGAGGATCAGCTATATATAGTAAAGGATTTGTTAAAAGGATTTGACCTGGGATTTGACTGTAGCTGGTAAAGCAGGCTCTGTAAGAATGTCGACTTTGCCTCCTGTGCTGGAGCTAGGAACTACAAAGCAGATGTTTGTTAGGGGGAGACGGATGAATGAATTAGACCCCATGACCATGAACTAGAGCCCGTGAGGATGGACTTAAACTCATGTCCATTCTTTTTGCCTCTGTCCTTGGTGGTTGTCCTTGGTTGTCCTATAGAAGCCAGTGTCCTTTGTCGCAGAGCTAACCACATACACCTGGCCCAGGAGTCAGCGATGCTAAAGGGGAATTCAGGGGAAGGCGGGACAGGTGCAGTCCTGGCTACTGCCTCGTGCCCCTAGGTGAGCTAGCAGATAAACAACAACATGCATGAGCTAGAAATAGCTACTGCTTTAATTTAACCCTCCAAGTGTCCCACAGAAATTCCCTTTATGTAACATCCTAATCAGAAACACATGATTTGAAAAAGAATTCTGGGAAATGTAGTTCAACCTAGCCAACCTGACACATTACAGAGCCTCTACAGTTCCCCCCTTGTCAACCTGGCAGTTACATACATCTCCTTAAACCAGCCTCAGTCTACAAAGACATTTATGAAGTCAGGCAGTGAAGTCAGTGATACAGCTATCCCATGTACAGATGAAAACACACTAACCCTTTCCTAAGAAAAGGATACAAAGTGGGCCTCGGTGTCTCAGTCAGTTAAGCATCTGCCTTCAGCTCAGCTCATGATCCCCAGAGCTTGGGGTCGATTCCCGCTTTGGGCTCGATTCCCGCTTTGGGCTCCCTGCTCCAGGGTGAGCCTGCTTCTCCCTCTGCCTCTGCCTCCTTCCCTCTCTCTGTCTCTCATACATAAATAAGGAAAATCTATAAAAAATTTTTAAAAAGTGACAAAACCCCTGTAATGTTCTTGGCTGGTGTCCATTCTTCTCACCTTTTGTATCCTATAATTTAAATACTGAGAGATAAGGCTAGTTACTGTTGATACATCTTACACGAGATGATAAAGAAATAAAAGAGGAGAGGAAAACTAAAATAATTTAATATCTTAAATAATATATAATATTATTTATTATATTATTATATATTATATTATTTAATATATATTCAAATCAAAAAAAGAAAGAAATACCCATAGGTATTACATTGCTCATTTTTATAAGTAGCCATGTGGTTATAATTGGTATTTACAACTACCCTAATTCTTTATTCCCTTTGTTCTTAACAAGTACCTCAACTGATCATAGTTTTTGCATGGTGGGCTGACCCATACCTTCATTCCTGAAGCAGCTGGAGGAATGAAGCTATCCTCGCGGAGTTAGATGGTTGTAGTTTTCTATTGACATTAATCACAGGAAGTACTAACAGGTGTCCTTGATGACTTCCTGCATTGTAGACACACTCCTCTTTATCCCCATGGTCTAGTAGCAACTCAATTATCCCTTAGTTATCAAGATCAGTCACTCCCCCAATATAGTAACACTCTTCCACTCCTTGTTAATTCAGTGGTATAAGGAGCCCAAAGTGGCACGATGACAGTCTGAGCTTTTAATTCAATAGAATCATTGTTGTGTCATCTAATAGAAGCATTCCTCCCTATGGAATGAAGACCTTTTAGATCAACAGAGCCTAAAATCATAGGAATGGGAGAAAACAGCTTTGCTAGTAGGTCACTGAGGGTAGGAAAAAGAGAAGAAGCCAGTCCCATTTCCATCCCTTCATTCCCAGACCTGGGAGAAATATCACATGTATTAAACGCTGATGTACGGTACATACCATACCCTAGAGTACATTGTCTCAGACCCACAGGGTGTTGTCACCTAAGATAGCACCATAACTGAGTCTTCAGAAAGTTACTTGACCGTTTTATGAAGCCTGCTACTTAAGTAAGGATAATGGGGAACATGTAGGACCAGTGAATGTTGTCAGACTTCAGGCTCTTTCTTACCCTCTTACTTGCTCTCTCTGATGAAAGCCATCTCTGTGTGAGATACTCTGTGCAGAGGCCCAGGGGCAAGGAACTGGTGTCTCTGGCCAAGAGTCAGTGAATACCTGAGGCCTGTCTACAGCCCTGTGCATGACCTTGGAAGAGTATCTTCTCCCCCGCCGATCCACCTTGAGATAAGTGCAGCCCCAGCCAATACCTTGATGATGGTGAGACCCTAAGCCAGTCACTCAGTTAAACCACACTCAGATTCCTAACCCAGAGGACCTGTGAGTGCTAAATGTGTATTTTTTAAATCTGCCCAGCTTGCCGGTTATTTATTCCACAGCAGTAAATCATTAATACAGCAAGTTTAAACGTGAACTCTGGTAGTCACTGAAGCCTAAGTAGAAACAACCTTAACTTTTTTGAAGCTAAAGTCTTATAAGGTTCATCTTTGCCCTGATACCTGAGGATTTTGAAGCAACTTTCTAAAAAGGCACTAAAAAGTTTATCGAAGACAATTCATTCCTAGCCTGCTTCCCTGACTGCCTCATTAGACTTGCTGTACATTGTATCAGAGACAAGATACTAAGTTTCTTCTTTATCACATTTTGCTCACTGTATCATTTGATCACTAAGTTTTCTCACTCTGCAGCTTTTCACTGACCAATTTTCTTAGGACAGAATTTGTTACTCCCTGCACCCTTCTATTTCCTATGTGTTTATATTCCAACAAATTTGGCCTAAATCGGAAGGAGATTTTCACATACACTCTCCATCATATATCCATTTATTTCTCTTATATGTATTGGTCATTTATATTATGTCCCAGGTACTATTCTGGAAGTTGGGGACATAGCAGTGTAGAGTAGCTTATCATGACTTATCTTTTTTTACCAGGAAAAAAAAACCTGTTTCTTGGACCTCTACCTACCACTAGTATGTTCTTCCCTTTGAACCTGTCATTGTTAGGTTGCATCAAATGAGAAAAGATGCAGCACCTCCAGCATTTTCCATACCTACTTATAAAAACTCAACAGTTTTTCAATCAAAATCAATGATATCTCACAAAGAGTTCTTCAAAAATGTTGAATAAGGGGTATGGCATGATCAAAATGGGATTTTGAAGATTTTATTTATTTATTTATTTTTTTAACATTTTATTTATTTATTTGACAGAGAGAAATCACAAGTAGATGGAGAGGCAGGCAGAGAGAGAGGGAAGCAGGCTCTCTGCTGAGCAGAGAGCCCGATGCGGGACTCGATCCCAGGACTCTGAGATCATGACCTGAGCTGAAGGCAGCGGCTTAACCCACTGAGCCACCCAGGCGCCCGGGATTTTGAAGATTAATTTAATAAATGGATAAAAGAGAGGAGCAAGAAACTGGAGACAGCAGACTCAGCAGGCTGTGATGATGAAGCAAGTATATAGGGTGGATGGCTTGAGCTGGACTCCTGGCAGTGAGAATGAAGAGGAAAGGGGAGTGAAGAGAAATAGGGCTCGGGAAGAATTCGCACCGCCTGACAGCCAGTAGATTGGACGTGGAAGCCAGGCAAAGGGAGAAAACAACAAACTGGAGTGGAAAGTAACTGGGGTTATGAAAACATTACCAGAAATATAAGGGAGACTAGAGAGGGAAATCAGTTAAGGGCAAGAGAGGAGGAAACTGTTCTATGACGTATCTAATTGAGATGATGGCCGTGGAAGTGATGGCAGGAAGTTCAAATGGAAATAACCAAAGTGTGGTGAAGTGCCTTTGAAACACCTATAATTTTCTGAGCAGAAGTTAGTAATAGATATCCAGACTCTATGTTCAATTTAATGAAGATATTTTTTGCCAGCTTTCTAATTTACTGTTTTTCTTAAGTTATAATATGCTTTTATTGTTTGACTAAAGTCTCATGGTCATAGCAGTGAAATTGCCTGTAAAAATACATACTCATTTAATACCATATTTTTCCTTTATTACAAATATGTTTTACTTTATTAAAAAAGATCTGCTGCAGCTCCTAATAGCTTTACTTTATCAATGTTTTATATATATATATATATTTTTTTAAAGCAGGTACAGTAAAATTTTTAAATTATATTTAAAATACCACTGATAATTATTATCAGGGCAGTCGTGTCATTTTTATTTTTAAAAGCAGATGTAATACTTGACAACTCCACACTTAGGAATTGGCAGTGTTGTACCCTATACTTAAAATCTGACTTTTTAGTCATCTTAACATATAGTGAATGATGCGTATTACCATGTCAAGTGACTATTTGCCCTGCATCAGTCTATTGATGGTGTTTTCTACCAGTAAAATCAGCCCATTAAAAACATTGTTATTCGAAGAATTATATAATAGGTTAGTAGGACCTATGTTTATTGTATAACCCACATTCTGTGTTGTTTGTGTGTTGATTATAAAATGGTAACAGCAAATGTCTGCCTCAGTTATCTTCTAGAAATGTTATGAGAACCATTTTTGTAGTATCTGGAGGGCTATTTTGAGTTCATCAGAAAAAAGACACTGTAAAAACCTCATGTGGTACTGTATATTCTTACTAATCATTTCAGAATTTAAGGCTGTCATTTATTTTTAAACTATTATTTTAATCGTATGGGAATGAAAAAGTATTTGCCGACACACTGCCCTTTCCGTTTCCCTGTCTCTATTTTTAAGCAACAAATAACTTAGTTTTTCATGTTTTCCTGTGTTCTGTGACTCTGATAAGGGTCACAAAATATTACACAGAAACCAGAGACACAGAAAAAGAGAAAATACAGTGAAGAAAGCAGAAGGAAAACTAATAGTAGGAAGAAAAGTATAAAGTCAGACATAGAAGTATAGATGCAATAGGCCAAAAGAGACATGGGGTAGCAGTAAGAATGAAATTAGAAATGATCTTCTGTGGCATGCTTCTCCTCAAAAATAGCTAATATAATTTTTGGCTATGTATGAGGAAACATTCCTCCATGGTGAAAGGAAAGCAAAACATAAGTGTTTGACAACAGAGAATGTTACAGAGCACTGTTGTCTTCTGACTTCTTAGAAGTCTGGACACAGCTTGCTTTGGCCGGCTCGTGACTAACAGGCTGCTCTTTGCCAGATTTTTGTAACAGGGGCTAGGTCTGGGTAAGTGCTACTGCTAAGACTCGTATCCTTTCAAGCCCCTCGGAATGTGTTCCTTACTTGCCTCTCTGGTTAGGTATGTCCAGTCTGTGTGCATTCATTCAACAGGTGTTTACCGTGGACCAGACATTGTGCCAGGTCCTGGGGATGTAGCAATGAATTACAACAGATAAATGTCCTTTGTGGACTTACGTTCTAGAAAGGGAGACAAATAAAAAATGAGGTAAACAAAGAGAGTTTATGACTGTGGGAACTGGTAGGAGAAATAGAAAAGCAGGAAGAGAAGACCTGAAATATGTGGAGAGCCATACAACTTTAGAAGGGTGGCCATGGAGAGGTTCACTGAGAAGATGACATTTCTGGAACATTCTTTCTAGTTCACCTCCCACTATTTTCACCTCCCACTAATAAAGACAGTACTTGCCCATCTGACTTTAGAGATCTTTCCTCAACTCCAGGCTACCTACTGAGCTCTGAAAGCTGCGCCGTTATTCCCTTCCAGCAGTCTCTTGTTCTGGGTCCTTGAAAGCCTCACCTTATGGTCAGATCCATTTTACAAGTACTCCAAGATTTATGGTAACCATAAAGCATGCATACAAGAAAATCATTAAGGTATTCCACTCTTCCTTGAGCTGTAGCTGTGTACAGAAAGAAAAATAAAACTTACATATACTGCCCTGGGGTTCATCACAGCAAGGTTGCTTATGTCCAGAGGTGAAGGGTCAGAGCCACTCCTGGCTGACCTGAAGGGTGAAGGGGTCGGTATTTTGACATACCTATGACCACTTTGCACCAGGCACACAGGATGGAAGGCCCTGCCTCCTCATAGCTTCATTTTGCCACCTACAGTGAAGGAACTCTCTGAACCTAGATTCACTAAATCTATGTAGTTTAGAGGTGTGGTGCCTGTCAATTTATTTCCTGCTAGAGTTTGTATCATCTTGTATCCATCTATCACACCTTGAGACAGGCTTTTCTCTAATATTTCACTTGACCTAGAACACTTGATATAAATCTGAGCACCTCAAAATTGGAAAGATAACAGCCTAAATGTTAAAAAGAAGAAGGAAAAAAAAAAAAAAAAAGGAAAACGGAGAACCATAGAACCTGTCTTAGGGGTAAAGAATTAAACTTGAAAACTTACAATATTTAGATTATCTCCTCTTGGTTTGGATGTAGAAGAGGGCTGTTGATAATATGTACCTCTTGAGTCCCATTTCCTTACCAGAACAGAAAGTGGAAAATTAGTAGCTTCTATATGAATTTGAGTTGTAGACAACCTGCTAACATAACCCAAATTCTACTTTGCTAAACCAGTGTAGATTAACTGTTTACACTGACTGAACTTAGTGAATATTTGCTAAATATTTACTTCACTTTATTGCTGAAAATATGTCTTGAGGAAATGACACTGAGAAGTTATATCTCTTCTTTGTTAGTGAATAATCATTTGCTTCTAAAGATAGCAATGAGAAATCAACAGTAATTGCTTCTAGATGTGGTGTCATTCAGAGTGTGTAGACAAGCTGAGTTGTCTAATATGTTTTAAGACACAGCTCAAATTAATTAGGTAATTGAAAATCTATACTTTGCCTTTGTAAACAGATCTTTAAGGCATATTAGCATATATGATACTGTAACACTTTTTCACTGCCTAGACTGCTCAAGAACTACAGCATTCCTCTTTTCCATTCAAAGGTTATGTATTCTAATCCTTTAAGTGATGCTTTCATTAACTAAATAATACTTTTCAGGCAGTTTTTGTTCATTACTGTAAAATTGGCCTTGTAGCCGTTATTCACCAATTAGTTTCCCTATCACTGTTCTATGCTGCCTTATAATTATTAGTTAATGTAAGGGATGTGTATTCTAAAAGTTGACCACCAGAAATTCTTGTGTTTTCAGTGAATCATTCATTGTAATTAGCGAGGATCAGGAACTCCAGGGAAATAACTGATTAAAGAGTCATTTAAAATAGTCTATTTAACTATATATTTATGTACATCACCAATGTTTGCCCTGTTTATATATACTTAATCAGATCCAGTATTTTCCTCTGATTTTGATTCTTTCAGTTTTCCAGTAATCACAGTGAATATAACTCATTTCACTTCAGAAATCTCACTTTAAAAAAAAAAAAATTAAAAATAGCCACCATGTTTTTTACAGCTTTCTGAACCAATTTGTGAAAAATCCTTCGAAGAATTGGCAGTATAGGTGGCAACTCTCCTTTTACTGAGCTAACTCTTCCCTTTAAAGATTAAAAATATATAATTATTTTTGGAGTACTTTGGGGTAAATAACCAAATAATATGAATTTGTATTTTTACTTGAAAATTATACATTATGAATCAATTTGCAAGAGTTATTACTTTTACTATCCCTATAGCAGTGTCTCATGGCTTTTAATGTTAGTCCTTAATTGTTGGAAAACTAATTCGGGGACCAGCAGTCCCTAAGACAGAAATGTTCATCCTTCTTACTATATATTAAGTATTGATCTCCCTTCCCACGGCTGTCTGTGCTTCGCTTGTCCTCTATTTCTCCTTCCCTCTGTCAGTTTGGTCTGGGTCACTGCGCTTGATGGTTCTCTCTGTGTCTGTATATTGACCTCTGCTTCTCTGCCTCTCATCTGGTTTTGTCTCTATGTATGATTCTTTTCTTACAGTTTTTGTCTCCTCTGTCTCCCTGCTTCAGTATCCCCCACCTGGAGACTCGTCTGGCAGCCCGTGGCATCACATCTGCCCCAGCCCACATTCTCTGCCTGCCCCCGCCTGACCTGAGTGGTTTGCCTGAGTCCACTGTCCTTCATTCCTCTTTCACTGTATGATATGTGCCTCCCCCAAGCCACACAGTCCCTGCTCTTCCCCATGCTTTCCCTGTCTGCTTCCGTCTGCACCCTCCCTTGCCTGCTATGTCTGTCTTGTCAGAGACGGACATCAAGTCACCAATAACAAGTCTGTCTGCTGGCAAAATTACCCTGAAAACATTACCCTTCAGAAAAACTCTCTTGCTTTCTAGAAGTGATTCAGAACCTACAGAAGAAATATTCTTTGGTACCAAGATGAAAATTCAAAGTGAACAATAGGTACCATAAACAGGCCAAATATTTTCGGTTTATAAAATCCCAAGTTGTAAATTAATTAATTAATTAATTAATTAAAAATGAGACCCCAGGTTGCTCTCAGTTGGTTATCAGTGCTTGGAAAACAGGGATAATATTTTTTTAAGTTTTTGTTTCCTCATATTTTTAAAAATATAGTCCCTTTTAGTTCTACTTAATGATAAATATGGTTTTATTAAATGATAAATTTTGAGAGATAATTTGTTTGATTGGTGAGTTCATTTTTAGGTATTAAGAGTTGATTTAACTTATATGTGATGTCTAAATATTCCTTGAGAATTGGTATGGTATTTCTGTCCATATTGTTTGTTAGTATCCCCTTCAGTCATGTGTATCTAACCCCAAGTATTCAATATGTTATACCACTGAATAAAGAAGTCTTATACCACCTAGTTTACAGATATTTTGAATAATCTTATGGCACAATCCTGGACAGAATTCAGTTGTATTACACAATTTCTTAATTTCTAAGATACTATAGAAGTGACTTTTTGAAAATTTGGGCAAAGTAACAGAAACATGATTTTAAGCTTTGCATAGCAATGATCTCTATAAATGACACGTTTTTAAGAGACCCTAAATTAAAAATTTCTAATAACCATCTAAAATCAATATTGGCTTAGAGATTTTTTTATTTTTAGCGAATGTTTCAGGTATTTTTAAAAAGCAATATGAGTGATTTCAGATTTTCATTTTTATTTCCTTTTACTAAATTGCCTTCAAAGAAATTTAGGGTCTTCTTTCCATTTCAATTTTGCGGCAAAGTAGCCATACCTTTCCTGCTTAGTTTCCAGAGGGAAAGTGATTAAGCTTTTAAAAAGAAATTATTGATTTAAGGCCGCACATACAAGTGATTGAATATAACCAATATTTGGGTAAAATTAGTTGGAAATAGTGGGAAAGCTACTTGTGAAACTAGATGATATGTGGTTTGAATTTTATAGTGAAAAGTATAGTCTTCCATAACCTTTGTAGTATAGACTTCCGCAGCACTCGTGTTATAAAAGAACAGTCTCTCAGAGTTACTTGGTTTTGCTTTTCTTCAGAAACAATGTCAAGCATGTAAAATCAGCCTAGGTGGTAAAGCTTACATCTCAGAAAACCAAAATTTAGTTATTTGTACCAATTAGTTAATTAATAACTTTAGTTAATTTATTTCCCCTAAAATTAAAGCCTAATTTCATGTCTTTCCACAAACTTGAGTTATTCTCGGTTCTTTTGAGTCCAGAAACTAACTGTAAATATTTGTTTCTTAATTCCACAGAGATTTATTGAGCACTTAATAGGTACTAGGCACTAGTCTACACTCTTAACAGGATAAAGATTGCTAGAGGAGCTTGTGATCTCCTAGCATAAAGTCTTCTGTTTGCTGCAAAGATTCTCTTCGTTCGTAAACAGGATGATCATTGAAATAGGTAGTGTGGGGAGAAGAGTTAAGGACATATGGTGAATTCCTTCAGAACCCAAGAGTATCTCTTAGTTACTGGCATCCTCCTTTATTGACTGGTACCCCCCCTGCTATCAAGAGTTAGTGCATCTTCTGAAACTACCCACCTTCCTTCCTTGCTGGTATGAGACCCTGATTTTTCACTTCAGATACATGTTTCAAATGAACAAGTTATCATTTCAAACTCTTTTAAGTAAGTCACCATTTACAAGGAAAAACTGTGGTTTTATCATGACTATAGGTAGTTTATATTCTCCTGAATATGTAGGAAAATTAATTCTATAATATGATCAGATGAAGACAAACCATAAGTGACTCTTACTCTCACAAAACAAACTGAGGGTTGCTGGGGGGAGGGGGGTTGGGAGAAGGGGGGTGGGGTTATGGACATTGGGGAGGGTATGTGCTTTGGTGAGTGCTGTGAAGTGTGTAAACCTGGCGATTGACAGACCTGTACCCCTGGGGATAAAAATATATGTTTATAAAAAATAAAAAATTTTTTTAAAATTTAAAAAAAATAAAAACTTCCAGTTAAAAAAAATATATATATGATCAGATGAATACCTGTAATCACCCTGTCTATAAAGTGGGGATAATACTAGTACCATCTCATTGGGGTATGATCAGAATTAAGTGAAATAATCCTTATTAGACTGTTAAAATTGTCCTGGCATATAGTTAAGACTCATTAAATATAGGCAGTCTTCATTTTGTATGGTCCCAAATACCTAAATTTCAGTTGCCATACTTTAGTTAAATAACAGCCAATACCCCGATAAACAAGGTTCAGACTTCAGTTACCACAGCATACTAACTGTGAATAATTGCATTAAGTACAAATCTCTATGTAAACAACAGATGCACATGATCAGTGGCCAATCACATCACTTCTTTCAAAATCTTTCACTGACTGATCACTGCATATCTGTTCTCCAGTTCATGCACAGACAGTACTATCTTCGATTTTATAAAAATGAATGATCAAAAAAGACTTGGCCAGCAAAGATGAAAGTGCAGCAAAGAAATGGAGTGCTGGAAGTAAAATTCTAAAGTGCTTGTGACGAAAAAGATGAAGATGTCCCCGAAGAAGTGACGGTAGCAAAAAAACACTTCACATGAAATGAACTCTAAGAGATATTTCACGGCATTGCAAGTGCAAAGGATAAAATGTTGGAAGCTCATCCAAACAGGAGCATGAAAATTAGCCAAAAGAGAAAAAGATTTGCTTGAACTCTATCATAAGTTATATGAAGGGAAGGCAAACACTATTCAAACTATTTTTGTAGGTTTTTTACAAAGAAATCATTTTAATTCATAATGTTTCTAATGCTTTAAATTACAGGGTACTAAATATAACTGGTTTTACCATTTCTTCATTCCCTTACTCATTTTTCATAGGGAGTAGAAGGATTTTTTATGTTTTGACAAAAAAAAATCTGTAAAGGTCATCAAACAGCCACAGCTTTTCCCATTGATTATCTTGATCACTTTGCATGGTCTCAACTTGCGTGGTCATTTTTATAATCGTTTTATATTGTGCAAAGCAAGGACTTCCTATAATTGTTATTATTATTAGAAATTGTTTTTTTAATATTTTATTTATTTATTTGACAGAGAAATCACAAGTAGGCAGAGAAATAGGCAGAGAAAGAGGAGGAAGCAGGCTCCCCACTGAGTAGAGAGCTTGATCCCAGGACTCTGGGATCATGACCTGAGCCGAAGGCAGGGGCTTTAACCCACCGAACCACCCAGGCGCCCCTATTAGAAATTGTTTTATCCAGCAAATCAAGTACTCTGGTTTTAGAGAAATTGCTCATTGCTTTTCTGTATTTGAGAATTAAAAACTTTCATTTCTCTCCTGCTTCTCTCTTTGTATTTTGTAGACTAAGTCCTGATTCTAGTCATGTGTCATGGCTCTTAGAGCCTCCAAATGCATCTTCTGTAGAAATGCAGTATTTATCCTCAGTTTGCTTGTTTTTCAGTATTCAACCTCATTTCTTCATTCTTCTAAATCTTCTAAAATTCCACACTGACCCTTTCCCTTTCATTCTTCTCCTAATGTCCTGTTCTTTCATACTGTCTCTGAAAGATTATCAGTTCTTTAATACATTGTCTTCTTTTCAAAATGGCACCTGCCCTTGAACATATCCTTATGAGAAATGTCTTTAAATTCATTGGTTTCTCATACATTTCTGTCAATCATAAAAAAAAAAAAAAACAAATGTCTTTCTTGAATTTAAATTATTACAGGAAATTGGATGTAAGCAAAATGTAAAATTCTAGCTGGAAGTTAACCAAGTCAACACTTGGAAATGATGCCATGATTGGCAACAAAATAAAAATTAAAAATAAATGCTGTGCATTTTCACTATATACCTTTTTACACTTCTTATTCAAAAAGATAGTTAAAATTTCATTAAACACATAATGATAATTGAAATCTTGCTTTCAGTTCTCCATTCATAGCTGCTTTGACATAATTGCTTCCTAGAGTTCTGAGGCTCTCAGAAGGTGAAACCATCATCTGCCTGATATTATCTGCACACACATAGGATAGAGAACAGCCTACTGAGAGCTGCAATGAACTCTAAACAAATAAATGTGGATTTGGGCATGAGTCTTTTGCTGAGAAGAGGCTGATAGCCTGGTTGTTGTCTTTAAGACCTTTGAAATCATAGTGAGGTGACTTTGAAGAAGATTCACTTTAATAACCTGATTTATTAACCTCACTATGTAAAACTAAGGACGCTGTCAGGTTTAAAATGCTAAAAGGAGGGGCGCCTGGGTGGCTCAGTCCGTAAAGCACCCGACTCTTGATTTCGGCTCAGATCATGGTCTTGGGGTCCTGAGATGGAGCCCAGCATCTGATTCCTTGCTCAAAAGGGAGTCTGCTTAAGAGTCTCTCTCGGGGCACCTGCGTGGCTCAGTCATTGGGCATCTGCCTTTGGCTCAGGTCCTGATCCCAGGATCCTGGGATCAAGTCCCACATCCAGCTTCCTGCTCAACGGGAAGCCTGCTTCTCCCTCTTCCTCTCCCCCGCTTGTGTTCCCTCTCTTGCTGTGTCTCTCTCTGTCAAATAAATAAATAAAATCTTAAAGGAAAAAAAAGAGAGTCTCTCTCTCTCCCCCTCTCCTTCTGCCTCTCCCCTGGTGCGCGCTCTCTCAAATAAATCTTTAAAAAATAAAATAATAAAATGCTAACAGGAGTTTTTAATTTATATACTGAGATAAAGTTACTGTATTGGAACTTAAAATCTTAAGTCTGGTACTACCTTTACAATTTTCTGTGGTCATTATTGCATTTCATGTTACTGAATATAAATGTTCATTTTTCCAAAAAATGTTTGAGTTCCTGTATTTGGCTTACTTTAGCTCATAGTTTCTTAAGGAGAGTCTGAGGAAATGCACAGAGGCCCCACATTTGTGATGGTATTGGCACCAATTTCAATTAATTTGGAATCTCTTTAACAAAATAGTAATTGTCACAGCACCTAGAAGACTTACCTCCTATAAACAGAAATTCTGTTCTATTTCTCATTTACTTCTCTGAGGCCATGTCACCTCCTGAATTAGCAGTTTCATTGGTCATAAGCTGTCATTTCTGTTAGGTGTATTTTACTGTGCAGTATAATGGAAAATTTTTCATTAAACAAATTATGTATCTCCTGCTCTAAAGTGGAGTACAAATTTGAATGTAGAAGACAGTGACTAGAATAATCAATGCAAGAACATCCTTAAAGCTTTTCTTGTGTAACAAGGGCAAACTCAGCTAAAAAGTTTGTTTAAATCCTGCTTGACTTAACAAAAACCTTTACACTTTGTCTATCTGGGACTCTCCGTGAATATCCCTGACTCATCACCAGAGCGCCTTTTCAGCTCAGCCCTGTTCAGCTCAATTGCTCTTCCTGCCTTATACAGACATTTAAAATTCTTTGAGGCTTCTGGTGAAGGCTGTAGAGTTTTTATGTTTAATATGATTTTATAGCACAGGAAGTTCGTAATTCATGAATATCACAGCTCCACGAAAGATAATGGAAGGACTTTCCCCTAAATACACAAAATCTCTTTGTAGTCTGGCTATGTGGTTGTGTTACATTTGTGTCATGAGCTTTTATTTCCAAGCAGCAGTTCCGTCACCACAGCGTCATTTTTTTTTAAATAACAAAAAGAAGTAACAAGGAAAAGTCCTTCATAATCTTAATCTAAAAAGAAATTCTGTGTTGCCAGCACTACTGCATTCTGGTTTTTTCTCTACATGTTTGAGAAGAGTAAAAACATGTCGCATTACTGTTGGTCACCAATAGCTGTCCTTTCGCCCTGTTCTTGGCCTCTCTTGCAGAACAGTGCTATTAGCTATTTTGTGAATCTATTTCATTGAGCAATAAGTAATTTTTTATTTATTTATTTATTTATTTATTTATTTTGCGGTGACTACATTGATGTGGTTAACTTTTTGCAGGTTATTACAACTTCAGTGTTCTTCATCCATCTCCTTTACCTTCAGGTACCCTTTTCCTTAATTGCTTGACTAATCTTTGATGTCTCACTTTGTCTTACACAGCTTTCTACTTAAAGAAGGATTAACAGTTTCATCATTTTAGTGCATTTTGAGGTAGTTCTCTGTGAACTAAATTGTTGTAAAGTGTGGTGCTGATTCTCTCCCTGGAAGGTGGGAGGCATCTTCCCTTGCTATACTCAGCTGCCATAGTTTTCCTGGATGCTTGACTTAACTTCCTAGACCTAGAGAGAAACCTCCAGTGCCCGGTGTATGGATCTTGTCTCCTGCCTTTGCCTTTTGTCTTGCTCCTTGACTGTTGTGGTTCTTGGGGACCTGCGCCTGCCCTCCAGGTGACAGTGCCTTTACACCCTGATGCCTGGTACATGCTAAGTTATTAGAATACTTGCAGGGTGGGGAAAAACATGAAATTAGCACCATCTAACCAGCCTCGCCCTCTGCCTAATTTAGCCATCATTCTTAGAACTTCTGGTCTGCTCTGTTGATTTAATTACATGCAAAAAGTTTGTTTTGTTTTGTTTTTGGACCCTCTGCTGGTGAAATGAACTTTCTCATATATTCTTGAACAAAGCCCGCTCTTCTCTCTGGAGCATAAGCAGCTTTGGGAGAGATGCATTTGGAGAGATGAGGAAACAAAGATCACCTTCCTAGCCAGTAAGATAACTGGTCAAAGGGATGGTGGGAGTCAAAGCCCACCTCCTTCACATCCAGGTGGCTTTGTGTGCATACCATACTGAGAATACTATGCATAGCTCGTGCGTTAGCACATTCTTTGGCCCATGAGTGCAAAACAAATGGTGTCTGTAATGTTCATAAGTTTCATCTCTCCTAGGCAGTGGAGCCAAGACATGAATTCATCATGGTATTGGCACCAAGATCAATTAATTTGGAATCTCTTTAACAAAGTAGTAATTTACTGTAAAGACAACTGATTTATCTAAGTGGAAACACAGCAAATTCAGGGCTGAGGGAGAGCACTGTGGTCCCTAGTGTATGGGCTAAAGTTTCCAAAGAGATGAAACTTGAAGCAAATCCTACAAGAATGTTTATTATTAACTTCGCCTCCACTATTTACTGCTTCTTACCATTAGTGGATCTTGGCAGCTGGTTTTGCTGTCTTAGAATAGAGAATACTTATGGAGACCTAATAATATAAATCCTGATGCTTTTGGAGTTTCTGCTTAAAAGTTAACTTCTCTGAATTCCAAAGATCCTAATAATAGAAAACTGTTAACTTCTCTTTGAGCAAGTGTAGCTGTCCTGTTCTCCTGACAGTTTTTCTTCTTCCCCATTTAGATTATAAATACATGGGAGCCTGGGACCATGTGTTTCTTATCCTTACTTTGTAATTCCCTATGGATAAGACTGGCCCGCTTCGTACATTGTAATCTAATCACTTACTAAGAGGTCTCTGTATTTGCTGAAGGTGATGGATTAGCCTTTCAAGCGCCCCAGTCCCAGCAATGCTGGTTGTCTGGGGCATTCCCATCACCTGCCTTCTTCTGATCTCTATTTCTCTTCCAACCCAACTGTGCTCCTGCTTTTTTTCGCTGATCACCCCATTTCCATAGCATATTAAATATACTTTTAAGGAGATGTCAAGACTTCCCTTAAGAATACGGGCTTTTATTTGTGACAGCACATATGCATTAACAGAAGATAGGCATGTTGGCAAATGAAATCTGACCAAATACCAAGAAAGCCTTAATTGAGAGTACCCAAGTTAATTTTAAAACCCTCCAAGTTAATATAGCTTTACTTTTTAATTTAGTAAATGGATTTAGCTACTGTTTTAACTCAGTTAATTCAGTCTTTCCTCAAGTTCAGTTCAATTCACTTTTTTTTCCAATTCACAAAAATATTTTTATTCAGCTATTGTTTTTAGACAACTAATGAAACTCTTCTCTGCAGTTCTCTTTTGCAAATGGACTGGTTTCAATAAGTGGTGCTTAATTTATGTAATTGCTCTCTTTATTCTTCTTTGTGATCCACCTTTCATTCTATTTGGCAGACACTGGTTGCTTTGTAATTTTGAAAAAAAAAAAAAAAAAGAAGAAGTAACACGTAAGTATACCTGGCAAGAATAGATAGCGGCAAAATGATTCTTAAGTGAAATTTTGTATATTGTAAACTGTTTTTCATAGACTATCATCTTGAAATGTACTTCAAAGCAAATACAGAAGTCTTCTCAGCATTAATGCTGCACCCATTCATTTATTTAACATAAAACAGATATTGATTAAGTTCCTGCTCTGTGCCAGATACAGTTCCAGGTGGTGAGGTTGTGGCATTGAACCAGACAGACAAGATCCTTGCTCTTTGCCAGCACATGTTCTAGCTGGGGCCGAAGTAGAGATGCAGACAGCAGTCACATACACAGCCTGTCCAGATGGCAGCTGCCTTCCCAGTTCTTTCCCCCTTTACCATTGCTTCAAATCCACATCTAAACCCTTTTTACCTGTAGTATTGTGCTGAATTTAGTCTCACACTACTACTACCTCCACCTAGTAAGAGCCGTTTAAGGGCCTCATTCCAGTACAGGAGAGAAAGAATGGAGAGGCTTCTGGCAGCGTCATGTTTCTTGTTAAGCTGAAACTAAACATGCTGTACTTTCAGAATTGTACAGGTGAGAATTCATTCACTCATTCAGCAAACGTCTATCGAACAGTATGTCAGTCAGGGTTCTATTAGGTCCCAAGCTGTATAGCACCTATATGCCCCTCTATAGTACCTCACACTATAGGTGGAGGGAGAGAGATGTGAAATAAATAGTTACTGATAAATATTACAATGAAAACATATACTAGTACAAGGGGAGCACCACAGAAGCAGGCACTAACTGTGGCTGGGAATAGGTTTCATCCTAAGGTCACTTCTAAACCTCATCTTACAGGTGGCTGGAAGTAGAACATGCTTCATTTATTCAGGGAATGTTTACTGAACACCTTCTCTGAGCCAAGCACAACTGTAGGTGCCATAGACACAGCAGTGACCTGGACAAAGTCCCTGCTCTCTTAGCAGCAGAGAAACATACAATAAGCATATAGACTAATAATTATATATTAGGTGGTGATACCTATTAATAACCACAAAACAAAGCTTAATAAAGGGAACAGAGAATGATAAGGGATACTGTTTTAGATCACATGGTTAGAGAAGGCCTCACTAATGAGATGACTTTTGCTCAGAATCCTGAATGAATGAAACCAAAAAGTAAAAGGAAGCCATTCCACATAGAGGGACTAGCATTACTAAAGACATAATAATCTTGAAAAGCATAGCCTCTTTAGTGCAAAGTGGTGAGATATTCTCACTGAGCATGGAGTAAGATGGGGTGCAGGGACTTGGCCAGAGTGTGGTAGATGAGGCTGGGAAAGATGAAAGGAAGGGAAGAAGGGAAGGAGGGAGGAAGAAATGGGAAAGGTCAAGAACAGTTTCTAGGTCTAAACTTGGGTGACTGGATGAGGGATGATGCCATTAAACAGCTGAGGGAGCCCTGGAGGAGAGGCAGGTTTAGGAATGCAAATAATGAATTTGATTTGGGGCAATGGGAAATACAGAACTGGATATTAGAGGTCAGACTAAAATACAGATTTGGCTATTACCAGCATTTCCTGGAAATTTAAGGAGGAAGAACAAGAAGAGTTAGTCAACATTGTCAGATACCACAGAGAAGTTTAATAGGATGAGAATTTTTAAAAGGCCATCACATTTGACCTTTGGAAGGTTGACAATGACTTCCAGAAGACTGATTTCAGCGGACTTGGGTAGGGCAAAGCCACATCATGGTTTAGTTGGAAAGTGGAAGGGTAAGAGGCTAGGATTGTCCAGCCAAGATCATTGTCTTCCTCGACTTCCCAGAGCCCTCCCTGGAAGCTTTGAACCTAAGGTCCCACTCCCTCCTTAACTTTCTCCACTTAAGGCCTAGGATTGGATGCTTGAGCTGGGGATATGATCTCAGATCCTCGGGTTTCTGATGGGAGAAGGGTCAGGGGTAAGGGAGCCTAATACTGGTGAATCGGGTACTGAAAGAAGCGTCTTCAGTGGGGAACAGCAGATCAGGCCCATTCTGAGATCTATCGCCGGAGGGGAAGAAGGATGAAATACACAGGTCTCTGTTGTATGTGGAGACTAGATCAGGAAGCTGAGGTGGGATGCAGAGCAAACAACTGGGAAGGTTGGGAGTCAGGGAGGGAACGGGACATGAATTAGTCAAGAAAACCCCAATGAGAGAATACAGTCTGGCAAAGCATGGGGGTTCAGGGTTGAGGCTAATAGTAAATTGATGGGCACTAGAAGAAATTTAGACAGAGATGCTTAGGTTTCTTAAGGCACAGGAACTGAAGATGTGCAAAGGAGAGGCTGTTGGCAGTACTTGTGAGCACAGTGATAGCAGTGAGGTGACAGTTAATGACCCGTGGGGTGGTCCCAGCCATAACTGGCATAATAGATATTCAGTAAATATTTATAAAGCCAGAAGGGACTATTCCTCCACAGATAATATGGAGGAAAGGGATGAGATACTAGAGTTCTGAAGAGCTGTTAGTAATGCCTAGGTTCCCTTCTGGGAGAGGATGGGGCTGGTGCCTAAGAGATGCCGGATCCCTTAGAAGTACAAAGCCCAAGAGAGGCTTGTACCACGGAGGGACGTGGTAGCATAGACCAGAGTAGGAAACCTACTCCTTTAATCCTGGAGATCTAAGGGATTCCCCGGAAGTCTACCAGATTTCCCCACCACTGCACACTCCTGGACTGTTTCTCTCACCTGCACCTCCATCTCTGCCCACTGGGGGGCGGGGCTCGAGGACAAGGCTGGTGGCTGCTCTGATGCCTCGAGAGCCATCAGTTCCTACCAGACTCGCTGCTCGGGTGTGGTCTTAGCTTATGGCCGGAAACAGGCCCTCAGACTTCTCCCCACTGCCAGGCAGTGGTAGGGGCGGGCCCAGAGGGCCAATGCCAGTGCGGGTTGGTGCTCCGATCTGGTTGAGTGCCCAGGCCGTTCCCAGCATGCTGATGATCCGACCAGGGATCAGCCCAGGCCCTGAGGGGTGGGAGGTGCCCCTGGGTCCACGACCCTACGGATTCTACAGTGGGATGGCACCCCACAGGCCCAGGGTCGGAGCTGGTGAGGCTGGGCCCCGGTTCCGGAGCCCCTCGGAGGGCGCCTTCCGGAGACCCTACATGGTCCTGCAATGCACCCCAAGTTTGGTGCTGCCAGAGGACGTCTCGAAGGTAGAGAAAGAGATGGAGCAGCTGGCCAAAGAGCTGAGGCAAAAGAGGATGGCCCTGGGGTATTCACAGGCCGACGTGGGGTTCGCCATGGGGGCTCTTTTTGGAAGAGTGCTTAGCCAGACAACCATCTGCCGCTTCGAGTCCCAGCAGCTCAGCCTCGCCAACATGTGGAAGCTGCGGCCACTACTGAAAATGTGGCTGGAGGAGGTGGACACCAAGAACTTTCTGGGCATACGCAAAATGGAGATGATCCTGCGGCAGGCTCGGAAGCAGAGACGGGCAAACAGGGAGAATCGCATCCGAAACAACCTGGAGCAACTCTTCTTGCAGTGCCCGAAGCCCACACCCCAGCAAATCAGCTGCATCGCTGACCAGCTCCGGCTGCAGAAGGAGCTGGTCCAAGTTTGGTTCCATAACCGGATCAAGATGGATCGTCAGCCAACCATTGATTTCTCCCCACCGGCGGATGTGGGGGCAGCCGGGCCTCCTTTCCCAGGGGGACCAGTGTGCTTTCCCCTGGCATCAGGGATCCATTTTGGTGCCCCGCACTACGAAGAGCCCTACTTTATACCCATGTATTCCCCTACCCCTTTCCCTGTGTCAGGGACCTTCCTCTCTGCCCGAGTCAACGCTCAGGGCCACCCCAGGCTTTCAAACTGAGGGGCTGTGCCCTTCTGGGAAGGGTTGAACTGGGAAAATGGGTCCCTGTGATTCATTTCAGGGCTGTTAACATTAAGAGCTCCATTCACCGTCTAAATAAGTTAAGAATACCTAAGGGATGAGTTGGGAGTTGTTTAGGAAATTCCGGGGAGGGAAGTTGAAGTTTATTAATTCCATTGTTTTTACCTACCATTGGTTTTAAGTCACATTACAATACATATATGGTTTCAGATATTTTGTTTCTTTTTTTAAATTCATTAGAAATTGTGTCTATTATTCCTTGTGGTTATCAGTAAACATAGGGATTTTTTTTTCTTATAAACACAATATTGAGTGAAACCTCAAGTCACAGAAGATTATTTCAGTACACCATTTTTTATCAAAACCCAGTAGAACTTTATATAAATACAAACATGGGTTCCAAGATAATAGTAACCTCTGTGGGAAAGTGTGAGGTTGGGATAGGCAGGAGTACACAAAACCTACCCAGAGCCCTTGATAAAATGCAAGAGTTTTCTTGTTCTCCTCCCTTTCGTGAAAGAGGCGTTTGTTTGTTTGTTTCTAATTCACCTTCTCATTTAGAGTGCTCAATTTTGTGTGGAGGTCTCAGTCCAGCTCTCCACCTTAAGGAATCCCACTGGTGTATCTCCCGACCTGCCACAGTCACTGTATTTGGAATCCCTTTGTTACTGAGGTTGAAATGCTAGAGGGCGCTAGCTCAGCCCCCAGCTCCAGCTTGCTTCTCTGGTTTTCAGCTGTTTGTTTTATTACCTGTTTGTTTTATTTCCCTTATTACTTTTGAACTCAGATATGCTTCTTAAAGAATATCTGCAGTGGTTAAGTCAACATACCCTGGTGGCTGGTCTGGTGGTTCATCCTCTGCCACTTTTCCAGTCTTTTCTATGAAATCGATCTTTTCTAGTTTTCTACTTCTGCAGTGGTGAACTTTGGTTATCATATACTAAATAGAAATAATTAATTCTTCTGTGTTTGTACCTCTGCTGCTGTAAACCTGCATGTAATATTGGTTGCTTTATAATTCCATCACTAAATATTATGTCTGAGTTTATGTCTTCTATGTAATTACTATTCGTGTCAGTTTTTGCTTTCTCTACTTTATTTTTTCTTAATCAGCTTTTACAAAGAATGTATAGGTATTTACAAATAAGTCTTTTTAAAAAAATTTTATCTTATTTACTGCTGTTTTTATTTTCTAATTGATGAACTTTTAGCTTTTATTTTTATTAATTGCTTTTTTCTAGTTTCCTCTGGTTTCTTCCAAGTGTATTTTTCCTTCTTTTTTTTTTTTTTAAGATTTTATTTATTTATTTGACAGAGAGAGAGATCACAAGTAGGCAGAGAGGCAGGCAGAGAGAGAGAGGGAAGCAGGCTCCCCGCTGAGCAGAGAGCCCAGTGTGGGGCTCAATCCCAGGACCCTGAAATCATGACCTGAGCTGAAGGCAGAGACTTAACCCACTGAGCTACCCAGACACCCTATATTTTTCCTTCTTGTCAGTGTTCAAAGATAAAATACTGACAGTGTACACAGGTTAATGAAAATGGAGATAAACTTCACTTACTTAGCTTGAGATTCCGTAGATGACTAATTACTCACTCTTGGACTATCCCACTAAAAGTCCCATAGCACCAGTCCCATTTCTTCCTTTTCCTAGACAGCCCTTCTGGACAGCCTTGAAAGGGAGAAGTTTCTGTGGAGAGCAAGGTAGTATTTAACGACAGGATGGATTGTTGTCGTTGTGTCAACATTCAGCTCCTAAAAGCTGTGAGGAGGCTCTGACCCAGGCTGCAGCCCCTGCGGAGCAATGGTAATGGGCTGTTCATCTCAGGGAACAGCTCCGAGGGTCTGGCTCAGCACCTGCACAGCTGCATTGTTCACACAGCTGCCGCCCCTCTACTCAGGCAAGCACCACGACATGTCACTGATCAGCCCTCACATAATCTAAAATGAGATTTTTCCATCACTGCTCCTTTGGACTATGAAGAGAAAAAAGGCTAGAACTTGGGGCAACTTTGGCATTTAAAGAATTTCATATTTTTCAAAGATTTAAGATTATGAGCAGAAATCTTAATAATAAAATCCTTCAGAACTGAGAAGGAGCTATCCTTCGAGGTGGGAAAAAACCAACGGTGTGGTGTCAGTGCTGAACAGGGTCAAATATACAGAGATCAAGTAACATAAAATCAAACAATATATACCACATCACTAACAAACGTATCCTTGGTACCATTAGTGGACAGTTGGTAGAGGCAGATGTCAAACAATAGTCCAGAGTCTTCCTACTTGCCAGATTTCCCACTAACCTCAATTAAAAACACAAATTCCAACCACTTAAGATCTTCACCATCATTCTGAAATAGTCTTTATCACGTTGCCTTTATCTTGTGTTTTCCTCAGACAAGGCAAGTATTCTTAGCCTGATGATGCTGAGCCCCTTTAGAGTACAGACGCAATAGTGTGTTTGTACATAGGTGCATCTTTACAGATGAGGATGATAGTTTTTATCACATTCTCAAAAGAGACATGACTCTTTGTAGATGTACAATTTCAGAATTCTAGAAATACATTCCCTTGGCCACTTCACTTTCAGGAGTTTTCCCTTGACACAGTACTGGTCTAACAAGTAATTTGTAGTTTTCTTTGAATCTGTATTTTCTGGATATCTCTAGCTCAGTATAGAATAGAGGACCTGAATCACTTCTTATATAAGTCTTTCAAATTTGGAACAAATGTTGTATTAATTACTGCCTTTATTGTTCTTATACTTTTATCAACCCTTGACACTTTAATTAATTCCTATCATAAAGAACAATTTCTCTTATTCCCAGAACCTTTCCTGTCTATTGTCTGAGAAGACTTGAAGTGTTAGCATAAGCTCCCTTATTCCAAAACATTATCTTGCTCTTGAAATAGCATCTAAATATTTTCTCTAATTTCACATTTTGAAATATACATACTATATATCTTTGTTTATTATACTAAAACTATGTCATGGGATTTATTTTTCAGTATAGCCACTTTTGTTTATAGCTTTCTTCCAGAAATCGTCTTGCTTTCTAAACAGTATTAGTTTGGTAGCAGAACCTATTCACAATGAATTTTTTTAGAGTACAAAATTGTATTATCAGTGTAAGACAGTGTTTTGAAAGTGAAAACTACAGTGCCATTCCAATAAAATCCTAGTGGAATATGAGAGTATTACTTGACAAAGTGATTGTAAACTGAAAGACCAAAACTTAGGAAGATAAGTAAATTTTGAAGAAAAGAGTTAGGGTGGCCTTGTCCTACCAACTGTTATGAAACTACAATAATTTAAACAGTATGGTGGTGCTTAGGGACAAAAATAATGGAAACGAGAATTTGGCTATTCATGAATTGGTACAATCTTCATGAAAGGCTATTGGTAATTCATATGGGAAGTTTTTATTTTTTTATTATTTTTTTAATATTTTATTTATTTTTAATATTTTTAATATTTTTATTATTTTATTTATTTATTTGACAGATCACAAGTAGGCAGAGAGGCAGGCAGAGAGAGGAGGAAGAAGCAGGCTCCCTGCTGAGCAGAGAGGCTGACGTGGGGCTCCATCCCAGGACCCCGAGATCATGACCTGAGCCGAAAGCAGAGGCTTAACCCACTGAGCCACCCAGGCGCCCCAATATGGGAAGTTTTTAAAATGTGATTTTTCTTTGGCCAATCATTTCTGCTTCAGTGAATTTCTATAAGAAAATAATTGTGTACACAAAAATTTAGCAATAAGGATCATCATTACAGCATTTTTTCAACAATAAGAAATTGTTAAAACCAAATGTTCAACAAAGAGGAAGTAAATGACAAAAAACACCATAATGGTAAAATTGTGTTATAGAGCTACAGTTTTGACAAAGGTCAGAATAGATTATTGAGTGAGGCAAAAGAGTTTATTAAGCTTTATGATTTTTTTTTAAGGAAAAAGCTATGTTACATACCTTTTGTATGTTACACAAATCTATACATAAACAAGTATCATTGGTGATTTAATTTATAAAATTTTTTTGCTATATATATTGCACAGTAAAAATATTTAAGAAGAGCTTCTGAAAGAAAGTGCTAGGAAGGGGCACCTGGGTGGCTCAGTGGGTTAAGCCTCTGCCTTCGGCTCAGGTCATGATCTCAGGGTCCTGGGATCGAGCCCCGTGTTGGGCTCTCTGCTCAGCAGGGAGCCTGCTTCCCCCTCTCTGCTCTGCCTCTCTGCCTACTTGTGATCTCTCTCTCTCTGTCAAATAAATAAATAAAATCTTTAAAAAAAAAAAAAAAAGAAGGTGCTAGGAAATCTGGGTTTCCTAAAAATACTCATTCTTCAAGTCTTTTTATCTCTAAAATGGTACTTTTTCATTATAAAGCAATATTTTGGAATAATAAATTTGACCTTTTCATTTTTAGTCATAATTTGTAGTTTCTTTAAAAAGAAAAGCAGTTCTCTAAACAGAGGAGTATTGGACTATATCAGTTAGAGAGACATTGCTAAAAATTAGGTGTTTTCTGTTTTTTGTTTTAAATCAGATGCCCATTAATGTTAAAGAGCTGTGGTGTAGCTCAGTGAGTGAAGACACCTGCCATATGTCTGTTTTCCTGCACAACATGGTAATTTACAATTACAATTTAGTGTGTTTATATACCTCAGTGGTGTTAACCCATATTTAGAATATAATATAAACCCAAATCATTTTCGTGTTTCTGAATGTTTACTTTTCAATTTTAAAAACCATTTGAAAATATCAAAATTCTGGTTTTTATCCAAGTAGAATCCTCCTTACTTAACATATTTGGAGAAACAGAATGGACCTATAGGTTTCTAGGTTTCAAGGCAGGGTCAGTTCCTGTGATTACAGCGCCAGCCAGTTGAAAGATGAACTGTCATGAAATGAATCTACCCCAGTTACCCAGTAAAATCCTTAAAACAAAGCATTAGCATTATCATAATTACACCAGTGAAGAGAAGCTTGACAAGAAGCTGTTGAAGAGCCCTTGTGATTTACCTACAGAGCTGTCTTCAGAAAATAGTGCAACATGTTGGTCTGTTGGGCTGCTGCCCTGCCATCTTACTTTAGCTAGGAATCCTGCTGTGAATTCTGCTAAAGGCAAAATGAGCTACATGGGCATTGAACTTGGGCTTCTTGGGCATTTATCCCCCAGTTTCCAACAAAATTATGAAGTACAAACCAACTCCACTTAATACTGTTGACTCTTCTACTGACTGCCTGCCAAATACCTCGGGTTGGAAAAGGAAAAATTGAGGACTTCCCAAGAATTCACTACATCTCGGATTCAATATTCACTTCTAATACTGTACAACCTGCTCTGCCACATCTTCTTCAAAAGAGTGCCTGTTTAATATTTTAAATAATTTAAAATTTATCTTAGATTATTAATTAATTATTATTAATCAATTATAATTAATTATTAATATATTATTAATAATAATCTTTCTCTCAGGATGCGTGATGTAGACCTTCTTTTAGATTTTGATGCAATGACCAGGGTGGTGTATAAGATGCTTCAAGTTGATTTATTATCTTAGAATGGATGATAATGTTCCGAGAACAGCTGTAAAACTTTGAATACTATTGACTGAGTAGTGGACAAATCTTCATATATACCTTTTTATTGAAAAACAGTTTGTTTCAATATACCATTTATTAGTTTGCTAAGGTTGCCGTAACAAGTACTCAACAGTTGGGGAGCTTAAAGAACAGAATTTTTTTTTTTTCATCATTCTGGAGGCTAGAAGGCTGTGATCAAGATGTGGGCAAAGTTGATTCCTTCTCAGGGCTGTGAGGGAGGGATCTATATTAGGCTTATAGATGGTGGCCTTCTCCCTGTGTCTTCCCATTATCTTCCTTGTGTACATATCTGTGTCCAGATATGTTCTTCTCTTAAGAACACCAATCATTGGATTATGGGCCTACCCTGATGATCTCATTTTAACTTAATTGTCACTGTAAATATCTCTAAATAAGGTCACATTCGAGGGTACTGCAGGTTAGGACTTAAATGTATAAATTTTTGTGGGGAAACAGTTCGGCTCTTAGCACCAGCCCAATTAAAATTTCAGCTGGATTTAATTATCATTAACATACTCTGTCATCAAATATTAATGAATGAATGCCTTTTATAACATGTAGTGTCCTGGGTGCTAAGATGCAGTAGTGACCAAAAACAGGCCCATCCTGACCTTCATGGAGCTTAAAGTATGGTTAGACATCTATATTAAGGAAATAAACATATAATTATAACTCATAATAAATACCATGGGATATCAGGTCAGGGGGTGTCTTAATTTAGATTGATGTTTATAATCCTTTTATAATATGCAAGTATTTCCTCTGACAACATCAGTGTTGACAAATACTCTAAACCAGAGGGACCTATCTGCAGAGAAGTGTGGTCCTATAACCAAGGCAGAGTTTGGGACACAGGCATTCCCATATTAAAATCCCAGCTCAGTAATCTATGGTCTGTTTTACTTTGAATGAGTTACTTCTTTCAACCCAGTTTCTCATCTATAGAATCTGTCTAGAATGTGGCTACCCACAAAATATGAGAGAGTTGATAAAAGCATAAAATTAGGTAATATAAAAAGAAACCCCTAGGACTTCCCTTTTATGCAGTAGACACTCAATAATTTGTCTCACCAGGGGCACCTGGGTGGCTCAGTGGAGTAAGCATCTGATTCTTGATTTCTCTCAGGTCATGGTCTCAGGGTTGTGAGAAAGAGCCCCACGTCAGACTCCAACTCCATTTGGGCATGGAGTCTGCTTAAGATTCTCTCTTTCCCTCTGCCCCTCCCCTTCTCTCTCCTTCTCTAGAAAGTAATAATTTTTTTTCTCCATTGTGTTGCCACTGTACATTGTCTGTGCTTTATTTTTATCTCATAAATCCTTCCTTTGCATCTTAAAAACTTTCCCATAGTAGGTGCTCAATGATTTATAGCCAAAACTGAATAAATAGAAAAAAGAAAAAGTAGAGACAGTAATCTCAGTTGCCAGAAACCTTACTCTCTGATATTGGGAAATGATTCTCAAAATTTGTTATAATTGGAAAACAGTTATGTAGTCCCATTTCCTCAGCTGTCAAGTGACAACTAGGTAAAGGAACAGATGATAGGGTTTTGACTCAAAAGATACAGATGAAGACTTTGAAACCCCTACAGGGTTAAATAATCAAAAGGAATGGTCTCCGAAGTTATTTCCAGTCCATAATAATTGTATGAATCTCCATGAACTAGAACAAAACAGTGCACCACAGATTGAATATGGGGGCTATGAGGAGACAAAGTATAGGGAAGGAGAAAGTAGGGTGACACTCGTCTTTGTACTGTGATTCCCATTTAGCCTTTCCTTTCTGATGTGCTGTTTCTCCCAAATGTAGCCCTGTTCTGCCTGTATACCTACTATAAGATGTCCATACCCTTTACCTTTTTGGTCCAAAACCTACTGTATTCGTTTGCTGGGGCTGCTGTGGCAAAGTACCACAGATTGGGTGGCTTAAGGAACAGAAATTTATTGTCTCACAGTTCTGGAGATTCAAAGTCTGAGTCTGATCCAGGGATGGGCAGGTTTGGTTCTTTCTGAGGGCTGGAGAATCTGTTTCAGACCTCTCTCCTTGGCTTGTCTCTGCATCCATAGTTCCCATTTTTATAAGGAGAGCAGCCATATTGGAATGGGACCCACCCTAATAATGTCATTTATTTAATTACCTCTGTAGAGGCCCTGTCTCCAAATAAGATCACATTCTGGGATACTGGGGGTCAAACCTTCAAAATATAAATTTCAGCAGGACATGTTTCAACGCATAGCACCACCACTCCTGGTAGAGAGAAAATGTCAGTGTGAATTGTCGGGGAGGTATAGGAAGGCAAAGAGACTGGTTTATTTTTTTCCTACAAAGGAGTTAAATAAGAGATGATGTGATAGAAAGGAAAGAGCAGTAGCCATAGAGTCAAGTAGTCCCAGATCTGTATCCTGTCTCCAGGCCATTCACTGAAGCAGTATCACCATTCCAAGGCCCCCGTCTCAGGGACGCTTCAGGAAAAATCATATTTCTTCCATCCCAACCAGTGACTTTGTGGGCTGAAAAATTACAGTAGCTACTTATTTTTATCTATTTTAGGAGAACAACTGTACTCTTACCAGTGAGTTTGAGAGGCCTTATCTTGGGATGAAAATTGTGGATATTTTTTGCTTCCAGTGCTGGTTGGTTTTAAAGGAAGGGAAGGGAACAGAAGGGGAAGGAGAAGGGAGGGGAAAGGAAGGGAGGAAAGGAGGGAGGGAGGGAAGGAAGAAGGAAGGAGAAAATTTTGGATATTTTGATAAAGATATGATTCTTACTCTCCAAACAAAAAAATTGATTTGTGAACCTATTGAGAAAGCCCTGTCACTTTCCACTAAGCATTGTCAGCCACTAATTTCATGAAGCTAATTTAACAGGACAGTCAAGTGACTTGCCTTTAATTTGTTATGATTGTGTAATATTTATGAAAAGCAGAGCTGAAACAGCTGATAGCAAGTATTTAGACACTGATTGTTTTTGTAAATAGTTTTAAGACTACTGCTAAATCTAAGTAGACACCGAGTAGGTTTTCTCAGTACATGAAATGTAAATCATTCTTTCTGTAATAATAAGTCATTAAGTACATGCAAGTACTATAGATTATTACCTCATTTCACACATATTTTTATGGTACTTGTCTGATTGTAAATATGTATTACCTTTGAGATTTTAACTAAAGAGAAGAAGTGGGAAGAGACTTATCATGCAGGAATTTATTGTGTTCTCCTGAAGAGGCAATCACACCAACACCATAGGTAGGAAAGAATATTTTGCTGTTTCTCTGTCACATCATTAGAGTAGTTAATCTAAAGCCATAAATTTTTGTCTTCTGGGCCAAGAAATTTTAAGTAAAATACTAACAAAAATGTTACGCTTTTAAATGAGAAGTGAAAGAATCTTTATCCTTTTTATTTGAGTTTCCAAAAATGGCACACTCCATAAAAAATTGTATCATTTTTATTTTTAAACTGAGTTTCTTGCATTAGTCAGTAAACAATTTATTTGGTGAACATTCTCTGTGCACACAGATACACCATGTGAACATTTAGGAAACAGAAGGTACTTGAATTTGTGAGATTTAAATATTTTCTCACAGTTGATCCAGTGATACTGCAGTTGAAATAAAATCACATATAAATGGAATACCACTTTCTACTAAAAAGCAAGTATAGATTTTCTATCATTGTTTTAATGAGGACAATAACAATTCCATGTATTCAGTAGAACATCTTTTAGATCTTTAGCATGCTTCTGTCCATGTACATTCAAAGACTCACCCGTAAAACTCCATCTGTCCTAATCACAAATATGCATATGCATTTAAATACATTATCTGACCACATATTTTCATAGTCTTGCAAATACTATTAAATTTTGAAAGTATAGATAGAGCAATGATTTCTTGTCTCACTGTTCTAAAAACATGTGCATGTATGTGCTAATATTCATACAAACACATTACATAAAATACGAGCTCTGTAGATCAAAGGTGACAAGTAAAAGATTACAACCAGGGTAGCAGCTTTTGGCCATCTAACCAACTTCCTTGCTGTGGCCCACAAACTCACTCCTGCCCTTCCTCCAGGGTGAACATTCTCACATTCTCCTGAATGAATGAAATGTAAATCTGTACTCCCTCAGTGACAGAGTATCTACTAAGCACCTGTTCAGGGGCAAGCACTGAAGATTCAGAATTAGAACAAGGAGCACATAGTCTAAATAGAGGAGAGAAGTGAGGAAGCCAATGATCATCTCACCAGGTGGCCAGTGATAGAGGAATGGGCGAAAGAACAGCACAGAGAAAAGAGCACAGAACTCACTGAGGGATATCTGGGAACATTATGAAGAGCCAGGACAACTTGAGCAGCTGTTACATGGAAATGACCAAAAGTCAGGAATGACAGAAAAAGTGAAAAGAGTTTGTTTTGACTAAAAATCTAGGCTATGATTAGTTACTACAATTGAGAGTTAAATGCAGTGGTTAAAATCCTGGCAGCCTTAGCAAATAAGTTACATAGTTCTCAGTACATGAAGATGATTACATGAATCTTCCAGAATGTATTAGGAGAAACACTTTATTTTATTTTTTTTTATTCCAGTATAGTTCACATACAATATTACATGTATGTAATCATGTAATATTAGACAAAATACAAAATACAAAATCAGTTTTCAGGTGTACTGTATAGTGATTCACCAATTCTATACATCACTCAGG
This sequence comes from Mustela lutreola, assembly GCF_030435805.1. Taxonomy (NCBI): domain Eukaryota; kingdom Metazoa; phylum Chordata; class Mammalia; order Carnivora; family Mustelidae; genus Mustela; species Mustela lutreola. Next base: position 118,820,687 of record NC_081294.1, on the reverse strand, counting down.
CTTGTCGTAAGTGTGCTCTTAATCCCCTCCACCTACTTCACCTATCTCCCCCACTCACCTCCCCTCTGGTAACCACCAGTTTGTTCTCAGTAGTTAAGAATCTATTTCTTGGGGGGCACCTGGGTGGCTCAGTCGGTTAAGCATCTATCTTTGGCTCATGTCATGATCCCAGGGTCCTGGAACAGAACCCCCATTGGGCTCCCTGCTCAGCAGAGTCTGTTTCTCCCCCTCCCTCTGCCTGCCACTCCCCTTGCTTGTTCTCACTCTCTCTCTCTCTCTCTTTCTGTCAAATGAATAAACAAAATCTTTTAAAAAACAGTGTTTTTTGGTTTGTCTCTTTCTTCCTTTGTTCATTTTTTTTTGTTTGTTAAATTACACATATGAGTGAAATCATACTGTATTTTTTTTTTTCTCTGTTTGGCTTATTTAGCTTAGTGTTACACTCCCTAGCTCCATCTATGTTTTTGCAAATGGCAAGATTTCATTCTTTTTTATAGCTGAATAATATTCCATTGGATGTATATACCACTTCTCTTTTTCTGGTTTCAGGTTCTTATTTAAATTCTAGTTAATTAACATACAGTGCAATATTAGTTTCGGATGTAAAACTTACTGATTGATTACTTGCATATACTTGCTCATCGCAAGTGCCCTCCTTAATCCCCATGACCCATTTAGCCTATCCCCCCTCCTGCCTTCCCTCCAGCAACCTTCAGTTTGTTCTCTATAGTTAAGAGTCTGTTTTATGCTTTGCCTCTCTCTATCTTTTCTTTCCCCTATGTTCATCTGTTTTGTTTCTTAAATTCCACATTCAAGTGAAATTGTCCAGTATTTGTCTTTCTTAACTTATTTTGCTTAACATATTACATTCTAGTTCCATCGACTTGGTTGCAAATAGGAAGATTTCATTCTTTTTGGTGGCTGAGTAATATTCCATTGTATATATGTACTACCTCTTCTTTATCCATTCATCAGTTGATGGACATTTGGACTTTTCTATAATTTGGCTATTGTTGATAATGCTTCTGTAAACAGTGGAGTGGGGCGCCTGGGTGGCTCAGTGGGTTAAAGCCTCTGCCTTCGGCTCAGGTCATGATCCCAGGGTCCTGGGATTGAGCCCCACATCAGGCTCTCTGCTCCGCAGGGAGCCTGCTTTCTCCTCTCTCTCTGCCTGCTTGTGATCTCTGTCTGTCAAATAAATAAATAAAATCTTTTAAAACAAAACAAAACAAACAAACAAACAAACAAAAAACCAGTGGGGTGGCATGTACCCCTTCAAATCTGTATTTTTGTATCCTTTGGGTAAATACATAATACTTCAAATTGCTGGATTATAGGGTGGTTCTATTTTCAACCTTTTGAGGAACCTTCCTACTGTTTTCCAGAGTGGCTCTACCAGTTTGCATTCCCACCAGCAGTGCAAGAGGGTTCCCCTTTCTCCACATCCTCACCAACATCTTTTGTTTCCTATATTCTGTTTTTTGTTTCCTGTATTCTTTATTCTGACAAATGTGAGGTGTTATCTCATTGTTGTTTTGGTTTGCATTTCCCTGATGCTGAATGATGTTGAGCATCTTTTCATGTGTCTCTTGACCGTCTGGATGTCTTCTTTGGAGAAATGTCTCTTCATGTCAGTTATAAATAGTGAAAGTTTGACTTCTTCCTTGCTGATTTGGATGCCTTTTATTTCTTTTTGTTGTCTGATTGCTGAGGCTTCAGTATAGACTTCCAGTACTGTGTTATATAAGAGTGGTGAGGGTAGATATCCCTGTCTTGTTACTGACCATAGAGGAAAAGCTGTCAGTTTTTCCCCACCAAGGATATAAGCTGAGGGTCTTTCGTATATGATCTTAATAATGTTAAGGTGTGTTCTCTATCCCTATATCCCTTTCTCTATCCCTCTATCCCTTTATGATGTTGAGGTGTGGTGTGTCCTCTATCCCTACTCTGTTGAGGGTTTCTAAAGATACAAATGTAGTGATCCAAAGGGGCATGTGCACCCAAATGTTTATAGAAGCAACGTCCACAATAGGCAAACTTTGGAAAGAGCCCAGATGTCAACCAACAGATGAATAATATGGTAGTAATAATATGTGGCATATATATACAATGGAATACTATGCAGCCATCAAAAAAAATGAAATCTTGCCATTTACAATAACGTGGATGAAACTAGAGGGTATCATGCTAAGTGAAATAAGTCAATCAGAGAAAGACAACTATCATATGACCTCTCTAATACGAGGAATTTCAGAGGCAGGGCAGGGGGTCATGAGGGGTAGGGAGGGAAAAAATGAAACAAGATGGGATCAGGAGGGAGACAAACCATAAGAGACTCTTAATCTCATGAAACAAACTCAGGATTGCTCGGGGGTTAGAAGGGTAGAGATAGGGTTGTTGGGTTATAAACATTGGTGCGGGTATGTGCCATGGTGAGTGCTTTGCAGTTTCTAAGCCTGATGATTCACAGATCTGTACACCTGGGTCAAATAATACATTATATGTTAATTTAAAAAAAAAAAAGACAGGGAGAAAAAACACACTAAAACTAAAAAAAATGAGAGAGAGAAGGACTGGATATTGTGCTTTCTCAGATGTTTTAACTGCATCTGTTGAGAGGATTATATGTTCTTATCCTTTTTTTTTATTAATGTGGTTCATGACTACTGATTTGCATATATTGAACCACCCTTGCAGCCCAGGAATAAATCCTACTTGATCATGGTCAATGATTCTTTTATGTACTGTTAAATTCAGTTTGCTGGTATTTTGTTGAGAATTTTTATATCCATGTGCATCAGAGATAGTGGCCTGTAATTCTCTTTTTTAGTGGGGTCTGTCCAGTTTTGGAATCAAGGTAATGCTGGCCCCATAGAATGAGTTTGGAAGTTTTCCTTCTATTTCTTTCTTTTGGAACAGTTTATGAAAAATAGGTATTAACTCTTCTTTAAATGTTTGGTAAAATTCCCCTTGGAAGCCATCTGGCCCTGGGATTTTTTTGGTGGGAGATTTTTGATTCCTGATTCAGTTTCTTTGCTAGTATGGGTCTGTTCAAATTTTCTATTTCTTCCTGTTTCAGTTTTGGTAGTTTATATGTTTTTAGCAATTTATGCATTTCTTCCAGATTGCCCAACTTGTTGGAATATAACTTTTCATAATATTCCCTTATAGTTGTTTGCATTTCTGTGGTGTTGGTTGTAATCTCTCCTCTCATAAATGATTTTATTTATTTGGGTCCTTTCTCTTTTCTTTTTGGTAAGTCTGACTAGGGGCTATCAGTTTTGCTAATTATTTTGAAGAATCAGCTCCTAGTTTCATTTATCTGTTCTATTTTGTTGTTGTTGTTTTTACTTCATTATTGCTGCTCTAATCTTTATTATTTCCCTTCTTCTGCTGCCTTTAGGCTTCATTTGTTGTTCTTTTTTCTGGCTCCTTTAGGTGTTAGGTTTTGTGTTGGAGATTTTTCTTGCTGCTTGTAGTAGGCCTCTCTTGCTATATACTTCCCTCCTGGAACCATTTTTTGTTTCATCCCAAAGGTTTTGGACCATCACATTTTCATTTTCATTTCTTCTCCTGTATTTTTTTTTCCCTTTAATTACCTGGTTGATCCCCTCATTACTTAGTAGAGTATTCTTTAACCTCCATGTATTTGTGGTCTTTCCAAATTTTTTTCTCATGGTCGATTTCAAGTTTCATAGTGTGTGGTTAGAAAATATGCATGTATACCATTTCTTCTCTGTCAGTGGGAACTTGGGCTGCTTCCTTAATTTGGCTCTTGTAAATAATGCTGCAGTAAACATAATAGTGCATATATCCTTTTGAGTTAGTGTTTTTCATATTCTTTGGGTACAAACCCAGGAGTGGAAGTACTGGTTCATATGGTAATTCTGCTTTTAATTTTTTGAGGAACTTCCGTATTGTCTTCCACATTGACTACACCAGTTTGCATTACCGCCAACAGTCCATGAGGGTTCTTTTTTCTCCATATCCTCACCAACAATTGTTTCTTGTGTTTTTGAGTTTAGTCATTCTGACAGATATAAAGTGATATATCATTATGGTTTTGATTTGTGATATTGAGTGATACTGAGCATCTTTTCATGTGTATGCTCACCATTCAAATGACATTTTTGGAGGAATGTCTGCTCATTTCTTCTGCCCATTTTTAAATTGGATTATTTTGGGGGCTGTTGTGTTTTATAAGTTCTTTATAGATTTTGGATACTAGCCTTTTATCGAACATGTCATTTGCAAATATCTTCTCCCATTCACTAGGTTGTCTTTTAGTTTTGTTAAATGTTTTGTTTGCTGTGCAGAAGCTTTTTATTTTGATGGTGTCCCAATAGTTTATTTTCGCTTTTGTTTCCTTCCCTCAGACATACCTGGAAAGATATTGCTAGAGCTGGTATCAGAGAAATTACTGCCTGTGTTCTCTTCTAGGATTTTTATAGTTTCAGGGCTCATATTTAGGTCTTTAATCCATTTTGAGTTAATTTTTGTGTATGGTGAAAGAAAGTGGTCCAGTTTCATTCTTTTGCATGTATTTGTCCAGTTTTCCCAACACTATTTATTGAAGAGACTTTTTCCCATTGCATGTCCTTGCCTTCTCTGTCAAAGATTAATTTACCATAGAGTCATGGGTTTGTTTCTGGGCTTTCTATACTGTTCTTTTGATCTGTGTGTCTCTTTTTGCACCATACCGTTCTGAGTTCTGCAGTTTTGTAGTATAACCCAGATTCTGGAATTGTGATTTTCTTTCTCAGGATTTCTTTGGCTGTTTGTGTCTTTGTGGTTCCATATAAATTTTGAGATTGTTTGTTCTAGTTCTGTGAGAAATGCTGTGTTTTGATAGGGATTGCATTAAATTTGTAGATCATTTTGGGTATTATGGACATTTTAACAATACTTGTTCTTCAAATCCATGAGCATGGAGTATCTTTCCCAGGATATTTTCTTAACATTTAAATTTAAAGATTTATATATCATTCTTGAGGAGACAACGAACAACACAATAGATAATTTCTTTAATTACAGTGTTATTGTTGATGTTGTTAGTTAAGACAAAAAAATATTCTTTGTATGGCTGGTTTTTATAATGACTGATGACAAATAGCCTAAGTCTTAATGCTGAGATCTGAGCTTCTGAAGGCCTTTCTTCTGGTAACTAGAATAATTTAGTACTAACATAAAGCTTACTGATGGTTTGCCTTGGCACTCCGGATCAGCAAATCTACAGAACTTAATAATCAGCAAATCCACTGATCTATTATTCAGTTGGAGTCAATTGCCTCCACCAGACTTTTGGTAAAAAGCGGTTTCCTTTAAGTTTATTGGAAAGGCACCAAAGACAGTGTGTTAAGTAGTAGCATAGTTTTCTTTGTTTGCCAAAATACATTTGATTAGGAACCCCAGTTGGCTATCTTGGAACACTGTTATACTCTTTCTGCCATGGTACTGATGATCAAATAGGTACCTAAGTTTGCATACCAAACAATTTACTTAAGATAAATAATTAATCCATCTGTGATTTATTCTCATATGAAATAAAAATGATTACTGTACTCCCATATAGAGTCATTCTTAGAACTTCCCCCAAAAAATCCTCATAAAAATCATGGAAAAGTACTTAGCAAGGCATAAAGAACAATGCAGTGCTTCATAACGGTCTTTACTGTTAAAAAAAAAAAATTCACTTATAGATCTTTAGTTATTATTTAAATCCAGTATTGCTTCCATCCATGAATATTGAAATGTTTTCATTCATACAGTAATACTTACAAAACTCCCTAAAACGAATCTTCCGTATCAGTGTAGAATTTGAATACTAAGGTTTTTTGCCCAAATCATGCAGACTCACCAGTTTCAGAGCCATCAATAAATGCATGTGTCTTGACACCCATGCTTTGTCTTTAAAGACCAAGTGACACTTTTTAGCATAAGTTATTTCAGCAGACAAATTTTGTTTTGAAGACAGGCCAGAAATCTATTAGGATGCAACATTGATAGATCTTTTTCTTATGAATATATATTACCTCTGAAAATCCCGAGTGTGTATGATGAAATAGTTGTTTTGAGAGGTCTGCTTAAGGTAGCAGACTCATGTTTGGTACATTCCATTGAGCCGTTGCCTTTTCAGACCCTTACCACCAACAGAGAATAGCCAGAGGTAGCTAGCCTAGTAACTTAAGGTTTCTAAAAGTGCGCTATGTGGGAGTTTAATAAGGATATTTAGAAAGTGGAAGATAAGTAGTCATTCTGAGAACTCAAATATTTTTATTGGAGTTGTTTATAACTCAACTCGAGGTGGAATGTAGCTCACACAAATCATAATGCCAGATGACAGTTATTTTCTAGTCTGTTTTTAAAATGGTTTACTTGTTGAAGTATAAGCAGTATGAAAATTCATTCTGGAAAAGCATTTATTGCCCAATCCTATGGCCTTCTAACCCAAGAAAAATAGCTGTACCTAGCTCCCAATTGTTTATGAGGGGATTGTTTATTCAGGGAATTATCTATAGTAAAACCATCTTTGGCTAGCTTTCCTTTGCTTCCCAGAACATTGCTGTGCCACTTTTCCCCAATACAAAACTCATATGTTTTCACTAAATGCAAGCTACTTTTATTTGTGCCTAGAAAAATATAATCAGGAGAATAAACTTCCTCTCCTCTTCTACTACCCTCCTCTCTTCATTATTTTGAAATATTAAAAGACTAAATGTGAATTATTTTGGATTACTTATCCTTTTTAGAAACTGTTCTAAACATATTAGTAACATTTTTTAAATGCCACTATTAAAATTTACCATATATTTATTTCACAGATTCAGGTACGTACACACAAATTCAAATATGCACACGTGAATATCAGTGTTATATTTTTTAGAAGTTGAAAAGAAGAGACTACAATCTACTCTCTTAAATTACTGTGTTAATATAGACTTTATTCATTATAAGTTGCATCACTCCAATTCAAATTGTTTACAAACAAAAGTGATTTATTGATTCATGTAAATGGAAAAACCCAGGGATAGCTTTACTTCTGGTACTACTAGATATTGGGGCTCAAACTCTGCCATTAAGAATGTCTCTCCAGGGGCGCCTGGGTGGCTCAGTGGTTTAAAGCCTCTGCTTTCGGCTCAGGTCATGATCTCAGGGTCCTGGGATCAAGCCCCACATCGGGCTCTCTGTTCAGCAGGGAGCCTGCTTTCCCTTCTCTCTCTCTGCCTGCTTGTGATCTCTGCCTATTTATTATTGCCTATTTATTATTTTATTTAATAAATAAAATCTTTAAAAAAAAAAATCTCTCTCCATCTTCTTCTCTACTTTCCTTTGCCTATTGGCCTCATTCTTTCCTTCCTGAAACAGGGCTTTCTTCACCCAGTACAGGGAGCATAGATAAAAACACATCCATCATCTTTTGTTCAGCATTATCCCAGAGAAAAGTCTCTAGCATCCAGGTAAGAATGTTAGTGAAAACTTATTGGCCCTGCTTGGGTACTATGATGATCCATGAAGTAGCCACTGAAGCCAAAGAGACTAAATAGTAGGACTGGCTGTGACTGGTGAGCCCAGGCTAGCCATGTCTTGAAGGGTTTGGAGCTGAGCATGACATTGTAATTTTTGGTCCGGCAAGGACTATGAATTGAAGAGGAGAGCTTCCCCAAAGAAGGGTTTGGGATATGTCCATCATAGTTGTCCTTATATCAGTTTCTCTAGTTTCTTGGAAAATGTACATGCCACAGTCAGATGCTTATGTCATCTGATGCAAAGAAAAAAGAAAATGTAGGATAACTAAATATGGGAGGATCCTACATTTTAAACACTTGAACTGATCCATCAGCAGATTGTTTTCCCATTTGTGATTTTGAAATATAGACCTAATTATTCAATGTCCTGGGTCCTTTTGCCGCATTTACTTCATGAAACCTGTGGCCCACTCTGTGGAGGGCCTATGCAGAAGTATTCATTCCAGCTAGTACTTTGAAGTCCTGGGTGGTCCCCACCCATTTACCCACTTATAGCCTAAGATAGAATAACAGTATCTATACTACAGAACAGTTTGTTTTTTGTTTTTGTTTTTGTTTTTAAGAGTTTGTTTATTTATTTGAAAGAAAGTGTGTATGTGCCAGTTGCGGGAGAGGCAGAGAGGGAAGGTGAGGAAGAGGGAAAGAATCCCAAGCAAACTCTCACTGAGCACAGAGCCCTACGAAGGACTCAGTCTCACAACCCTGAAATCATGACTTGAGCCAAAAGCAAGAGTCACACTTAACCAACTGAGCCACCTAGGCACCCCACCATCAAACAGTTTTAACACTGCACATACAGAGACTTAGTCTACTAGTTCTTCATATTAATCCTACTTTAGCCATTGTTACAATCAAATTAATCTTTTCAAGGGAGAGCTTATGGTATTGGGGGGTTATTTTCTTCAGTATTTAATTGCTGTCTTGGTTGTACTTTATATAGTACCTATCTTTTAGCACAAAATAAAAGACTATAATACTCTGTTTTATAGCAATTGTTTGAGATTAGCAGAGTCTTACATACTTATGACAAAATTGTTTCTTAACTCTCACAAATAAATATATTACACCTTGTTATTTAAATTAAAATGTAAAAATTGAGGACCTATCTTGTTGCTCATAAATTATTTTTATATCCAGCCAAATTAATATGAGTTCTTAGAATTTCTTTGCTTTTGTCCTTTTCCCCAGTTCTGCTTTTCTGTTTCTTATTTCACTATTTTATTGTATGCCAGCTTCTTGTCATCTCCCTTAAATCCTTGGTGGAAAAAAGTAAGAATATTAGTTAATCAGTAAGTTACCCAAGCAAACAGAAATTACCAATATATCAGTTGCTCTTTCTCCACTTCTATCCTCAGAGAAGATAGAAAATATATGGCAATGTCCTTTCAATGCTTTATATACAGTAAAATTTATTTAGTATTACATAGTGACTAGATATCAAAATTAGATTGCTCTCACACACACAAACATATTCATTAAGTATATTGATAGACAGGTCAGTTTATTATAAAATATTGTATTTCACTTATTATAAGATGCAGTTTTAACTACCTAAACTACAACTATATCTTGCAGTCAGTATTGTAAGAAAGCATTGGGTTATGGCTTAATGGCATTGTTTTTTCTTTCAGATTGGTAGATAGAAAAATGGCAAATCTTAAAATCAATGGCGTTTTGAATCTGATGACACATAGTACTCCAATTATCATTGTTCATCCCCCCCCCACCACCAAGAGTTTCATTTACGTGAAAATTCTGTTAATCAACATCTTTTAAGAAGTCTAGGTTTGTCTTCAAGATTCCCTTTTGTAAAACAAAGTTTATTTTTGTAATGTTAATAGTCAATTCCTGGTGTGTCTATTTTATAAAATCAAAATTTTGTTACCATATTTCATAACTCAGAGCACACTTTGATTAATACAACCATTCAGCCATCATGTTCACAGTTCTTTTTGTATGTACAAAAACCACTGGTGTCACTTAAATATTAGCAATTTATTTTTAGGGTTGAGGTGTAATTTTATATATTTCATTCAAAGTCAAAACAGTGTAATATTGAGAACCTGCAACTCTTAAATGTGAAACTATTTACATTAATCTTGATAATTCAGTTATGACTCTCTTGCCTTAAGTCTCTTTGGTATGTTTCTGTTCTGATTTAGTGCCTGGTTTAAAGATTAATGTTACAAGGTAATTTACTGCAGCTTCACAGATGGTATTTGAATCTTTGTAAATGGGCTTTGGAATCTGTGCACAATTCCATATAATGTTAGGTTAACATCAGTGTAAATGTTGAACTTAAAACGGTTCTAAAAGATCATGATAGAAATTTCATTATTTGTTTCTTAAAAACCATAAATTTTGAGGGGATTTCAAGGGCTAAGTATTTTTACTTTACTAGCATGGTTAAGATACAACCAGCTCCTTCTATTTGAAATCACCAGCCCCTATATGTTGAAAATAAACATAAAAAATAAATTACCTTGTTTTAAACTGTTCTAAAGTTCTATTCACAGGAGAAGTTACTGTTCTTATTTTTACAGCTTCCTATATGAAATGCTTTATAGAATCCACAAACACACATTGCTTTTAGTGTCTTTCCTTTGATGTCTATAAAAGACCCATTCAAAACTGGAGGTAAGTGCTCCTAATGTGCACAACAGAATTTGGCTGAAGTTATTTCAAGCTCGTAGAGATAACCTTTCTCTACATGTCTTCTGAGGGAAAAACTGGTACCAACAATACCAGTTAAGCTGTAATTAGTGTAACTAACAACTAGTATGAAAGAGCAGATAGAGGTCATTCTGAAGAATGTAAAGGTATTAGCAGGTTAAGGTTGTAGGGCATCCTATCCTCCGGCTTAATCTGTTGCCCTAGCTGGTGAGATTGGTTGCAGTCATCAGTGCTCTCTGACCCTGAGGTGTTGCTCTCTCATAATTTATTGGTCACATGCCAAGTTCCTCTTTCCTGTCTAGTGAGATGACTTTGGGAATGGCAGATTCATTTTAAAGTTCTTGTTACAAATATCTGCAGATCTTCAACCTTTTAACATAGATAGAGGTTTACAGATTAATTTGCCTTAATGTGCTTGTTGTCCCAGCCTTAGACTGGATGAAATTGTCATTTTGCTGCTATACAGAATATGATTTGTTGAGATCATTTAACATGTATTATGAGAGGAACGCTTAAAATCTAACTATTAAATCAGATGTTCTGTAACTGACTCCAATACATACTGAATATTCTGCTTTTTATGGGCCACTTCTTCAAATTTAATTGCCCACCAGTGGCTTTTGTTTATGTTTACAGTCAACTCAAATGCACTTAAAGGATAAGAATTTAACAGAGGAATGACCTTTTGCTTTCATGAGGTGTAGTTAACCCCTCTCTTGTAGTGTCTGGCTTTGGATTCTTTCTCCTCTCATTACGTGATACTAAGACATAAATGGGAGGAATGCCATATAACTTTAATCGTTCTTTTCCTTTTCCTATTAAAGTCATGCCTGTAAGATTTCTGTATTTCTATACTTTTTTTCTACTTAGAAAAACTAGAATTTTTTGTGGGGTTTTTCAGGGTTTTTTTGGGTGACTTTTTTGTTTTGTTTTAGGCAGTAGGCAGCTCAAGACAGCAAGCACTATGAAGAGTGAAAAGGAGTCATTTTTCCTTTCAATTTTTTGTCACTATCTTGGTCTCAGGTTATCATTGCTATCATATGTAATTATAGATTTTATTAAACTATAGATTATTTATCATCCATGAAGTAAGCTAGGGAAGTTTCCAGTAACTAAAGTTTTATGGTGGGAGGCATTAAACCACATGACCCCAAAGAAAAGAAAAAAGAAAAGAACATTTAAAATTCAAGTTATCCCAGATCACGTGAATGTCTAAATACTTAAAGAATGTACTATATGTTGGCTAATTGAACATAATACAGTTTTTAAAAAAGGAATGTGTAGACTTAATCATAGTTCTCATTTAAGTACTACAAGAAATAATTAGGATATATTTTTCCCTTGAGTCCTCTGTCTTAGTGTTTTATATGCATACTTCTAGTGGTTCACAGATAAACCGTTTTTTTTTTTTAAATTTAGTAATTACGTGTTTGTTCTAACATATATTGGAAAAGGTATGAATAACACATGAAACCCATTGAATGCCAGCTTAGGACTAGGCAAAGAGAAAAAGTGAATTGATTTAAAGAAATTTCAAGATATTTTCATAGTTAACAGTGCTTTGTATATATGGCAGAATACATAAAAGTATTATACAAATGAATGAAATGAAGTAAACAATGTTCTGTCTCAATGTGAAATTCTCATATCTTTCCTTCTAGTCAAGAAATCACAAGATACTCGTATCCCTCTATTTCTACATGCTATCTATTGGTTGTCACTTGTTTAATTAATGTATATGTATGTGTGTATGTGGTAGTTTCATCTTTTGTTTCTAAAACCAACCAGCTTCTCTGGACTTTAGTCTCAGGACTAGATAACATCTGAGGTTCCTGCCAGGCAGGGTTATCAGTAGTCAGAAGGTGAAGTTCCTCGTGGTTGGGAATCACTTATGTGTAACTCCATCTAAGCAGTAGTTAGCATAGTGACAATCTCAAATCATCATTAATATGTTTGTTCTTATGAACTGAGTCACATGTTCTAATCACAAATTTAAGAATGTTTTTGCTGGGGATGCCTGGGTGGCTCAGTGGGTTAAGCGTCTGCCTTCGGCTCAGGTCATGATCCCAGGATGCTGGGATCAAGTCCCGCATTGGGCTCCCTGCTCAGCGGGAAGCAGCTTGATTCTTCCTGTGCCTGCTGCTCCCACTGCTTGTGTGCTCTCTTACTCTCTGTCTCCCCGACAAATAAATAAATAAACTCTTCAAAGAATAAAAAAGAATGTTTTCGCTTTCCCTTATCCCTGTGTTTGCCCCAAACTAACAACTTTTTCCCTTGACTAACAAGTTTAAGTATTGTATCAATAATTTAACACTGTTTAAAATTAAAGAACAGGCTGATGCTACTTAAAGTTCACACAGACGCCAGTGTTTTCATGCTAGGATTTCTTGAGCAATGACACCAAGGACAGTATAGGAAAGTCTTATTTTTTCCCTCTTTCGTACTATCTTACGATTAACTATGAGAGGAGGACATCAAAGCTGAATTGACTTCAAAGCCTGTAGCACTTACAGGTCCCAGCTGGTACCATACCCAGCCGCTTCTCCCAAGTAGCAGTTCATCTTAGAGCTGCCACGCGAGGTTCCACCCCCTTCTTCCCGCCTTCCCCTTTTTCAAACCTATCAAACTATAAACTGCTCCTTCAACCAATCTCAGAAACCAGTCTGGGGGTGGGAGTGGGGGAGGCGCATATTAGCTTAACTTCAAGATTTCCCCATTGCAAAATAGGCCATGTTTATTATTCATTCACTCACTCACTCATTCATTCAACTTTTCCCCAAATTGTGCCTTTTACCACAGGGTCCTGGGCACTGTTCACACTATGTTCTTCACTAGATGTGTTTCAAAAGTCTAATACCCACATGTAGGTAAGATTGTGTATACACCTTCCACTTTAATTAGGCATCACAAAATGAAAAGTTAAAAGAAGAGTCTGGTAGTTGGCCCTGAAAATCACTGAAGTTAAAAGAAATGAAATAAAATATTGGTTGTCCATCAGAATGCCTGAAGTATAATTTTTGGAAACACATGCTTTCTCTAGTGAGAGAAATAGAGTTTTACAGATATACAGTTTCCTGACTATTAATTAAAATTAATATTTTAATTAATTTTTAATATTAACTTTAATGTTTGAGCTTGTCCCATACTCATAACTAAGTAGTTACAAAAATATTACACAGGCCAGTTTCTTGAGAACTGTAGAACTAGCATAATCTGAAGATTGGGTTTGTTTGTTTGTTTGTTTTAAGATTTTATTTATTTATTTAGAGAGGTCATGCAGAGGGTGGGTCAGAGGGAGAGAGAGAATCTCTAGTAGACTTCCCACTTCTGAGCGCAGAGCCCATCACACAGCTGGATCTCGTGACCCTGAGATCATGACCTGAGCCGAGATCAAGAGTCAGACGCTCAGCTGACTCAGCCATCCAGGCACCCCATCAGTTTTTCTTTTAATAGTCACAGCTCTTGATATCTAGTAGGTAGTGTCCAGATCTTCAAGTTGTGGCACCAAGTAAGTTTTATGATTCAGCTGTTCTCAAACTCAAATCATAAATGGTGTTCTGAATACTTTATGACAAAGGCTTTGATTGTGGATTATGGACATTAAATAGGCTCAATATAATGATTATATTGTGTCAGACATGGAATGGGCTGCCTTATGAACTAGTGAGCTTTCTGTCTTTTGAAGCATTTGGGTAAAGGCTTGATAGCCACTTTTCGCAAATTTGATAGAAAGAATTCTTACCTTTGGTAGAAATTAGATGAAATAATCTTTGATGTCTATTGCAATCCTTACGTTCTGTGTTTTAAAATTAAAGCATGTGAGGAAATGAAATTGAAAAGTAAGTGATAGCAATAGCATGTGGCTACTGACTGCAGTCCAGTAATTAGATGGATTTTACAAAAAAAGATTCATAAATGGGGGGGGGGACGCCTGGGTGGCTCAGTGGGTTAAGCCGCTGCCTTCGGCTCAGGTCATGATCTCAGGGTCCTGGGATCAAGCCCCGCATCAGGCTCTCTGCTCAGCAGGGAGCCTGCTTCCTCCTCTCTCTCTCTGCCTGCCTCTCTGCCTACTTGTGATCTCTGTCTGTCAAATAAATAAATAAAATCTTTAAAAAAAAAGAAATATTCATAAATGGGTATCTTAAAAAGACTTGGAAGGGGAAAGGCACGATGGCCTAGGTAGATAAGACTAAACAACAAAATAATCACTTCTCTTCTAGTGTTGAAGGTTGGGGGAGAAAGAAATCTACTCTAAAATGTTCAGAAAAGTGAGCATAAGAAAAATGAGAAAGGGAACCCAAATGGATGTTTAGGGTGCTAAAAATAGAAGCCAAGGATTTTATATCTGCATTACTTAAAAGAATAGAACAAAACAGGTAGAAAAATTAGAAGTTCAGATTTTACTGAATTTGAGATGGATAGTAGATGGACTTCTTGACAGGTTCCATTTGCCTTAAGAAGGATATTTAATAAGCACCTTCTGCAAGGTTATAACGTGGCCACAGCAACTTGCGACCAAGATAGCATTTACACACGTTAGAACAAGATCCTAGAGTCACACTAAGATATGGTGAAAAAAGTGCTTTGAAGGTTTAACAGTAGAACTAGAAGGAATATGTTGATTGAAAGTGGTAGAAGTCTTACCTGTAGGAAATGTATCAATTGATGGTTCCCCCCAGTTGTGCTTTGAAAAGTATAATAATTGGGGACTACAAAAAGCATAGCATGAGTATAGAATGATGAAAATCACAAACCAGTATGTGGCTTTGGGGCAGATGTTGAACTTCTCTAGATCTCTCATAGTTCTAACATTAGTTAGGAGATAATTTTCATGATCCTTTCTGGCTCTGAGATTCTCTTCTAGAGGCCTAATTCAGATCAAATTAAATACATACTTCGTGGCCTGAGAGTTTAAACACACTTAATGTTTCAGCTTACAACACCTGGTTTACTCTGCCTTGTAGATAATAGTCATGATAGAAAAGTCAGGGTAATTTTGTGAAGTTTCCAACATTTTGAGGTATATAAAAATTAAGGGGAAATCTCCTGTGTGGACAGATAAGATGTGAAGATACCAGCAACGCTGGAGAAATTAAGTAGTGCTGAGAAAAATGAAGGCAGACCCCTCCATTTGAGTTTAAAGAAATGATTAGATGTATAAAAAAAGGCCTCCAAGAGAGAATCGGCGATGTTGCCTCAAGAGCAGAGAACAGGCATCTATATCAGAAATGAATCTGGAGGTTTCATTTATTGGCTATAAAACGATAGGGAAATCTCATTAACACATAGATGTTTTCTAGTGAAAGTAGAAAGGTACTACCAAAGAGCCTTTAGAGAAATGAGAAGAAACTAGAAAGTATAAAATCTACAAAGATGAAAAATGTGGAAAAATAATTTGAATTGCCATTTAAACCTAAAATCAGTAACATGTTAAGGTGGTTTTACTCCCCAGAAGCAAAATGTTTACCTCTTACTTAATTTTTTGCTGTTGTTCAAACAATTAAGTGCTTTCCAAAAATGTTAATTCTGTCATTTCCTGGGAATAGATTATGTATATATTAGGGCCACACAACTAAATGGCCACTGTATTTGACTATTAGTTGTGGTTGCAGATTTTAAAGAGTCTACTTTAATACACAAATTATGATTTGTATGCCTTGGTATAATGTTTTTCCCCCAAGCTCTGGTATTCTGGGTTTCCTGAATATCCATATAAAAACATTACTATTCTGAGCCACGTTACATCCTCTATTTTGAAATAAGAATATGAATTACAATTGAGTCTTGAACAATAGGTGTTTGAACTTCATAGGTACACATATACATGTATTTTTTACATAAAAAGAGTATACTACTATAAATGTATTTCTTTCCCTTATGATTTTTTAGTAACTTTTTTCTTCTCTAGCTTATTATATTGTAAGAATACACTATGTAATACATTTAACATACAAAATATGTGTCGTTCACTGTTTCTGTTATCAGTAAGACTTCCGGTCAACAGTAGGCTATTTGTAAGTTTTGGGGAAGTCAAAAGTTACATGCAGATTTTCAACTGTGCAGGAGAATGGTACCCCTAACCCATATGTTGTTCAAGAGTCAACTATATATGGAAATGATCATTTATAACAACATTAGTATTATTTAACACTTAAGATCATTATATTGTTATTTTCTGGTTGGGAACTTTATGCCTATCCTCTTTCAAATGGTATATTTATCTTCAAATGAAGATTATTTTCTAAACAACACATTAATTTGCAAGTTAGAAATAAGTGTAATTGTCTGAATGTGTTTTCTGTAACAGTTTATACTTTCAGTACTGATCACTGACATGCTCTCCCCGGCTCAGTGCCATTAATTCATTCACTACTGCTTTTGGAATGAAAAGAAATTACCAAAGAATTTTTCATATGTGAATTTCTCTGTGGATTGTTGAGCCTTCTTATTTTTCTATGTGTTTGGCATTTTTTATGATTCCTAAAGCTAATTCTCTCCTTAACAACAACAACAAAAAACCACACTGTGGCAACAGTTCTGAATCCTTTGGCTGAAGTCCAAGTTCCTGGTTGTTTTGCCACACTTAGTTCCACATCACTGAGTTAAGAAGGCAGGAGAGGCACTGCTCTGTGCTGACCCGTTGGTCGTGACCACTCCTACTTCATTCTCAACATTTTCCTACTAATCTCCTTCTACTTCTGCAGTAGTAAAAGAAGACGTAAAAATCTAGAATCAATTAACCAATGCAGTCTCTAGGGATCCATTGGGATTTTTTTTTCCTTAAAATGTTATAATTTAAAGCAGTTGCTCAATAGATAAGATCTCATCCTGTGTTTCACATGTGAAAAGAGACATTCAAAAAAAGTCTCCAAAACCTAAATTAAATACATATATCAAGCTATTACCATTAGATAGTATATATTTCTTTGGTCTACAGAATTTACTTTAGCCTTTATTAAAAAAAAAAAAAAAACTGCCTCATGAATGGCTGATTGTACTGTGCACATTGAAGGAGAAATGCCAGAATCCTCTAAATAAATTGTTATTATGGAATAAGGTGGAACTTCGACTCTGAATTTATATAATTCATTCCATTGTAGTTTTTTTTCATTGAAGAATACATTTCTCTGCCATAAATTGCACTATGAACAGCAGAGTCATTTGAGGTTCATTGAAAATATAGGAGAACATCATGTTTCCTGTCCTTTTGTTAAACTTGGCATATTGATTTTTTTTTGCACAGCTTGCAGCACAGAAATGTGATATACAGCTATGGCAAGACAATCTAACCACATGTGAATTTGTTAAGTACTGCTGGATTAGCAGAAATTGTCTGACTGTGCAAATAGCAAGATTTGACTTCTCCGGGAACTCTTTATGACTTAATCAATTAAAATAACAAGTTTTTATTTTATTGCCCAGAATAAATCATTAGCAAAATTCATTTTATCCTCATCACTCATTTGTAGGATGTTTACATTCATTTTGTTTATGTGTTTCAAGCAAAGTAATAAATATGTAAGATTTGAACTGAAAGTTCATAGTCAAATGTAAAAAAGACAAAGATGTAACAAGTGTTACTTATTGTTTTAATAATGATTCACAAATTTTGTTAAGAATGAGATTCTAGATTTTTATTTACATTTGCCATTCCTCTCTTTTTAAATATCTCTTTAGTGTTCATGCTTTTGTTCTCTTTAGGCTCAAAGGCAGCAAGGATTTGGATTTGTCTAATTCGTCTTACTGCATTTAAATATAGAACCATGTGGAAAAGGAGTCTGTGAACTAGGGCTCATTGCTCTTCTCCTTATCTTATGAAACCCCCTCCTTAAGTTCGTCCATTATACAGTTCACCTTGCCTGACTTCAAAGAGTAGAGATGGAGGGAGGAGGAGCGATAACTCAGCAGAGTGGGTTAGCCATGGTTTCTCAGAAATGCCAGTGCTTTATCTATCAGGTTTATAAGGTTCTCTGAGTTCTCTTGGAAGCAGATAAACCATTGTGTGGTTTTCTGTAGAACAAAGCTGACAGTCTGTCTAAAGCTGGGAGGCATCCTTAATATCATGTATAAGTGATCATGTTGTCACCTGCCTTTTAGGAAGACACTTTTTGTATAACATCTCAATCTCCCCAAATTTGGATTTCTTTTATCAACATTTTTTATCAGCCTTTTTTTTTTTTTCAAAATTTGCTGTACTTCTCTCATTACTTTTAAACAGGTAGATATCTTATGAGATTGCATGCCAAATTTATTAGAAACAAGTCTTTTTAAATTATCTGGTAAAAGCACAAAGCATGAGTTGTTCGCTTAATAAAAAGGGGGGGGGTCAGAGGAAAGAAGAAAGTGCCACTGGTTTGTGTTAGGTGACACTGTGCCCTGCTTGTCTAATTTGATTACACAGAGCCCCTGAAGCCTCAGGCAAAGCTGATTTTAGCTATAATCAGCTTCTTAACCTTTTGAGAACTAACGTAAACACTACCTAGCAGTGGTTAATTATGTTGCTCTGCTACATACTACAAAGTGCAAAGGTAAAAGTGTAGAACTACAGTAACACATGTTGTGACAAAATTTAACAAGATGACTTAAGGGGATTGCAACAGAATGCAGTTATGTATTTGTGATAAAGTTTAAATTAATAAAGAGACGTAAGGGTACTTTAAAAAAATGTTAAGCTCTAGTTTCTGCTGACGTTTTATCATAAGTGCTGAACATTCATGTACTGCCTTTTCCGTTTTCCTGTCCTCACATTTGTACTTTTCTCTGAAATCCTCTTTTGATTATACATATATGTATTAGAAATATAAGTATATTCTTACAGTGTCATTCTTTCATTTTCAGAGTAAACAGAAGTGGTTGCAATATTCATATATGTAGAATAAAATCCTCTTGGTTCGTTTTTATAGATAGTAAAAATTCATTAGGGGAAGAATGGAATTTCTTTATAGTTAAACGGGATATTGTGGTTACATGGGCAAGAACTAAGTTTTTGATTTAAAGCAGGAGCTCTTGATGCAAGAATCTGATGTGTCATATGGGAAATTAATATGTAAGATGATTTTACTGTCTGTGCTTGGTGTAACTCTAGGGTAGTGATGTGACTAATGGGGTAGAGAACCATAAAGATTGACTAATGTACTTATCAAGGCTATCTCTTCAGTCTTATTTGTGGGGAAAACTGCTAGGAATATTCTCCTGAGCAAGGGTTGCAGGTGACCAGGAGAATATACGGAGCCATAAGCCATACCCCATATTCCAAACCTCTGTACCAGCAATTTCACTTGGAAATTTCATGCCTTGAATAAATTCTGAAGGGTAGAATCTTAATGCTCCCCAGGGACACACATTATAATCAGTTACTCTGTGTGGAATTAACTTAAAATGGAGTGGGAGGGGAACGTTTGGACTAAAGATGAACTATTTTCTTTTTAAATCCAAGGTCAGTTTCTCATAAATAATATGAATATGCTACATGCTTACAGTACACCGTATAGTTTATGTTGTACTTATAGTAAGCTCAAAAACCGTATGTAAAGAAATAGACCTGAGATGTGAAGGCTGTGGCCTTTCACAGTTTTGGGTTTTGTGTGTGTGTGTGTGTGTGTGTTTAAGATTTTACGCATCTCTTTGGCAGAGAGAGAGATCACAAGTAGGCAGAGAGGCAGGGGTGGGGCGGGGGGGTGGGTGACAGGCTTCCCGCTGAGTAGAGAGCGAAGCAGGCTCAATCCCAGGACCCTGAGATCATGACCTCAGCCAAAGGCAGAGGCTTAACCCACTGAGCCACCCAGGCTCTGAGGCACTGAGTAGCATTTGCTGGGCAGCCCAGCCAGCTCCTTTGGGTAAACGGCCTCATGGTGAATAAAGGTGGCCTCATTCATAAGTAACTTAAATTCGTTAACCTAAGAGCCACCCAGAAGGAGTTCAGTAAGTTTTGCAGCCACATATGATACTGTGGGATAAGTGAAGCCAGAGACCAGATAACTGGACACTTTGGGCTTCTCAGTTTTAACTGATCCATTTTCTCTGGTTTGTAATCAGCTTATTGAAGGAAATTATTATATAAACATCCCCAGGGCCACCAGGGTGGCTCAGTCAGTTAAGCGTCTGACTTCATTCAGGTCATCCTCTCGGGGTCCTGGGATTGAGCCGCATATTGGGCTCCCTCAGCAAGGAGTCTGCCTCTCTTTTTTGCCCTCTGCCCCTATCCCTGCTTGTGCCCTCTCTCCTCTCTCTCTCTCTCTCAAATAAATTAATAAATAAAATCCTAAAAAAAAAAAAAATCAACGTCCCCATTGCTGCTACTATAGGTGTTTTTCAGATGATACGCTTTTTATGATATGGCACATCCTACACAAGTATGATGCTTGTTGAGTCTTCTGGTGTGGATGAAGGAGACTGCTCAAGGCTGGAGGGTTCAGGCACAACTGCTGCAGCTGCTCCTGGTCCCCTTGGCTGCCCCGCAGACTGAAGCATCACTTCTCTGCACGCATATAACCCACTGAGGACCCACCATGGGCTGGGGGGTGGCTGATTTAGAGGCACGCCTACTCATTAAATCTTATGAGATCCTCTCTTAGGAGGACATATAGGAGAAATCCTTTCCAGAACTGTGTTTTTCCCCAAATAATTATTTCTCTTTATCTTAACGGTCAATGAAAATCTTATATAGTATGTTAGTCCAGTAGTTCCCAGACTTTGCTCCATAGAGCATTACTTAAGTAACCAGGGCCTCTCTCCTATTACAATACAATCACAGTGTCTAGGGTGGGAGCCACACATCAGCCTTTTTGAAAGATCCCCCAGGTAATTCCCAGTGGTTTCCCAAGTTTGGGAACCACTGACATACCCATTTATTCCCCTCCTAGCCTTCACCATTGGGAGGCGTAAGCCTAAATTTGCATCGCATCAGTAGCAACTCAGTAGGACTAAACACATCCATTCATTATTTTCTCACCCATTTTTGCTTTTGCCTTGACTTCTTCAAGGGCCTTCATATAATTTTATAGTGTATTTATTTTTTAAATATCATTAGTGAAGTACCATTAACATACTATAAAATAACTTCATCGTAAATACACAATTGAATCATTTTTAGCGAATTTGTGATTGTGCAGTCATCACCACAATCCAATTTTAGAATATTTCCGTCACCCCAGAAAGTTTGTTTGGGTCTATTTGTTGCTTCCACCTACAGCCCCAGACAACTAGTGGTCTACTGTCTCCATATATTTGCCTTCAATATAAATATCGTATAAAAGGAATCAAACAATATGTGGTCTTTTGTAATGATATTGTGAGTAGAAGTCTTAATGTCATTTTCAAATTATTTATTGCTAGTATAAGAATTAAAACTGACTTTTACAAATTGATTTTGTGTTCTTTAACCTAGATAAAACTTATTAGTTCTAGAATTTTTCTTAGAACCCAACGCAGGGCTTGAACTCAGGACCCTGAGATCATGACCTGAGCTGAGATCAAGAGTTGGATGCTTAAACGACTGAGCCACGCAGGCACCCCTAGAATTTTCTAATACAGGAGGATATCATCCATGAATAAAGACAGTTTACATCTTTCCAAAATTCATGCCATTAATTTCTTTTCTTGCTTTACTACACTCGCTGTAACCTCCTGTACTATATTGAATAGGAGTGGTAAGAAAAGCTGTAGGTTTTTTTGATTGTTTTAAGGACCGTTGTTGCTGCTATTTTTTGTTTGTTCATTTGTTTTTGTTTCATTTTGTTTTGTTTGTAATAGAAACTTGTCTGAACTTAATCTGCAGAATCTGTCTCCCCTTCAGTATATACATGCTGATACCTGGATTTTTTTAATTTTTATTTTTGTTTTATATTAGACTTGCTTCTTAGAGATGGACCCTTTGCTGCATAGTTTAATGGTCATAGTTTTGTGCTCAGTCATCCCAAGCCAGTAAGGCTCTGTGGATAGTTGAGTGTGTGAGTTGCAAAGTGTATTCAAAGTTCATGCAGTTTTCAAGTCTTCCCCCAACTTTTATTTTCAACAAGGCTTTCCTGGGACTTCTGTGCCAGCACTCAGCTTTCCAGAAAGAAGGGATGTGCCAGGGATTAAATCTGGTTTCTCGATGGCTTTCTCACTTCTGGGATCTCCCTCTCAGATCTCTAGCTAGTCCACTGGTCTATTGCTAACCCCAAGTGAGATCACAACTTCAATTTGGCAGGGCCATAGGTTCTTGAGGTTAATTCCCCACCAAATTTTCTTTATTTGCTGATAATACCACTGCACCGGAGCTTTTCTCCTACTCCAAATCGAAGTCAGGCCCTGTAGCAGCAAAGCTGTGGGTTTTCATAGCCAGTCCCATCCTGGAAGCATTACTCTCCATTCCGAGCTGCCCGCCACAGATCATCACTGTTCTGACCTGTAGTTCAGCAGTTTTTCAGGAAGAAACACTTTGGTTGATTGAAATGCCTTTGGTTGATTTCTGGAGTGCTGAGATGGTTGTACTTGACAATTCTGTTGACTTTTATAGCTGTATTCGCGATTTGCCAGCCTCTTCACCTGCCATCACTGGAAATCCCGCCTGGGTTCTTTTTTGTAAACCAAAACCCTTTTTGGATCCAGGTGAAACAGTCAATACATAATTGCAGAATAAGGTAAAATATAAAAGTAAAGCAAGGATAAAGGAAATATAAAAATAGGAATCTAAATTCCTGTGGAGCAACAATAATTTTTAACTCCTCTGACAGATTTTCCAGTGTGCCTAGGAATGGAAGTTGTCTTGATCTTTCAGTAGAGTTCTACTCTGTCAGAAGGTACAAAATCCAAGTCACCCTTGTCATTGAGGTGCAAAATAAATGGGTGAAAAATAAAAGAGGTATGTATCAGACCAAAAAAAATAAAAAATTATATATATATATATATATATATATATATATATATATATAGCAAGTTGGATCAGTGTGACCCTGATCCTTTTTGTTTCATTTTATTTTGTTTTCTCCTAAAGGTCAGATCCCAACACTTGTACAACTTTAGACTGTAGGAATGCTTTGGAAAATGTGCAGTGATAAAACTGCCAGATTGAAGGTTTCTTAAGTGCTACTGTCCAAAATCACTAGGCATGCTTGAAACTAGTAATTCTTGTCAGAATATACACTCTCAGTGTGTGACTTTTATCTGCAGGTGGCAGAGCATATGTTTTAGCACCAAAAAGTGTAAGGTGGCAGAGAGAGGATATTTAATGTGTTGTAACCTATTTTTATTTTTAATTTTTTTTCTTACAGCTGATTAGTTCCGGTCAAAAGCAGGGTAACTAAATAGTTTCAGATCTTCAGGGCTATGTTTTACATTAGGGGAAAAATGTTTCTAAATATAATTGTGTCTTTTGTTTTTATTTAACACGTGAATCAAGGTTATTGGACCAGCATTTCCCATAAAAGAAAAATACAGTGGCATTTTAGGTAACTGAAGTCCAGAGACTGAGCTCTTCTCTTCAAATGAATTTTCTGATTAAATTATAATTAACTCCTTAAAAACGGTCACCTTCGTTTTTATCCTTATTATAACAATTCATTTTCCTGCTATAGAGAATAGTTACTTAGGTAGAGCTAGCAATTATAGATAGCAAGCAAATATCAGTTAGCTTTTCCTGACTGATGAAGTTCTTATTACATAATTCAAAGTTATTTTTCTATGCATTAATCATAATTAAGACCTTAGCTAAGGGCAAGAGTTACAAGTTCAAACCCCGGCTTATTGGTGGAATGAAGGAGGGCAAGCATAGCATTGTCATATTTTCCAATTTTCTCAAAAAAGCCAGACGTCCGTATATTTATTTGAAATCTCTCAAGTTTTAAGCGTTACAACTAAGTTAAATTTTAAAACTATGATATGGGCTGAATAACATAACTACCATCCAAATCACGCCCCCATGGGCAGCCGGTTTGCGACCTCCATTTAGGAAGAATAGTCATAGCCCATTCTGACCACAGCCTCAGCCTGATTTCCTGTCATGTATCCCATGCTCACAAAAGAATGTGTATATAATGTGCTCCCCAAATGGTTATCTTCATTATTTTATTGTAGAATTCTGAGGTAGTATGTTTTAGTTGAAAATGTACTGAACTAGGCATCCAAAAACCTTGACCTGTAGTTAATAATATTCCTTAAGCCCTTCCTATGCTGGCCAGGCCCTGGTCTAAGCACTTTAGATGTGATCACTCATTTGATTCTATTTCTGGTTTTGCCTTTTTAAAGTTTATAATGTTAGGTCAATCATTTTAACTTCTGTAGATCTCTTTCCTTCAAAACTTGTGAGATTGGAGATACATGACTAAACTTGACAATCTGTAAGAACTCTTTCAACATGAAAATTCTTTCATTTGGAGAATATGAGGTTATTTCAATGACACAAAAATAAATTGTCAAGCAGACTATAATGTTAATTTGTATGAGTTTATGGTACGTTACCACATATAACTCAATAAAGTGCATGTGTATAATCTTCAGTTCACTTCCATTCCTGCAACAAGTATCACACTGTGGAAATTTCAGTTAATTTGAGAAAGAATTATAGTGCCCACTGACCATGGGATTAAAAAGGCCTGAACCCCTATGCTAAAGGAGCTTAGGATCTCAGTGAGGCAGTACGTCATGCAACTAAAATTTAAATTAGAGCAGAAAGTACGTACCCAGACAAGGGTGACACACAGAAGGGCTCTAAGTATTCCAGGGCTAGAAGAATGGATGTATGAATATGTGTGGCATGTCTGTTGGAGATGAGGCTTGAAAAGGGGGGATGATTTGAATTAGAAGATGTGGAGGATCATTTAAAGGAGAAAAATATCTCAAAGTTAAAAATTGGAATGTTACCACACCAAAGAAGTGGAAGGCCCATTGCCCTTATAATGCTTACAGAATAGTGAGAAATTTTACATAAAAGCCAGGTAATTGTTATAATGCTTTTTCTAACTTTTACTTTTAGGAAGGTTGATGACTGTAAGGAAGAATGTATCCCAATACAACTCTTGCAACTTTGACAGAAAGCACAAATACTTGAAGTGCAGTTGTTAAATAAAGTATTTTGTTTGCAGCTAACTCTCAAATGGTTCAGGAAAATAATATATATAAAAGCAATGTAGCACATGCAGCAAATGTGGTAATTATTGAATCTGATGGAAGAATGTATGGATGGTTATTGTACTATCACAACT
The DNA here is from genome assembly GCF_030435805.1 of Mustela lutreola. Classification (NCBI taxonomy): domain Eukaryota; kingdom Metazoa; phylum Chordata; class Mammalia; order Carnivora; family Mustelidae; genus Mustela; species Mustela lutreola. Next base: position 118,795,306 of record NC_081294.1, on the reverse strand, counting down.
CTTCTAGGTTTAATTTTTTTTTTCCAATAAAAGTTGGGGAAGGAATAAGAGAGTGGAGAAAAGATTGAAGAAAAAGTTCTCCAAATAAGGATTAAAGAATAAATCTAGAGGCGCCTGGGTGGCTTAGTTGGTTAAGAGTCTAACTCTTGATTTCGTCTTAGGTAATGATCTCAGGGTCCCCACGTCCAGCTCCTCACTCATCAGGGAGTCTACTTAAGAATTCTCCCTCTCCCTCTGTCCCCCTCCTGATTGCATGCCTTCTTTCTCTCTCAAATAAATAAATCTAAAAAAAAAAAAAAAGAATAAATCTAGCAAACACTTAGAATTGAACCATCATGGAAATAAAGAATCTTTTTGGTATAGCTAGATTGCTAAACAAAAATAATTGTACCCTTAAATGCTTATGTTAAAAAAGAATGAATGCTAAAAATTAATGCATTTTTAATTAAGAAGTTAAATATACTATAAAATACATTTAAAAATCAAGTTTGATATAGCAGTTACAGTTTAGACATATAATTAAATACTTTATGGATATTTGGTAAACTTACTTCACTTCACATTTCTCAAATCTGAACAAGTAGATCTTGCATTGTGTCTGTAGGCAGAAAAAAATACTTTTGCACATCAAGAAGAGTAAATTTTGGGGCACCTGACTGGCTCAGGTGGAAGAGCACGCAACTCTTGATCTTGGGGTTATGAGTTAAGCCCCATATTAAGTGGAGATATTACTTAAATAAATAAACCTTTTTTTAAAAAGAAGGGCAAGTATAAAGCAGTAAACACTTTATTTATTGAAAATTAAATCTCTACATTTTGGTAAGATTTTGTTCACTTATCTAAAACAAAGCAGAGCCGCTTAGCTTCCATTGAATTTTGAGCAAAGTAAGTTTAGTCCCCATTTGTCCTTGTCTTGTTTTGCCAGAATTATAAATATATCTATAATAATATTCTTAACTAACCAGATGATTGAATAATTTCCCACTTCAGTGAGACACAACCTAATCAAACAGACAGAAATTTCATGAGTTTAAAAAAAGCACCTATAGTAATATCCAACTTCTAGTTTCAGAAGGAATTTGTTTCACTAATGTCTTTGTTCACCAGAATTGAAGTAAGTAAAATAAAAAAGAATTCTATCCACATTTTTAAATTGAAGTAAAATTCACATAACGTAAAATTCACCACAGTAACCATTTTAAAGTCTACAATTCAGTGACCCTACAGTACATTCACAATTTTGTGTAACCATCACTACTATCTCATTCCAGAAAATATTCATCACTCCAAAAAGAAACACCATGTCCATTAGACAGGCACTGTCACTTTTACCTTCCCCCCAGCTCCTGGCAACCACTCATCTGCTTTTGTCTGTATAGATTTGCTATTCTGGACATTTCATATAAGTACAGTCATACAATGTGTATCTGCTTCTGTCTGGCTTCGTGCATTTAGCATAATGTTTTCAAGGTTGACCCATGCTATGGCCATGTATCAGTTCACCATTCCTTTTGATTGCCTGATAGATAATATTCTCTTGTCTAAATATACCACATTTTGCTTATCCATTCCTCGATTAGTGGACATCTGAATTGTTTCTACTTTTTAGAAATTATGAATAATGCTTCTATGAATATTCATGTACGAATTTTTGTTTGAACACCTCTTTTCCATTCTCTCGGTTATATATCTAGGAGAATTGCTGGGTCATTTAGTAATTTTATATTTAACTTTTTGAAAAATCACCAAACTGGTTTTTTTCTGGCCACGTTTTTAATGTAGACCTATAAGGCCAGTTGGTGGGGAAGAGAACCTTATAAAGTGAGAACTTCCAAAGTCTCCTCAGAATTTAGCAGTAATGTCAATTACAGAGCAATCTGAGTAGAGCTCTCTATTTTGACGTTGGTAAGCATTCCTCTGCCACCTGAATTGAGTTTTCACTGGAGGGCTTTTAGTCTATGCTCTCGGAGTGCTAGTTGAGTAATTGAAGAAATTGAAGAATGGTTGGAGATATGTAACTAGAGTCGGAGCTTTTGCAGTGTTTTTTCCCTAATCTTTGTCTTCAGTTAAAGAGAACAAATGCTTTACCTTTCAGTTTAGAAGTATAATAATCTGGAAGTTTCAGACCTTCATCTGATATGCTTTAAAGTAGTTTTAAATTAGGGTAGTCTTCTTAGTGCTCAATAACTGTTTTAAATTTTCTAGCATGTCCCTGAAGAAAAAAATCAACAAATCTCCACGAGAATCCATGCCAGAATATTTCTCAACTTCTAGCCCTTTGTATTTAAAAGGTTTGCATTACTAACATTTCTGAGAAGTTTAAGAATTTCTTGAGAAACTACAATATTGGACTTTTTAAAAAACTCAGTGTTTTACATATATGCTTTGAGGTGCTGGCCTATGGTTAGCTTCCCCCTTGGAGCTGAAATATTTTATACTTGGAATTAAGCCAAATCTCTGACTTGCATGCTTTCAACTTATGTTGCCTGCATCCAAGTCCTGGCATTTGAATGGTCTTTTTCCTTCTTCTGACTACTTTCTAACTTGAAGAAAAATAACACTTTCCTTTTAAGACTTGACTCTCTCCCCTCTTCACCCATAAGCAGATGTCTTCATACTATATGTACCTGCAATGCTATGAGGAGAGAGAATATCTTATTTTCCAACTCAGGAGGATTACCCTTAAATACCCTCTAGCCTGGGAATCTCCAGAAGAACTGCGGGGAATTCCAGAAACCTTTTGAAATTCTGTGCTGAATAGGAGTTCTCTAGTGGGGAATCATAGCTTGTATCATATTCTCAAACTGGTATATGATCCCCAAAAAGTGAATATCTGGTAGTTCTAACAATGCCTGGAAACAAAAGGGACACACTTGGATGGTGTGTGATCAAGCCATGAATATTTTTCAGACTTTCAACTGCAGAGTCAAAGCAATACCAGTGCGAACTGGCAAGAATCAGTGGTGCGAGGTTTGTAAGGTCACACTGCAAGTCACATTGCTTACTTGAGCAGAAATAATCGCTTTTGCATACTGGCTTTCCCCCATCATCTTATACTTACAGAACTTGTCATTTTTAGAAGTAGGAACAGACCTTTAAGAAAACTTACCATTCCATTTAATATTTTGCCAATCCTCAATTATATGCATGTCTCTTAGCAGGTGTCCTGCACCTTCCTTAAAGCTATTTTGTGGCCCTCACTACAACAAGATGCTACTGAAAGTGGCGGAAGAGCTTAGTTCATTGCTTCTGGACCTTGGATAGTCGTAGGAGATCTCATCCAAAGCCCACCAGCTTTATAACCTCTGAGCTACTGATAGACCGTGGGGGCTTTAGTGGATGATCCAGTGGAGCTGCTGACAGGAAGCTGTTCTCAAGGGTCTATCAAGAGTAGATGCTTATGATGCTGAAACTGGTTTCTGGGAATGAGTCAAAGTGGCTGGGACTGTTAGGGCACTGAAAGTACCAGACTCCTTGCAGAGACAGAAGAGCCAGAGGTAAGGACAGACAGAAGAGTGTAATGCTATTATCCCTGCTCACACTGGAACGTCACCTCCTACCCTGAGGCCTCCAGTACTTGTACAGAGTATCTTCGCCCGCTGCCAAAGTATTTCTTTTGACTATTTGATCATATTGTTCGGTTGTCTGAAATACTTTTACCTTCCATCTGCCCTTTACTGATCTCCAAAAACCACCTGTGGTCCCAGATAAATATCGAAACATCTTTCTTCAGTTTTAGTTTCTGCACTGTGGTCCTTATAAACAGATTCCAATTCTTTAAGCCAAGTTACCAAAGAGAGCGTCTTCCGGGGGGAAAAAAATAGTAAGAAGCACAAAGGATTGTTAGCTAATTATTTTAACTGATGTGTGAGGGAAGAAGACAGCTGACATTGTTTGCACACCTGCTGTGTCCCGTTCACTTTCTGTGTATGGTTTCATCTACCCCTCATGATACATCTTTGTAGTGACTGTTAGATATTTTTTACAGATGAAGAAACCAAAGTTCACATAGTTTGTAAGTGAGAAAGGTGGAATTCTGTTCCAGATCTGATAGGTCTGAGCTGCACTGCTTCCCCTCCATCCACCAGAGACAAACAGCAGCAGAGGCATTTCCTGAAGGTTTGTGGTGGCAGTAGCTTCATGGGAGAGGGCCGGGGGATTTGTTTTCAAGCTGCACTGTGTGTTTACAAGTATATTGTCAGGGCACCTAGGTGGCTTGGCCGGCTAAGCATCTGACTTCGGCTCAGGTTGCTATCTCAGGGTCTTGGGACCGAGCCACACGTTGGGCTCCCTGCTCAGTGGGAGTCTTTTCCTCTCTTCCTCTGCTACTGCCCCTGCTTTTGCATGTGCTTGCATTCTCTCTCTCAAATAAATAAATAAAATCAATCTTTAAGAATATATATATATATATATATAAGAGAGAGAGAGAGAGAGCACGAAAGTGTGTAGGGTAATTTGGGGGGTAACTAATCTAATTTATAAGGACACTAAAGTCCCCGGACATTTGCAAGTTTGTCCTTGGTGCTTCCCCCAAAGGACTATATGGGACTGATTAGAATGGAAATGAAATAAACAGCTAATAAATAGGTCATTTTTAATTTCTAGTCTTTGCTTAAATTATTTTTGTTTTTCTTTATTGCAGTGAAATGTCACAAATAAAAATCCAGAGATTTTATTACAATTTTAATATGGTTGAAGGTAGAGCAAACATGGTGAAAAAAATCCAAGAGGAATATTAATAATTAAATAATGAAAAGGTTAAATTAACTTGAAAATGTCCTTGAACTTAGACAAAAATATGTACTACAGATACGGGTCTGGATCCCCTTTGATACTTACTTCTGGGAATCCCAAGTAGTAAAAGGAGCATATTAAGAAGGAAACCTTAGAATAGCACTGGATTGAAAGTTAATAGAATCTAAGTCTTAACCCCACTCCGCCCCTACCCAACCCAACCCCATTCCACTAGCAGTTCTGGCTCATTCCTTCCCTCATTCAAAAAATATGTTTGATTCCTATATGTCAAACACTATTCTAGATGCTAGAGATTTGGCAGGAAAAAGGATAAACAATATTCCTGTTGCATCAAGCTTAAATTTTAGAAGAGAAAATAGACAAGAGGCAGGCAAATTATATAGATGAATGTATATAACTCTCGTTATATATCCTGCTATATTCTGTAGAATGTTATACATAATGTTTATATTTATAGAAAAGTTTTATAAAACAGGGCACCTGAGTGGTACAGTTGGTTAAGATTGGGATTCTTGGTTTTGGCTCCGGTTGTGATCTTGGGGTCATGACATTGAGCCCTAAGGGGCTCTCCACTTAGTGGGGAGTCTGCTTGAGACTTTCTCTCCCTCTCCTGCCCCTCCCCCAGTGCACTTACCCACTCTCACCTACTCTCTCAAATAAATCTTTTTTTTTTTACAAAAGTGCTACAATACAGGGCACCTGGGTGGCTCAGTGGGTTAAGCCTCTGCCTTCGACTCGGGTCATGGTCTCAGGGTCCTCGGATCAAGCCCCATATAGGGCTCTCTGAATAGCAGGGAGCCTGCTTCCCCCTCCCTCTCTCTCTGCCTGCCTCTCTGCCTACTTGTGATCTCTCTCTCTGTGTCAAATAAATAAATAAAATCTTAAGAAAAAAAGTGCTACAATAGTATAAAATATTTTATAGACAGTGGTGTTAAGATAAAAATTAAGTAGGCTAAAGGGTGAGACAGTGCAGGTAGTGTAGTAATACAGAGCTGTACTTTTTTTTTAAGACAAGCAGACTGTGCACTGAATGCAGAGCTGCACTGGGGTCTCCACACTGGGCTTGACATGGGCCTCGGTCTCACCACTCTCAGATCCTGACCTGAGCCAAAACCAAGAGCTGGTCACTTAGCTGGCTGTGCCACCCAGGTGCCCCAAGTGTACTATACGTGGGGTGGTCAGGAAAGCCCTCTGAGAAGCTCTTTGCCACTGAAGGGGACTCAGTCTCTTTATACCTAAAATGAGAGCATTGCTAGGTTATCACTAAATGACTGCAAAATTCTGTGCTTTCTGTAAGGGACACATCTTTGGGTCAAATAATCTTTTATATGTATAAATTATGGTCTTTGTTGTCCATTGATCTCAAAGTATAATAAGAATGTTCATTGATTCCCAAGGTTAATTCCGTGTTACATTCGGGGAATTTACACGGAGAGTTAAATGCCTTCCCAAAGGTTGCATAGTAGTAAAAGAAGGATTAGAGCTCTCAATTCCTGCCATTCTCAGTGTGAGAATTCCATCGCACGATACAATATAATAAGAAGTGGAATTGAAATGTCAAAGCAGTTCAAAGTACATTAAAGATGTGTAAGCTATGATGGACTAAAATATTTACAAATAAGGAATTGGATAAGTATATCCCACTGCACTCATTTATGGGAGGCAAGTAAGCCATGTGATATGCTTTGAACCAGTAAAATAGCAAATCCCCCCCCAAGAAAATCTATAATTTTAATCAAAAGTTTGTTTCAGTCATTGAGATTCTGTTATTGCTGCTTACAAACATTAAAGTCAATCAAAACATCAGTAGCTTTGCAAGATCAATATTTTTAATATGTTTGCATTGCAGTACTGCAGATTTTTGGCTAATGGATCGCACCCATATTGATTTCCATGGGAAATGTTAGTCTGATACTGAAATAATTAAAAAAAAAAACACAGGGATTATTGGTTTGGAATTTTGAAGGAGATAGAAGTATAAAAATTGGTTATTGACTAAATTGCTTGGGGTGAGTGAACCTTGGGCACTTGCAATAAACTTGTAGCACTCAGTCATTACTGAATACTACCTTAGTCCCTTAAACTGAAAATCGATCAATAACTTATTATAACAATGCAAATTGTGGTGAAATAACAGACTAGCATGTAAGAATCACATTTTATCAAAAAGATATGCATAAGCATTTGTATGGGCGTATTGAAAACATCTACTAAAACTTAGTGACTAATTATAACTAAGATTTCTGCTGAAGATCGTTTGAGTAGCATTTTTAAAGAGACAAACTGCTACAAAATAACAGTAAAAAGAAGCATACAATTATCATGGAATGAACAATAATGAAAGTGGGAACACTACAACATGTCAACTGACAGTTACTGTTATTTTGATTCAGAGCAAAATTACAATTGTTACTCTGTTCTCAAAGCATTGGAATGATGTATGCAAGCATTAGAGTAGATACAAACTCATTCCCCACAATATGAATCTAACGCACATTACATATCTCTTGCTTTTTAGCCTTTAGTTAGGAAAAGTCATATTTTCATCCAGAAAGTTTATTCTGTTCTTTCATTTGGTTATCATTATAAATTTATGAATCCTTTGCCTCTCAAAGGCAATCTCTGTTTTAAAGAGAACATTTTTTAATGTTTCAATATAGATTCAGACTGGTATAATAGTACTTACAAGTAGCTTTTATGTATTTTGTTGCATATTTTTATTTACTTAATTTTTTAAATTGTGTTATTTCTATATTATAGAAACATTTATGTGCTTTGAGATTAAAAGATAAAACTGAAAATTAGCTATCACCACTGTTAATTTTTGTTGTGTTCTCTATGTGCATAGTCAATTTTTTTTAATAATAAGTTGAGCTCTCTTTATAAAGAAGAGAGTGATCATGATTCCTCTCACTGCATGAGTTGCTAAAATCATATAGTACATGGTCAGTCCTTTTCACTTTGGTGTTAATCTTTGCTCACTATTTTTGCCCAATGTCTTCCATCCTCTTCTGACTTCTACTTATCTTTTATCATTGTAACTAGCATTACCCCCAAATTCTGTTGATAAAATCTTTTTTTTCCTTTTCAGTTTGAAATTTCTATCTGAGTGAGACACATCTGTATCTCCCCCATCATTTAACTGTTAGGATATTGTGTGTTGATGGATCCAGCCTTCAGAATGATTTATGAGACATGAAGTTTCACTGTTTCTAATGTTATGTACATCATACCTGAAAATAATCAGGTTATGCAGTAAAGATATTTACATGTAAACTATATAAATATTCATTCAGTTTCATTGAATGGCTTTCTGCCATAGATATTATTAAAAAATTATCCTTTACGTGGCCATTAAAATGATGGGATTCTAATTCCCTAGCCTGCCATTTCCACATTTTTCCTATACAATTGCTCTTCCTATTGTTTATGTCTTTCTAAGAATTCCAGTTGGAATATTTATCACTTATCATTGTCACAAAATGTAATTTCTTCAACAGATAGGATTTGTGCAGTCCCAAGTTACACTTTACAGTTGTCTAACTAGTCAGGGAGCTGGGCATGATGAAAATGGGGAATCATCAGCTCTTAGGAATCAAGCCAAGCAAATACATAGTTCTGTAAGTTTCTTTTTTTTTTTTTTAATTTTTTATTTTTTATAAACATATATTTTTATCCCCAGGGGTACAGGTCTGTGAATCACCAGGTTTACACACTTCACAGCACTCACCAAATCACATACCCTCCCCAATGTCCATAATCCCACCCCCTTCTCCCAAACCCCCTCCCCCCGGCAACCCTCAGTTTGTTTTGTGAGATTAAAAGTCACTTATGGTTTGTCTCCCTCCCAATCCCATCTTCTTTCATTTATTCTTCTTCTACCCACTTAAGCCTCCATGTTGTATCACCACTTCCTCATATCAGGGAGATCATATGATAGTTGTCTTTCTCTGCTTGACTTATTTCGCTAAGCATGATACGCTCTAGTTCCATCCATGTTGTCGCAAATGGCAAGATTTCATTTCTTTTGATGGCTGCATAGTATTCCATTGTGTATATATACCCCATCTTCTTGATCCATTCATCTGTTGATGGACATCTAGGTTCTTTCCATAGTTTGGCTATTGTGGACATTGCTGCTATAAACATTCGGGTGCATGTGCCCCTTTGGATCACTACATTTGTATCTTTAGGGTAAATACCCAATAGTGCAATTGCTGGGTCATAGGGCAGTTCTATTTTCAACATTTTGAGGAACCTCCATGCTGTTTTCCAGAGTGGCTGCACCAGCTTGCATTCCCACCAACAGTGTAGGAGGGTTCCCCTTTCTCCGCATCCTCGCCAGCATCTGTCATTTCCTGACTTGTTGATTTTAGCCATTCTGACTGGTGTGAGGTGATATCTCATTGTGGTTTTGATTTGTATTTCCCTGATGCCGAGTGATATGGAGCACTTTTTCATGTGTCTGTTGGCCATCTGGATGTCTTCTTTGCAGAAATGTCTGTTCATGTCCTCTGCCCATTTCTTGATTGGATTATTTGTTCTTTGGGTGTTGAGTTTGCTAAGTTCTTTATAGATTCTGGACACTAGTCCTTTATCTGATATGTGATTTGAAAATATCTTCTCCCATTCTGTCAGTTGTCTTTTGATTTTGTTAACTGTTTCCTTTGCTGTGCAAAAGCTTTTGATCTTGATGAAATCCCAGTAGTTCATTTTTTCCCTTGCTTCCCTTGCCTTTTGCGTTGTTCCTAGGAAGATGTTGCTGCGGCAGAGGTCAAAGAGGTTGCTGCCCGTGTTCTCCTCAAGGATTTTGATGGATTCCTTTCGTACATTGAGGTCCTTCATCCATTTTGAGTCTATTTTTGTGTGTGGTGTAAGGGAATGGTCCAATTTCATTTTTCTGCATGTGGCTGTCCAATTTTCCCAGCACCATTTATTGAAAAGGCTGTCTTTTTTCCATTGGACATTCTTTCCTGCTTTGTCGAAGATTAGTTGACCATAGAGTTGAGGGTCTATTTCTGGGCTCTCTATTCTGTTCCATTGATCTATGTGTCTGTTTTTGTGCCAATACCATGCTGTCTTGATGATGACAGCTTTGTAATAGAGCCTGAAGTCCGGAATTGTGATGCCACCAACGTTGGCTTTCTTTTTCAATATCCCTTTGGCTATTCGAGGTCTTTTCTGGTTCCATATAAATTTTAGCATTATTTGTTCCATTTCTTTGAAAAAGATGGATGGTACTTTGATAGGAATTGCATTAAATGTGTAGATTGCTTTAGGTAGCATAGACATTTTCACAATATTTATTCTTCCAATCCAGGAGCATGGAACATTTTTCCATTTGTTTGTGTCTTCCTCAATTTCTTTCATGAGAACTTTATAGTTTTCTGAGTATAGATTCTGTGTCTCTTTGGTTAGGTTTATTCCTAGGTATCTTATGGTTTTGGATGCAATTGTGAATGGGATTGACTCCTTAATATCTCTTTCTTCTGTCTTGCTGTTGGTGTAGAGAAATGCAACTGATTTCTGTGCATTGATTTTATATCCTGACACTTTACTGAATTCCTGTATAAGTTCTAGCAGTTTTGGAGTGGAGTCTTTTGGGTTTTCCACATATAGTATCATATCATCTGCGAAGAGTGATAATTTGACTTCTTCTTTGCTGATTTGGATGCCTTTAATTTCCTTTTGTTGTCTGATTGCTGAGGCTAGGACCTCTAGTACGATGTTGAATAGCAGTGGTGATAATGGACATCCCTGCCGTGTTCCTGACCTTAGCGGAAAAGCTTTCAGTTTTTCTCCATTGAGAATGATATTTGCGGTGGGTTTTTCATAGATGGCTTTGATGATATTGAGGTATGTGCCCTCTATCCCTACACTTTGAAGAGTTTTGATCAGGAAGGGATGTTGTACTTTGTCAAATGCTTTTTCAGCATCTATTGAGAGTATCATATGGTTCTTGTTCTTTCTTTTATTGATATGTTGTATCACATTGACTGATTTGCAGATGTTGAACCAACCTTGCAGCCCTGGAATAAATCCCACTTGGTCGTGGTGAATAATCCTTTTAATGTACTGTTGAATCCTATTGGCTAGTATTTTGTTGAGTATTTTCGCATCTGTGTTCATCAAGGATATCGGTCTATAGCTCTCTTTTTTGGTGGGATCCTTGTCTGGTTTTGGGATCAAGGTGATGCTGGCCTCATAAAATGAGTTTGGAAGTTTTCCTTCCATTTCTATTTTTTGGAACAGTTTCAGGAGAATAGGAATTAGTTCTTCTTTAAATGTTTGGTAGAATTCCCCCGGGAAGCCGTCTGGCCCTGGGCTTTTGTTTGTTTGGAGATTTTTAATGACTGTTTCAATCTCCTTACTGGTTATGGGTCTGTTCAGGCTTTCTATTTCTTCCTGGCTCAGTTGTGGTAGTTTATACGTTTCTAGGAATGCATCCATTTCTGCCAGATTGTCAAATTTATTGCCGTAGAGTTGCTCATAGTATGTTCTTATAGTAGTTTGTATTTCTTTGGTGTTAGTTGTGATCTCTCCTCTTTCATTCATGATTTTATTTATTTGGGTCCTTTCTCTTTTCTTTTTGATAAGTCGGGCCAGGGGTTTATCAATTTTATTAATTCTTTCAAAGAACCAGCTCCTAGTTTCGTTGATTTGTTCTATTGTTTTTTTGGTTTCTATTTCATTGATTACTGCTCTGATCTTTATGATTTCTCTTCTCCTGCTGGGCTTAGGGTTTCTTTCTTGTTCTTTCTCCAGCTCCTTTAGGTGTAAGGTTAGGTTGTGTACCTGAGACCTTTCTTGTTTCTTGAGAAAGGCTTGTACCGCTATATATTTTCCTCTCAGGACTGCCTTTGTTGTGTCCCACAGATTTTGAACCATTGTATTTTCATTATCATTTGTTTCCATGATTTTTTTCAATTCTTCTTTAATTTCCCGGTTGACCCATTCATTCTTTAGAAGGATACTGTTTAGTCTCCATGTATTTGGGTTCTTTCCAAACTTCCTTTTGTGGTTGAGTTCTAGCTTTAGAGCATTGTGGTCTGAAAATATGCAGGGAATGATCCCAATCTTCTGATACCGGTTGTGTCCTGATTTAGGACCGAGGATGTGATCTATTCTGGAGAATGTTCCATGTGCACTAGAGAAGAATGTGTATTCTGTTGCTTTGGGATGAAATATTCTGAATATATCTGTGATGTCCATCTGGTCCAGTGTGTCGTTTAAGGCCTTTATTTCCTTGCTGATCTTTTGCTTGGATGACCTGTCCATTTCAGTGAGGGGAGTGTTAAAGTCACCTACTATTATTGTATTATTGTTGATGTGTTTCTTTGATTTTGTTATTAATTGGTTTATGTAGTTGGCTGCTCCCACATTGGGGGCATAGATATTTAAAATTGTTAAATCTTCTTGTTGGACAGACCCTTTGAGTATGATATAGTGTCCTTCCTCATCTCTTATTATAGTCTTTGGCTTAAAATCTAATTGATCTGATATAAGGATTGCCACTCCTGCTTTCTTCTGATGTCCATTAGCATGGTAAATTCTTTTCCACCCCTTCACTTTAAATCTGGAGGTGTCTTCGGGCTTAAAATGTGTTTCTTGGAGGCAACATATAGATGGGTTTTGTTTTTTTATCCATTCTGATACCCTGTGTCTTTTGACAGGGGCATTTAGCCCATTCACATTCAGGGTAACTATTGAGAGATATGAATTTAGTGCCATTGTATTGCCTGTAAGGTGACTCTTACTGTATATGGTCTCTGTTCCTTTCTGATCTACCACTTGTAGGCTCTCTCTTTGCTTAGAGGACCCCTTTCAAGATTTCCTGTAGAGCTGGTTTGGTATTTGCAAATTCTTTCAGTTGTTGTTTGTCCTGGAAGCTTTTAATCTCTCCTTCTATTTTCAATGATAGCCTAGCTGGATATAGTATTCTTGGCTGCATGTTTTTCTCGTTTAGTGCTCTGAAAATATCATGCCAGCTCTTTCTGGCCTGCCAGGTCTCTGTGGATAAGTCAGCTGCCAATCTAATATTTTTACCATTGTATGTTACAGACTTCTTTTCCCGGGCTGCTTTCAGGATTTTCTCTTTGTCACTGAGACTTGTAAATTTTACTATTAGGTGACGGGGTGTGGGCCTATTCTTATTGATTTTGAGGGGCGTTCTCTGAACCTCCTGAATTTTGATGCTCGTTCCCTTTGCCATATTGGGGAAATTCTCCCCAATAATTCTCTCCAGTATACCTTCTGCTCCCCTCTCACTTTCTTCTTCTTCTGGAATCCCAATTATTCTAATGTTGTTTCGTCTTATGGTGTCACTTATCTCTCGAATTCTCCCCTCGTGGTCCAGTAGCTGTTTGTCCCTCTTTTGCTCAGCTTCTTTATTCTCTGTCATTTGGTCTTCTATATCACTAATTCTTTCTTCTGCCTCATTTATCCTAGCAGTTAGAGCCTCCATTTTTGATTGCACCTCATTAATAGCTTTTTTGATTTCACCTTGGTTAGATTTTAGTTCTTTTATTTCTCCAGAAAGGGCTTTTATATCTCTCGAGAGGGTTTCTCTAATATCTTCCATGCCTTTTTCGAGCCCGGCTAGAACCTTGAGAATTGTCATTCTGAACTCTAGATCTGACATATTACCGATGTCTGTATTGATTAGGTCCCTAGCCTTCGGTACTGCCTCTTGTTCTTTTTTTTGTGTTGAATTTTTACGTCTTGTCATTTTGTCCAGATAAGAGTAAATGAAGGGGCAAGTAAAATACTAAAAGGGTGGCAACAACCCCAGGAAAATATGCTTTAACCAAATTAGAAGAGATCCATAATCGTGAGTGGGGAGAAAGGGGATAAAAAGAGGTTCAAAAAGGAAGAAAGAAAAAAAAAAGAAAGAAAGAAAGAAAAGAAAAAGAAAAAAAAAAAGAAAAGAATTTTTAAAAAAGGAATACACCTAAGAAAAATGTAAAAAAGAAAAAATATATATATTAGATAAACTAGTATAAAATCGTTAAAAAAGAAAAAGGTAACAGTTAAAAAAAAATTTTACCCGAAGGCGAGAAAAAAAAAAAATGAAAAAGAAAAAATTAAATTAACTGCAAGACTAAAAAAAATCACAGGAAAAAAGCCATGAGTTCTGTGCTTTGCTTTCTCCTCCTCTGGAATTCTGCTGCTCTCCTTGGTATTGAAACCGCACTCCTTGGTAGGTGAACTTGGTCTTGGCTGGATTTCTTGTTGATCTTCTGGGGGAGGGGCCTGTTGTAGTGATTCTCAAGTGTCTTTGCCCCAGGCGGAATTACACCGCCCTTACCCGGGGCCGGGGTGAGTAATCCGCTCGGGTTTGCTTTCAGGAGCTTTTGTTCCCTGAGCGCTTTCCGTAGAGTTCCGGAGGACGGGAATACAAATGGCGGCCTCCTGGTCTCCGGCCTGGAGGAGCCGAGAGCCCAGGGCCGCACTCCTCAGTGCGCGCTCAGAGAACCGCGCCCAGTTACTCCCGTCTGCCTGACCTCCGGCCGCGCTCCGAGCTCACCGAGCCTGCGACCGGTTCAAGGTAACACGGAGCTGTGAGCTTACTGTCGGCTCTGTCTCTGTAGCCGGCTTTCCCGTTCCAATACCCGCAAGCTCTGCGACTCTCAGACACCCCGATCCTTCTGTGACCCTGCGGGACCTGAGGCCACGCTGACCCCGCGTGGGCTTCGCCCCGGTTTAGCCTCTGGAGCGATGTCCCTCAGCGGAACAGACTTTTAAAAGTCCTGATTTTGTGCGCGGTTGCTCCGCCGCTTGCCGGGAGCCGGCCCCTCCCCCCGGGGTCTATCTTCCCGTCGCTTTGGATTCACTTCTCCGCCGGTCCTACCTTTCAGAAAGTGGTTGTTTTTCTGTTTCCAGAATTGCTGTTCTTCTTCTCTTTAATCTGCCGATGGATTTTCAGGTGTTTGCAATCTTTAGATAAGCTATCTAGCTGATCTCCGGCTAGCTGAAGCAGTCTCAGCTTGCTACTTCTCCGCCATCTTGACTCTCTATCTCCCATAGTTCTGTAAGTTTCTATAGCCCACTTTCACACCCACATGTACATCTGCTCAGAGCCCTTCTAGATTTTTCTTCTAGGTCATTAGGCGCAACTTCTACTCAGAATGGGTACCATCTAACAACTATCTGGAAGAAGTCACGTAATTTGTGATTTGGTCCAAAACATCTGACTCCTCACTGTGAAGATATTTAAATTTTATTTTCATGGATCCTCGTCATTTGACAACATCCATTGCATCCAATGGAGAGCACTCAAATTAAAAGAGGTTATTCTCCATTTATTAAGAATGTCAGAAGACAGAAGGAAAAAGGATTCAAAGAGCTGCTTCTAGTGCAAACTTTTTATATGAATGGGCTGGCGAATCCCAATGTCAGAAGTTCATACCACAGTATGAACAAGATGACTTGACTTTAATTTGTAGACAAAACAGACTTATTTTATTCTAGATCATGCTGATAAAAACTCATTCTGTAGTCACACTATTTAGATAGTCCATACCAAGCATTACTTATAAGCAGCTGGAAAATACCCAGAGGTATTTATTCATTAATAAATTCTTTTACAGGCATGCTGCTCATAGAGTGTACAAGATAGTGGTTATGAGCATAGACTCTGGAGCCATACCATCTGAGTTGATGTCCTTTCTCTGCCACTTTCTGTCTCAGTGACCTTGGACAAGTTGCTTAGCCCCTCTAGATTTTCATCCCTTCATAGGGTGTTGTGAGGATTAAATACATGTGAAGCATTTATTACTTGACTCTGTTCTTATATCTATGCTGTTGGAAGCAGAAATGAAAGATGTTCAATCTCCAGTAGCTTTCTCTCTAAAGTCCCATTCCTATAGTCTGGGAGAGGGTCTTCTATCCTCTGTCCCCATGGCTCCCTGTACCACCCTTAGAAGTGTATATTACTTGTATAGTATCTATTTACTTGTCCCGCCCACCACCATTAAAGTGTAAAGCTTCAAGAGGACAAAAACTGTATCTGTCTTTTCATCATTATCACTTCAATGCCTAGCATATGGTTTGTACTCTATAAATAATTATTAGGTCACTGTTAAATGGAATGTAATACAAGAAGTATCACAAATGTTAGAATATTCATCCCTAGTTTTGCTTTAACTATGCTACCATCCTGGTTTCTACAGAGACTGACATACAATGAGTGATTGATTTCAACTTCTTTGCACTGGCCTCTGCCTAGAATGTTTTACCCTTAGATATGCACAGAGCCCACCCCATCATCTCCCTTAGGTCTTTATTTAGATGTCACTTCAGTTCCTTTCCTGATTACATCATCTAAAAATTGCATTATCTCTCCTTTCTCTGTTCTGTTATATATCAGGTAGGATTTATGTTAGGCTAGCCCCTCATGGATTGAGTGATTTGTTATGTTTATGTTTTGTTATTGGCCTCCCCTACATCTTACTGGAATGTAAGCTTTGTTGGTTTTGTTCACATGTATCTCCAAGCATCTAGAACGGTGCCTGGCACAAAGTAGGCAGGCACTTTTAAAATACCTGTTTAAAAAATAATAATAATAAGTAAATAAAATACCTGCTTAATTAATAACTACAGTGCATTCGTGCTACCAATTTAGAAATAAGTGGAAGCAAAATTACTGTTCAAGGATAATCAACAAAGAATTAGAAACAAGCTGGGGTGCCTGGGTGGCTCAGTGGGTTAAGCCTCTGCCTTTGACTCAGGTCCTGATCCCAGAGTCCTGGGATCAAGCCCCACATTGGGCTCTCTGCTCAGCAGGAAGCCTGCTTCCCCACCCTCTCTCTCTGCCTGTCTCTCTGTCTACTTGTGATCTCTGTCTGTCAAATAAATAATAAAATTTTTTTTAAATCTTTAAAAAAAAAAAGAATTAGAAACAAGAAACCTTGAGTTCCAACTTGAGCTCACTCATTTGTGCTTTTGACTGTGCTAAATATATATACTTCACCTCCCTGAGTCCTTAAATCCATTCTCCAAATTCTAAAAATCATCCTTACCAAAATATTCCCCCCAGCAGCGACCCTGGGGAATGTATTGCAACTTATTTCATAAAATAATATACATCTGAGGTTATATCTTTAAAGTAATAGGGGATTCCAGTATTGGAGGCATTGTTTTAAATGATTAAGCCTTAAAGCAAACTGGTTCTTTAAGAATGTGAATATGAACTTTCCATAGAACATGAATGAGAATCTGTGAGATTTTAATTAAGAGTAATTAAAATACCTATATTAAAATATGTTTCATTCTACCAGCTTAGTAGGGGTTTTATTTTAATAAAAAGTTTATTTTTTACATGTTACAGCATAAAATGCTACCTTGCACCAGTATCAGCAGGGAAAATGTGGCATGCTGAAGTAATACAAAACAATGTGATTTATAAATTAATTCCCTGCATTATTTTTTAAGCATTTTTTTCATTAAGATTAAACTTTCATTTGGGTGTTTAATTGAATTCATTCTGAAGACATCCCAAAAGCAAAAAACTTGAACAAAAAAAATATATAGAAAGTAGAAAGGAGTTCTATGTTAGGCATGTATTAAGGAATAGAGACTCTGTGACATGCACAAGGTGAGATTTTCATTCGGCTAGCTGTTTATAGGATTATTTACCTACATAAATGATATGTTAGGGGTGCCTGGGTGACTCAGTGGGTTAAAGCCTCTGCCTTCTGCTCAGGTCATGATCTCAGGGTCCTAGGATCAAGCCCCTCATCGGGCTCTCTGCTCAGCAGGGAGTCTGCTTCCCTTCCTCTTTCTCTGTCTGTCTCTCTGCCTACTTGTGATCTCTGTCTGTCAAATAAATAAATAAAATCTTTAAAAAATATTAATAATAAATGATATGTTATAAAATGACTTAAATAAGCTTACAGTAATAAGAAGGAAAGTCTTGGGGCACCTCGGTGGCACCATCAGTTGAGCAACCGAGTCTTCATTTGGGTTCAGGTCGTGATCTCAGGGTCGTGGCACTGAGCTACACATTGGGCTCTATGCTCAGTACAAAGTCTGTTGCGATTCTCTCTCCCTCTCGCTCTGCCCCTCCTGCTCATGCGTGTGCTCTCTCTGTCTTTAAAATAAATAACTAAATCTAAAAAGAAATCAGAAGTAAAGTTTTAAAAAATTTTAAGAAGGCAAGTGATTGGTTACTTGGATAAGCAAGAAGGCCAGGCATTGTATACCAAAACAAGGTAATTCCCAAGTCTTTGTAAAGGGGAAAGATATGCAGAAAATATTAAAACCCAAAGGAAGAGCAAACAAATGAGAGAATCAGTAGTTATTAGGATAAATGAAATGAAGCTTTCTCATAGACTAAGATTTGAAAAGACGGTTTACATAAATGAGTAAGAACTAAATAAATATGAAAAAAGAGAGATGGGTGATGCTTTTACTCAACATGACAGGAGTATCTAACCAAACTTCAAAATCTTTTTTTTTTTTTAAACATGGGGATTGAACTCACAACACCAACATCAAGACTGAATTGAGATTAAGAGTCAGATGCTTAACCAACTGAGCCACCCAGGTGCCCCACTTTTTTTTAAGGTATTATTTATTTATTTGTCATAGAGAGCAAGAAAGAGAGCACAAGCAGGAGGAGAGTGGCAAGCAGAGGGAAACGTTAGGTTCCTGGCTGAGCAAGGAGCCCAGTGGACTCCATCCCAGGACCCTGGGATCATGACCTGAGCCAAAGGCTGATGCTTAACCAACTGAGCCACCCAGACATCCCCCAAACTTGTCTTTTTTTTTTTTTTAAGATTTTATTTATTTATTTGACAGGGATCACAAGTAGGCAGAGAGTCAATCAGAGAGAGAAGAGGAAGCAGGCTCCCTGCAGAACAGAGAGCCCAATGCAGGGCTTGATCCCAGGACCTTGGGATCATGACTTGAGACGAAGGCAGAGGCCTTAACCCACTGAGCCACACAGGCGACCCCCAGACTTGTCTTTTTAAATGAGAGTGATATGAAGAGAGAAGAGCCATGAGCATGGCAGGCATTATGGTATTTTTATTCAGGTTTTCCCCACCAAAAACAAAAACAAAAAAAACAAAAAAAAAAAACCCTCTCCCTTTTCTTATCATTGCATTCCCTATATCAGTCTCTCTATGCCAGTGGTAAGATAGAAATATTACCTAGAATGAGTAACATATTGAAATAATGACATCCCCATCCATGCAACAATATTTACTGATCATTTACTGCATATGCAGTATATATTCTGCTGGTAGAAGCATAAAGGACAGTAGAAAGGAGATAAAAATCCATAAATTTAATAATTTAAGGAGAAAGGAATAAGGATCACAAGGGAAATATTGGTAGAAAGTAATAGAGAAATTTGGAAGAGGGTGTGATTCTTTTTTTTTTAAGATTTTATTTAAGATTTTATTTTATTTATTTAAGAGAGAGAAATGAGAGAGAGAGAGAGAGAATGAGAGCAGAGGAGTCAGTGTGAGAAACAGACTCCCTGGTGAGCAAGGAGCCTGATGTGGGACTTGATCCTGGGACTCCAGGATCATGACCTGAGCTGAACAGTTGCCCAACCAACTGAACCACCCAGGCACCCCAGAGGGTGTGATTCTAATTACAAGTTCCAACAGGACATTCAGGGATTGAAGACAAGAAATCCATTAAGCTGAACTTTGAGAGATGGGTAGTTCATAAAGAGTTCTAGAAGGAAGAAGAATTTTTCAACTAGGATTGTCAGCATGAGCAAGAAGTAGAAGTATAGAATATGTTACATAATCATTGACAGTAGCAAGAAGGGAGTTTCCTAGGCACATGGTGAGTGTAAATGAAGAATAAGAAAAAAAAAAAAGTTGTAGGTAGAAAGGGCATCTGACAGAGAACATTATATGGTAGGCTAAGGAGGGGTTTTGTGAGTTTATGTGTGTGTGTGTGTGTGTGTGTGTGTGTGTGTGTGTGTTTCTTTAAGCACTGGGGATCAGAAGTTTGTGAGGGAAGAAATAAACTATCAGCACTATACTTCAGAAAAAGTAACCCAACAGCTATGAGTAAAAACATATTAAGGAAAGGCTGGAGATAGAGAGTATGCAATCCAAAGGTCATTTTAGTTCCTGCAAAAGGTAATAGGCCTAACTGCTGGTGATGAGAGTGAAAAGGAAGAGAAGATAGAATCCAAAGACTTACCGACATAGAATCCATGGGACTTGGCCATGAGAGTCATCTTCAGTTTTTCTCAAAATAGGTCAGTTAGTTATGTAGTAGAATCACGGAAAGAATGGGACTCAAAACAGGGAGGTTTTAGGGGAGGTTCAGGAAAGACTTCATGTATGGGAGATGTTTGGAAGTCAAGATACTACAGTGGTAAGCCAAGAGCAGCTTTAATCCACTGGGCATTGGAGAGGTTGATAAAGAATGAATAGTAATTGAGTGGGACGCCTGGGTGGCTCAGTTAGTTAAGAATGAATAGAAATTGAGACTTGGAATTAAACTACTTAAATTCAAACTTCATATATTTTTAAGTTATTTTCAGGATTCAGATGATCTTGCCCTCTTCCAAGATTACTAAACCTTTAGAAAATGTTCCTCTGGAAGCAAATGATTAGTTTTGCAAGTCAAAAGGAGGTGACATAGACTGAGGCAAGAAAAAGGTGGTAACATAGATTGGGAGATGGTTAATATGGGCATAATCTAATTTTGATGGGGAATATGTAGAGTAGATATAAACCTAAGTCTTGACAATTTCTTCTGATTGGGTACCATGGTGACAACATTCCAACTGTGTCTATTTTGTAATAAATGCTGCCAGTTGTAATCTATGTATTACTACACAGTAATCAGTCTGATAGGTTTGCACTAACTTTTTGACTCCATGTACCCCTCCAACATATCCTTTCTTAGGAGGTTAAACATAACTTGGTCTGTTTGTTGTTTACACAGTAGTTTTGTATCTTCTTCCACCCAGGAAGTAAGTGCATTTGAAGGAGGGATAGGCTTTTGAAAAGCCCCCTTAAGCATTCAGCTTTTTTTATGATTTTGAAACTGAAGAGAAAAAAAGAAAATATTAAATCAAGAAAAAAGTCAGGCTGTTACATTGGCTCATGAGGGTCTTTGTTCTTCAGTCACCCAAACCACTTCCAAGTAATTCTCAAAAAGTCTTCATGACTTTATGCATAGTCTCAGATTCCTATCACTTCTGGTGTTCTAGTGATCTATGTCTGCATAAAAAACCAGCCAAAAACTCAGTGGCCTAAAACAACAATTTAGTATCTTTCATGGTTCTATAGGTTGACTGAGCTTAGCTGGGAGGTTCTTGCCTAGGATCTCTCATAGAGTTATAGTCAGATTCCAAGTGGGACTGGACTCACCGGAAGGGTCAGTGAGCTGGACACCTCAAGTGACTCATTGACATGGCTGGCAGTCAGTGCTAGTTATTGGCTGGAAATTCAGATCAGGCTGAGCACTGCACATTACCTCTCCATATATTGGGCTTAAACCATTATGTGCTGAGTTCTAAGAGGGAGAGTCTAAAGAACATATAAAAACTTGGAATCATAGAGAGTAACTACAAAACATATGACTTAACCTCAAAAGTCAGGCAGCATCATTTTCACCATATTCTGTGTTTAAAAACAAAGTCATGAAGTCAACTCACATTCAGATGGAGGAGGCTATGTAAAGACATTAATACCATGAAACATGGCTTATGGTGAGGATGGACAGGGGCTGGGGAGAGAAAGTCTCTTTGGGAACTAGCCACTACACACAGTAAAACAATAAAGAAGGATTTTCAGGGGGAAAATAGACCAGTATCCAGTAGGTATGGGTATTACTCAATGATGTTTCTGGTGAAATTGATGGTACTTATTAACTCCCTTCCTTTTAGAGAAGTTACTCATGTTTCATTCAATTCTGATTTCAGATTCTAGATCTCTTTTCCTAGTTTCATTTCTTTAAAGATCCTCAGGTCCTTTATCAGTAGACCTAAATCCTAAATGTCTCTCCAGAGGTAGCCAGATATGATAACATATGAAACACTTCTCATATTATATTGTTCTCCTTACTCCTTTGTCTCTGGTCCTTACAAGACATAGGCAAGGGCCCATTTTATCTTCAAGGGGTATCCAGCTATTATTAATGTAAGTACTGTATGCTTGTCACAAGCAGCACAAAGAAGCATATGCCTGCTTCTACTGTTAAGGTACAGACAAAACAAAAGAGGAGAAAAAGGCCTGTATTGGTTAAGGTAAAGCTAAGCTGCTCTGACAAGAGGACCATAGCTATATAAAGGATAGAGAAGTTTATTTCTCTCACACATAGCACTCTAAGGTGGGCATTTCAGATGGGCACATGGCTCTACCCCACACAGCTATGTTCACGGACCAGATCCCTTCCATTCTGTTTCTCTGCCATCACATAGGTGGTATTGTTACCTGCATGGTCACAGCTGGGCTGCGTGTTCATCACTATTCAGGATCACAAGAAGAGGGCTATGAGAATATACCCACTTCCTTAAGGAACTGGCCAAAAATGACACCAATCAACCCCACATTCATTGCTTTGGGAAAGACTCTGTCAAGTGACCACACGTAACTGCAAGGAAGGCTAGGAAACACAATGTATTGAGCATTTATGTGCTTTGTTATAATCGTTTAAGCCATGGTTTTCATGAACAGTTAGCAGTCTCCACGACGACATGTAAATAAATTATTACAGAGCAATGTGCTCAGTATTACACTAGAAAAACATACAGAGTGCTAGGAATGCACAGTGGAGAATCACCTACTTGAGTGTTTAGAGATGGTTTTCACAGGAAGTAAAATTTGAACTGTTTCCAGAAGTAAAGGCTTAAGGAAAATAGGGCATTCTGTGCCCCCCCCCCCCAATAAGATCATATGCCCAGGTATAGAATACAAAACAGTGTAACAGATTCAGGGAATGGGAGAAACTTTAGTATGGCTGAGCACAGGAGCCAATGAGATGAAGTGATATAAGAAATGAGGTAACCCCACAGGGTAGAGGGCAGGTGTTACAGGAAATGAGGTAGCCCCACAAGGTAGAGAGCTTTCTGCTAAGGCATAGCTTCGATTTTATCCTCTTGGGATAATGGGAGCCCTCAGAAGATTGTAAGTTGGGACTAGCACGATCAGAGTGATGGTTATGGTGTGAGGATAGACTGGAGGAGAAGAGATTAAACAAGAGGAGGCTTGTTAAGAGTAAATTCAGGGGTATGTAATGAGAATTAAATCAGAGTGGTTATGATGGAGGTGTAGGAAGAAGGAATGAATTGCTTGGCAACAGAGACTACAACTTGCTGCTTGGATAGAAGGCTTGAGAAAGAGAGATGAGTGCTTCCTACTTTTGTAAGGTGGATAGTTGGTGACACCATTAACCAATACAAGTCCAAGAGGAGAAAAAAGTTTCCTAGAAAAGGATTTTTCACTGGTTGTAATTTTGGGTATCTGCCAGATATCCACATTTCTGACCCATTTTTGCTGTGTTTGGGAGCCCTCAGAAGATTGTAAGTTGGGACTAGCACGATCAGAGTGATGGTTATGGTGTGAGGATAGACTGGAGGAGAAGAGATTAAACAAGAGGAGGCTTGTTAAGAGTAAATTCAGGGGTATGTAATGAGAATTAAATCAGAGTGGTTATGAGTAAGGGAAAGAGCACAGGGTGAGTCTGTGGACTAGCTTGACTCCAAATAAAGAGCTTTATTTTTTAATTATGCGAACAGACATCTAGGAAAATGCTGTGTCTTAGCACTATGGGGAACCACTTTGGCCTTGTCTAGTCTGTGACAGTAAGACTTTCAATCATCACCCCTTTTACAGTGCCAGCAGTAAACACTCAGTGCCATGGCTTTTGACACAATACTCATCCACTAAAGTTCAGCCACTCTGCACCTGCCATGTGCCAGATTCGGTTCTTAGGGCCAAGGATACAACTCTTATACAACAAACAGAGTATCTGCTCTCAAAAAGCTAAGGCCTGAAAAATGTAGCAGTTGTTTCTGATCGGGTAGGGTATAATTATAAGTAGTGGGAAAAGGTGGAGGCACGTAAAATAGTTTTCTAGGTTCAAGGCAAGACAAAAGGAAGAGAATACACAATACATTTGAAAACTTAAGTCTGATATTGCTAGAGAGTAGAATAGTAAGTAAAAAGACATCAGGCTGGAGAGAGAAGCAGGAACCAAATTATAGAGAGCCTTCCCAACCTTATAAAAGAACTTGGAAAGAAGTATTCTTAAAAAGAGAATATAATATGATTCAATTTGCATATTCAGTGAATATTCTAACTCTTATAAGGAGAATACTTTAGAGATGACAAGACTAAAGCGAGACTAGTTAGGTTTTGATGACCCGAGTGAGGCAGTAGAGATGGAGAAAAGATTTTGATATGAAGAGTCAGCAGGACCTGAATTGTTGGGTGGTCAGATAGAAAACATCAAGGTTGACAGCCGAGTTTTTGGTGTGGCTAATTGTATGGATGTTCTATCATCAACAGAGAAAATGAAGACAGGAAGAGAAGCTGTCTGTTGGGGGAATGATGAGTTTACTTTTGACACGCTGAGTTTGTGGTGCCTATAAAACTTCCAAGCAGAAATGAACAGTAAGCTGTTAGATATACTGACTGAAGCTCAAAAGATTTGCAAGTGGTAGGACTGATGAAGCCACCTTAGGAGGACATGTTCAGTGAAAAGCAAACATTTGGTGGCTTTGCCCAAGACCCCTGAGGCTCTACAAAGAGCCACCAGAGAACCAAGGAAAAGGTCAGAGAAATGAAAGCCAAGAGAAGAGAATGCTCTGAGTCAGAGGGTTGGTCAACAGTGTCAAACACTCTTAAATGTCTAAGGGATACTGAAAAAGTTAAAGTGTGAATCATTA
Organism: Mustela lutreola; assembly: GCF_030435805.1. Classification (NCBI taxonomy): domain Eukaryota; kingdom Metazoa; phylum Chordata; class Mammalia; order Carnivora; family Mustelidae; genus Mustela; species Mustela lutreola. The sequence continues at coordinate 118,770,681 of NC_081294.1, read as the reverse complement.
TTTTGATCACTGCTAATCTAGAAAAAAAAAAACAATTAAATCTGTGTTTATTTGATAAGCAGGAAGGTTGAACATATTTTTATATAAAATTGGCCATTTAATGGTAACTGTTGTGAAGTGTGTAAACCTGGTGATTACAGACCTGTACCCCTGGGGATAAAAATATAAACAAATAATGATATGTCTATAAAAAATTTTAAAATTTTTAATTTAAAAAATTGGCCATTTATTTTTATCTTCTAAATTACTGGATATTTTTTCCATTGAATCTTTGTCATTTCCCTACTAATTTGTAGTTCTCTATAAATGATGGGTAACAATCCTTTTTATTATATGTAATGGATTTTTTCCCAATTTGCCTTTTATCTTTTCATTTTACTTATAGAGTGGATTGGGGTTTTTTTAATCCATACCGAAGTTTTTAATATTTTGGAAGCAAAAATGTCAATCATTTTTTCTGTAGTTTCTGGTCATATTGTTGTGCCTCAAGTCCCACTCCATAATTATACACAAATTCTCTTTTATTTTCTTGTAGTGCCTTTATGATTTTTTTCAACCTCTAAGTCATCACATCTGGAGAGTTATCTAGGATTACAGATTGTATGGCTGAACAGTGCTGAGGGCCCAGTCGTGGTTGATGATGATTCGTTTATAGGGTTAATAGTCTGTTAGCCAGAGAGAAGCCAGTCATCTGGGTTCATCCAACACTGGAGTTTTCCAGGCAACTTCATTTAATGGACAATGGGTCAAGGCAGTTTAGAAAAACATATTGAAATGTTGGACATAGACTCTAAGCCATTAAGGAGGAAAGTAAAAACAGAAAAAGGCTGATTAGGGAACGGGAGGACGAATGGACTGGAAACCCTAATAGGATACTTTTTTAAGGTTGGAAGAGGGAATTATTTTAGTAAGATGTTTAAAAAGATAGGAGGTTGTGATCAAACCGGGGTAATATCTAAACTGTTATTTCTCCAGAAAAGTGATGTGATGACCAGTTAAAAATTAAGAATGGTTAGTTGAAGTGGCGTAGAGGAGAAGGTCACTGAAGATCAAAGATGGTGAGGTCAGAGTATTGGATAGATTATGCATGTCGGTGTTAAGAGTCTCCCAACTTGGGTGAAGTTAGGTGAGAGTACAGTGAAGAAAATCATCCTTTGAACATCTGGGTCTTGTCTCACCAACACCTTTGGCAGTCAGTCTTTTTTTACCTTTAAGAGACTCATCGTCAGTTGCTAAAGAATAAGAAGTCAGAGTTTATATTAAAAGTCAGTGCCAAAGTCAAAATCAGAACCATCTGCCTTTTTTGCTTCTGGGGAAATATTCTTTTGTGGGGAGGTTTGTTTGTTTGTTTTGTTTTGTTTTTTGTTTTTGATTTTTTTTTTTGCATGGAGAACCAACAGATAATGTATGTAAAACCCTTAGCTCAGTGCTGGACATATATTAGTAGTCAGTCCGTTATGGTAATTATTATATTAGAGGGAGATGATTTACATATGTTTCAAAATTGGTGTTGGTTGGGGCACCTGGAAGCCTCAAACAATTAAGCTTCTGACTTGTTCTCAGGTTGCAATCTCGGGGTCCTGGGATCAGGCCCCTCCCTGGGCTCCCCATTCACCAGGGAGTCTGTTTCTCCCTTGCCTTCTCCCTCTGCTCCTCCCCCACTCATGCCCACTCTCTCTCAAATAAGTAAGAAAAATCTTCAAAAAGTATTTTTAAATAATAAATAATAAAATAAAATTGGTGTTTGTTTAGTATTCCTTTCAAATTTAAGGTCTGGAATTTCAGCAACCCTGAACCAGTATAAAAACGACCAAGTAGTTTCAGCATGTGCTTGTTTCTAGAACCCCCAGAAAGGTTGGGAATGCATCTGAGAAGCAATTAGAACCCCATTTTCAAGCCTGGGGAAAGTAAAAAGAGGCAAAGAAAGGAAGAAGCAACTATAAGGAAGTTTTTATATTTTAGATGGAGAACAAATACTTGGTTTTCTTTCCTCTCACCTTGGCACTTTTGCTTATTCGGATTCCTGAGCTGCACCCCAAGAGATCAGAAGTAAATACTGGGTGAGGTTCAAGTGTCTGCATTTTCAACAAGTACTCCTGGTTAGTCTGCATTTCTTTTTTCTGTCCATTTGTGGGAGATGGTATGAGGAAGAGGGTAAAGGTATATGGATATTTTATAAGTTTTTTAAATTTTATTTTCAGTCTGGAAAATACAGTGGAAACAAAATAATTGCACAAAGAATGCACACAGAAGAATTTAAGATTAACCATTGTGTAGGTCTCCTTTCCTTCTTCACCCAGTTAAAATATACTTTGTTGTTCTTGTCTTAATAATTAAAATAAAAAAACCTAAACTCTGTGCTGCTGAAGTTTATATTCATTTTTATAAATTAAAAAGGAGAATAAAAACCCTAAGTATAATAAGACTGCTCTATAATCTGATAGCACCCTTCCATAGCGAAGTTCAAAATAAATTAGAAAACTTTTCAGTACTATTCAATATAAGGCATTTCTGATGAGAAATATTCTGAGTACAAGATCTAGAATGATTTAAGCCAAGGACTAAATAAATACTTCAAAGCCACAGAATCTGAGATTTATTTTGTTGTCCACTCATGATGAGGTAATACACAGAAGCATAACTTTTAGTTGCTATTTACCCGGTTTTCACATTAGTTTGAAGTTAGCAAGTAAAGAAGTAATGATTCTCACTGTGACACCTCAGTGTGTAGCAACATGGCAAGAAATATAAATGCTGCAAACTGGATTTGTTAAGATAACATAGTTAAATACTATGAGAATTCTAATATCTACCCATTCAATAACCTATGTTCACTTTTTTTCAAATTTTACCTTATGTGACTCGGTTGCTAAGTAGGGTTTTGGGGTTTCTCTTAGTATAAATGAAACAAACCTCTGTGCTAGGCATTACAAGAAGTTCCAAAGGGAATTAAAGGTACACCTATGCTATAAAGACTGGAGAATGGCTGAGACTTTGTGATTAGATCTCCAAACAGCTGGTTCAAGTAAGAGTGAATAATTCAATCACCCGAACTTGTAGAGTCTTTTTTTTTTTTTTTCACTGCTATCTGTCTGCATCTTGCCTAAAAGTGTACTAAGGGTAATCAGGCCTATTTGTGTATGCAAATTCAGCCGTACTTCGTTGATTCACTTCTTCATTTAACAAATATTTACTGAGCACATGCTACATGCTTGGAACAGGAGATAAATGGTGAATGAGACAAATGAAGAAGGTAATGATGTTAATGATGATAATAGCAGCTAATGTGTATTGAATGCTCCCTGTGTGCAAGTATTTATGTGAATTAATCCTCACAATAACTATAGGAGGCAGATTCTATTACTGTTTCATTTTGCAGGTGAGGAAGCAGGTTTACAGAGGTCTCAGAGCTAATAAATAGCGCAACCAAAATTCAGACACTACATGTTTGAATCCACGGACCAGATTTTTAACTAGTAAACTATCAGGTATCTATTCCTTTTCCTCATGGAGCATATATTCTAGCAATTCATTTACTTAACACATATGTGTCATCTGTTATGTGCCAGGTGTTGTCGTAGGCCTGGGGCACAGTGATGAAGAGACCAATGGGATCATTTGCTGTCATGACTTGTATCTTCCAAGTCCTTTAATAAGTGTTACAAAAAGGAAGAAAGTAGACACATATTAACACAAGCAATAAGCATAATGACATTTATAAGAATTACAAAACTATTGAATAGAGTGCAATGTGTTAATAAATACTGTACATTCATATATTCAGGAAGGGCTATGTTATTTTTATACTTGAATAGTTCATCTCACTCCTGGCTGAAACTGTGTATCTTACTTAAAAAAAAACTCTTTGCTTGATCAAAACTTACTCAAGAGTTGCTTCTTTCAGTTACTAAAAGGGGAAAACTTATATCTAAAAATGCAAACATGGGACACTGGGTGGCTCAGTTGGCTAAGCTGCTGCCTTCGGCTCAGGTCATGATCCCCAGGTCCTGGGATCGAGTCCCACATCGGGCTCCTTGCTGAGTGGGGAGCCTGCTTCTCTCTCTGCCTCTGCCTGCTTGTGCTCTCGTTCTCTCTCTCTCTTGAACAAATAAATAAAATATTTTTTAAAAAAATAAATAAATGCAAACGTTTCATGAGGTGAGAAGTCATTAAGGCCATGTATCGCTTGGTGATAAATTTTTCCAAATTTCAGAATAATTTATCATTGAAATGCTAAATACTACTGTACAACACTGATTTTTTCATTGGGCAAGACCAAATGAATTTTGAAAAATGAAAAAAAGTTTCACTATAGTCTAAAATTTCTTAATTTCAAACTACTGCTAAGTAGTTTGTGAATTTATCTAATTAATTTGTTAATTATAATTGATGACCTTTTAAAATGTTATTGGATCAGCCTTTTTATTTAAAATTTCTTCATTGGGGGGGTACCTGGGTTAAGGCCTCTGCTCGATCCCAGGACCCTGGGATCGAGCCCCGCGTCGGGCTCTCTGCTCAGCAGGGAGACTGCATCCCTTCCTCTCTCTCTCTCTCTCTCTCTCTCTCTGTCTGTCTGCCTGCCTCTCTGTCTAATTGTGATCTCTGTCAAATAAATAAATAAAACCTTTTAAAAAAATAAATAAAATAAAATTTCTTTATTGGGGTAGAAATCTTTTTTGGAAACAAAACTATTCTTTCATTGGTAATAAGCCGAAGCTATTTAAGAGTATTTAAATTAAGAAAGACTAGAGTTTTAGGGGTGCCTGGGTTAAACGTCTGCCTTGATCCCAGGGTGCTGAGATCAGGCTCCACATTGGGCTCCTTGCTGTGGGGGGAGGGTGGGATTGCTTCTCTGTATCCTTCACCCTCTCCTTCACACTGCCCTTCCCCCTACTTATGCGCATTCTCTCTCTCAAAGTAAATAAAATCTTAAAAAGAAAGATTAGAGTTTTAATATTAGGTAGGGTTTTAATATTTAATAACTATTTCAATTATATTTTAGGATGTGTTTACATATAAAGGTTGTAAATGAGTATTCAGTCCCCTGGTGTAGGTCCTCTTCTTTTCTGTGGTGTTTGCTTTGTCATAAATGTCACCATTACCGTCATTTTAAATGAGATTACATAGAAGGGCGTGCGCCAAATTTGGCACACAAGGCTTATTCCTGGCCTCACTGAGCTTTTGCAAATGTAGCCAAACGACATAAAAACTTATAAATGATAAATACAAATAAAAAGAGATTATAACAGTTTTATAAAAAACAATTCTGATAACAGGGTCAGAGGCTGGATACTGTGTTCATTTATGGAGATGGTAAAGCCTGAGCAGAATTTTGTCAGAGAAGTTATTGATAATTTTGTGAAGAGAGGAAGGTATTCTAGGCAAAGAAAAGTAGTGGGATCCAATACAGAAAGAGCTTGGTAAATCTAGTGATATTTTGATTGGAGTTTGTTCAAGGAAATTGTGAGATATAAAGTTAAAGTGGAACGTACAGGCAGCATCCTGAAGATCTAGAGTTTGAACTTAAATTTATAGACCATGAAGAGTCATTGAAAGTTTTTGAACGGATAACATGATGAAGGCAACATTTTAGGAGGATTAACTAGCCAGTGCATGTGTAAAATAGGTTGGTAGGGTATCACAGGAGTCCGGGGGTAGTGTTACCCAAACAATGCCTCTTGGAATAGTAATTTTGAGATATAGAGATAGTGATGAAAGCTCCTTTTGGAGGTATTTCTTTTCTCAATGAAAAAAAGGAAACGTTGCATATTAAATTTTCCTCTTGGAATTACAATGCACATTAACACATTAAAGGCCTATACCAAAGAAGCCCATAATTTCACATACTTATTTGCACATAAAAGGCCATTATTCGTTGTTCATTACCTATCTATTCATAAACATATCGTGTTCCACTGAAATCACTTTCAATATTTAGAAATTTTGATCTTATCAAATACCTACTTATTAAGAAGTCCATCTAAGAAATAATAATAGTAGAGGGGAAAAATGAAATTCAGATAATTTTTAGAAAGAAACTTTGACATTAGTTAGTCCAGACCTTAACTTTAATCCTGATAATCAGAAACTAAATGTCACCTTTGACTGTGATGCCTTTCTAGTCAAATTAAGTATTACCTTAATGATATCTCTGGGCTGGTCCTCTCCCTGACTAAATCATAAAACACCGAAGAATAAGATTAAGCCATGTATTATCATCTTTATAATCTCTACATCTGGCTCATAGCAGGTGGTGGCAAAATACTTGTTGAAAATTGAAAGTGATGAGAAAACTGGAGAGTTTGCGACTTGCCCGTGGCCACACAAATTGTAACAGCATACATTGAAAATAAATGAATTCTAAGAATTATGTATAAAATATTAGCTGTGGGAGTGGTAAGAAACTTGGAAATGGGAGACCTAGTACATTCCAGATAGAACTGTAATACTTACTAGCAGTATGATCTTGATCAAGTCACTTAACCTCTCTGGGCCTCTATTTCCTCATCTAAGATCCAGCTCAGGAATATAGGGAGATCCCCATTTTCTATTATTAAAAATAATCAAAAGTTAACTGGATGTTTTATTTTCTCTTACAATGGAAATATATTCTTATGAGGGACTGCATTTAAGTACAGAAAACCTTTTAAGGATTTACTTCTTTATATTTGTACTTATATAATATTCCTGATTTCTCAACTTTTTCTATTTTCTTCTTTTACCCTTTTTTCAAGGTTTATCAAAGATCATGGAATCTTTAAAAGTGTACCAGTGTGTATGCTTATGTAATATTAGGACTGAAAATTTTAAATCTTAAAATGTGAAAGCTCCAGTTGTCAGAAGATCATAAAGTCTTTACTTTTAAGGACTGTTAAAAATCACCTTCTGTGAGATCTCAGCTTTGGGATTTTTTCTGACATTTCAAGACTTAAATTTGAAAGTGTAGAATCTCTATAAATACAACATTACCACAAGCCCAAAAAAGTCAAGAAATTCAAAAGGTTAGATTCTTACTAACTCCTCTCCCACATTATGCTCTAAATTGAGTTATGCATCTTAGAGTTAAATACGTAATCAGGAATACTTGATGTGAAATACAATTTAAATTATGACATATTAAGCTTTTCTCTTTGAATTTTGGGAAATAAAATTGTATATGTAAATCATGCAAAATCACATTTTTTGTATGTGCCCTTAAGGCTTTTTTATGTTTTCTTCACATAGTCCCCTCATTTACAACTTTATCTTGCTGTGGACTAACCATATGGGAAATCCACTATTTTAAACTTAAGCTATTTTTGTGGTGTTACTGCATAAGAAAATGCCTTTAGAGTGGAAAAATTATATATGTTTTTACCAGATTATATAAATAAAAATTAATTTTTTTCTAGTGGTCATTTTTTGGTTCAGTTCAAAGTATATAATTTTTAATCCATAAATATCTCTAGTAAATCCCCATTGCCATGGCCAAGTGAAATGGAAGATAATAAAGGAGAAGTGCCATGAGACCTGGCCATTTTCAACGTGTTGAAGATTTAAAATTATGTGTAATTTACATGAGACATATAAATGAAAGGATAGACTTCACTATGATTTTTTTTTTTTTTTGCTTTAAAAATAGGGTATTTCTCTCTTGCAGCAGCATCTCACATCTCATACATATGTGCATATTTAGTTTTCTGTGTAGCATTCGGTCCCAAGAACACTAATTATAATTTTAAATTATCAATAAGATATCGGCTTAAAGTACAGTGGATGTTAAATTTCATGTATCTTTTAAGATTCCCTGTATAAAAGCAACTACTTTTTGTCTTTATTTTCATTTTTAAAATATTCTTGTGAACTTTCAGGCACTTCTCTTTTGCCTTTTAAAAGTTAAGAACACTCTTGGGGCGCCTAGGTGGCTTAGTGGGTTAAAGCCTCTGTCTTTGGCTCAGGTCATGATCTCAGGTTCCTGGGGATTGAGCTCTCTGCTCAGTGGGGAGCCTGCTTCCCCCTCTCTCTCTGCCTGTCTCTCTGCCTACTTGCGATCTCTGTCTGTCAAATCAATAAATAAAATCTTAAAAAAAAAAACCACTCTTTGAATTTGTAGTGTGCAAATAGTAGGTTGTTTTTATGGCTAAAAAGATATTACTGATGATACTTCGGCTAGGCAACAAGGGTACAAGGGAAAAACCAACACATGGCCCTCAGTTCACATTCAACCACCTAAAAGTGTTTCTCTTAAGCCCATGTTGGAAATAGGTACAGAATAGTTTGCCATTGATTTGCTGTTATGCCACTATACTTATTTATCAAAAAGCCTAGATTACACTGCATTTAAGTTTTTGCTTGTTTATTTTTCGTCTTTGAGATAGCTCTGCCCACCTTGATTGTAGTTGCCCCAGCCAAAGTTTGCCAAACAATAGTTCCCCAGAAGTCCTGTTACTGTCCTCTGATTTCCTGATTTTTACATTTTTCTTCTTTTCAGAGGTTAAACGGGATGCTCTAATTTTGTTGTCTTTCATAAATATGAAAACACAGTGTGACAGAGGCAATCGTGTTGAAACTTCTGAGGAACTAACATGTTATTTCTGTAGCAGGTTCAGTTTGGGGAACCATATACAAAAGTTAACACTTCTCAGTAAAATATCATTGTCTGGGGTTTGGTGCCATAGCAGAGCATCTGTGTAACAGCCAGCTCCCCAAAGTATATTCTGCTTTTTGTATAAGGGGGTTATTTTAGGAAATGGCTCTTTTGGCCCAAGATGTGCTACCCTCTCAAATCATCTTAGGTCCCTTTAAGCGCTTTCAGTGTGCTTTGCAATCATTTTCATTCATTATCCACTCAGTTGTTTCATCATTGCTCTCTGCTACACATTGACATCCGGCTACACAGTAGGTAAGAGGTAGAGGTAGGACTGAAAACCCCAGGACAGGGAACAAGGCCCAGTTTGGTCTCTTCTTGGCTAAATTCCATTTTGGACAGCTCTTTGTTTTTCTTTGATGTGTGGCGTTTAATTGCTTATCTCTAAACATAAGGCTCAATTGGTGGGAGCTTGTGTGGGGAAAGCCATTTGCCCTTTCCTGAATTAAAAAAACTGAACGTCATTAACAGTTTATTTTCCACAGAGAACCATGCTGTAAGTGTGTACCCAAAAAAAAAAAAAAAAGTTATTTTCCACTGCCCAGTTTTGCCCATGCTAGTCCCAGATTTATGTCATGGCCTCACAATAGCCTCTCGTGCCCGCCTGGCTGCAAAGCTTGATTATTTTGTAATTTGATCTTCGTGGGGATTCCAGCCGAGCTTTCCGTTTGCTCGTGGGCAGCAGAATGTGGCAGCATGCCTGCTCACTTGCCTGAACCGCTATGATCAGATTACGCCTTCTCAGCATTTCTCGCATTGGCTGCCTGTGAAGTTCAGAGAAGCCTGAAGTAGAGACGGAATAGGAACTATTAGAGAGCTCGTGGAATCTTGGTCTCCTATGTGTCTCCTGTTAACAGAATCAGAAAATCACTCCACACTGAAGCTCTCTAGCTGTACAATTTTGTGAAGTGAACTTTTTTGTGCTATGCAATTTCCAAAAACCATTTTCTCAACGTTAATGTTATTTTTAGAGTTATCAGTTGGGTTTTAGCTTTCAGCTTTTAGACATTTCCATAACATGTTCAGGATCTTCATAAAAGATGAGAAGATTCTACTTTCCGGTATTTGTTGTTAACAACAAATCATTACGAGACATCACCGTTAGCAAAGTACTCTTCTCTCTATATTTTTCTTTCAGCCAAATATTTATAGAATGATGATACCTGTCAGCATCTTCATGAAAGAGCATGACTGCATCCTCTCGACGTGGTGGGAGAACACAGTGTCCAAGCTGGCACTGTGACATGATGTGGAAAATTCAAAACTCATTCTGCTTCCCCTTTTAACTGAGCACCAAGGATGTGAGGCTCTCCCTGATGCACTGAGATACAGTGGTGATCTAGATACATAGTCCCTGCCCTCCTGAGATCACTAGTTCAGTCTTGGAAGTAAAAGCTCTTACATGGTGGACATATGTGGATGCTTTTCAAAATTGTTTTAGAATGATTTCAGATTTTGTGAAAAGTGAAGCAGAGAAACTGAGAGTTGGAAAGTTCATTTCTTAGAGTTCCTTTCTTGTGGAATCCTCTCCATGGTATTTGTTCATGGGAGTGAACAAAATACACAATTCATGTTTCATTGTTCAGAAATGAAGAAATCATGATTATGGGTTAAGAAATAATCTAAATTCCACTCAAAGCTCGATTAAAACAGTTTTGTTTTCTGACACCATCATTCATACGTTCAGTGGACCAGCAAGAAAGCTTGGAAAATGAAGCATAAACAATGTGATGCCAGTTTGCTTTAAAATCCCTAATATATGTTTTGTAAACAAAGCTTAGAAAACTTCATACTCTACTAATTAAATAACAAGAAAGATTTTATGAACACACGAAAAGCCAGAATTTAAAATGCCTTCAGGGGAACAGGTGCTGTAATGACATCACTGTGTGTCACACAGCTTTTTTTTTTTTTTTCTTGATACTTACATTTGGTCATAATGGAAAGAAATTGATTCCAAATGTGTTTTCTTGACCTCCTTCTCCATTCATGTTAGTGCCTAACCTTAAATGATGTTTCTACAATCTCGGTTGTATTTACAGTAATTATATGCATAATGTAGCATATTATTGTCCGGACTTCCTGTTTAATCAGTACAGAGCTTCTTACAAGTGCAGCTGAAAAGGGCAAACAAAATTAAAGCTTTATATACCAAAACAAGTTTGATTTGCTAAGCTCCCAGCATTCCAAAGTACACAAATTTGTTCCACTAAGTTTTCCGATGGCTTGCAGATGGGCAATGATTAATCAGAGAGCTAACTGTGAAGTAGTTTGCAATTAAACTGGAAAGCTCTGAAGCATGCTAATTGAATCAGAAAATTAGAGACACTGAACAGTAATTGGCTATTTCTCATGCAGCAGGTGCCAGGCCACTCATCTGTGGAACAAGGTATTTAAGGCACATTAGCACTAGTAAAAATACTTCTTGATATGGAACAGTTAGATTTTCTGCTCATTTTCACCATGGATGTCAAAACATACAGCTGTGCTATCTGGTACTTGCAATTCATGTTTGAAGAATTTAAGTTAGGTAAACATATGGGAGAGAAGTGCTGGGCAACCTCTAAGTGCACAGGAAACGTTTTCGAAGTGAAACCTAAAATGAGGGGCTGAGGTTTTGTTTTTTCAACCCAATCACTTTTGCTTTCTTATGGTACAAATTTAGAAGTTGGATTTTCTGTTTAGTGTTAGTTTAAGGCAACAACAGTATAAATCTAGTACTGCTGTGAGTTTACTAGATACATAAAGCCGATTCATATCATGTCTCAGCATGAGTTTATATCTTCTAATTAGTACCACCATTTTATAGAGCGAGCACATGCTATGAAAGTTTGTTCACCATGCCAATAGGGACCAGGACACATAGTTTTTCTTCAGTGGAATGATCTGCTGTAGGATCGTGAACAACTGTAACCCAACCAGTGGGTAACCAGGCAAGAATGGGATTTAATAAGTTCAGTTGTAGAGACTTTTTTTTTTAAATAATTATCATTTTCATAATATCAAGGGTGGGGCATATGACTTCTGTTTCCCTTTGCTTTAATTAGAGTTGAGTATTGTTATTAAAAGGGAAAAACATAAAGGAAAATAAAAACATTCTAATTTATACTGTGTCGGGAAGCAGAATATTACAATATTCACATGCTAATCATATCACTTAGCAGATGACTGCAGAAAATAGTGAGTTTGAACCAAGAGACATAAATTATAAATTGCAGTAGTGCATAGGGGATATGTTATAACTGTGTCTCATTTAAATTGAGACAGGGAGTTTTCTCTGCACAAATAATGTTCCTTCATTAAGTTTTAAAGTCTCTTTTATAATGTTTTGTTAAGAACCTTTGGCAACATGTTACCAAAACAGGTTTTAAGTGGAACACGCAGGTTTTTCAAAGCAAAACACACTACATGCAAACATATACTTCATATCTTTAAGCTATAGAATTTTTTTTTTCTAAGTTTAAGCAAAAGCTCCTCTTTGGTAGGCCTCCTTCCCCCACCCCCCAATAAGCCATGTACATTTTACATTCTTTAGTTTGAAAGCAGTTCTGAAACATTTACATGATCAATGTCTTTTGCTTGAGGGATAAAGTTTGCTCTTCCATGGACAAGTGAGAACATATTGATCATTTTATTCTATTTGCTATTTCTAAATTCAATATACCTCTTGAGTCGATAAGCGAGATCGAGAGCATATTCTTTTTTGTGTGTGCCTGGTTGTAGCTTGTTCTCAAGATCCAAGATACATTTTTGATTAATCACGAATGCTCTGAGGTCATGGAGAGCAAATGTGTTTGTGGAGTGTCAGCTGATGCTGTCAGATAAATGTCTTAAGCTTAGCCAGGGTTCATGCCCCAGCTTTAGGCTGTGCCAAATGTCTCCCCTTGTTGAGGAAGATAACAGCTACACTGGAGGCGACTGAGCTGTTTGTTCACTGAAAGGGCTGACCTTGCCATATGGGGCTACAGTCAGGTGGAGAAAGAGTGTAGATGTTTTAATTGAAACTTTACAAATTTAAACTTTTCATTTGATCAGAAAATCTTGGTGTCCACTAATTTACATTCTGGCCTTTATATCTTGTCTGATTATAACTACGTTTCTTCAGTAATTCAGATTAGTCTACTCAGGATGAGTAATTTCTCCAATATTGTTCTCAGTGTATTCTGAGACTATTTTGGCACTACCAGTGTGTTATTAAAATACTGCAAAAGCATGAAAATGCTTATTAGGATAAAAGGATATATTTTTCTTTGGATATATGTAGTAGAAATTATTCTTGCTCTGTGTTCTGGGTTTTGTTGTTGTTGTTGTTGTTGTTGTTGTTGTTTTGTTTTGTTTTTCCCTTCAAATCCACAAAATAAAAATACGGTCTGGGCAAAGGGAGGTCACTTGTGTTAATGACCCTTGTCCATGTACCCTCTTATCTTCAGAGGACTCATTTAATCACATTTACCCCCACTTACAGTAATTTGTCTTCTTTTACTAGACAGAGTCTATAAATAGGAAATAATGACAAACCTAAACTAACACCTGGAGAATGCTTTGTACTGAGGCTTTCTCTATTTGAGACTAAAGGCAATCAGATTGATCATATGGTGATGCATAAATAAATGAACTCTCTGTGGGCTATTTGTGGGCATTTGCTGCAAAATACCTTTTTTAAAAAAAATGCCTTTCTTCCATTTTACCCAGTTTGTTCTTTTCTCCAAAGAAGCTGGTCTACTTTTCTTTCCTCTCAGTAAGTTCATACTGCCATGGGTATATCATCAGTGCTAATTAGACAAAATAATGCTGTTTAAAAAAAAAGGAAGAAATAACACATCTGTCATGAACTCCCACCAGATCTCTTGGAAATGAGACATTTTAAATATTTTATGCTGAACACAAAATATCTTGAGGAAATGGTTTTATATTCTGTATCCCAAAACAAAACCATCAATGTCAGAGAATAGTGCTCCTTGAAAACATTCCATTTTAAAGTATTTTCTTTAAAATTCCTTCACACTGGAAATGTAGTTCTCCTGTCTATGTATTCCCAGATTGTAAAGTAGAAAAACTTAATGGCATTGGAGGAAATGAAAGATATTCTTTTAGTTTTGGAAACCTTTTCTTTATCAGAAAATACTAGAGAAGTGTTACATTTCAGTATCTAGAGACAAATATGTTTCATGTGTATTGATATTAGGGAACAACATGAATTTTGTTTTGATTTGGTTTGGTTTTTGCAGTTACTAACATGACAGACAGACCTAGTAGAAATGAAAAAGACTAAGGATAACTTCCATAGTCAAACATTAAGCTTCTGATAATGTGACTAAAAGAGTCAAATCAGCTTGTGATTTTCTATAGTTTTCTTAATTCTATAAAGATTAATAACAGCTAATGCCCAGATGGCCCTTGAAAATCCTAGTTTAAGTATAAATAAGATTTTTTAATTCTCTTATCTTCAAATTTAAGCACAGTTTAGTTCTATACTAAATTTTGTGGTCATTGTTTTTTAAAGTATTCCTTATCCATTATCCTTGTTTTTTCTTCTGTTCCTCATTATCTTAAGAAATGCTTTCTAATGTACTGAATATCAGTGATGCGTACAATGTTTTTGTCACTCCTTTTTATATATTTTTTAAAGATCTTAATTTATTTATTTGACAGAGAGATCACAAGTAGGCAGAGAGGCAGGCAGAGGGAGCGGGGGAAGCAGGCTCCCCACTGAGCAGAGAGCCTGATGTGGGGCTCGATCCCAGGAACCTAAGATCATAACCAGAGCTGAAGGCAGAGGTTTAACCCACTGAGCCCCCCAGGCACTCCTGTCACTCCTTTTTCTGAAACCACTGTCTAAAAATGCAGTTGATCCTTCTGTTCCTGTTGTTCCTTGTCCCATCATTTTGTTTGTTTGTTTGTTTTTAATTTAACTTCAGTTAGACAACATATAGTACATCATTGGTTTCAGATGTAGTGTTCACTAATTTATTGTATAACACCCAGAGCTCATCACATCATTTAAAAAATAGTGAACATTGTCATGTCCAAGAACCAGGAAGAGACATGAAATGGTTTGATTTTTCATATGTAAACCTATTATACTATTTAGAAGACCAGTAATTGATAATGACATAATAAAATATTTATTTAAGATTTTAGAGGTATTCTCAACATGACTTAGACCCACCGGTGGAAGGGAACAGTAAAATAAGCTGATGCTGAGCAAGACTCACTTTGCCTTTTCTTCAAAATTACTGTCTCCTTAGCCATTGTTTGCTCCTGTGCCTGTACTTACCAGATCTTTCCACTGAAATCATGAGCTTCATTATATCTCTGCCATTTCTATTTTTCTTCATACTGCATTAGGTCTTGATTCTTTTCCAAGATAGTTCTTTTCTTTCCTCCCATTTAAAATTGAAGTTTAAATGATCATTGATTCGAGCTATCAAGCAGTAAGTCTAAAAATTTAGAGAGTCCATATGTTAAAGAGGTATTTTGGGGGGATTATTGAGTGGTTCCATCAGTGGCTTTGACGGAGTGAGCCATTGAGTGGCTCAGGTCATGATCTTGGGTTTATGAGATCAAGCCCTACACTGAGCACAGAGTCTGCTTGAGATTCTCTCTCCCTCTTCCTCTGCCCCTCCTGCTCATGCTCTCTCTCTCATTCTAGAATAAATAACTATTAAAAATAATTAAATAAGTAAAGAGTATTTTCCTCAGCTTTAATCTCTTATTCAGTATAAGCTTGTTTGAAAAATTGCAGTGTCACCTGAAAACTTCTGGAAAGAAATGCCCACTACATTTCCAAAAATTGTTTCTATAAACCAAAGTTTGCTTTATTATTTTTTTTAAAAATTTTATTTATTTGTTTGACAGAGAGAAATCACAAGTAGATGGAGAGGCAGGCAGAGAGAGAGAGAGGGAAGCAAACTCTCTGCTGAGCAGAGAGCCCGATGCGGGACTCGATCCCAGGACTCTGAGATCATGACCTGAGCCGAAGGCAGCGGCTTAACCCACTGAGCCACCCAGGCGCCCTGCTTTATTTTTTAATACTACACAAAGTCTGATTGTATTTTCAGTTTCTGATTAGACTTGTAAATCCTACTTTTTATTAATCAGATATGGGGATGGCTTCAGTTATACATAAAGATTTTTGAAGAGATGAGTCCTTTTAAGGAGATGAGCTCCTATTATTTGCCATTCAAAACAGATTCCCAATTAACATTGTAATTCTACTTTAGTTTACTTTATCATCCAAAATTACTTTTTTACATTTGAATGGTTTTTAAAATTCTTTACTTAATAAAAAAATTAATGCTGGGGTTTCTATTTCTCTATTATGATTCTTTATGTTCTATACTTTTTAGTTGACTACAAAACTAATAGTAAAATCATTAGTGACAATTATTACTGAGTAACAATTGACATAACAGTAATGATGACAGTCCATATTTATTTTCTTAGACTGATTTGGCTTCCTCAAGATTCTGGAGGGCTTGAAATTAGCAGTGTCCTGTCAGATAAAATCTATGCAAAGTGTCTTTTTTTAAGGGTTTATAATGCTTCCCATACTAACGAGTAAAACAATTCATCATTTTCAAATGTATAATCAGTGTCAGCATTTTGTGTATCACAATGAAAGTCTTCAAACAGTGGCATTCAGGATGCTCCTGTGAGGAACCAAAAGAAAATCACTTTCCTCTTGTAAAGCACTTTTACAAAACCATAAGTAAGAAAAAAACGTATACAATTATTTTAAATAAGACAACAGTAAATGAAAGTAATGTGGAACTTTTCAGCATTGTGAAGTGTACAGTCACAGTTTCATTCTTACATATATACAGAAGCCTGTAGTACTTGAGAAAGCCTGTCCCTTCCTAAACTCATAGTTTTTACACATTTAGAAATATAAGACAAATTATGTTTATAATCTTACATTACTCATTATACATAACTAAATACAACAAATAGAGAATGAAATAGTACTTTAAATTGTTCCTGTGGATATTCATTTTGTGGGATTTAAAATAATTGCATTTTTCCTATACTTCATGACATTGAGAGCATTTCTAAGTACAACTAACACACAGTATGTGGCCTTGAATTACACTAAGTATATTTCCTGGACCCTCAAAAAGGCCGCTGAATATACATCAGCCATGAAGATCCACAGATTTCCTCTACACAGACCAGGGAAACAGAAAGGAACAGAAAGTAGGCGTGTTTTGCTGCAGCACATAGAGCAAGGAGGGGACAAAGGCAAGAACTAGGTTATTCAGGAACTTGTAGACCTAGAGTCTGAATTTCTTTTTTATACTAAGTACAGCAGGATGCCCTTGGAGGTTCTCGAGTTGGAAAGGGAGAGGATCTAATTTATAGAGGGAAAATGGATTGGTAGGGTAGCAGGACTATAAGCAGCTGCTTCATTTGGAAGCTGTTGCAGTAGCCCAGGCAGGAGATTACAGTGGCTTGAATGATGGTAGCAGTAGAGATAGGAAGATGTGCCCAACATGCCTTCATCCTTTAGATACAGGAAGTGAGGGGATAGGAAGGATGAAGGATGGTTCCTAGATTTTTGGCTTGAACATCTGGCCAGTGTCATTGACTGAGAGGAGGAAGTGCTAGGAGAGGAATAGGTTTGGGAAGGAAATCTGCAAGTCAGATTTTGACATTGAACCACGCTGTGTTTATACCTTTAAACACTTATTTAAGGAACTATTCTAGGGATCAGAGAGAGGTTTCATGGCAAGAAAGAAAAACAGCAAATGCATGACTTTCAGATTTTTTTTTTTACCACCACATGGGACTTGTAATGTGAACTAGAAGTTCTTTGACCAGAATATAGAATCTGTAAAACTCATCATTGACTACCGTAGACTGTGTCCGCCCTCCAACCTCACCACTTCTAACCAGTGCAGATTTCACGCAGAGGAACAGAGCCACTGTTGGCTACTGTGACGGGCAGTTTCTCAATAGCCCCAACAATGAACACATAATTCGAAAGCAAGTTCTCCCACTGATTGCTCAGTTAGAGAATTTTAATAACATTTTATTAAGAATTCATAGCTTAATGTTGCCTTATAAATGTAGAAACTCTGTTTTATAATAAAACTCCTTTTCCCATTCACTAAGTAACCCTTAGCAAAAACAGGTGTTTTTTTTTTCTAGTCAGCCCCATTCAGACTTGGAAAAAAAATTTCTCATACCTTTTGGCAGTCAAGTATGAAGAAGAGAGGTTCCCAGTTCTATGACCATAGTTTGCCTTCAGTTGTTGAGTTTTATCACCGTTTTAAGAGATAACTTTTTGTGTGTGCTTGGTATTTTGTTCATGTGTTCGCAACTCTAAGAAGCAAGGATATTTGCTTTGGCAGAATGGTTTTTAGTTTCATTTTTTATGTTGATAGCCCAGCAACAATAAGGAAAACCAGAAATTGGAAAGGACAGATTTGGTGCTTTACTTCAAAAGATGCAAATTAAGATGACTTTGAGAGTTATAGTCCCATCAAGTTAATTTAGATACTTCAGAAAGTACCAGTATTATCCCAAATCATTATTGAAACATTTGAGGATCACAAATTTCTCTGCAATTATCAGCTTGGTTGTGTGAACATCAAACTATAGACCAGTCCAGTTTCCCCCATGGCAGATCGACAGACCCGGTAGATTGAGTAGATGCGATGTCTGCGTTATATATTGATGCTAACAAAGCTATCCATTGTCTCTTTCATCGTCTGATGATCAATAAGGAGAGAACAGGATGAATGATAAGACAGGGAGGGAAGACTTTGATAAGAAGGTGGTCTTACCAAATGTAATGATGCTGAAGAACAAAATACATCATGAAGTGAGGTTGGGGACTATCCCTAGGTTTTTATATACATGCCATCCCCTGTTCTAAAACTAAAAAAAAAAAAAACAAAACAAAACAAAACAAAACCCAAATAACAAAAAATCACAAACTATTAAGTAACAGCTTAAATGCATGAATGAAGTTGATTCAAATTTATACTTTCTTTTCTGTCTGGCTTTGTTTTGTGCTTTGGGAAACTCCTGCTTTCTTCCCCCATGGTGTTTTTTAAAAGTTTCTGTCAACAAACTGAGGGTTGCTGGGGGGCAGGGGGACAGGGTGAGGTAACAGGGTGATGGACATTGAGGAGGGTATGTGATATAATGAGCACTGGGTATTATATAAGACTGATGAATCACAGACCTGTACCCTTTAAATGAATAATACATTATATGTTAATTTTTAAAAGTAAGTAAATTCTAAACCCAAGGAAAAAGTTTCTGTCAGCCACAGTCTATCCCTGTTCTCTTGTTTTCCTTATGGGGAGAGGCACCTGCTTTGCTTTAGCAGTTCATAGTCCTTTAAGCCTTACAAATAAAATAACATCAAGTCAACACAGTGTTTTTGTACCACTTTTCAAATTAGAGTAATTTTTTCTTAACCAACATTTTTTTAAAAAGGCAAAAGTAAATCTACTTGTGAGAAACCAATATAAAGAGAAATTTAGTGGCTGATGTTATTCATCAAACATTTCATAAATTTAAGTATACAATCATGGGCACTCTAATTTAGTATTTCTGTGCTTCTCCCTTACCAGCCAAACCTTAGGTCTTTGAGGTCACTAAAAGTGACATTTCAGGCTGTCATGTCTGGTGGTCATGACATTCGTCTTGAGCTGTTGTATGAATTTACCTTTGCATTGGCTTAACATAAGAATGATTATCACTAGGCAAATTGTGACTTGACTTTCAAAATATATCCTGAAAAGTCCTCAACACTAGGCATCTCTCAAGAGGTTTTTTTGTTGTTTTTTATAAGGTACCTCTTTATCGACCCATCCCTCTATTTTCTACCCCATCCCCACCCCCAACTCCTGGCCACTTTTTCTTCTTTTTTTCTTAAGACTCCACATATAAGTGATACCATGCAGTTTAGCTTTCTCCAATCAGTTTATTTCACTTAGCATAATACCCTCCAGGTTCATCCATGTTGTTACAAATGACATGATTTCCTTCTTTTCTAAAGCTAAATACTATTGTGCTGTATACATATGACCATATCTTCTTGATGTATTTGTCTGTTTGTGGACACTCAAGTTGTTTCTATGCCTTGGCTGTCGTGAATAATGTTGCAGTGAACAGGGGAGTGCAGATAACTTTTCAAGATAATGGTTTCCAGTCTTCCCACCACCATTTATTGAAAAGGCTGTCCCTTTGCCATTGTATACTCATGGTTATTTTGTCAAAAATCAGCTAACATATATCCATGAGCTTATTTGTGGGCTTTCTATTCTGGTCCACTGATCTCTATGTCTTCTTTTCTATGCCAGTACCATACTGTTTTGAATCTGATAGGTTTGTAATATACTTTGAAATCAGCAAGTGTGATGCTTCCAGCTTGTTCTTTTTCAGGTTTGCATGGGCTATTCAGTCTTTTTGGTTCCATACAGCATTTAAGATTGTTTCTTCTATTTCTGTGGAAAATGCCATTGCTATTTTGATAGGAATTGTATTAAATCTATAGATTGCTTTGGGTAGTATGGACATTTTTACAACAGAAGCCTTCTAATTCATGAACATGATTTTTTAAATTTATTTGTGTCTTTTTCAGTTTCTTTCATCAGTGTCTCACTATACAGCGCTTTCGCCTTCCTGGTTAAATTTTATTCCTAAGTATTTTATTCCTTTTGATGCTATTGTAAATGAGGATTTTTTAAAAAATTTTCTCTTCTGATAGTTTGTTGTTAATGTATAGAAACACAACTCACTTTTTGTGTATTGATTTTGTATCCTGCAGCTTCACTGAATTCAGTATTTTTAGTTTGGTGGGGGTTTTTTGGTGGAATCTTTACGGTTTTCTATGTATCCTGTCATGTCATCTGAAAATAGATTTACTTTGCAATTTGGATGACTTCTATATCTTTTCTTCTTTGCCTAAGTAATCTGGCACTTCAGTACTATGTTGACTAAAGTCACAAGAATGGGCATCTTTGTCTTGTTCTTGATCTTATAGGAAAAGGTTTCAGCATATCTGAAACATGGAGTATGATAATAGCTATAGATAGGCTTGTCCTATATGGCCTTTGTTATGTTGGAGAACCTTCCCTCCATACCCATTTTGTTGAGAGCTCTCAAAAAATATTCCGATGGCTAACACTCTTTTAGACAGTGTAAGAGGTCGTAGGTACCTAAAAATGGGAGGTATGATTCTTACCCATTCGGAGCTTTCAATTTAAGGAAAATGCTAATTTTGACTTCAGAAAAACTACTAAACAACCAGACTGTAGGGAAATTAATAGGTTATCAAGAAGAGAGGTGGTGCAAAAGAGCGTTTCAACCTCAAGGAGAAAAGAGCTGAGGGAAGCAGTTGAAGGGGTTTAAAAAAAAAAAAAAAAACTCATAGTCTAAACCATAGAGAGAAGAAACTAATATAAAAAACCTACTCACTGCCAGGATTTTTGACATGTGCAACTCATCACCAGGAACTGATACGACTTAATCCCATCACACTTATTATTTTTGGCATTGTCTTAGAGCATGGATTGTGGCGTGGAGTTTATACTTCCATTTCTACACTCTACAGGAATAAAAATTCAAAATTTCATTTTATGAGCCATAAATTTTACCACATTTCCTATACTGACAACTCATGAAAAAAACTTATTTTTAAGATTTTGGCCTATCACTGTGTGTTGAGAGTCCATGTGCATCGCAGTATTTACTGACGGTCTTCTACGTACAAGTACCATGCTAAGACTGGAACTTTTAAGCCAGAAGTTCCTGAACATGAGTTGTAAACCAAATTTGAAGAAAACCAGGGATATACATTATTGAGTCGGAAACCATTCCAGGGCATAGGTGGAATGTGGCAAACACAAAGCTGGAGAAGTGGCAACAAGGGAATAAAACTGAATTGTATTGATTTATTTAGTATCTTGATTAGGTAGTACCTGTCATTTGCTGGATGATTATATCATCGTCTTTGGAATGGCCTATTAACACAAATTTAATAATAGACTTCCATTCCACTGTTAAATGAGTCAGGACAAGTATTGTTCATTATTATGTTTCTCTAAAAAAGGCTCTAGCAATATTTTGCTAGTTTAATAAATTTGTAAAAGTTGACCTAAGCACCAAGGGGTCTGGGTTGAAGAAAAATGCTTTTTGTTCCCCTTTATAAGTTCTGTGGTATAAAATGTGTACCCTATTTTTAATGAACAAGCTTTCTTTAATCATCCTGTTTTATTTTTCATTATCAAAGTGGGCAACAAAAACATCTATATGTCATTCGCTTGAATAACTATATATGGTGTGCCTGGGTGGCTCAGTGAGGTAAGCCTCTGCCTTTGACTCAGGTCATGGTCTCAGGGTTCTGGGATCGAATGCCACATTGGGCTCTCTGCTCGGCAGGGAGTCTGCTTCCCCCTTTCTCTCTGTCTGCCTCTCTGCCTACTTGTGATATCTCTCTCTCTCTCTCTCTCTCTCTGTCAAATAAATAAATAAATAAATCTTAAAAAAGAAAAAATAAAAGAAAGAACTATATGTACTCTGAATAAGATCCAGATGCAGAAGACCTGTGAGTGTACATGTATTCAAATAAAGGTTGAAGTCTTTAAAGATATCCGCTCAGGTATCTTATGTAATCTTCTATCAGGATTGTATCTCCATTTCAGTTTGTATGACACTACCTGTTTTGAATAGGATAAAGACTCATTGTTACTGTCAGGCCTATTTTCAAACTAAATATTCATCCAGTCCTTTGTGGCTGCCATTTTTATCACACATTTAGAACGGCTTCCCTTTGCCGATCTGCCATCTTCCTGCAAATCACTGTTTCACTTGTATGATTTCTAGTGAGACAAGCTTAGACCTGGCTGCCTTTCTCTCAGTAACAGAGAAAAGAAATGTCTCTGGTGCTTATGCTGCAAAGAAAGTTGATTCATGTGTAAATTATCATTTGGCCTTTATTTGCTTGGCCTGTGGAGAGTACACATGCAGATAAAAGGTTCAGTGGGTCAGGGCTCAGTATGTGCGGGTTTCTCCGGTGGCTACAATGACAGCATTAGAATTGTTGTCGCAGATTATCAGACACACTGTGATGTCTTATCATTATTTATTTGCAGTGTACTGTGTAAAATAAACCCAAACACCGTAGGTGCTTCTGTAATAATAGGATACCATGTACCTGTCCACCATTTGTTCTGTTGGCTCACATCCTAAATAAGAAAAACTGGTTTGTGTTTTTCTTCAAGTTGGAACTGGTGTCTTACTGTTTCTGCCATCGATGTTTCTGGCTCCAGTCTATCCTTTTTCTTCTACCTCATGTTTTCATTTCTTCAAACTTGGATGTTGTCCACGTTGTTAAGAAGCATGGATAATATCTTTGTAACACATCCTATTAATCCAGGTAGATGTAAAGTGCTGTTGGGGTACGTATAACTGCTTCTAGGCACGATGCAGAAATTGGATAGTTGCAGAAACTGCAAAATCTGTTCTCTGTGACTCAGTTCATTTTCTTTAAAATAAAATTGCTTACCATGCTCATTATTATCTTCACTATTAAAGGAGGTAAACAGGGGCGCCTGGGTGGCTCAGTTGGTTGGACGGCTGCTGGAGTCCCAGGATCGAGTCCCGCATCGGGCTCCCAGCTCTTTGGGGAGTCTGCTTCTCCCTCTGATCTTCTCCTCGCTCATGTTCTCTCTCACTGTCTCTCTCTCAAATAAATAAATAAATAAAATCTTTAAAAAAAAAAAAAAAAAAAAATAAAGGAGGTAAACAGAGGTTTAGGGTTTCCTTTTTTTTGTTAGCCACATATCAACCCTCTAGATATACAGCTAAAATGAATTTATATGGTAGATCCTTGTGTGTGTGTAAAAAATACTAAGAACTGCATTAATAAATCCCAAAATGATATGATGCCTTCAGTCTATTCTTATTATGTAGGTTTTATGTGTCAGAAGGGTAGATACAGAGGTATATCTAGATATAAAGAAGGGTAGATATAGAGCTGATATATCTATTTCTACACCTTTTATTTATTTGTGTAATCATATTATGTATACATGTTTTCATATTATGATCCATGTGATTTTTTAAAGTATGTTAAAAACCAAGAGAATATATTTTATAACACCTACATTACTAAATTGATGTTTATCAGAACATTATTGATTCATAGTCCCTTTGGTAAGCTTTCCTCTATTACAGTAAAATTAAATGAGTTTCAAATAATGCAGTTAGCATTATAAAATACTGCCTTCATTTTTTAAAAAGTTATCTTTGCTGTTGAAGAAATTATGTCTGGAACCAGATTCCGTGCACTTGGACAAAAAGGTATAATTTTTCATTGCAACTTCTGCCATTCCATTAGGGAAACAATCCACTGTTTTGAGGACGCAGATAATTAACCATATGTTAAATTGCCTTTAGTTCCTTGTCACCAAGGCCTGAACAGCAGCAGGGTGGTCTCTCCTTCCTTCTCCTTTCACTTTCTGTTCCACGTTCCACCACCAGAGCCCAACTGAGCTGTGGAAGGAGGACCGTCCCACTCTGTTCTTGGACAAGTTTTTCCCGGCACAGTCCATCCCCCAGCCTCCCTTGCATTGAACAGGGGAGAGATTGGGATATGTGAAACCTACTTATTCCTTCCCCTTGACCAGTTAAAAACCACTTCTTGTTCTCTCCTAATTTTCTTTCTCATCTCCTTCGAGGTGATGAACGATATGATAAATTCACTGAGTTTAGGCCAAATGGAAAATGAAAAACCAGGAGATTTCCTTGCGGGGGAAGGGGTACCACTGGTTCAGTTACCTTACCTTTGTCCAGCGTGGTAACTTTATAGGAGAGCGAGTATTTTTAGCCTCTAAAAACTGTTTGGCGCAGATAACCTGTTTTATCACTTGTGTGACTACAGTGTTTATAGTTTTGTTTTAACCGGGAGAAAGAATGGAGAAAACACAGTTGAGGAAAATAGAGGAGAGTGGCTGAAAGAATAAGAGAATAGCGGTAAAACTCAAAAGATGAAGCTATCGTGTGTAGACTTGATTAATCTCACCTATCTACCCAGTGATACACTATGAGGCTGTGCGAAAAGAGACAATAATTATATCAGGACCATCATCTCAGTGCTCCTGGCATGCACACAGAGTTGTAAGGAAGTCATATAATTTTGTTTGTACATTTGTATAATTGATGTCTTGCTACAGATATTTAGTTAGGTATGTATAAATACATTTCATGTATATGTGTATGGTATACAGCATACAAATAAAACACTTGAGTGTAAGTATGAACAGTTGTGACAATTTTCCTAAGAATATATCGTATGCATCTGTGTTGAGATAGGCATGCTATAATTATGACAATTAAAGACATTTAAAGGTAGCAAACAGATTTGTTTTTATATATAATAATTTATTTACCCTGGTAGCTGAACTCAACACAGTATCTCCTTTTTAGCTTACTTTTATCCATGAGGGGATAATGTGTTTAATTAAGCCCTCTTGTCTACAAGCAGTAGAGACCCACTCAGCTAGCTTGGATTGAATTTATAGTTTGTCTCCTAAAGAAGATTCGTAGAGAGAATATAAGAACTGAACTCTGTACTGAAATTGTAATTTAAGCCATTTAGACTTTTTAATGTTGTTCTAATGTGAAAGGAACAGAGTAAGAGTTACTGTGAAGGTACTCATCATCTTATCACTGGAAAGTCATTGACAATATTGCTGTTCAAAGCACCTACTCTTGCTACTTGTCTCTCATGAGACATATATTTCTCTAGAGGAATCTGTTTCTCTGTCATGCTCCTAGGCACTATATATGAACCAGCTTCTTCCTTTTGCTCACTTTCTGCCCACTCAGAACTTTGGCAAATGAATAGCCTTTGAGTCTCTCCAGTTCTAACTTGACTTCAGCTGCAGACCCCTGACATTACCTTGGTTTCTTCCTTCAGATTCATAAGAAAATTGTTGTTTTTACATCTCCGTGCTTCAGATCATAGATGATGGTCCTGTTACTTGGTGACACTTAGAACAGTATCCATCCCAGGCTCAGTCAGCTGTGGATGGAAGGTGCAGGGTTATATGATTAAAAAAAAAAAAAAAAAAAAAAGACACCCCTGCTTCTATCCTTTGAAACAGGTCTGTAATTGATATAGTTTTGCTACAGGGGGTAGTTGGTGAGCAGATACCATCCCTGACACCTGGTGTGTATGTGTGTGTGTGTGTGTGTGTACATATATAAAGCATGTGCTATATATTACACAGGTCAACTCCCTGATACAGATGCTATGAACCAAACTATTAATGTGATCCATTGCTTAAATGTCACTCCTCAAGGAAGTCTCAGTCTACAATCTCTGAGTGCTCCTGCCATATGCTCCCATTATACTCTGTGTTTCGTCACCATTATAAAACTTATCAGTGTTATAATTGCTTAATGCGTCCCTCCTCTGATAAACTCTAAGTCTGTGAAAGGAGGGACCATATCTTTCCTACTCACTATTCTGTCCCTGTATCTAGCCCAGTTCCTGGCTTATAACCGTATCCAAATGTTTAAGTTATTTGATTAATAAATGCCTTAAACCTCTAGTAATCAAGAGGTTTGAATTAGAAGTTTAGTAATCATCCAAAAACCAACTCCTCTTCCTAAATGTCCCCCATTTCTGACAATGACAGTATCGGTATTTGTCACACAGGTACTGATTCATCCCTCTCAACATCATCAAGGCAGTTTTCTTGGTCCTTTCTTTCTCTTTTACCTGTAAGTTTTTCTCCATTGCCATTGCCAACTGTCTCAGTTGAGGTCTTCTTCACCTCCACCTACCTGGTCTCCTGGGCTCTAAGCTCTCACCCTCTATATATCCTACATAGCTTCCTAAAAAGCAGCTTTTTACACCTCTTTCTCTGTGAGAAAAACTTGGTTGGCTTCACTTCTGCCCAAAGAATGAAATCCAGTTCTTAAGTCCTTCACTTACTTGTTCTTGCAGAATCTCTGACTGCGTTTTCTAGTGCTGTCCTACATGAGCTCTTTCATTCTATCCAACCAAGTCTACTTCTCTCCGAATACATTCTGAGCATCTCCAGCCACCCCGGTCCACTTTCTTCCTCCTTCCGCGGGACTTAACTGTGGCTCTTCTTTCAAAACCCACCTCCAGTTCTGCTTTCTTCAGAAAGTTGTCCCTACACCCAGTCCTCAGTAATCACTTCTTTTTCTAAAGTTAGAGGACTTATGGGGCGCCTGGGTAGCTCAGTCGGTTAAAGCCTCTGCCTTTGGCTCAGATCATGATCCCAGGATCCTGGGATCGAGCCCCACATTGTGCTAGGCAGGGAGCCTGCTTCCTCCTCTCTCTCTCTCTACGTGCTTCTTTGCCTACTTGTGATCTCTGTCTATCAAATAAATAAATAATCTTTTAAGTTAGAGGACTTACTATCTCTGCCATTCAGCTGCCCTTTACCATAGGCTACCTGACAATATTGGGGTGTTTTTAATAGGTACAGTATGACAGTGAGGATTGTGAACTGCAGTCAGACTACCTAGGTTCAAATCCTGCCTCCACAAGTTAACATCTGGGTAAACTGAGCAAGTTGCCCAACCCCAGGAAACTTGACCTCTGTCGTCTCTGAAATGGGAACGATAACAGCACTTTCCTGTTGTGAGAGTTCAACGCAGCAAAACATCTGAAGCGTGGTGAGTGCTCAATAAATGTTTCTTACAAAATTATTTGCTCATTATTGATGAGCTATTTTTAAATACCTGTGATGTGCTAGACCCTGCCCTATGTAGAAATGGTATAAAGGGATTAAGATAACAACCTCTGCTAGCAAAGAAATCACTTCTTCCCTATCTCCCAGTTAGACTCCAAGCCCCTTGCAGTCACCTTCACATAATCCATACATCCTTACTAATAATTTGCTATCCTCGAAAACCCTGTGCCAGGCACAGGGAATTACAGAGAGGCGTAATATAAAGTCCATGACATGTTAACTACACGGGAATTAAATTTAAAAATTAGAAGCCCATGATCTTCAAGACCATTTTAACTAAAGTCCCTGTCATTGTGCTTTTGCACATGGTAAGAGCTCAATGAATGTTTACTGGCATCAAAGAGCATGGCAGTGATGATGCAGACTCTAGAGCACCACAATTTCTAGCCTCTTTTTAGAGCTGTTAACTTTATTTGGCTTCTTCTTGTCTTCATTTTCCACTGAATGAATGCCAGGAAGTCATTTTCAATTTTTTTCTGTCTGATCAAGGCTTAGATAATGTCTGCTTCTTTTGGTAGCTAAATATCCCCCAAACTCCGTTTCATGCTTCAGTGAGAAGATATTATGGTATTGCCAATGGAAACCACTTCACATTTGGGCAACATCATGATGTCTAAGTGGCTCAGATTCAAGTTTCAGTATAGATTCTGGTTCCTGCACATTTGCTGTCAAAAACCACTTTATAGGAGCCAAACTGTGGAACGCTTCCAAGTGTTAGGCACTATTAGAAGTACCATTAAAGTACTGCAGAGCTTCAAACGATTATGAAATCCTGATTTTTTAACATAATATGTTCTATGGTACATCCATGGAATTTCAATGAGTCCCTTGTTTCTGTCATGGGTCTAAAAGTGATTAATATCCCCCCATTTCTGTACTACTACAAGTTTAGAAACCACTCTGAGTTGAAACTTCTGAAATAATTATATACTATTTTATACAACTGTGGATAGATAGAACAATTCTGATTTTCAAATGTAAATGTAAAATAAAACTTCAAGAAAACTTAATTTATTTTTTTTAATTTATGCTGTACAGTTTAGACCCCTCCCCGAGCCCTGTCCCTCTTTACTTCCTTGGTCAGCCTGCAGAGAATAAGACTTGTATAAGACATAGTGATTAAAGTGAGGATTTTTGTAATATCAAAAACTACTTAGAGACACAGATAATTGTCCATCAGCCTATGGTATGATAATTATATTAATTTAGCATACAATTTATCTCTAGCTTCTTTACCATCAAGGCAGAAAAGGAAATAATAACTGACAAAATCTTCTTCACTGGAAAAGCTAAAAGCATATACACTCTTCGGAAAAGATAGTTTCCTTGCAATAAGTAACAAAGAAATCATCACATATTTACTTGTAAATGAGCAATTATTTATGGAATTATTTTAGTGTCTCCTTCCCCAACTAGATTGTGAACTCCCTGAAGTCAGTGACCACATTGGTCTGTTAATCTCCATAACCCCAGCTCCTAGAAAAAATAGTGGTTGAAATTGAAACGAAATGAAATCACGTGGGTTCTTACCCAAGAAAGACTGACTAACATAATGGGACATATAATCTGTGAACGTATTTATAGGAAGTCCAGTTAGCATTCCTTATACTGTTGATTTTTTTTAATATTTATTTTCATTTTTTGAGCTTTTTTGAGGTAGAGCTTTAAAGTGTGCATTATAATGAGCCGATATACATAGTGAAAGGATTTCTCCCATCTAGTTAATTAACATATCCATCACCTTGAATATTTATTTTGTGTGTGTGTGTGAGAATATTTATGTTCTACTTTCACAAATGTTATTTACGTAATACATTCTTTTTAACTATAGTCACCATGTTATACATTAGATCCTCAGACCTTATTCATCCTATAGTTGAAAGTTTGTATCCTTTTACCAGCCTCTCTCTATAGCCAGCAACCCCAGCCCCTGGCAACCACTTTTTTTCTCTCTGTTTCTAGGGGCTTGACGTTTTGTTTTGTTTTGTTTTGTTTTGTTTTGTTTTGTTTTGTTTTGTTTCTACATATGTGATACTGGGCAGTATTTGTCTTCTCCTGTCTGACTTATTTCACTTCTTATAATGCCCTTAAAGTCCATTCAGATTGTTACTAATGGCCAGATTTCCTTCCTTCTCATGGCTAAATGATATTCCCGTGTGTGTGTGTGTGTGTGTGTGTGTGTGTGTGTGTATCTTTATCTATTCATCCTTCGATGGACACCTAGTTTATTTCCATATCTTGGCTATTGTGAACAGTGTTGCAATGATCATGGGAGTGAAGAGATCTCTTCAATATCCTATTTTCATTTCCCTTGGATTGATACTCAGAACTGTGATTGCTGGGTCACTTTGTAATTCTGTTTTTAATTTCTTGAGGACCTTCCATACCGTTTTCCGTAGAGGCTATACCAATTTACATTCCTTCCAACAATACATAAGGCTTTCGTTTTTTCCACATCCTGGCCAACAATTTATCTCTTGTCTTTTTAATGATAGCCATTCTAACAGGTGCGATGTATTATCTCATTGTGGTTTTGATTTGCATTTCCCTGTTGAGCATCTCTTCATAACACCTAATTATCACATACATAATCTGCAAATATTTTCCTTCATTTCATAGTTGCCTTTTCATTTTGTTGATGGTTTGTTTTGTCTTTGTTTTTTATTTTGTTTTTCTTTTTTGCTGTGCACATGTTTTCACTTTGATATGGTTGCACTTGTTTATTTTTGCTTTTCATACCTTTGCTTTGGTAAAGCTAAAAATCATTGCCAACACCAGTGTCAAGGAGTTTACCCTCTATGTCTTCTTCCAAAAGTTTTTACAGTTTCAGGTCTTATGTTCAAGTCTTTAATCCATTTTAAGTTGATTTTGGGGTTTGGTATAAGATAGGGGTCTAGTTTCATTCTTTTGCATGCAGCTGTCCAGTTTTCCCAATACCATTAACTGAAGAGACCTTCTTTTTCTCATTGTATATTCTTAGTTCCTTTGTCAAAAATTTTCATCCAGGGATGCGTGGGTGGCTCACTTGGTTAAGCAGCTGCCTTTGGCTCAGGTCATGATCCCAGCGTCCTGGGATTGAGTCCCACATCGGGCTCCTTGCTCGGTGGGGAGCCTCCTTCTCCCTCTGCCTCTGCCTGCCATTCTGTCTGCCTGTGCTCGCTCTCTCTCCCAATCTCTCTCTGATAAATAAATAAAATCTTTAAAAAATTTTTTTTCATCCATTTATGATTTTATTTCTGGGTTCTCTGTTCTGTTCTAATGATCTGTGTATCTGTCATTTTGCCAATACCACGCTGTTTTAACCATTTTAAGTTTGTAATATAGTTTAAAATTGGGAAGTACGGTACCTCCAGCTTTGTTAATCTTACTTAATGTTGCTTTGGCTATTCAGAACCTTTAGTAGTTCCATATAAATTTTAGGATTGTTTATTCTAGTTCTGTGAAAAATGCCTTGGGAATTTTGATGGGGATTACATTGCATCTGTAGATTGTTTGAAAAGTATGAAAATTTTAACAATATTTTTCCTCGAATCTGTGAACACGGAATATCTTTCCATTTACTTATATCTTCAGTTTCTTTCATCAGTGTCCTATTTGCAGTATATAGTTCTTTTCCCTCCTTCATTAAATTTACTACTAAATATTTTATTCATTTTTTTTTGATGGGATTAAAAATAGGATTATTTCCTTACTTTCTCTTACTGATACGGTTCCCTTTTTTATTAATGACCAATAAAAACCCATGAGGAGAGAATAGAGGAAAAATAAAATGCAATAAAGTTAATGCCTGTAATATAACATTAAATCATGATTCAATGATGAGACTCATATAGAA
Organism: Mustela lutreola; assembly: GCF_030435805.1. NCBI lineage: Eukaryota > Metazoa > Chordata > Mammalia > Carnivora > Mustelidae > Mustela > Mustela lutreola. The sequence goes on along the minus strand of NC_081294.1, from coordinate 118,739,468 downwards.
GATTGAATTAATTTTTACCATAATTTACTATAACTTTACTATAAGCAAAAATGGCCATTCACCCTTCACAGAGAAAAAAATTATATGGGTCCTCATGCTTATCTAATGTAGATAATAGCCATTTATTTATTTACTAAAAATCTCTGAAGAAGTAAGAAGCATCATTTTAAAGAAAACAGTACATATTGTGTAGCAAATGTTACTGTTGTTTTTAGCAGAAGGGTCTCTATATTATTTGACTTTACTGAAGGTACCGTGTAGTACACATAGTCTCTCAATTTAATTAGAAGGTTTGTAATGCAATGTCATTTTCATTATAGGCAGAATTTATGCATCCAAATATAACTTCCTATATAACATTGAAATTTCATTTTAATGCCATTTACCATAAAGCACAACCTGGAAAAAAGCAGGGATGTCTTGGATCCCCTCCAAGGGGGCATTGGTGCTGTAATCTCAAGATTGGGCCCTGTGGCTTGTTTTCCTCTATATACCCACTACCCATCAATGTCTGACATATAGGCACTTAGAAAATGTTTGGACTAAACAATGGTATAATTTTTTGTTTTGTTTTGTTTCTCTTTTTTGTCCTCATGTGAGTGATTATTGAAGGGCTTAAAGCTACATGCCTGAACAAATTTCAAAAAGTCTGCCATAGTGTTGTGGGTAGTATTGGTTTTCATTTCTTAGATGGACACAAAAGAAAAATATGTAGGCTGTTGCATTTTTATTTGTTTCTTTTAAAATCTTTTTAAATGTGAAAATATGTTAAAGATCAAAATAATGAACAGTGTCTTATTTCTTCTTTTTACCATACTTTTCCAAAATAAATGTGAATAGTGCATGACTCCTTAAAATTATTTCTGTGGAATAGATATAGCTCCTTTTAATGAGAGTCCTATTAATACAAAAGCCATGAAGAATGAGCAAATTCCATTTTTAACCAAATATACAGTTAAAATTATGTTTCTTATATTTCCAGAAGCTTTTAACAATCATATTTTTTATGATCATTTTACTCAAAGGATTGAGTTCCTGAGAATAGTAGACCTCTCAACAGATTAGAAGAAAAACCTGCATTATCTTGTCATTTTAGTATTTGGAACCTAGCACCTGTATTTTTTTTGAAAAGCATTTAAAGAATTTTTGAATTATTTTGTATTTTTTCATAATAGTATATTCTTTTCTCTGGAAAAACAACATTTGAAGTTAAGTACTTACCTCAAGAAAATGTCTGTGTTTCATTTTTTTAAAATATATTTATTTATTTATTTGCCAGAGAGAGAGCACAGAGGAAATGACAGGCAGAGGGAGAGAAAGAAGCAGGTTCCCATTGAGCAGAGAGCCCGATGTGGGACTCGATCCCAGGACCCTGGGACCATGACCTGAGCTGAAGGCAGAGACTTAACCCTCTGAGCCACCCAGGTGCCCCTCATTTTTAATTCAATTCAGAATTGACTGAGCTCTCAACAATTTCAGAAGACTTTACCAGTCAGTTGGTCAGTCAGTCAATAAATGTTTAGTACACACTTAGAATGTGCCAGGCAATGTTCTAGACACTGCGATGGGACACAGCAGTAGACACAGCGAAGTTCCTGACCTGAGGGAGATTACATTTTAGTCGAAGCATATGGACAATTAATAAGCAAGCCAAAAAAAAAAAGCTAGTAAATAACAAAACAAACAAATAAATGATTTCAGTTGCTAGTTAAGTGTTGTGTTATGACAAACATTTAAGATGACAGTGGGTTGAAGAGTGACTGGGCAGGAAGTGAGAGAGCAGCGTGACTCTCCTTGAACTAATTGTTCTCCCTGTTTGAGGCTACTTGGTTCTGTTACCACTACTGCCCACCATTGAACTATTTGAGAACAACATGCTTTCTTTGTACCACAGAGCAATATAATATCACCAACAGAGTCATTTTCTGTGGGAGAAGTGAATGCAAATACACTAGTCCCACCACACTCCTTGCCCTTTCTCTTGTGCTCACCGGATGTAAAAGATGAAACTTCCCACCTGTTCTCTACCTCCAGCTACACAATGTGGTATTCCCTAAGACATGCAAGGAGAATCAGATGCTAGGCAGAAAGAAAACAAAAACCATGTGTTCACTATAGGCATTAAATAGAAATATTTGATGGTGACACCATGTTTAAATGGATAAAAGAGAGAACATTAAGTTTTCTGTTACCAGTAAATTCTGACTGTCAAGCTGATCTGTAATTTGGTTCAGTTCAGTTTATACTTTATATATTTTATACATGTATATCCCTACATATATGAATGTATATAATATATACCTGTAATCATTTATATGCAAATGATATTAACCAGAAAACAAGCTCTTGGAATATATCTAGAGAGTAAAGAACATAAAAATCTAATATTTCTGGCATGGAGGTTCCTCAAAAGTTAAAAATAGAAGTACCTTATGATCCAGCAATGGCACTACTGGGTATTTACCCAAAAAATACAAGAACACTGATTCAAAGGGATACATGCAGCCCTATGTTTATAGCAGCATTATTTACAGTAGCCACGATATGAAAGCAACCCAAGTGTCCATCAGTTGATGAATGAATAAAGAAGATGTGGTATATATATATATATATATATATATATATATATATATATATACATACACACACACACAGTGGAATATTTTTCAGCTATAAAAAGGAATGAAATCTTGGCATTTACAACAACATGGATGGAGCTGGAGAGTATAATGCTAAGTAAAATAAGTCAGTCAAAGAAAGACAAATATGGGGTGCCTGGGTGGCTCGTGGGTTAAAGCCTCTGCTTCCAACTTGGGTCGTGATCCCGGGGTCCTAAGATTGAGCCCCGCATTGGGCTCTCTGCTCAGCAGGGAGCCTGCTTCCTCCTCTCTCTCTGCCTGTCTCTCTGCCTATTTGTGAAACAAGAGAAGGCACCTGGGTGACTCAGTCAGTTAAGCATCTAACTCTTGATTTGGGCTCAGGTCATGATCTCAGGGTCGTGAGATCAAGCCCCACATCAGGCTGTACACTGGGCTTGGAGCCTGCTTGGGATTCTCTTTCTCCTACTTCCTCTCTCTTTCCCCTCCCTAGCTCACACTCTCTCACTCTCTCGGTCTCTAAAAAAACAAAGTAAACAATTAAAGAAAAAAAATGAGAGAGAGAGAGAAAATAAGAAACAGACTCTTAATTATAGAGAAGAAACTGATGGTTACCAGAGGGTAGGTGGTCAGGGGAATGGGTGGAATAGGTCAGAGGATTAAGGAGGGCCCTTGTCATGATGAGCAAAGGGTGATGTATGGAAGTGTTGGAATCACTGTATCGTACACCTGAAACTAATACAAGCTGTATGTTAACTAACTGGAATTAAAATAAGAACTTTTTTTAAACCTTCTTATCTGAATATTAGTTTTTCAGATTAGTATTTCCATTCAGTATTAATATTAATGGAAATTATTATTTCTGTTTGGAGGGTACTTTAGAATGTATAAAATATTTCCACATATTCATTTCATGGGGTCTTCAAGAACAATAATGTGAAATAGGTACTATTATTATCTTCATTTTATATGTGAAGAAACTGAGACTCAGCCTAGAGATTTGCACAGAATCATAAAGCCGGGAAGTGTTAGAACTAGGTGTCTGGGAGCTATGTCTGAGGCCGCTGTGTTTTCCACTATACTACAGCTACAAATAGACAGTTTCAGGAGGAAGCAAACACAAAAAGTAGTCAGAAAGTTGATGGGATTGTGATTCTGATGCTATGGCTAACACATGAGTGAGAAAGTCATCAACATTGTCTTTTAATAACAGAAGGCTATAGGGATAGAGAACAGAAAAATGGATCTCAGATTCAGCTTGAAGATTAATGAATGATTTTTATTATTTTTTTTTTTAAATTTTATTTATTTATTTGACAGAGAGAGAGATCACAAGTAGGCAGAGAGGCAGGCAGAGAGAGAGAGGAGGAAGCAGGCTCCCCGCTGAGCAGAGAGCCCGATGCGGGCTCCCAGGACCCTGAGATCATGACCTGAGCTGAAGGCAGAGGCTTTAACCCACTGAGCCACCCAGGCGCCCCTAATCAATGATTTTTAAAAGCAAAGTTTCTAAACAGCAAAGTGACTATGATGAAAGTTTTGCACTTATCAAGGAAGGACTGATTTTTTCTTTTTTAAAGGAGGGTCCTCATGCCAAGAGCATGTTCAAGTAATTCTGAGAACACATTGGCATTAGCAGTTCAGCGGGTAGTCGAGATGAGTAATAAGTTTGGGGAAACGTGAGGATGCTAAAAGGAATGAAGACAACACAGTAGAAATATAATGATACCAAAGAAAGGAAAAATACTTTCCTCATGTGATGTTCCAAACACTAAGCTTTCTAAAGTAGAAAGTAGATTTCTGTAATCTCTTGGGGAAGGAAGTATGGACACAAGGAAGGGAAGGTAATGTCAAGCAAAGAGAGACAGACATCATAGCAAATGCTTCCCCTGCCCTCTCTGCTACTTATTATTATTATTACTAGTGACTGAATGAACACAGAAAGGACCATAGGCTTCACCGCAGGACACCTCCAGATTTTTGCTCTTACATGAAGCCCTTGCTGTGGTCACAGCACAACACAGAAAGCTGCTCAGAATCATTCATTTTCCTTTTTTTTTTTTTCCCCTGTTTTCTTATTTTCTGAATGACACTAGATATATGCTTTTCAAGGACAAAAACAGAAATGTCTCATTCACACCTAGCACAGTGCCTAGCATATAGGAACAACTCCATAAATTTTTATTGAACTGAACTAAACTATCCTAAAATGCAGAATCAGGAGACCCTGAGTCACTCACTCTCAGATACTCAAAAAAAGCCAAAAACCTGAGTTTGAATCTAGACACTGCTACTTGCCAATTTGGTTACTTTGGGCAGTTTGCAGTGTAACCTCTCCAAGTCTCAGTTTCCACATCCATGATTTAGAAGAACATGGTTAGTTTCTGCCCTACTAACCACACTGGTTTATTAGAGGATAGAATCTGAAAGTACTTGTGAAGATAAACCAGAAGTTACCAAGTGCTATACAAAAAAAAAAAAAAAAGTGTCTTTAAAAAAATAATAATTAAAAAATAAAATAAAAAGGGTCTTTTTCCTGTGGAAACAATAGTGCCAAAATGTTTCCATGGTTAGCAGGTTTTTTGGTCAAACCTAAATGCTGGATTCCAGAAAGGTAAGCAGGCCTCTTATGAGCAGGTCTTCTCAATATCTTACACTTAGAAGTTAGTATTGTCAAAGTAGGAGAAAGGGGTAAAATGGGGATGAATGTCTTTTTTTTTTTTTTTTTTTTTTTTTTTTTGTATAATCAAAAGAAAACCTCCTGGGGCACCTGGGTGGCTCATTGGGTTAAAGCCTCTGCCTCTGGCTCAGGTCCTGATCCCACCGGGGTCCTGGGATCAAGCCCCGCATCAGGCTCTCTGCTCAGTGGGGAGCCTGCTTCCCTCTCTCTCTGCCTGCCTCTCTGCCTGCTTGTGATCTCTGTCTGTCAAATAAATAAGTAAAAATCTTTAAAAAGAAAGAAAGAAAGAAGGCCTCCAGTTCATGTAAGTCGTACCAAAACATTCCAGCAATACTAGTCACCCTCCTTCTTCAGGCAGGACCACATGGCAGGTACAAACTGCACTAAACGTTTGTCATCTTCAGAGCTCATCACAAATTGCAAAGTAGGTATTATTGCTATTAGTTCCATTCTTACAGATGAAGGAGAGACTACAGAATGTGCCCAAGGTTACAGCTTATAAATGGGATTTTACTATTAAGGAAATGCGCACTGAGAAACAAGTGACTTAGAACAGTATTTGCTCTTTTTTACTTTTCTCTTTTTTTTTCAGCCTGTTCCAACTCTAGCTGATACTGTATTTCCTCTAGACCATAATTTTCCAAAGTGTGTTTTGTGAAATAGAAGTCCAGAAAACGGTCCCAAGAAAACTCATTGGCCAAATATGTTTGGGAGATAGTGCACATTGAAATCCTCCCTTGTGGGGTGCCTGGCTGGCTCAGTGGGTGGAGTATGCAACTCTTAAACTTGGGGTTGTAAGTTTGAGCCCCATGTTAGGTGTAGAGATTACTTTAAAAAAATCTTTTTTAAAAGAAAGAAAGAAAGAAAGAAATCCTCCTTTCTGTATGTCACAGTGCACACTAGCACACTGATACCTCCTAGCAAGGCTGCAATAAGGACCTTTCCTTTGAACATAACCTTCAATCAACAGCTGTTGGTAGCCCACAAAGCCAGCGGTCCACAGAATAAACTTTAAGAAAAGTTAAATGTTGAATAAGCTGAACAGTAAATGCAAGAATTATTATGCCAGTCATTATGCCACTACGCCAAGAGACATGGAACACAATCCTCTCCATAAAATATATGTATAATTATTGGAAATATACAATCTGATAATTTTCCTAAATGTGTTCAACCAATTTCCTAGAGATCCTTCAAAATAATTCTTTCTGAACTGTGACAGCAACTGATATTATATTATAATGAAAGATAACAGAAATTCAGGTCATTTTTTTCATGTAAGAAATTGTACTGTAATAAATGATTGAATTTATTTCATGGTACTGAAAATTATCATCCCAATTACTAAATATTAGTTTAAATTGGTGATTTTAAACCAATGTAATAAGCATTTCTACTTGGAGGAGAAGCCAGTAATAGTCAAAACTACTTTCCATTTCCTCTTCTAAAACCAGAAGAATGAAGAACATTAATTCATTTAGTCCTATCAGACTAGGGTTCTCCAATTACTTAGAGTTATTTAAAACTTTTGAGTGAGGCCAGTTTGGTCCCAGACTGTATTTGAACTTCAAATACCTTTTGAATCAACTCAAATTAAAAATACTACATTTTCTCCTTTTATTCTTGGAAAACATTAGGTACATTGCCTGTTTTTGTTACTTCATTGTCATATATTTTTTTAAAATGTCAGAGTTTAAATTATTATTATATGCCCATTAGTTCTGCTGCCTTGGGATGTAATGACTCATATTAGGAGTCTATGTAATAAAAAGGGTTGGTGAGTTTTTACTGAACTGTCCTTTTGGGACTATAATTTTTAACATTCTCTGGAAGCTTCTCAAATCCTTCAGTGATAAAGTGCACATACAGTAGTGTCTTTATCATTGACAAGTTGTTAAGAACCAGAACTGTCTCTTACCTGTAAATGTTGAACATAACACCATGTTGATCTGACATATTCCTTACTTAGAGAGTCACCAGGAATACATGATTAGAATGTCACCATCTTATAACCAAATAAGGTGATTTTGTAATCTTATTAATGGTAATTTTAGGTTTTCTCTGCAGGTTAGTAGATGAGTTCGTCTTTTTGAGGTAGAGTTACCAAACACCATCCAATTAATACAGACATATTCTTTTGCTAAATTTTAAATCATTGAGAACTATGGAAGAAGAAAAAGGGCAGTGTAGACTAATGAGCTATATAATCTATCTCCATAGATTTTTTTTTTTTTTACTTGTTCTTATACTTCACGTAAATGCCATTTAGAGCATGTACTTTTTTGTGTTTGGCTTCTTTTACCTGAGATTCATCCAGATTGATATTTATATCACTAGGTCATTCATTTTAATTACTAAGTAGTATCCACTTTATGCATGTATCACAATTTTTACACCCTCCTGTTGATGGACATCTGGGCTGTGTCTAATTTTTTACATTATAAATAAAGCTTTTTTTAAAGATTTTATTTATTTTGACAGAGAGAGAGATCACAAGTAGGCAGAGAAGTAGGCTCCTCGCTGAGCAGAGAGCCTGATGTGGGGCTCGACCCCAGGGACCCTGAGATCATGACCTGAGCTGAAGGCAGAGGCTTAACCCACTGAGCCACCCAGGCACCCCTATGAATAAAGCTTCTATGAACATTTTCTTAAATGCCTTTTTGTAGTCATTTGTTTTCTTATCTATTGGATCAATAGCTAATAATACGAGTGCTAAGTCATGATGTAGATATATATATATATGTATATATATTTTTTATTAAAATCTACCAAACATTTTTACCAAAGTGACTATACCATTTTGTAATCCTATGAGAGCTCTAGTTGAGTTGCGGCACATCCTCACCAACACTTGTGTTGCAGCTTTTCTAATTTTAGTTTGAGTTGGAGTAACTAACCCATTTAAATTTCATGTAGCTATTAATATCATTATTTATGTCTCCCCTATTTGTCAATGTTTCTTGTTCTTTTATTTTTTTTATTTTAATTGCTCTAAAAGTCATTTTAGTACGCCTTTTTGTGTTATTTTTAATAGTTGCTCTAGGGATTAAGTGTTGATCCTTACCATAGTCTACTTAAAATTAATATTGTACATTTTCATATAAAATGTAAGGAGCTTACAACACTGTAATTCCATTTATCCTTCTATCCTTGTATTGTTGTTGTCATGTATTTTATTTTATTTTAAAGTTTTATTTATTTAAGTAATCTCTACACCCAACATGGGGCTGAAACTCACGACCTTGAGATCAGGAGTCACATGCCCCTGTTGGCATATATTTTAAATCCATGTACCCTAAAACCATAAAATACGTTGTTATAATTTTTTCATTAAAGATTCTACCGTAATAATAAATAAATAAATAAATAAATAAATAAGATTTTATTGTATATTTTTTAATTAATGGAAGAAAAAATGGTCTTTGTTTTTGCCCTTACGTTTACCATTTCCATTACTGGGCATATGTTGTAGATTAAAGTTTTATCTGGTGTTCTTTCCCTCTAGCCTACAGAACTTCCTCTGGGTTGTATATCTTCTAGTGCAGGTCTGCTGACCACAAATTCTCCCTTTTATCACTTACCTGAAAATGTCTTTATTTCACCTTTTTTTTTTTACATTTTAATTCCAGCGTAATTAACATTATTTCACTTTAATTTTTTAATAGTTGTGAAAGGTTTATTTTTTTAATTTTTTATTATGTTCAGTTAGCCACTGTATAATAGTACATCATTAGTTTTTGATGTAGTGTTCAATAATTCATGAGTTGCAATTAACACCCAGTGCTCATCACAACATATGCCTCCTTAATACTCATCACCCAGCTACCCTATAGTCTCCTTCTCTCTGAAACCCTCAGATTGTTTCCCCAGATTCCTAGTCTCTCACTGTTCGTCTCCCTCTGATTTCTCCCACTTCAGTTTTCCCCTCCCTTCCTCTATGCCTTCCTCCATGCTCATTCCACAAATGAGTGAAACCATATTATAATTGTGTTTCTCTGCCTGATCACTTTAATTTTTAAGACTTTTTTCCTGTTTGGAAATAGAGTTCTGGGTTGATGAGGTTTTGTTTTTTTTTTTCTTTCAGTTTTTTAAAGTTGTCATTTCATTGTCTTCTGACTTCCCTTGTTAGTGATGAGAAATCAACAGTGCTCTGTATCATTATTCTGCTATATATATATTGTTTGTTTTTTACTGCTGCTCCTTGCAAGATTTTTTTTTATCTTTGAGTAGTAGTAGTCTTATTATGTATGATGTGTCTATATGCTTTTAATTCTGTATATCCTATTCAGCATTTGGTGGACTTCTTTGATTCATAAATTAATGTTTTTCACCTAATTTGGGATTCATGGATATTATTAATTCAAATGTTTTTCCTTCCCTATTCCCTTTTTCTTCTCCTCTGGGACTCCAATTGCACAAAAATTAAGTGGCTTTATGTTGTCTCACAGGTCACCCAAGCTTTGTTTCTTCCTTTTTTTTTTTTTTTTTAAGCCATCTTTTTTCTTTCTGATCTTCGGCTTGGATGATTCCTGTTGATGAGTTTTCAAGTTCACTGAAGCTTTCTTCTGCTTTCTCCAGTTAGGTATTAGTCCATCCAGTGAATTTTCCTTTCAGATATTATATGTTATAGTTCTAGTATTTTTACTTGGCTTTTTTCCTAAGTTTTTGATTTGTTTGCTAAAATATCTTTCACTCATTAGAGCCATTTCTTTACGTTCTTGAACATATTTACAATAGTTGCTTTAAAGTTTTGGTTTGCTAATTCCAAAGTCTGGGTCATCTTTAAGTCCATTTCCATTGTTCTGTCCCACAACCCCCACCCCTTCACTTTGGATCAAAGTTTGTGCTTTTTTTTTTTTTCTTGCGTATCTAGTAAGTTTTTATTATATGGACATTATGGTATGAGCTGTTGGGTTTTTAGATTCCATCAATGACTGAATTTCTTCAGATGTGATTTTGTACTTTCTTATGGTGAGTTTTCCCCTTAGTTTTAGGGTAAACCCTTAGACCTAGCACATTATCTTTACTCTTCCTGGGTTTCACAGTGGAAAGACCAAGTCTTAATCCAGCTTCTCTAATCTGACGAGACTCAAACTCTAAACTTTCTCTTTCGTGGTGTGCAACAGCTTAAATCTCTGTTCGTCTTATTCAACTTCAGTTTCAGTCTTCTCCCTGCAACTACAGTTCAGAATTCACCTGAAAAACTAAAAGTTATTTGTACACAGATTTTGAATTTCCCCCTCTGGTTGACTCCTTCTTTTTTTTTTTTTTTTTTAAGATTTTATTTATTTATTTGACAGAGAGAGATCACAAGTAGGCAGAGAGGCAGGCAGAGAGAGAGAGGAGGAAGCAGGCTCCCTGCTGAACAGAGAGCCCGACGCAGGACTCGATCCCAGGACCCTGAGATCATGACCTGAGCCGAAAGCAGTGGCTTAACCCACTGAGCCACCCAGGCGCCCTGACTCCTTCTTTTTACCTCCCAGGATTACATTCCTGGTTTCTAGCTGTTCTGGTATCCCCAACTCCATCTCTGGACACTGCAAGCCAATAACTGCAGCCTTTTGCTTGGATTTTTTTTTTTAATTTCTTTTTAGCATAACAGTATTCATTGTTTTTGCACCACACCCAGTGCTCCATGCAATACGCGCCCTCTGTAATACCCACCACCTTGTTCCCCCAACCTCCCACCCCCCGCCCCTTCAAGACCCTCAGATTGTTTTTGGGAGTCCATACTCTCTCATGTTCACCTCCCCCTCCAATTTCCCTCAGCTCCCTTCTCCTCTCCATCTCCCCATGTCCTCCATATTATTTGTTATGCTCCACAAATAAGTGAAACCATATATAAGTGACTACCCTCTACCTTACAGAAAGAATTTTTTTGGGTGAAGAGCTACCCAACTATTTGAAAGGTTTAATCTCCTTCAGTTTCTATCTGCTTTAGGTTGGTCTTCAATGCCATCAAATAGCTGTATGTTGGAATTTGTCCAGAGTTTATCATTGTTATGGTTAACTGATTACTAGAATAAGAACCCTCAGTATGATACTTCTTAATGTATTTGTATTGAAATATGGTTAATTTTTATATTCTTTAAGTAATACATTTTATAAACCAACAAATATGTATGCTTATATATAGAAAAAAATGTCTGAAATAATATATTCCAGTTTGTTATTTTGTTATTTCTGGTTAGTAGGATTGCTGGTAATTTCCGTGGGTTTTTTTGTTTGTTTGTTTGTTCTTACTTATTTGTGTTTTCTACTTTTTCCTACGACAAACATTGTTTAAACAGTAAAATCCTTTTTTTGCTCTCCTAGGCAAATGGTTTATTTATCATTACTCTTTATAATATTTATTATGATTCTTTGTAATCTTTGATACATTTAATATTACAATTTCACTAGATTAAGTGTGTGAAATCCTAGCAGTGTATATATATGGCAAACATTTCATTTTCTAGGCTTTTAGGGATACAGAAATTGGGACAAATCAAAGTCAAATGGCTTATCTAGAATTTCATGCATATTGATAGAGTAGCCAGAAATAGATCTTAAATTTTAAGTCCCTCAGTTCAGCTGTGTAAACTATTTCTAAGACATTAGCAACAATGTATGCAGTTAATTCCATATTTTCTAATGCATATGAAAGAAAATCGTCATAGTTGACTATAAGCCTCAGACATTTTAGAAACTTGACTTAGTCACTGATTTCAGTCTCCTCTCCATCAAATAAATATTTTACTAGATTTCCTAGCTAATAGAATACTTGACTGATTTTTTAATTTTTAATTCAGATAACCTTCCAAAAGCTAACAAGAAAATCCCAGGAAGGCTTGCCTTGAAATAGGAATTTTCTTCTTTCTGAATTGCAAGCTTCTTTATAAAATGGAATCACATGGATATTTGATATCCAAATGGATATTTGTTACAAACTGGTAGATAAGCAGGAATATTTTAATCATATTCTTGTGTTTTTATGCAGATAATTGACTAAAAATATCAGACCTTAGTAATGGAATTAGTGTTGTCATTCTAAAGTTTCAAATTAAAACCAAACGAAACTGTCTTTTTAAACATCTGTAAAAATGGAAATAAAGAAATAATTATTAAACCTTCATAGTTTTCATTCTGTGATCCTGGACTAGATTCTGTACTAGACAGTAAAAGTGCCGTATGGACAACTGGCAAAATTGGCAAACAAATAATGGTAGAGTAAAAAAGTATCCTATAAATGTAAAATCTGAATGTGATAACTGTAGTTGCATAGGAAAATTTCGTTGTTGGTAGCAAATACATACTAAAAGGCATGTTATTAGCATGCCTCTCAAATAGTTCAGAAAAAAATTATATTTGTGTATATGCATGTGTATGTATATATACAAAGTAGAAGAGTAAATAACGAAAACAAATACGATAGATATTTTTTAAAATGGAAATCTGAGTTAAAGTTATTTAGGAGCCAGTCTTATTATTTTTGTGACTTTTTTGTGACTCTGAAGTTATTTTTAAAGCAAAGTTTATTTTTAAATTTAATACTTCTGGGTTCATTTTCTTAGCATACATGCAAATCAGTGCTTTTCATTTCTCAATCAAAAACATCAGAATCATATCACTAAACATAATTTATCACTAAATTTTATGATACTTTTAATAAAAGAAAATTTGGAACTTGAACTGCTAACCAAAAGAATATCTTCATGTTTGAATTTACTTGCAAAATAGTGATGGTCTTAGGAACGTAGAAATAGAGAAAAAATACTGACTGAATAGAAAACTTTTTATTAAGAACAACATAGTTACAAATGAATTTTATTTCCAAAGTTGTTTTAAATGATAATTGTTCATTAAAATATCCACTCAAATTGTGTATGTTTTCTACCATATGTAACACTGTAATTAAGCATCTGTCAACATTTCTAGCGGTTTTAAATTTGTATAGTCTTGCTCTGGGGCCTAAAACTTCACTACTTAAATGGTTTAACCAGAGACTTCATTAAAAAACAAGAATTTTTTTCTTTCTTTTTGATAGGTTACTGAATAATACAAGAATAACTGTCACTATATAGATTAAAAAATATGAAGATTATTTTTTCCCCTTGTGAAAATCTAAAATAGTTTTAATCCCCAAGTTTTAGTTTGCCTTGTGAGATTAGTCCAGTCACTTTTAGGGTAATTTTTCAATAGTCATCTGAGAGCAAATGCTTGTCTTCCCTCAGTCAAGACACATCCAGGGTGCTTTTTTTTTTTTTTTTTTAAGATTTTATTTATTTATTTGACAGAGAGAAATCACAAGTAGATGGAGAGGCAGGCAGAGAGAGAGAGAGAAGCAGGCTCCCCGCTGAGCAGAGAGCCCGATGCGGGACTCGATCCCAGGACCCTGAGATCATGACCCGAGCCGAAGGCAGCGGCTTAACCCACTGAGCCACCCAGGCGCCCTCCAGGGTGCTTTTTTAGCAAAAAAGATAATGATATGGATATAATGAAAGAACAGATACACAGATTTTTTAAACATACTGGGCTAACCTATGACATTAGTAGTTATTTCTCTACTGAATTAGCTGTTTCCATAGCATACCACTGTGACATGGGTCATCATTTTATTTGGTGACATGGCTCCTATGTTAACTTCTCTGTTTAATACCCACCTTTAAAAATCTAACCAGGGGGGCGCCTGGGTGGCTCAGTGGATTGAGCCACTGCCTTCGGCTCGGGTCATGATCTCAGGGTCCTGGGATCGAGTCCCGCATCGGGCTCTCTGCTCAGCAGGGAGCCTGCTTCCTCCTCTCTCTCTCTGCCTGCCTCTCTGCCTACTTGTAATCTCTCTCTGTCAAATAAATAAATAAAATCTTTAAAAAAAAAAAAAAAAAAAATCTAACCAGGAAAACTGGGCCTAGGGTGCCTAGGCGGCTCAGTCGTTAAGCATCTGCCACGGCTCAGGTCATGATTCCAAGGTCCTGGAATTGAACCCAGAATCAGGCTCCCTGCTCAGCAGGAAGTCTGCTTCTCCCTCTCCCACTCCCCCGCCCACTCAAATAAATAAATAAAATCTTTAAAAAGAAAAAGAAAACTGGGTCTTATAGCAAGTTTTCATCTGGCTTTAAAAGATTAAATTCATGAGGCAATGAGGAAAGGAGAAGAATGTTGATGGAAATTAAATAGAAAAATGCATTAAATGTTTGCATTCTTTTTTGCCTGTGGTATACTGGTTACCTACTGGTAAGAAGGTGCTTCCAGTTTGGGCTATTCTCTTGCTGAAGCTTCCACATATTCTAGTCTTATTCCCCTCTGGTCAACAGGGGTAATTGTGAATGTTCCTGAACCCTCTTTACAGGATCCAGTCTGTACTGTGATATGTAGGGAATATTTATCCTATAAAACTAGGTGAATCATTTAGCATTCAAACCCATTCTTTGATCTAGTTGAGCTTACCAGCTCAGGAAAAGAGCATGAAAATGGAAAAAAGAATCTTGAACCCAAATGTCGTCTTAAAGTCTGCATTGGCATACCAGCAATACTCTCCTTTTCCCACTTAACCTACTGAAACAAGAAGTAACGCCGTAGGGCTCATTACTTTAAGAATAAAGTAAGGGATCAGCTACCTTAAACTGGAATCAAGTATTGGCTTATACCCTAGTTACCCTGTGTTGTAGACCTTAATAGTCTGGCATTTGGACTCCACTCTTTCAGGGGATATTTATGCAGAGGCTTTTAGGTGTCAGGCATGGCCCTAGGCAATAGGAATAAAGGGTGAACAAAACGAAGTCCCTGCCTTTGTAGAGCTTATGTTCTTATTTACTGGCACTGTGACCTTTCGCAAGCACCGTAACCTCTTCAGACTGCAGTTTTTCACCAGCACAAGGGCAGCACCATCTGCTTTGCAAAAATTATTCCCAGGTTTACATGAACTAGTGTGATAAGGTGCATAGTCCGGTGCCAGGAACACAGGAAACAGTTAATTTTAATTTTTACTTTTTTTTTTAAAGATTTATTTATGTATTTGAGTGAGAGAGAGAAAGAGAGAACAAGAGAGAGGGAGAGAGAATCTGAAACAGACTCCGTGCTGAGCTCAGAGACGGAGGTGGGTCTTGATTCCACAACCAGGAGATCATGACCTGAGCCAAAACTGAGAGTCAGATGCTTAACTGACTGTGCCACCCAGGCACTCCTTAACTTTTGTTTCTTAATGATGATAATAGTTACTAGGAATACATATTACAACCATACTACCAACTTTAAACCTCCTAGCTTAAAAATGAATTTTTAAAATCCTCCACATTCTGTGGGCTATTTTTTTTTTAAGTACTAGGTCCAGCATGGTTCTTGAACTCATGACCCTGAGACCAAGAGTTGCATGTTCCACTGACTGAGCCAGCCAGGGCACCCCTCTATGGGCTATTTATTAGTAATGATATGTAGCTACAGTAATACCTAAGCTGAAAGTTTTACAGATGTGCTCTCCCACATAGGACCTTTATATTTACTTATTCATCAGTTAAAATGAAATGAGTGGTTTTTTGTTGGTTTTTTGTTTTTTGTTTTTGTTTGTTTGTTTGAGCAAATCTTGGCCTTTTCTTCCCCACAGGCACTCCCTTAGCCCCTATTTCTTGTAAAGGAAATATCTGTTCGGGCACCTAACCTAGTTGGACTTCATAACCTCTGGGATAGCTATAAAAGCATATTGATGACCCCAAAATAGCAAACATAATGTCGTCCAAGTTCTAGTAAGGAAATTAAAGTATTACCAGACAGCATGAGTGCACTTCAAGACTTGGAGGTTGAAGTTAACAACCTCAGACTTTCTGTTGTTCAAATCTTACTGGGCAAAAATATAGATAATACAATTATCAAAAAAATAATGGAGTTGTATAAAGGAGATACAGTCCATCCATTCCTTTAGATGGGATTAATTTTTCTCTTGAACAAGCCAGACTATTACAGACTATCAGGTCACCTGAAACACATTATTTCCATGTCCTCTGAGTGATTTCTCCCAAGTTACTCTGTAGTGTTGTAGCATAAGTCTTGCACTAAGGACATAAGTGTAAAAACAGCTATTCTTCATACCTGGTTTGCTTTTACCACCTAGGTACAGTGCATCGTCATCTGCTGTATAACCTTCTTTGTATTGGTTAATAGGAAGTTCAGTCAAATTTTGGTCGCCGTCCATCAGTTGTACATGTCTTTAAGCTAGTTGGCCTCATGTATTCATCTCGCCTTCTCCCTGCCTTTATCCTGTTTTTCTAACTCCTTTTACTCTTCATTCCTTTTTCTTCTCTTCTGCTATAACCTATATATACAAGTCATCTCAGACGCTTTTTTCAATAACAGATGTGGATAAGTAACTATTAAACAAGCAAAAGTAACTCTGCTACTATTTTCTTACATAATGACACTATTAAAATTTTTCACTATTAAATCACTATAAAGGCATATAACTTTTAACCTCTCTTTTCACAATTTGTAAATGTATTTTTCTAGTATATGGGTTATAGCATTCTTTATTAATGGGACTCCTAACACACTTTTGTCTTGATAATGTAGGTTTTCCTTCATTTGCAACTTTTAAAAAGGGAAGTTTTCCTGTCTTCATTTTTCTACTAATGGATATAAATTATTGACCCAGAAGCTTTGAAATCTGACTAACTAAAGACATCTTATTTTCAATAATCAGCATCTTTCTTTTTTACTGTGTGGATTAATCCTCCACCTTTGTTAACCTTGCAAGTGGATCCACGGGCTTTTTCATCAGTATGACTTTTTAAATTTTGTCTGGAATAGAAGTAAAATAATAGATTCTCTCCACGTATCAATGATACCCAATGGATAGATTTGATATTCTTTGGGAAATAATGCCTAGCCATTGCTACTTTAACAAGATCCAAGTAATAATTCTCACCCTGATTTTAAAATACTTGGGGGAGGAGGAGCCTGGGCGACTCAGTCAGTTAAGCACCCAACTCTTGATTTTGGCTCAGGACATGATCTCAGGATCCTAGTCTTGAGCCCACTCACTGTGGAGTCTGCTTAGGATTCTCTCTTCTGCTCTCTCTGCCCCTCCCCCAGCTCAGACTCTATATATAAAATAAATAAATAAAATATTTAAATAAGTAAATATTGGGAGCGGGGGAGCCTGGGTGGCTCAGACAGTTAAGCATCTACCTTCAGCTCAGGTCATGATCCCAGATCCTGAGATCGAGCCCCACATCAGGTTCCCAGCTCAGTGGGAAGCCTGCTTCTCCCTCTCCCACTCACCCTCCTTGTGTTCGCTCTTCTGCTGTGTCTTGCTCTGTCAAATAAATAAATAAAATCTTAAAAAAAAAAAAAAAGTAAATACTGGGGGAAAGGACTTTCAATTATATTTATAATTAAATTTATAATGTTACTTAGAGCCAATATACAAAACAAAGAAGTGGGAATAATATGTACTTGTCAAATTCTGTAACACATGTAAAATATATTCTCCATCCATTACAGCATCTCACACCTCAATTAAAAGTATCTACAAACCTAGGGGCTCCTGGGTGCCTCATTCAGCCAAGTATCCAACTCTTGATTTTGGCTCAGATCATGATCTCAAGGTCCTGCTTCACTGGGCATGGAGCCTGCTAAGATTCTCTCTGTCCCTTTCCCCCTCCTCTCTCTCTCACTTTCTCTCTCAGAAAGAAAGAAAGAAAGAAAGAAAGAAAAGAAAAGAAAAGAAAGAGGGGAGAGAAAAGAAAAGAAAACAAAAGAGAAAGTTTTTACAAACCCAGAAGTAAATTTAATTCCTCAGAAGCTCCATGAGCAATAATGAAAGATTTCAGCCTCAAAGTCTTCTGGACAGTTGCACAAAAATCTATATGGAAAGCCCAGTTAGAGTTTTAAATGTTTTTAGGATAAAGTTCAGTGTAAGTACAGTAAGGATTATAATTATAAATAATCTTCATAACTCTTTCTAGTAATCATTAAGCCATATCTTGTTTTATTCAATCTTTATTATAAATCAGTCCCTAGTGGAACTTATTTTAAGTGCTCATGAATTTTCCCTATCCTGATTATCTGAAATATAATGTATTTAGTAATCAGTCCTGTCTAATATGTTTCCATGTCATTTTCTAAACTAGTCCATAGTAGGAATTTACTATGTTTATTTATTTGTGAATATATATATTTAACTAAAATCAGTGCATCTTTATCTTAATAGAAGATGTCATTCTTTATGTATTAATCCTGTTGTGCCAAGAAGTTCAGGATCCTCTAAAGATTCCTCCCATGTGCAAGGCAGTGGCATCCTGGGATTTTTTTTCCTTAGATACTCAGAGAGGAAATCTTTGGGGAAGAGAACTAGTAAGGAAATTAAGGTATTACCAGACAGCGTGAGGGCAACTCTAGACTTGGAGGTTGTTGAAGGTAACAAAAATAGTCTATTTCTACATTACTAACTAGGATGAAAAGAAATCACATTGTTAGGAACATAAATGATACTCTAGAAGCTGTCAGTGTCTGTTTTAAGGTAAGAGAAAGCTTTCATGACCAACAGTCAGTAACTAGATGACATGACCTGACAGAGCTAGGTCTTTTTTAAGTCTAACATCAAGAAATCAGTGAAAATAGAAAATGTTGTCATTTCATGCCAGCTTTATATTATTAATAATAATTTGCCTTATGTGATATTTTACTCATCTCAGTAGTTAGTGGTATAAATATATTTGAGGCTATTTTAAAAGTTTTCCTTAATTTATAACTGGAGGAAATAAAAGCTATAAGAATAAGAAAAGAATGAAGTTTTTCACATATGTTATGATCATTTATATAGAATATTCAAAACCTATAGATAAATCTTTTGGATGAAATGTATAACTTAGCAAGGTTGCTGGATACAAAATCATTATACAAAAGTCAATTGTATTTCTATATGCCAACAACAAGTATTTAAAGGTCTATTTATAGTAGTATCACCAAATATGCAGTACTAAAAAGTAAAGCTAAGACATATATCATGTTTGAAGATTCAGTCACTCAGCATAGTAAAGATGTTATTTCTCTCCAGATTGATGTACAGGCTTAACATAATTCCTGTCAAAATCCCAGCAAGATTTTTTTGTAGATATAAACTTCTAGAATCCCCAAAACCACTGTTACTTCTGGTACCAGTTGCAACTTGGTGTCCCTAAGACTACCTTCAGGTTTGATCATTTGCTGAAAGCTGTTCTACTCACAGTGAGTCTAGTATAGCAGAAGGAGGGTACATATTAAAATCAGACGAGGAAAAGACATGTAAGGCACAGTGTGGGAAAGTTCCAAGGATGAGTTCCCAGTGGGCCTCTTCAAGTCAAGTCACAAACAGTGCTGTCTTCTTTTAGCAACAGTGTGTGAGAAGACACACAGAGTATTGCAAATCAGGGAAGCTCACCTAAGCCTTGGTGTCCAAGTTTTTCCTGAAACTCGGTTATATTGACATGGTTGACCATCTGGTGGTACAATGACTCTGGAAAATAGTGGGCAGTTTCTTTAAAAACTGAACTTGTAACTAATATATAGCATGTGCACTCTTGAGCATTTAAACCAGAAAAATGAATATTATTGCACATAAAAATTTGTCCATGAATGTTTATAGCAGCTTTATTCATAATAACCCCAAAACTGGAAACAACCCAGAATAGTTAAACAAGCTGTATTACATCCATACCATGGAATACTACTCAGCAATATAAAGGAACAATTTCTTGATACAAAACAATCTGGCTAAATCTCCAAAGAACTAAGATGAGTGAAAAATCCAATCCCAAAATATTATATACTGTATAATTCCATGCATATAACTTCCTTGAAGTGACAAAATTATAGAAATGGAGAACAGATTAGTGAGGGAGGGGCCGGCAGAGAAGTGACCAGGGCTGTAAAAGACTAGAAAAAAACTAGACCACTCTCATATTATATTATGGTGTTTCGTCAATACTACTATTGACGAAAAGTATAAAAGGGGCACTGAATGAATCTGTTATTTCTTACAAGTGTTTATGAATCTATTTATCTCAAAATTATCTCAAAATAAAAAGCATACTTAATAGTTTAATTAATCTAAAAATGAAGTTCAAATTCTCTATGGAGAAAATGATAAAGCCTAATTAAGAAGCATAAAAAATGATCTAAATAAGTGGCAAAATATATAATGGTCATTGATTGGAAGACTCAGTATTGTAAATATATCAGTTCTCCCCAAATTGGACTATACGCTTAAGTGACTTGGACAATCTATAATGATTACTTTACTGTGTCCTCTTTCCTCTCTGCTTTCTTCCTCCTTCTGTTGGCTGCAAAACAAACGTATCTGCTTTTGAAAGACTGACAAAACAATACAAAGGATGGCGTGGTTACAAAAGTTCATATAGTAGTTTATCTATGTATTCTGAATACCAGTAGCACTTTGCTTTCCAAATTCACGAGTTTTTACTGCCATGATCTTCTGTATGACTCCTTTTCTCTAATTTCAAAGTGGGAATTATTGTTAAAATAGTGCAAAAACCACAGAAAAGGCTTATGATTTTATGCTTTATTTTATTTTAATAGCATTTAATAAGCATCAGTTTTCTGGTGAATTCTGTTTCAGGCAGTTGTCTATATAACAAACATCTATTAGTCCTCAACCATGATTTCTGGGATAAAATGTTTTGAAGCATTATCCCCCACCACCAAAGAATATGGAGATAAAGCAAGATATTTTTCATACATAAAATAACTAAACAGAACAAATAGATGACAGTACAGTATACACTATATAAAAATACCAAAACATAAAGGGAGTAGCTGCTATGGGGCAAAGCTAACCAAAGACAGCTTATTAGAGGAATAAATATTGAACTGGATCTTAAAGCAATCAGACATACATCTTCTGAAATATTTTACTATTTCAGTGTCCTATTAATTTGTAAATACTGACTATATGTGTGCAAAATGTCTGTATGCCTTTGGCCTGTTACAACCTCTCTTAACTTTAGATTTCTTACCTATGAAATAAAACTGTTGGATAAAATTTTATCCAGAGTCCTTTCCACGTCTTTACTTTTATATTTGGTATGTTTCTATCTGCATCTAAATTTAGATCAAGCCAACTACATCTTGGGAATACAAGCTCTCGAATAATTACAGTTAAAATTTTCTAAGAGTTCTCAGTTCTGACACTTATCTAAACCCCTTTTTGATGCTGGCAAATTGTATTTACTAGATAAGCACAACATTTTAGCTAAAGAGATCTGGAAGATACTTGAGTATTTGTCAGTGCTTATCAACTAGTCGCTAATGGACTGTGGATCATCACCTCATCAGTTTTTTGAAGAGAGCAAGAAAAACATTGTAACTTCCTTCAGCTTTTAGTTATAGAGTGCCCAACTGTCATTATATTCCAATTTTAAAGGAATTTCTTTCTTAACTCCAAAAGCTAACATATACTTCAACATAAGGTATATTTATCAATCTGCATTAAAAATGAGTGAAGTTTGACCGCAGCCTCTTCAGAACTTTACAATGATAATTTCTTCTCTGGCTGAACTTCAGAATCACAGATGTCCAGTCTGAGATTCTGAAAAGTTTTTAAAAATGTCAATTGAGCAGGGCCTTGGAGGATAGGGGATACTTACAGAAGAATTGGGAAATAAACTGAGAAAAGAAGCCTGGAGCCAGATAATAGAAAACTTTAAGGAATTTCTACTTGATTTAATAGGTTATGGAGACTGTTGGATATTTTTGAACAGAGAAAGAGGCATATGACACAAATGATACTTTAGAGTTTTTCATCTGGTAGCAAGTCAGGTACAAAATAAAGGAGAGGTTGAAGGCAATGAAATGAGTTAGGAGAAAGTTCAAAAACCTAAATGATGGATCATTAAATCTAGAGTGATAACAGAGGGATTGGAAAGGGAGAGGAGATTGGAAAAACTTTGCTGTCAAGATTTGGTAACTGGATCAGAAGATCACAAACAAGGGAGGAGGAAAAATGAAAGATGGCCGAGAGGCTTTGAGCTGGAGTAGTTAAGAGAATGTTGTGTCCATTCATAGAAATGAAGAACTCAGTGGAAATGCCTGCATGGAGAGTAAGCCCAGCATTTTCCTCTGGACTGCTTGCAGAAATGCAATGCTGTGACAGCATATTCTCCCTCCCAGTACCTTCCCACCACACACAACAGTACTTCTAAGGGCTGAGAAAGCAGAGGTATCAGCATAAATCACAAGGGCAAAATTGTTAGGGAAATGCTTTTTGTAGTTCAACTCCGTTTTGTATTCAGTTCTTGGAAATATTATTTTATTAGTCTCTTTCAACTCTTACTGCATATTACTATTACTATATCATTAATTTATTTATGTGAACTAGCAGTAAGGGGATTTTATACTCCGAAGTGTGTAGAAGAGTGTGCCCCGGAGAATACTCTAGAGGTGGGTGGAGTCGATAAATGCAATCAGGATGAATGTAGTCCTTCATTCGAACTCCCCATAATCCATTCACCATTCACTTATCACCCTGTATTTTTTTTTATAACATAAGTCAGATTTCATTCTCCTCTGCTCAAAACTCTGCAAACAGCCCCTTCACTGCACTTGGAATAAAATCCAAACCTTTCACTATGGACTTCTATGGGTTGGGAGCTACCCAAGTGGTCTTCTACCACTTCCCCCTGACCCACAGTGCTCCAGCACTCTAGTGTTTCAGTTCCTCAACTGTGAGAAGCCCTTTCCTCCTCAGAACCCCTGCTCCTGCTCCCGCTCCTCCAGAACTCTCTCGGCCGCTGCACTCTGCCCCCAGACCTTTGTCTGCCTTGCCATTCAGGTCTCAAGTCAGAAGTCTTCACCCCTTCTAAATTGATGACTGTCTCCCCTCATCCCACCTCTATGCCTTCCTCTTTCTCTTCACATGCCCTTGTGGTGTTTTCTGCACAGTGTTCTGACTCTCAGAAATGGTCATGTTCACTGGTTTACTTGTTTATTATCTACCATCTGCACTAGCATGAATTCTGTAAGAGTGGGGCATTTTGACATCATGTCCACCACTGCGTCCTCAGCCCCAAGAAATAGTCCCTGACAAACAATAAATACATGTACGAATGTATAAATTAATCAGTCACAGAATCTCTGGAAAAACTGTCTGTCCACAAAATATATTATTATTTAGGGACTCCTGGGTGGGCTCAGCGGATTAAAGCCTCTGCCTTCAGCTCAGGTCATGATCCCAGGGTCCCTCTCTCTCTCTCTCTGCCTACTTGTGATCTCTGTCTGCCAAATAAATAAATAAAATCTTTAAAAATGTATATTATTTAGAGTAGACTCCATGATTGAGAGAGGAGGACCACAAAAGAATATTTCAACTAGTAAATGGTTTGGTTTGGTTTGGTTTGGTTTGGTTTGACTTTGAAATAAGGGAAGTATTTTGCAGTTCTTTCCCTTTCTCCCTCACTTCCTCCACTCTCTCTAGCTCCTCCCCTTCCCCCATACCTGCAGAGTGAAACTAGCAGCTGTAAGTCATAGGTATCTTCTAGTAACAGACAGAAAAGCCAGGAGAAAGGGAAGCCTGACAAGATACCTGTCAGGTGGTACCAGCCCTGTTTGGCAGAGCGTAGTTTTAAAATGAGTCCAGGGGTGGCTCAGTGGGTTAAAGCCTCTGCCTTCTACTGAGGTCATAATCTCAGGGTCCTGGGATCGAGCCCCAAGCCCTGCATCAGGCTCTCTGCTCTGCGGGGAGCCGGCTTCCCTTCCTCGCTCTCTGCCTGCCTCTTTGCCTGCTTGTGATCTCTGTCTGCCAAATATATAAATAAAACCTTTTAAAAAATAAAATAAAATAAAATGGAGTCCAGAAAATAGATAGAGAAAGAGAGAAAGAAAGAAAGAAAATAAAAGGAAGGAAGGAAGGACTCCAGTAAAGCTCCTCGCTGATGATTGTGTTAGGAATAATAGAATTATTATTCCTAATAACTATACTTAACAGAAATAACTATATTTTTGGTTCTGTGCATTCCTTTGTTCAGGGCTCTATTCTCTTACAATCCCTTAGTAAAGTTACTTTGGAAAATGACAAAGGGAAACTGGTAAAAGGGAGCATTTGCCACACCTACGCTCAAATTTTAAAAGGAAACAGTATCCCTGGAGGTCAGGCCTTATGGCAATAGTAGGAGTAGTACATGGGACAAGAATTAAAACCAAAGAAAGCACTTCTACACCAGCTATCTGGGTTTGATAGGCAATTGAAGCAATAAAAATATATTTATTCATTTTTTATTGGTTAGGCAGTTGATTCGAAATAGAGGTCTTCTAGGTGTAATGCCAGAGAACCACAGCTACTGCAGGCTGTCTGCTCTGCCTTAGAGTAAGTCGGCTGCCCAGAGTTGTTTCCTGGGTCTTAAGATGTCCTGTGCCATACCCACCCCCCACTTCACCTTCCACCCCACCTCCAGCTCCTCTTCCAAAGATGAGAGATCTAGAAAAGAAGCTGAAGGAAAGAACAGGATGCCCAGAAGCTGCAAGTGACTCAAAAGTTTCTACCACTGAGTTTCTGTCTTTGTTTCAGCCTGTCTCTTATTTCCAGTTAAGCTTGACAACTTGCCTTCAGGCCTCAACAATTTCAGCTTTAACCAGTATTGCATTTTCAATACAATGGAAAGAGATTTGCCTATTTCTTACACAATTTAACAAGACAATGCAACATGTTTAGTAAGCTACTTTGTCTTTCGTCACACAGTCACAGTGAACAGTCCACCCCACTCCATTTACCATCCCCCAGCAGTGGCTGAGTCTCACACTTCCGGTTTCTAACTTGGGAGAGTCTCCATTAGGAGCCCTTCTCTGTCCAAATATTGGTAAGTTGTGGGGGGGGGGGGGGGTTAATGATGTTCTCCTTAGAAGCTCTAGAATTCATTTTAAAATGAATTTTAGTAGTTACGTTTTATTTCTTTTTAGAAGGCACATTATTTTTCAGTGCTCTGATATTTCTCTAATTCTTTATAACTCTCTAAAAATAACTGCTGGTGAGCTCATAAGTTCATTAGTTAATCCCAGTGGGACTCAATAATGCATATTACAGACCTCTTGATTTTTATAAATTAGATTTTCTCAAGAATTCCCTTACCTGTTATTATCAACATAGCTATATTGACAGGGTCTTCATTACTTCCTAATTGCCCATATTCCTTTTTCTTGTTAAAGATCAATTTTTAAAATCAAACCTTGTCATTTTGAAGGTATCATAGACATGTTATCTTGTTAATATTAATGTTTCATATCTTTCTAGGTTTTTTTCCTCTTCCCCTTTATCTTAGGAAACAAAATTGTTTCATTACCCATTGCTTTAAAAAGGAAAACTTTTTGTGTGTGAGGGAGGGAATTGGAGATTGTCAGTGAGAGAATGGGGATCACATGCTAGTTTCCCATGCCCCAAAACAAAGACATAAAAATTATGTTTTGTATTCAGTAGTGACTCTGTCAACAGTTACATTCCCTATTCCAAACCAGACCGTAAAATGTAAATTATGCATAGATTGTTGAAATTATTCCATGACCTTTTGGTCTAGGACCATGTAAAATAAGGCGACAAGCAATAATTAGAATAGCAAATAGCTGACCAAGAAATTCTTCTAAATTATCTCTTTGGTGAGAACTTAGACTGTCCATTATTATATTAGTAAACCTCATCTCTGGCAAATTGTATGTGTGTGTGTAGTGTCTGTGTCTGCAGTGTGTGTGTGTGTGTGTGTGTGTGTGTGTGTGTAATATCACTTGAAGGATGATTATTTGCTTTCCCAGACATTTCATGACTTTATTAAAAGATTCATTGAAGAGGTAACTAACCCACTTCTTCCTTTAAAGAAATTCTATTTACAGAAATTCTATTTACATATAAGTTTTTAAGACATCTACAGCGTAAAATGAGGTACAGCTTCAGACTAGTCTACATCTGCCAAAGTAAACATCAGGATTTTGGCTGCTAACTTACTAGCATATTTTGGCATAGTTTTTGCCCAAAAAATATGTAAGCACTAAGATCAAGTGAAGAGGAGTGTGGACAAGGCAGACTTGTAAGAAACACTTGGATTGAAGTCATCACAGGGAATAGACAAGACAGAAGATACAGCAATGTTTTCTTCTCTCTTATCCTATTCTTTGAGCATTCCACTCTCAGTGCTATTTCCAACCATTTTTTCTTTAATTTCTAAATGCTATTATATAAATGTAGCCTCCCTCTTTCTCAGTTCCATTACAAGACACTTTTTTCAAAATATATAGTCTTTGGGGAAAACAAATGACACATTTTAGCAATTTGATCTTTCTCATAGGATATACAGTCTCATACTTCATACTTTAAGTTTCTGATCCCTTTGACCATTTGTGCTATCTTTATGACTTTGAAATTCGCTACAGTTCATTTTTTTTTAAAACAGGTATAGGTAAAGAATAAATATTCAATGTAGTATTTTTTTAAATATTTTATTTATTTATTTGACAGATAGAAATCACAAGTAGTCGGAGAGGCAGGCAGAGAGAGAGAGAGGGAAGCAGGCTCCCTGCTGAACAGAGAGCCCAATGCAGGACTCGATCACAGGACCCTGAGATCATGACCTGAGCCGAAGGCAGCGGCTTAACCCACTGAGCCACCCAGGCGCCCTCAATGTAGTATTTTATGGAGGATCTCCTGTCCCTACCTTTTGGTTATTTCGCAGTGAATAACATCATTGACAAACAATATCTATGGAAGAAACATTGAGAGAAATAAAAGGCATTCTCTGCGCTGTATAGGCTAAAAGAGATAGAGTGGAGTTCAGATTATAGGGAAAATTAATCTATAATATAATTTTAAAAATAATTAACTATTCATTTTGATTTAAGATGACACTGATCATCTAAATACCTCCCATTAAAACAAATGTTACACAGTACTTTTATTATCTTGAAATTAATTCTAAAGATAACATGATCCACCTACTTAGAAGATAGCTAGATTATTATAATTGCTCTAGTTAACACATAGAAGGAATAAAAGAAAAGTAACTCATAATAAAAATAATATGCATATCAACATTTTAAGTGCTCTAGAAACTCTACATAAGAAGGCATAATAACAGTAGTCAGTTACTTAGTCCTGTACATAAAATCACCACGGATTCAACAGCTACAAATGCGGGCTGATGTGGGTGTGCTTATTGGTGACTCAACTTTCATGGGCAGTGATACCATCAGTGATGAGATTTTTTTCATAGGGTAAACCATTCTTGGTAATTATATAAACCACTCTTGCTTATTAATATTTTGAACAACATAAAGTACAAAATCCCTTCCATTTACATGGTAGTCGGATTCCTAGAAAATTCTGTGTATGTTCAAATGATGCCAAAAGTACTTTGAGAGTATTTGTTAAACACATCTAAATTCTAATCCCATATAATTATAAACAGAGTTTTCAACTACATGAATAGCTGGTGGAATGTTTGCAAACGATGTGGGGGGCACCTGGGTGTCTCAGTTGGTTAAGCATCTGCCTTTGGCTTAGGTCATGATCCCAGTGTCCTGGCATTGAGCCCCATGTGGGGTTCTCTGTTCAGTGGGGTGAGTCTGCTTGCTTCTCCCTCTCCCTCTCCCTCCCCACCCCAGCTCGCTCTCTCAAATAAATAAATAAAATCTTTAAAACAAAGAAAGGGAGGGAAGGAGGGAGGAGAGGAGGGAGGAAGGAAGATGTGTGGGGTGCAAGACAATTCTTCATTGTGCTCTACTGCCTTGCAAACTGCAGGATTTCCAGCTTCCCTGGTCTTCTTCTAAATGCCAATAGTTCTTACCAACCATCCTGACCACCAAAAATATCACTATAAATTTCCTAAATGCCCCAGAAGCCACTACCATGCACATTAAGAATCACTTATTGAGACTGAACAAAGGCACTTTTTTGTAATGAAACACTGAGACCCTGTACTTTTTATTTTGATACTGAATTGATTCCATGGATTAGGAAACTGAATTTGCCCCCAAAGTGAATTATCCAGAAAGAGCAAGACTGCCAATCTCAGAAAGATACAAAAAGCTTCCCCTATGAACATGGTGGGTATTTAATATGGGAAACCCTTTACTCCTATATGGGAACCTCTCTAGATTAAGAAAGTGGGGGTCTGAAAGTGAAAACAAGTTCATTGTCCCTAAAAAGAGGAGCTTTTGATTAGGATAAAGTTGTCCTAAAGGAAAAACTAAAAATCATGTTTATATCCTTCAAGTAACATGGTTAGTTTTGTTATTTTGAATGATTTTCCATATTACCTACACATCATTGCAGTTTATCAATAAATGGATGCTTTTTTGACTAGCCTGAATTTTCCACTTTTATGGGTTAGTGCTTCTGTCCTGATTGAATCATTTCTCCTTAAATGGTGTATTTTTTAACTACTAGAAAGCTGCTCTCAAAAGTTTCCATAATCTAAGCATTGCTATGGGTAGATATTCATATTAATTTGTAAATATTTTCATTGAACTTTGGCTCTGACTTTTTGAAAAGGATCTCCAGACATGTTCTTGAAATGTATATGTGTAGCCCCAGGTGGATATGCAATTACCTAATTTCCAACTACTATTTTAATAAAATTATTAAAAACCTATTTCAAGGGCACCTGGGTGGCTCAGTGGGTTAAGCCTCTGCCTTCGGCTCAGGTCATGATCTCAGGGTCCTGGGATAGAGTCCCGCATCTGGCTCTTTGCTCAGCAGGGAGCCAGCTTCTCTCTCTCTCTCTCTCTCTCTCTCTCTCTCTGTCTGCCTCTCTGCCTACTTGTGATCGCTGTTAAATAAATAAATAAAATCTTTTAAAAAAAAACCTATTTCAAAAAATTCTAAAAAGCCATTTTTTATATAAAATATTCACTTTACTACTCCTTAATTAAGGAAGAATTCTCCTACCCCTACTCGGTTCTCTGTAGTTCAGTTTCTAACCCACTTTGCTTATTACCTTTACTCCCACCGATTTCCCTCTCTCTTACAGAGCACACATTCTCATTATTTATACTCTTAAATTGCAGGGGTAAATGTTGAGAGCCAGTGCAGGTACTCAGTTATCTCAGGGACGTTGGTCTTTTCAACCCAGGACTAATCAAGCAGAGAGTCATCATAAGCTAAATCTAAAAAGCTTTTGTAGTGATTTTATCACCAGGGAAATTTGTTCATCCTTCAGAAAGATTGTCACCAGGAAAGAAAAAAATAAAGGAGTTAAAATTGCTTCAGACCATTGACTCCTTGGGTCCCTCTAGATTCCTAGATTGAATTGGTTTTCAAGGGGTGGGAGGAATTATGAGAAGAATTCCCTGAGAAAGCTTACAAATTGATCATAGCCTTGGTAACACTAGTAAGTGTAAGTGTAATCACTATGGAGGAAATGCCAAATCAGTCTGGAAGCATGGGAAATGAGAAAGGAAAAGAAGACAATTAACACCTTTCTTTCTTTCTTTCTTTCTTTCTTTCTTTCTTACTGTTTTTGGGGATGTGTGCTGCCATGTAGTATGCATCTGAGAATAGTCTTTCAAAAGGAAGAAATACAATTGGTTTTGAAGTATCTTATTATTATAAGTGCAATTAGTTATTGAAATGAAACTAGATTTGCAAGCACCATAGAAATAGGAACAGGAATTTCATAAACCTATCTAGAAACTAGGCCCCTTTCAAATATACCCAAAGTAGGTTTGTCTGAGCATATCTAGAACTGCTTACTTGGGCTTGGAGAATATGAATGCCTCCAAATTCAAAAGAATTCTTTAAGATTGTCAAATGAATAAATCAGTGAAAAATATAATAATAAATACCTGGGTGTTACATATATATTAAAGAACTTAAAAGTTTGCACACTTATTGATGAGGGCAGGCATATATATATAAATAATTTTTCCCCAAAAAATTCTATGAAGACTTGTCAAAATCAAGTCAGGCACTTTAGGATTTGCCAGGATAAACCTATACTAATCTCTCTCTCCCAATGAGTAACATTGAAATTTGCCCAAAATGGGTAAGCAAATGACCTCATTTTTTAATCTGAATACAGTAGTGTTGGAAGATATTTCTCAGGATATGACTTCAACACTAGATCGTAGTTCTCAGGGCAGGTTCATAAGGCCAAATTGCAGAGGAGAAGAGGATAGAAAGCATCCTTGTGAGGGCACCCATTAAGAGAGGGGTTCTCTGGTAGGACCAGCTCCCACATTTTAGTCCCATGCACAGACTGTAGCTTTCTGCTCTCTGGTCGACTGCAGCCATAGCATCCTTATTGTTGTAACTCCCAGATTGTGATACTGTCACAAAACTGTTGCTAGGCAACAAATGTGGTTACCAGGTCTCAGCGAATAGCTGAAGGGGAAAGCAAAGTGTTGCACCATTGTAGAGTAACCATAGCAATGACCTACTATTACAGACTAAAGAATTATCATTAACAATGTTAAAGTATCAGACAGAGGCCCTGAATCCCAAGACTTCCAGGCAGTATCTCTCTGCATAATGGAGTGATCTAGGAAGTGATTTCAACTGTTTCAAAGCTATTCCCTCATTATTTCTATGGTAGAGTCTTCGTTATTATTTTTATTTTTTAATTAAAAAATTGTTTTGAAGAGACTGGCAAAATGATATGTTATCACAAGGAGTCGAAACCGATTAATATCCTCATCTGTTCTTATGACTACAT
The DNA here is from genome assembly GCF_030435805.1 of Mustela lutreola. Taxonomy (NCBI): domain Eukaryota; kingdom Metazoa; phylum Chordata; class Mammalia; order Carnivora; family Mustelidae; genus Mustela; species Mustela lutreola. Next base: position 118,708,542 of record NC_081294.1, on the reverse strand, counting down.
CACTGGTTTTTTTGCGGGGGGGGGGGTTGTTTGTCTGCTTGTTTTGTTTTTTGCCTATGTTAAACTGAAGGGAGGTTTGACTTGAAAAGCACCGTACATCAACAGAAAGAAGCTGTGGTAAAATAAAATAACCCTGTAAAGTGACAAACTAAACCTGTATTTTCTAAGTTGAATTCCTCCTGACAAAATAGGAGGCCTAGATGCTCTTTTTGTACTCACTGCTTGGAAAGACTTTTTTAGCTTTTCTAAAACTGGCCCCTAAAATCTTTTAAAATGTAGCCTCCTAGGACAGTTCTAGGCACAGTCTTTAAAAAAAAAAAAATCTGAACCTTCCTGAAGCATCCCATGTAATTTGGTCGCAGTGACCTCGCTGAGACAAATTATGTCTAACGGCACAGCTTCCGAGAGAGGCAAGAAAAATCCGATTTGTTTTATTCTCTTGGGAAGCGGAGAAACGTGGGTGCTCCGGGATGGGTGAAGATGCCGGATTCCGCGCGCAGGGGAAACCAATCCCCGCGCGCGCGCGCGAAGCCTGGGGAAGTGGGTGGTTTCGAAGCGGGAGAGGGAGTGGCCCTTCCCTCCGAGCGCCTCGATTGGCCCGGAGGGGCTGAGGCCCTGGGGCCGCCTGGCCGCGCCTCGGGCAACCCGCGGGCAGCCGCGTCCTCCCCCTCAGGGGCGGGAAGGGGCCTCAGGCGGGAGGCTGCGGAGGTCTCCGGCGGGCCCGGGGGCCGCGGGCGGAGAAGCGCAGCGAGCGGACGTAGACAGCCCTCGGCCGCGGAGGCAGAGTGAACCCTCGGGCGCAGGTGTGGCCTGGAGGGGCCGCGCCCAGGGGCCTGCAGACGCGCGCCGGTGGCGGAGCGGGCGCCGGAGCGCGGGGGACGGGGACTCCGAGGGCGGGGCTCGGGCTCCCGGGGCGGAAGGCGGGCGGCCTGTGCCTTGGCACCGAGCGAGGCCACCTCGTAACCGAATCTGTGTGTTTTGCAGGCACCGACCGTCACGAGCTAACTTCCTGGAAGAGCTTCCCGTCCATTTTCAAATTCTTTACCGAAGCCTCTGAGGCAAAGACCAGTTCCCTCAAGCCGGCTCTGACGCGGCGCTCCCACAGAATAAAGCACGAAGAGCTGTAAGAGGAGAACGAGCGAGACGGGGGAGGGGAAGCCAAGGCACCACACTCGAGCATGCATCCACACGTCTCCTAACTGCTTGTTGTCGGCGAGCAGACTCCCAGCCCCTCATTAGATTGTTTTCTTCCTAGAGCACAGGGTCGTGATATATACATCTAAATAGCGTTTTGCATTATTTCTAGATGAGTGCAACTGTCAAAGCAATATGGGTTCACTGGTCGTGCTTCCTGCGGGCTGAGCTCGGGCTTCGCGCTGCCCGTCAGCGCGCAGATTAAGGCTGACAGCGCCCTGCCCGGCGCGGCCGGCGCGCCTCTAATTGCCCTGACGGAGCCCGCGCGGGCGCTGCGGGGCGAGCGGCGTCTGCGCGGTCCTACCGCCCGCTGCAGCGCAGCCGCCGCTTGCACCGGCCCCCGGCCCCCCTCGATCATGTCCGGTTTTTTCCTCCGAACAGAAGCAAACTTTTATTCTAGATTTCAAACTTACATTTTAGGTTTTCGCCGAAGAGCTTCTTACGCCTCTTTTTTTTTTTCCCCTAATTAAAAGGAAGTTCCCCACAAACCTCCTCAGAAAAGCCAAATTTAAATTCAGAACGTGAATGCCGTGATGTACTATGTCGCCTTGGGAGTGCAAATTGTTCTCTAACAATCTATTTTCATTTCAAGACCTAAAGAAAAACTTTGCATAAGAAATCTATAAAGTACCCATTACACATTACCGCTGAAAACCCTTGCCATTTGAATACGAGGTTTTACACAAGTCTCTAATTTCAGAAGAGATTGTTTAAACCAAAACGTAATGATGCGCAAATCTTTTAAGGGTGAAAGGTCCCATTTCCAACAGAATTTCCAACTTTATCATTAGAACTGACTTTACTTTTTAAATGTATAATGTGTATTGAGTGGCATTGTAATTCAGATCGCACACTTGTTTTGCTTTTTAAATCCTAATGTGGAGAAAGTTTGTTGTTGTTGTTCATAACCCTAACCAGAACGACTGTCCTGAGCTTTCATGGAGTTAGACCCTGTTCGGGATGGTATTTATTGTCATCAGGAAGATGAACCTGTGTGCTGTTCCACCTTTCCTTGTGAAAGGCCAAGTGGGGCTAAAATGATTCTTTTAGGTTTCTGCTCCCACAGAAAGCGAAAGAAAGACCTGGTGTGAAAGATTTTCTTCTCTCAATACAGTGGCATAATTTTTAGTAGTCCCATTTCCTCTCTAGGGTTTTGCCCTACAGTTTCTACAGTTACTTTAATCCTGCTAATAATATCTGGCCAACACTGTGAAATACAAGAGGTAAAATAAGTTAAGATTTTGCTGACTTTTAAATTCAAATATTAAATCTTAACATTATCAATTTTTAATTACTTGAATTTAATTACCTAGTAAAGATTCTGTTTCTAGCAGATGAGGGTCTGAATTTAATATTTTTTCATCCTTTTTTAAAGTATATGCAACAATATGCCTGCCTTATTTGAGGACATGATAAAATGTACCCAAAATGACTTAGAACTGTCTGACGTCTCAGAAAAAAATAACTTAAAATAACCACCTCATGGATAAAATGTTTTTATATTATGAACCGATTTCAGCAAGTTTTAAAACTGGTAATATCTGTGTTTGGTATATAAGTACAGTAATTTGTTCTTATAGTTTTAATGATGGCAAATTAAAGTGATCTTTTTTCAGTGGTCATATATACATATCTTTTGATATTATTTTAGCAGAAACAACACAGGAAAAATCAAAACGTCATTTTATCCACACCTGGATAATTTAATATGTGTAACTCCAACAACGTCAAGCATGTTGGTCTGCAATCTTTTCTGTTTTAGAAGCAAAGGTGAACTGTATACAATAATGGTACCTTCCTTTGAGAGGATTTGAAAATTGATGCGGATTGAATATATTTTTCAAAGTGTTATAAATTGTGTGGTGTTTTGACTATATGAAAGTATTCACAGAAAAACTAATTTTATTGCTTTTTTCTACCCAGCACTTGTGTAGTGCTAAATTTATGATGCTTATGCACCTGAATTAGAGCAAAGTAAATGGGCTCAGCTTAGACACCAAATCACTCTTATTCCTTCTCTTCGGTTTTCTCACTTCTCCTTTTGAAAACCTTTACTTGCAACTAGAGTGAATCACTGTTTAATTGCCTTTAATACTTTAAAACTGCTGGGTTGTTAGCCTTGTTTAACCATCTATAGAGGGCTATTTGCAAACTTAAGTTGTGCAAATGTAATTTCTACTTGTGGATCTGAGCTGCAGCAGCCCGGAGAGAGCTAGGCAAACCATCCGAGACCGCCAACTGATAAGTGATAAGATTCCTCGTAATGTACAGATTTTTTTTTTAACCTGTTGATTATGTGTCTGTTGGTATAAATGTAGTAATATCCTCCACCTCAATTTTCTTGGAGTAACAACAATCAGTTGGTAGGAGCCCGCCTGCTTGGAGGTGACAAGTGTTAACAGTATTTCTGCTCTGATCTTCTAGCCATTTTGGTTTCTTTAGACAGGTTTTTAGGAGAGTAGAGGCTTAAAGTTAGAATGTAGACTTTTTAAAAAATTATATACTCAGTTCTTAGAGCAATGGAATGGGAAGCAAGGAGTTGTTGATAAATCTGAGATTCAAAATACTGGCTTTAGAACTTTAAAAAGGTATCTAAACATGCAGCCGTTAAAAGTTTTCATGGATATTTGAAGGGGGGAGAAAATCTATTTGTAATAATTGTTGTTTTCTCAAGTTTCTGCCTTGTGCATCGACCTAGATTGCATTATTGTTTATACAAAAAGAAAAAAAAGTAAAGCACAGGAGTTTCATATATATTATATATTTCTGTTTACCATTTTAAAATAAAAACAATTTTCCCAACAAGCAGCGGCGTATTATTCTTGCTCAGAGGTTCATTTATTTGTGTACAGTACAGAGGTTAATAAAAGCAGAAACTTAAAAAGGATGAAGGAACAGCATTCATCAGTATTTTAAACCGTATAGTTGCTTTTATTACTATTACTGTTGCTGTAAGGTAACATCCTAACTTCACTTGAACACTTTCTGTTTGGCTTGGACCTTTCACAAAGCCAACATTTTTTTTTTTTTTATAAGCCAACATTTTTTTAAGGTGTTTGTTTTTAATATCTGAAATATCCTTAGCTACAGAGAAATTTGAACCCATTGTTAATATACTGTAAAGAAATGTGCTTTCCAAAGGAATCTGGTGATATTACATTGCTCCCAAGTCCCTATATAGGTCCATGATGTGTTACATCTAATCTGAAAATATCGTGTTTACATTTTTTTACAGCTTTTCCTTCTTAACTCCTTTGAGAGAGTTTGGATGACAAAATATGTTAACTATATTATCAGGGCTAATAAGTTAAATTTTTTTCACATGTTTCTCTGGATTACCTGGAGTCCCAATCCAAACACATGTGTGTCTCCTGTTAAATCATAGTTTATAACTGTAAACTGACAGGTTCCTGTGATTCATTTAAGAAAGATTACTATCACAGAAAGTCTAAAAATTACTCAAAAACTTTCCCCATGCTTCTATAGGGGAAAATGTCTTTAAATAAATGTGAGATATTCTCATCTTTGAAATATGGGTGGCAAAAAAAAAGGGGGGGATAATAGTGGTGGTTATTTTATGATTACTTATTAGGGGCTGTAATAATATAAAATAAAAGACTCCAGGAGGTACTCCCTTTCAAAAATTGAATACTTTCCTTCCTTCCTTCCTTGTATAGAGTGACTGAGTGGGAGTCTCTTGAATTGTTCGTCTTCCTTTTATCTAATATTCTATTAATCTCCAAAAAGATCAGTTTGAGTCTGGGAAAGGGTTTTTAATCAACACTTCACAGAGCTTAAAGCTACCCTACCTAAAGCGTCAGCTTTGTTAGGCGGTTTTAGATTTAAAGCATTGCAACTGTCATGCACTGTACTAAAAGTAAAGAATGTACACCAAGTGGAAGATGTTGAAAAGAGGGAAATAGCACAAAGTCGATTAACGGAGATTCGAGAATAGAAGTAGCCATCAAAGCATTCCAACGTTTATCTCGAAATCTATGTAGAGTTAAAAAAAAAAAAAAGCAACAATGATAGTTTTAAACCTCACACTTAGGAGGGATGAATGTTGATTTAATTGATTCATTCGGATCAATGTTTTTAAAGTTTCACACCACTGATCTTTCATGTAGTGATGTCTTTAGCAGTCAGTGGTCTGACATGAGCCTTCTCAGATTTCATCAGTGGGGCTCTCCATGACATCTAAAATTATGCAACAGCCTATGCAGTGGTAACTTTGGAATTGGGAGACCTCGATGCCAAAGAGCATGGTTAGATTGAAGAACTCTTGTTAATTCTTAGCACAAAGGTTTTAGAGAGTGGTAATTGTAAATGAACCATAAAGGTTAAAGTCACCAAATATTATATAGTGGGCTTTAATTGCTAGATAGGAGAAAGTCGTCCTGAAAGTTTGACCATTAAGTGGATACCATGCAGAGACCAGTATTTTTCCCTTCAATGTAAAAACTTGAAAATGGAAATTTGACTTAATCCAGGAGGCCTTCCAGGCAACTTTTCCCAGCCCTTTGCCTTGAGATTTATGAGCAGCATTTCACTATATTCTTTGTATTGTTGGGTTGAGTTCTGTTTGAACCAGAGATGAAACATGTTTCTAGAAAGAAATCCAGGGAGGACTTGCATCTTTCTTTCTAGATCATTCAGCTTTTCTTCCTTGGCCATTACATAGGGTAATATGGGAGACTGTCATAGGTAAAATAATGTTGAACTGTACTTTGTAACCAGCCTGCAGTACCAATACAAAGAATCTGAAATGAAAAGACAACCAACACCCCAAGAATGATATGTCTCTTTTTAAAGTTTACAATTTGAATAATGAACTTGGATAGAAACTTGGCAGGAAAACAAACCATGGCACCATCACATCACCAACCATTTTCACTTTTCTGTCCAATTTCAGAGTGCATGTGTTTGTGAGTATTTCACTAGATCAGTGACAGCTCTTTATTTGCATAATTATATGCTCTGGTCTGAAGAGAAAACTAACCCCCAAATTTCATGGGTCACCAAACTGCAACAATCAATGTTTTATCACGTATGCTAAGCAAAATCTAAGAAGCTATATGAAGTTTCTTGGGGAGTTTTTACTCCTTGGAAAATTAAAGAGTTTTCCTCTTCTGAATAGATTCAAAATCTTTCCGAGTTCTTTGTAACTGAATTCTGTTTGAAGGCAAAACTAGAGATTAACATGTAGATCTGGATCTTAGACTCACTAGTATTACTTCAAAGTGGCTTAAGAAGAGCAGCATTTTTTGGAACACTAAACTTTTAAATTCTAAGTACTGTCCATGCTATGAGGAAAAAAATTATTGGTCAAATTATGAAGAGTCAAAATGAAGTCTGCATTAACTACAATTGACTATAAAGTTGATTTCCTTCTTTGAGATAACTCAGGGTTTTTTAAAATAAGTAATAGGGAAAAAATGTATATATGCATATATGTGTGCGTGTATACATCACACATGTGCATATACACACCCATCCAAGGGGTACGTATGCCCATCCTACCAGAAATAAACATTATATACAGTATATGTAAGTCTTTGCAGTGCCTGCTACATAGTAGGGACTCAATGTATGTTGGTTACCAGGATTGTTTGTAAACCTGTTCTAAATAAATTTATGTTCAAATTCTTGAAGGCATTGTAATAAATATTTTTAAATGCCTCAAGTTCATTGGTGTCTGTAAATTCTGTTTGTATGTAATGTGTATTCGTGTGTAAGGTTGGCTTTATTTCATTAAAGAAAAATTGATTTAAACTGTTGGTGTCTAGTTTGTAGGCAGTCTGCCAGACTTGAAATACAATAGAGCATAGAGACACATGCAGAGTGACTGTTTGTTCTGGAGTTATTAAAATTCTGGAAGAATATGTCTTTACCTAGGCACTTAAGGAATATACCAGGTGCATTATTTAATCCCACTGCAAAAGGACTTAGGTATGAATTTCACTACTAAAAGCATATAATGCATTGCCTTTTATTTGAAGTGATCTGTTTGTAATAATATATTAACAGTTTCATTATTAGGCAATTGACTGCCATCAAGAAAAACATTAGGAAAAAAAGAGACATTGAGGGAAAAAGTTTAAGAATTACATAGCTTTGAAGTATTTTCTTCTTTATCTTGAACAAAGATGAGAGATCTTTAGGTCAGGCATTAGAAATTTCCTAAAATATTCCTATTATTTCAAGTGAACAACTAACTTCTCCCAAGTTTTTAATCAACGTTGAATTACAAATGAATAACATTTTCTTTTTCTTTTAGTCTGAAATCTTAAACATCTGCTTATCAGGATCACTATCCACAATCACCACATCTCACCTTCTTACTGCATTACTGAAATGTTCACCTGCTTATACTCCCTCTGCTCCACCCCCATCATCTACCTCCCCAGAGATTGCTGTTTGGTGAAGGTCGTGGATTCCTCGAGGTGAAAATTCCTCGTAACTGAATCTGTAAAAACAAATAAATAAAGTTTAGCATATTTTATCAAACAAAATGAGTTGGTAGGCACATGGGTTAACGCTACTGTCTAAGCACTAAAGACTGAAAAAATAAAGCGTAGAATCCTCCTAGATTACTGTTTAAAGATTTATAGATTGAGAATCTATATGCCTCTGAGTTAGATTACTTAGCATTTTATTTTTTAAGGTATAAACTCTCCAAAGGAAAATAAAAGACAATACCATGTACCTAATTACTTTTTCTCCCTTCTTTTTGACCTTTGAGGAACCTTGCTGTGCATGAGTTTCAGATAGGGCTCTCAGTTTTCTGCTCTGCCTGGGACACAGAGAAATCTGTTATTTCCCTCTGAATTCCACACATGCAGGGATTGACTGTGTAGCTGAAAGGCCTGGATTTCTTTCTTTTTATTATTTCATTTATTTTTGCTCAAGTACCACCTAATCCCCTTGTGAGTGAAAATTTCTGATCCAGTTCATCTTCATGTACCTCCAAATAATTTTCCAAAGGCTTATTTTCTTGTTTCTGTAAACATAATTAAATAAATGGGGTTTTTCCAATAAATGTTTACACTTTCTCTAGGTACTTAGATAATCAGGATTTATCAATTGAAGAAATACTGATAGTGTGCTGTGGTGGTTTTGGGTTTTTGTGGGTTTTTTTTTTTTTTTTTTTGGTTTTTAGGTCCCCCCCTTTTCCTTTGCCTCAGTAAATTACTTAATATCATCCCCTGGAATAACCAGCTCTAAAAATAACCCTAGCACAGAGTGTCATGGTTTGGCTTTCATACAGTTTCGAAAGAAAAACCATTAAAATTGCATTGATCTCACAAATATTGATCTAGGGCTTGATATCAAATATCAAATGAGATGCTGTCAGTTGCTGCTGATCATTGTGTCAGCTGTTTGAATTTTTGTCCTTTTCCTTCTTCATTGTCACATGGATTCAAGTTGCTGAGGCTAGTAAGATTTTCGTGATTAACACAATTAAGATAATTTTTCTCTGTTTTTCATATTTCTGGTTTGACCAAGCACAGGTAATAGTTTGCCTGAAATTTTGTTATGTAATTTCATATATTTGTAGATACATAGATATATACACTTTTGTTTTTTAAAAACCATATATTTTATACACGGGTGTAACAGGATATATTTTTAGAATTGTGTGTGTGTGTGTGTGTGTGTGTGTGTTTTACAAAGTGTGACTCACCTACTAAGTAGGTTATGTTTCCATTTAGTTCTTTATCCCCATTTTGAAATAATTTCTGTCTGCATCCTACTTTCTTCCTGGCCACCTGTCTTTTAAGAAATCAAATTTGTTTTAAGAGCATGAAGTTTTTAGAGTACGATTTTAGAACTTAGAATGAAATCTTGGCCATTTCAAAGGTACACACACACACACACACACGCATGCACACACACCACAATAGGTAAATTGCTCTTGTTATTCTTACTGACAAAAATATAACTGCAGCATTTGGCCAGCGTGGAGTTTGTAGAATTATTAAAATGAAATTGGGTCTATATAGTTTTAATACTTTCTCAATACATCCATGTTACCTAACAGGCTAAGTCATGTTCTGCTTTTATAGCCTATCAAATCTGAAAATAGCTAAGTGCCTTTGGATATGTTTAAAGTCTCAAATCACCCTTTTTCTTCCCTCCTTCCTCTCTACTTTGTACGTCAAAAATCGGTGATTACATTACTTTGAAATATGGAACATTTTAAGGAGAAGACCTCCCTATAATGACCAGTTAACGCTGCTGACTAAACAGTACCGACTGGGAGATCGAGCAGGGCACTCCTAGAGTACTGTTTAAATTATACAGCCACATGCGTGTTTTTCACATTCGAGGGAATTAAAAAATCTCCTGCCGCATGAGTTGTTGGTTTATCTTCCCCTTTTCACACCTGATCTTGGTTTGGGTACTGCGAAGGGAAGCCGCTTTCCTCCCAGCACCATGGACAGCGCCCAGCGCGCCCCCTTCCCTCTCCCCTCCGCCAGAACCCCGAAGTTCCGGCCCTAGCCTGATTCCTCTCTCCGACCACTCCCTCGCCATAGGAAACTGGCTCTTGAAATCTTAGGATCTGAACCCTAAGCGACAATGAGTTTAAAAAAGTATACAGTTCGTGGGTGGAGAATCTTGCTTGCTCCGTGCCCGGTGTTAATCAGAGTGCCCCAGAACTGACACACCATTTCCCTGCTCCCCGAATTTGCATCTACTTCATGAGGAAAGCAGCGCCACTCTCAGTCATTTTGGTGGTAGAAATGTCACCCCCACAACTATTCTTTGCCTTACTTTTCACCACCACCCTTTAGCGGGCCAGCTGCATAGAGGCTCCAGTTCAAGAACTCTACTATGAGCACATTTTCTTGGGGCTAGTGATCTCAGAAACGAGAGACTTGTGTTCCAGGAAATGTGCATCCAGACCCACGGGGGCCCTTGGTCCCCACGGCTCTGCCTGTGGCTGATGCTGTCGGATCGGTCGTGTGCGCCCAGGTACTAGTTAATTACCGCCCCGGGGGAGGTGGCTGTGCAGCGGGGCGCCCGGCCCGCGGCGCGCTAAAGAGCCTGACAGCAACTTATTTGACAGCACTAAAAAGGGGGCGCGTCTGGCTCAGTACCCACCACAACCTCTTCTACTTGCAGACCTCAACTCCAAGCTCCAAATGTCAGCGTATCTTCCTGTTTGGCTGGCTTGTTTGCTTGCTCGCTTTCTTTTCTTTTCTTTCTTTCTTTTTTTTTTTTTTTTTTACTGTCGCGTTAAGCAAAGTACAAGAACTGAAAACCACTTCCGTGTGGCGTCTTTTTCCTTGCCTGGTCTCCCTAGCAACACTTAAGTCACCACTCCTAAGACAACACTAGTTTTTAAAGATTTCAAATTGCACCTTGGCTTTATTGAAACTCGTCTCACTTGTTGGGCTTTGAGTAAAATCTCTTCCCTCCCACTGGAATCCCATTCTAGTCATCTACTACTCTCTTGAACTGACTTTGAGGACGAAAATGATACGGTTAGAGCAGGTGAGAGGGCCAAAAGCAAACTCGTATTAAATATTGATTGTACAAATATGCTTTCAAACCAACTTAATCCATACTTTACCAGAAAGGGCCAACAAAGAAAAGTATTTTAAGTGGTTTTCCCCCTATAAAATAGCCTCGATAAACCGCTTTCAAAATTGCTTTTGTAGAGTAACACGGATTATAATACATTGCAAGATAAAATTATTCTCTACCTGGCATGCTATTACAGTGAAAATTTTCCTTCAATTCCTCAGTATAGTAGCAATGTAGCTTCAACACACTCTGTTTTCCTATCCCTTAAAAACATACAAATATTTTATTAAATATTTCACAGGTTAACAATATAAGACTGTTTTATCACACAGCGCTGCTTATACAAAGTTTTCCCCTCTTTTTTTAGTGTGCAAAATCACTGCTGGGTTCCGTCCAAAGATAATTTTCCCCCATAGTTTGGTCTTTCTTGCGCTCTCAAGAGTCGTTTTGCCCAGATATTAAGGTAAGTCTGTGTTACTAGAGAAACCCGGCCATGCTGTGAGCTATTTAAACTGCAGGTACCACCCTCCTACGAAAACTGGGGAGAACTTGGGTTGACAAAGTTTAGCAGCTGAAGTGCGCAGGGTAGCGAAGGGGACCTGTTGAATAATCCCGACCTGGAGACTTGCGGATTCTGGATCTGAACCCTCAAGTGAAATATCTCCATAATGTTTGCATATCTTTGGCTGATATATTTTGGGGGAGTTCATTCCACAAACTGAACTCCCATCTTTGGATAAATGAAAATTTCATTCTCGCCTTCCTAAGGTTCAGGAGCAAGAAAAAGAGAATCTGGTGCAGGGAAGGACGAGGGGCTTTCCTTTGTTGGTGCAGGAAACTTGTGGAGATTTGGGGTGGGATATACAACACTGAACTCCTGGGTGTCTACCATTTGTTCCTTCAGTCTGGGTGTTGGGGAATGTCCCTCCTTCACTGGGTATTTCCCTTTTGACTTGGGGAATGGGATAGCTAAGATCTCTATCAGGTATTTATTACTTTTTAAAAAACATGTATTCTTGACAAAGTTTCAGAATGGCTTTTCTGGGTGATTCTAAGTAAATCAGAAACTCCCAAACTTGGCTGGATATTTCAGTACCACAATGCCAGAGAAAAATATGGAGAAAAGTATATAAAAAGCTCATCTCAACAATAAATAAATAAAAAGTGCAATGATTAGGTCCCCCTACAAGGGGGACATCTTCAACGATGTTTGTTTACCACCTGTATGTGTTCGATGACATTTTAAACTTTTACAGCACAGAGAGCATCCCCCTAGTTTTCTCCAAGCTTTTCTCTTAATTCCAGTCCTACTCTTCTGTAGGACTGCTGCTGTCCTGTCCATTTCTCCCCTTTCAAAATCTTTTAAAGTAAGTTTTCTTGTCTCCTATCCATTTGTCAATGTCAAATATACACTGCCTATTTAGTTAAAGAAAAGTGTGTATTTCATATGTTATAAAAGAACAGCCTTCTTTATTTGGTTTCTTGGAAATCAATAATCTCTTAAACACTTGCCAAGACCCCTTGGGGAAGGGAGAAATGTAAACAATAACTACCAAACTTCAACATGACAATATCGGTTAAAATCTGCAGGATGATCATTTGAATGCGGGGAGGTAGTAGGGAACCGACTTCGGACTCCGCGATTACACAGGAAGGGAGCCGAGGAGCCTGATGGCTGTCTCCATCCTCTGCAAGGAGCCAGATACTTTGAAAAGTCTGGAGTTAATTCTAAATTTCCTTACAAGACACCTTAGTAGCCAGACTGGTCTTCAAATAATTTAGCTGGGCAATGGCTGGATAACCACAGGGACAGTTACCCCCAGTAAAAGAAATACCAGGATTCAGTCTTTCCTGATATTATTGAAGGGTCTGATAACACTTCTTTATTTTGTCTCATGCTGTTAAAAAAAAAAAAATGAAACAAAAAACAAAAAACACCTACTCCTCTGGCGAATGAAACTTCCAGGGAATTTGAAAATAAATCGTCAGTTTGATTTCTGCCTTTTAAAGTTAGTATGTATGCGAGGAAATAGAGCATTAAAACAACTGAGTTACACATTAGCTATCTAGCATTTTCACATTAGAAGGAAGAATACAACTCGTTTCCAACTTAGCCAACTTTTAAAACTATATGTGTTCCCGGAAAATAAAACCTGATTGGATTAAATTTCCAGGAGATTCTAAATTAAGCTCTCGAGAAGATAACAAAGTATATGAAATCTCTTGAGTAAACAGTTGGGAGGGATTTATAAGCATTTGAGAATCTGGTGATCCATTGGAAGCACAACTCACTCAAATTTGAATTTTCATGATCAACTTTCAACCCTGAGAAACAAGAGCCATTTGCTTAACTTAATCTGAAACATATGTTTGCAGCAGTAGCAGGTTTTTGGTGTGTGGCTGGGGCTGATCAAGTTGTAAATTTTCCGCTTTAGGTTTTCAGCGCCTGCTAGTTTCAGCCTAACACCTAGAGAGAGACTTTGCGGGGTTCTTCACCAAAGCAGCCAAGGTTTGATAAAAGGTTTCCAAACCACACAGCTCTGAGTGTTATTGATTTTCCCAAAGGTGGAACATTTCCATACAAGTTAGTTCTCTGAATCCTAACAGCAAGTAAGAAGTTAAACTCTCTTTTGTTAAAGTGTTTGCAAAATGTCTATATAGAGGATTGGGGTTTTTCTTTTCTTTTTTTTTCCCCCCATTTGCCTTCCTCACCTGCAATCCTTGTCTTTAAGGGACACACACTAGTGTGAGAGCGGTGCGTGCTGTGAAAGTGACATCTTCATTCGACAAAACAATATGCAATTCTTTGTGGCTCATCTTAATTTTTTCCCATCAGAAACTTAGAACTATTGATTTTTCTGTCTCTTTGTGCTTCAACACAAAGGAGTTTTGAAAAGTGTTTTGAATATCTGAGAAGATTCACTAGTGTTTGAAATAAATACACATTAGAATCCATAAATCACCCTTCCTGTGAAACAAGCTTTGGGTAGTCTTTTATTACCAATATTAAAACACATCTTCTGTGGGTATAAATTTCAGTATTTGGGTTTTAAACAAATTCTGATACTTTTAAAAATCAATTAATGGCATACCACAAAGGATAAATAAAAGTAATAAGTTCCCTAAGATCAGCTTAATTCATCTTGCAATGGCAATGCGGGTAGTAATGGTAAAGTGGGAGGTGGACTCTAGTGGTCAACCTCAAGGATTGTAAATATCCATCCAGACCTGCTGATTTATCTTCTTCCTGAAAACCTCAGTCAGATCACTGGAGGAAAAGTTACTCAAGTGCTTTCTGAAATGCATCACAAAGAGTAATTGAGCCATAAATATGCCCTAAATTCAGGTACAGAGTTTCACTGAATTTTATTATTACACAGATTAAGATGGGTAACTCCCACCTGAACGCTATTTAATCAAAAAGTGAACAAGGGTGTCAAAAAACAAGGGCAATAATAACATTGCTGGCACTGTGCTAATCAAATACCCACAACTAGTTGAGAACAACGGTGCTAAGACGCCGCTTTAATTCTGAAATGGAATGTCCTGAGACACCGAGCGCCATCTAGCAAGCAAAGTTAGAATCAAAGAGCGCCTGAGTCAAGCACAGAGCACAGAGACCAGGGAATTGGGAGGCAAAGAGGGATTTGGAGATGTACTTGCTGCGACTTAACCATGGGCCCAGTGTCACCTGAGCCCAGCTCTACCTGCTGTCTTCGACTCTTCACCCCACCAGCCAGTTCAAACAAACTAACTACTGAGGTGAGACAGACAATTTCTGCCTCAAGCTAAGGCTAAAGGACAGCTCCTCACAGGGTTGCTTATTGTCTTTAATTAGAACAAGTGGCCTTTCCGTTCCCACTCCCCCCGCCCCAAAACCAGCCCAGTGTCTAACTAATTCTGCACATTCCTATCCAGATGGGGACAAAGAGCAGTGCCCGAAGGGCTCACCTTGGGCTGACACAACTCCCAGGGCTTCAACGCAGAGGAAAGCACATCGCTGGGAAAACCTAGCAGGATTTGAGAAGTCATTGTGAGTTTACAAGGCTTGCCCAGACGTCTCCTGACAGGCAATCTGAGCTATCTCTGAGTGGCATAAGACACAGATTTACTTAACATGCCACGGATGGACATGGGAGCTGAATGCTGCCTTCTAAATATAAATAGTATAACTTCAGTCTTCTCCAGGCAACCGGGTCTTTGATAGTTCCTTTGGCTGAAGAAAAGTCAAAGGTAGCTAGGATGCTGCCAAACATGCCTGTTAGTTTGTAGCTTGAGGGGAAAGACAGCACTTTCTCCATTTTTTAAGGGTTAAATGATGTTACCTAATTATATAAAAATTCTCTGTAACTGGGCTAACAAGATGAATCTTCTGAGATTGTGATATGAAGAAAGTAAAGAATAAGAAAGCATCTACTGGGTTCTGTATAGCAAGAACCCAATATTTTTCTTTTAAGTCAGTCGATCTGAATTCAAAAGATCAAGAGGGCTCATCTCAGTAATGCGTCTGCTTTCTAAAGTACTTCTGTTGAGACTTTCCTGAATTTTACTTGAAGATTGGGAGTGGACGGACAGAAATCCAATGTACATATACGCTAATCTTAAACTCTCCTAATTTCCTGCTATTGATGATTGCCTTTGTAATAACTCATTGATTCACACTGTTCTTAGAATATAGAGCAGGAGCTTAGGTTTCCTATTGTTCTGGCCCCTGCCCCAACCCCACACATACAATTTTTTCCCAGTGAAGTGTTTTCTAAAAAAACAACCACCAACAACAACAACCAGCCACAAAAGAAAGAAAGATAGATAGAAAGAAATCTTAGAAAATGACTATGACAATATTCCAGTTGAGTTTTAAATGCTAGTCCACTCCCAGGTTTACTTCTCAATTAAAACAGGCATAATAGATATGAAATAACACATCTCTTTATTTTTCTACTATGCTATTTAACTGTGCAAAACAGCCATATTGAGAATAAAGGAACCATTTGATAAGAATATGTTCAATGTGCTCATTAAAATATCTCCACAGGTATTTACAGGGGAAAAAAAAAAAACAGACAAAAATCATAACCCCTCCTCCAACAAACCTAAGCCAATAAAGAAAGGATCTGGGAGCTTAATCCACAATTTCCAAAACATCTAAAACATTTCCACAAAAACTTCGATGCCTCCTGATGCCTGAAAACATATGTAAGGATCTCAGGATGGCAAGTGGGTACAATTCACACTGCCTCTTCTTCCTCTATGAAGTTCAGAGAAGTTCCCAGGCCAGTCTTGCCTCAGCTCACAATAAAAATTTAACTTTTTTTGGGGGGGGGGTGTCTTGTTAAATAGCACATTTCTCCCATCAAGGTCTTCTTAAACACTGAACCTTCTCCTAGACAGGGTACCCAGCTGTTTAATTTAACATTGATTTATTGCTTTTAAAAGTAAATTTACACACATGCCAGCAGCGCTCCGTTTTGTTTCCCCAGACTCTGAGATTTATTTTCTACTTAGCGCTTGTCTGACAAAACAATGTCCTTTAACTTTATTACACATCGATGAGGAAATCTGTCTTATTTTTGCTTGGATTTATTGCTGTGTTGCTTGTGGGGACTTTTGTGATCCAGAAAGGCTGAGGTCCAAAAATAAATAGAAAATTAAACAGAGCTGATCACAAAATAATAGTCAAAACCTAGAATATGGCCCAGCATCTACCAACCTGCTGGGGGTTGCCGGGACCAGGAGGAAGAAGCTCCCTTAGTGAGTACGGTTACTCAGGAAGAAAACAAATTACTTAAATGGGCAGGTAGCATTTGAAAGTGAAGTAGCCAAATCTGAGTTCTGTAAAATATCCAAGTTCTTGGTTCAAATGTATTTGGAATTATAGGGCCGGGAGGTGCCTCTGCATGACTTCCCACCCATGGCCGCCTTACCTCCGTGAAGAACTCCCAATTACCACAAGTTCGTGATGACTGAGCCCAAGGGAATTAAGATGGACTTTGAAGCAGCTTTTACGGTACACTTCATCTACATTTGGGTTGTCTTTAGTTCTCATTAAAAGGGCCACTTTCTTCTTTTCATTGATATACTGTCTTTGTGTCCTTCATTTCACACTCTTTTAAAAAGTTCTCTCATCAGATCAAGTGCAAAAAGGAGGGATGACATAATAACCATCATAAGCATGATAACAACAACAAACAACTGGTACTGTGGGTTTAAAGCTTTTTAAAAAGAAAGTTTTCTCCTCTCTGAGGCATGGCTCTTCAACAATTAAAAAAAAAAAAAAAAAACCTAGGGTTGAGAATGGACATAATAAAAGTGTTTCTAAGGTTCATTTATAAATACAGGCAGGCTTCAAAAATCCGTGTGTGTGAGAGATGAGCTGTCCTCTCCCAACCTGATTTTTCACAGAGGCATCTAATAATCACCTTCGAGGTGTTCAAACAAGGACACTATCCCTTTTCTAGGGAGAAGTAAGGATGTGACAGGTTTTGTTACTGGGGCGAGGGAGAACTTTGCAAAGTATTGCCTTTCTTTCCCTCACAAATACACCACCTTTGACTGAAGACCTCTGCCTGAGAGCGTGACTCCTCTGCTGTCTCAGTCAGTCTGGGCAGTGAGTCCACAAAAACCTGTTAAAATGTTTCAGCCATTTCCTCCAACCCCAAAAGATGTTTAAAAGTTAACAGAACATTCTTTCTCCTGAAACGCATCAAGACCCGTTTGCACACTCACTTCCTACCTAAAAAGAGAAAGAAAGAAAAGGAAAAGGAAGGAAAAGAGGGGAAAAAAAGAAAGATCTCCGTGTTAAAAAGGGGAGGAGTGGGAGTAACTGCGAAACCTTGAAAATTCTCCTATTCATATTAGGGTTTTTTTTTTTTTTTCTTTCTTTCTTTCTTTCTTTCTTTCTTTTTTTTTTTTCCCCCTCTCCCTTTCCTTGTTTGCCCTTTGAAAAGGAGTCCTGTCACTCAGAAAGGAGCGGTTTCTTCAACCTCCTCCCCATCCACCCACCAGCCGGCCCCCCTCAGCCTCCCAGCCTGGCCCCGGCCCACCCCGCGGCCCTCCCCGCACACACAGTTCCTTCCAAGTGCTTTTCAAGTAAGAGCTGGAGATGAGAGGTGCGGCTTCTCCAACGCAGAGCCAGACAAGTACTTCTCTTCCCGGCAGAGCGCGGCCCGGGCGCAGCCAGCCCGAGGCGGCCGCTGCTTTTTATGTCAAGAAGCCACCAGGCACCCCGGGCTGGCCGCCCCTCCCCGCGGCGGGCCCGCACCGCGGCGCTCGAGCCGTCACGTGCCCGCGCCCCGCGCCCCACGGAGCCCTTTGTTAGCCCCGCGGGCCCACGCGCGGCCGCGGCGGCTGCAGGGTGCCGGCGCGCCGAGGCTCCGAGCTGACGGCGGGGCCGGCCCGGCTTTGCCTCGGCTCGCCCGGACAGCCCCGAAACACCTTGGGCGGACGCCCCGAGCGCTTGGCACATTGAGATTCCCAGCGCTTTGGGGGAAACGGATCCGGGCCACCCCCTATGTTTCAAACCAAAGGCACAAAGGGGGGCGAGAGGCCCAAGGAGGGCGCGCCTCCGCACAGGGGAGTAACCACTGGGCTGACTTCCCTCCTCCTTTCCATTACGCCTCACCAGTTTCTCGTCTTTTTTTTCCTCTTATCCTCTGCCACGCTCAGAGGCTCGGTGGGTGGGAGTGTGTGTGTGTGTGTGTGTGTGTGTGTGTGTGTGTGTGTGTGTAAATGTATGTGTGCGTGTGTGCAGTTAGGTGGAAATTTCATAAGAATATGTTCTACACTTATAAACTTGCCAGGATGGGGGAGTATGCTCTCCAGTAAATGCACTGGTGGGAGAGTTTAAGCGACTTATTTGGGAGGAAATAGGGGGTCAGATTTGGTCTAAGTGGAACATCTGCAAAACATTCAAGCAGCTTATTCAACAAAGAATCTAGCCATTTATTGTAGAAATAATAAAAAGCCACTAATGATTATGGTTCCCACCCCTTCCCCCAAAAGGCCAAATCCTAATGAAATAATTCAAAGGTAGGCCTCATTTCCTAATAGTGGAATTAAACAACAACAAAAAAGAGCCCAACTAAACTTTCCAGCTCTGCTTTCTTAAGGGCCTGGGAACCTTGCTGAGAAATTAGGTAAATAAAAGGCGGGCTGGAATTTCTGTTGAGCTCAGGCTGCAGTGCCCCGACTTGCACATAGTTGTGCTTTGATACACAATTAAATTACAGTAAATTCCTCCTTAAATAATAAAATTTGGAAGACTCTTCAGGATTCGAAGATGTCTGGGGTTAAGTAGCTTTTAAACCGTCAGTTTTCAAATGGTTTGTGCAATGGATAGCTACCTTTAAATCCTAAAACCATTATAAATATGCTATACATTTGGGTGCCAGTTTATCTCTCCATATTTCTTTTTAAAATGAGGGAAGCATTCATAAAAAGCTACTTGGCACACTTTATTTTAGGAAAGCAGATGTTAATTTTTTCACGTATCATTTTATGACCAAGTACATGTGTAACGTTGGAAAGCATCCAGAACGCCTCTATTATTTGCTAAATGACTGTTAGTTGAGGCATATTATTCTCAGCCTAACCATGGTATAGGTTATATCAATAAAGTAAACATCTGTGATTTTTTTTTCTTTTTTAACCAGGGGAAGGGGGTATAAAGAGTTACTATAAACGAGGGGGGAAAAAAGAGTTTGGGCAGGAAGAGCACACCTGCGTTGTAGCAAATAGGATATTTATATTGTTCGGTGCAAAAACAAAGTCCCTCAGTCGGGCACTCGGGGATATTTACATGGCGGGAGATAAAGTTGAAAGCCTTTCCTGGCGTGCCAAATGGGATTCTCCCTGTGGCCTTCTGCGTCGCAAGATAACAGGTACTGAGCGCTCCTGGCGGCGTCGGGCCTTTGCCCGCCGCACTCCCCTCCCCCGCAAGCCAGCCCCAGGCCCAGCCCGGGTTGAGCCAGGCGCTCAGGCTCTAGGAATTCCCAGGCACGGCGGAAATTTCAGCGGGGTTCCCAGCCTAGAAATATGCTCGGGAAGCGTCCTCATTTGCCCTGCGTCGCTCGAGGACGCCGGCGCCCAGGATGAGCCAGTGGCGTGATAATTAATGGAATACAATATTTATGGTCCGATGTATTGACTCTGAGGCAAGCGCTCCGTGTAGACAGTCCGTGGGGGTCTGACAAACAGGAGGTGAGTGAACAAACGTAATGACCAGAGTATTTATGTCTATCCGGTTTACTCACTTAAACCTGAGGTATGGAACATCATGATAAATATTAATATCCACCTAGACAGCTCCACCGTCCTCCTAAGCTCTCCCTTCCTGAATGCTGCCCTTTACAAAAAGGCCAGAGAGGAGGTTTTTAACATAAAATGCTGCAAATATGAAAAATAGGTCACCAATAAAATTGGTCTCAGCATGGAGCGTAATTGCAACAAAGTGCCGCCGAGTAAAACCGAGGAGTGAGCTGGCTGGGGCAGCACAGTCGCGAACCATCTGGTGTGTATTAAAAGTGGTGCTGTAAATATTGCTGAGAGCTAATGCATTATGGGCTTCTATAAGTGCACAGGGCCTGCAAGCTTTCCATATGTTAGAATATGTAGATCGGGCGAGCGTAGAGAAAGGTGTCCTATCAATTATAGGCTTCTAAAGCATGGTTTTGCCCCCTCTTTGTGGGATCTTGGTCCCAAAGTGTAGAATATTCATTCTCAATGTCTCCTTCCCACCCCCTCCCTTTCCCTCTTCTCTCCGCTCGCTCTTTCTCTTTTTCTCCAGCTCTTTCTCCCAGCTCGCTCCTTCTATCTCCTCCTCCTCCCTCCCTTCTCTCCAAGGGGATAGGACGGGCTTTGCTGACGTCACTTCACATCAGTAAAAGAGAGTAACTGTTTCAGAGAGAGGGAGGAAAAAAATTCATCTGTTTTCCATCAGTGCTAAAGTTTTGCCTTTTTAATAGAAAGGAGCTGCCCAGCCTGAGTACTCCTTCTGTTCTGAAGCTTTCGGGGTGGGAGGGGGGGTGGCCAAAGACATTGGGAGGTGCTCTTCATCCTGTGAGCTGAATCTTCCTATCAGTGGCTCTCATGCCAGAATCAGTTCAAATAGATGAAACTACTTAAAATAAGATGTAAAGATGATGTCTTCTAGAAGCTGCACATCCACACCTACTAGGCAACTTTTGCCAAGGAGGGTGGAGGGCTTCTGGTTCCAAGGCACTTCTGCTCTTTCCCTACTCTCCCGTTCCTCTCTTCATGATTCCACCCCCCACATACCGAAACCGCCACACGCAGCACAGCTAATAATTTTCCTGCTGTCACATTACTTTTCTGGGGAAATCAGAGTCCTCCTTTTCCTGACGATACCCCACATTTAAGAGTGTACTCTAATTACCCCCTCCTGTCCTCTGAGGTTCCCCCCCTCCCGTGTTCCCTGTGTACAGCTCCAGGTCTGTACGCAAATCCAGCACTCGGAAAGTGCTTCACATTGTCCCACAGAGATCATTTTCTGTCTCCCCAAACGGTCCTCACCTCTTTCACGCTCCCTGTTCCGTGTATGCTCCCCTTCCCCTTCTTTCCTGCCCACCTCGCCCTCTGGTGCACACACCAGGACAAACCGCCAGCACTTCCAGTGTGGATAAACCTGCTGCGAGTGACAACCCAAGTTCAATCAGCAAATAAATAAAACTCTTACTTTTTTTTTTTTGGCTGCCGGCTGCATTCCCCCTCTGGCCGTTGCCTCCTTTAGTTATAGGAGCTATATTTCTTCCCTGGGAGACATTCGAGGGGATTTTTAGTTGGAAACTCGTTTCTGCTGAGTTATTTTGGAGCCAGGACCAGTGAGTGAGTGGCCCATACCCACAGGCTTTGAGTGAAGTGCAGATTGAGACATATCGAGTTCCCTCTAAAAGGATCATTTCATGTGGGAGGTTGGACACAAAGTTTGCACTCGTGACTGGCATTCCAGTGAGAGACATGCATATTTTAAAACAACAAAGCAAGCAAGAAAGAAGGCTTGGGGGGGGGGACTTGGAAAGAAGTTACTAAGTGACAAACATCTGTCAACATGGGATAATTTGTACACTCCGGTGTAAAACTATCTGCCTCATTTGATGGAGTGCAAGGCGCAGGATCTAGGAGAGCAGTAGATAAGTATTTATCCCTATGAGAGGTACTTAACTAAGACACTTTTCCCAAAATAGGTGTAAGGTGATTAAAACTGTACGAATGAGGATAACCTTAAATGTTTCTTAGAATAGCGGAGGCCTCTAAAATTGCTCATTTCTGACAGTTCACACAAAATTAGACACCATTTCATTTTGAAAGATGTACTTTACTTCAACAGCAGACTGATGAAGTAATAAACAGAACACTTATTATAGAAAATCAAATGAATTTTGTCATAACAAAAACAAAACCAAGCAGAAAAAAGAAGAGAAACAAAAATCTCAAACCACCCCTGGTTGCTATGTTCTAGAAATCTTTAAAAGTACCAGCTTTACATGTGTATGTGAGCCAAACACATAAACATCCACCTCTCTGCATGTCAACAAGGAGAAATGGCAAAATATTTTCAGAGAATTTTCTCTCTCATTTAAGCTTGGAGTTTCAACAAACATACTACACTTTAAGAGAAGAAAGCAAAAAAAAAAAAAAAAAAAAAAAAAAAAAACCAACTTCCTTCTTTAGGAGGGAAGTTTTTAAAAGCAGAGTGAAAGATCAGGCAAGATCCTGAAACGTCTCTTTATACCCTGAATCTCCCTCCATCAACCACATGGAAGTTCAGGCTCCAGCTTCCACCGAGAAATCTTTTTCTCCTCCAGATCTGAAGACAAAAGGAGAGGAGGCCTGGTGGTGAGCGGGATATCTCTGTTAGTTGTCAGCGCAGGTCCATGGGTTAGGAATGCTAATGAGCCTCTTGGCCAGCTGAAGACTTGGTTCTCTCTCGCACACCCTGACGCTCACACACACTCGGGCTCCTGCGTGCCGACTGACAAGCACACAGACAGAGCCTCGTGCTCGATCCTGTCTCTCTCCTTTTTCCTCTGAGCCCAGAGATCGATCGCTGACCCCACTGTTGGGCCAACGCTTTATTTATCTGGCTGCGCAATGATATTATCAGCCTTAAACGTTATATACAGCAAATGTCCTCCTAAATCAACACAATAGGATAGCTTGCAGAGCCCAGCCTGGTCTGTCTTCAAGAAATCCCAGGCTATCTCTCTTCTCCTTCTCCCTCTCCCCTTCCTCACAGACACCCCTTCTCCCTTCCACCTCCACGACTACCGATTTTTATACAATGGACTTGGGGATTTGATCCCTCGCTTTCAGCTTGGTTAGGAGGAGGCCTTAGCAGACTAGGAGATGGATAGACACCATTATCCACCCATCACTGTGATCTCCATCAGGGGTTCCCTTGTCAGCCAGATCCAACTGCCTAGACCCACTCTATTCACATGACCCGGATTTCTCAAAATTGGGGTAGAAGAGAAGGAGAGGGGTGGAGAATCGAGTGTGCAACCTTGCACCGTGTTAATTGTTTTCTTTCCTCTCAATTACATTCATAAACCTATTTTCTGCATTGCATGTTATTTCTTTGTGCTTCAAAATTGAAACCACGTGCAGCCTTCTTCCCTCCGCACACACAATAAATGCCCTGCCCCCTCCCCCAACCCATCACACAACTATTTACATCTTGGTTACTCACTCCGAGCTCCGGCCCAGCCTGGGAGAAGAAATTGGCCCCATGGGATTAGGTGAGGCTTTGTAAAAGCATCTCTCAAATCCGTATCTCGGGCCCCCATCTGGGAGAGAGGCTCCGGGACTCCCCTCCCGGGCCTCCGCCCACCCCTTCCTCGCACAGGTGGTTGCGGCTTACTCTGGGAGGACAGGGAGGACATCCAGAGAGAAAGGCAGCTTCGCAGTGTCCCGCCGGGCCCACCCGCTGAGCACCCCTTGCCCTGGCCCTTTCCGCCCGCCCGCGGGGGGGGGTCAGCGGTGGCCGCCAGCGCGCTTCAGCTGCCCCCTGGTCCCTGCGCCCTGCGTCCCGCAGAAACCCCCCGCAGGGACCGGCCGCTCCCTGGGGAGCATTCTAGACCCAGGTCCTCCCGGGCAAAGAAGTCCCACCAAAAATAAATAAATAAACCCCAAAGGGGGGGGGAGGGGGAGCTGGAAAATGGATTCGCTGACAAGGAGAGATAATAAATGAGAGGCGCTTTCAGATAGATATCTCAGACGTGAAATTGCGCCCAGCTGGTTGTGTAAGCAAACAAATAGTTTCATGTTAGGAACTCTCAACTTGTGGCCTGATGAATAGAACACGACAGAGGTAAATGGGTCTTTAACTCATTTAGGAATACAACTCTTTGGCTTTCCAAGTGAAAGGCCCGGTGACGCCGCGGATCCCGAGCAGGCCCTCTGACAAGAGTTTTATTAGTTTCCACTTGTGTCTCCCTGCCTACCCTCCTCACTCTCCTTCATGGTTTTCCATTTGAAGAGACATTCAGGTGATTTGTTCTGGAGAATCCAGCAGTTTACGGGAGGGGATTCCCACACCACAGGAGATGTAAGGACTGCCTATAAGCTGGGGAGGAGGATTTTTTTTTAAATAAACTTTTTGCACTAAGCAGAGGAGCTCAGGTGGGCTTGGATGGAAGGAGGCTCCATATCCCTAGTGTCGCTGACCTCCAGGCTGGGCGATGGGGCCTCCGGAAGCTCACCCAGGCCCTTGGCCGCTGCCGGAGAGACCGCGAGCCTGAACCAGCGTCAGGGGGTAGAGTCCCGGAAACCCAAGGCTGTTCTGGGGGCCAGGAGGCACGCCCACCCCCAGCCCCCCGGGCTTCCCCCAGGCCTGGTCGCAGTTTGGGGTGTGCTTGTGGAGGCAGAGGCCACATTTGAACTCCCTCAGGCCACTCTTTGTCCCCAGGCTGCGGATGAGGCGCTGTCGTGCCCTAGAAATTCCCAGAGGAGAGTGCGTCCTAAGATGGCTTTTTTGATGTTTTCAGAAAAGCTTGTGGCTAAAGTAGTTTAAACTGACTTCAAAGCCCTCAAAGTTCTCAGTCGCCCAGCAAGTGTTTGGGTTAGAAAGGGGAGCGTTGACTTTCATATGTCACAGGTAATTTTGAGAGGGAAGTCACCTTGTGTGGGCTGCTCTCCAACAGTTATAGTG
The DNA here is from genome assembly GCF_030435805.1 of Mustela lutreola. Lineage (NCBI taxonomy): Eukaryota > Metazoa > Chordata > Mammalia > Carnivora > Mustelidae > Mustela > Mustela lutreola. The sequence goes on along the minus strand of NC_081294.1, from coordinate 118,683,650 downwards.
TATTTCCTCCGGCCTTGGGGACCTGTCAGTTCTATCCCACCCAGTTAGCCCAATCCTGTTCTCCCAACTCTTTAGGGCTGCTATGCCTCTGCAGGCCAAGGCAGGGCTGCACACCCTAAGGTGACCGTGGAGCCCACATCTGGCGGCAGCCTCACACCCGAGTTCCACGGCTCCCCCTGGTGCTTGGCTCTAAAGCGGGCTCATTGCTCAGGGGCCCCTGGGCGGCCACCAGGCAGAGGAGGCTTCCACCTATTCCGTGTTGCCTTCTGTCCAGTGGCTTCCAGGGTCCGAGGGGAGGCAGGGCACTGAGCGGGGGCAGCCTGGCCACTACTGGGGCTGCCCTTCTGCACAGCAAGGAGGCCTTGGGACAGCTCCGGCCCTTAGCTCCTGGGCCGAGGACACGGGTCAGGCCAGCCAGGGAGCCTTGAGAATGCTCAGGGAGCAGAGGGGGCTCTTCCGGGCTGATGGAAGGCTTAACCCGTGGCTTTCCTACTGCAATCTCGGCTAGGAAAGCTGCTGATAGCGTGAGAGCAGATTTGTGGGTCCGACCTCGCGCGCTGAGAGGGAAGAGCCACCGAACTCAGGCAGCCTGTCTCGCCCTGTGGGAGCACCCACAGAACCTCTGAGTTCTCTGGGGAGCCTCTGTCCCTCTGCTTGAGATCCACAGAAACCTCCGAAGACGAGTGAATGTAATGCTACCAAGGACACAGCACAGGAAAAACCCAGTGCCTGCAGCCCCCAGCCAGGTCCTCTGAGCATAGGAGCGAAGCCCCTTCTCCCTCTCTGTTCCGCTCAGTACCAGGGCCTCCTGGTTCTCTCTTGGAGCCTGCAAGGGAGTCCGTGAAGCCATACAGAAGGAAGGCCTGCTCTTCTCCCTACGTTGTGCTGGTCGGCTCCGGGCTTAGGCCCAGGCTTAGAAAGGTCACAGGGTTCCTCAGGCCATGGGCAATGCCCCCGGCCCAGTCCCACAAGAGACAAGTAACCACGGTCACCTCCCTCCCGACCCAGGAGCAAGTGCCTCATACATCCCAGGTCTTGGCTTCTGGAAGGGTCCCCATACTGGGCACCTTGTGCTTGGGCCTCCATATTGAAATTAATTGAAAAATACGTTTCCGACCTACAAAAATGTTTATCTATTTTCATCAGAGGGATCACACTGTAATGAATAGATTTACATCTCATTTCAAGAAAGACAGCAAAGATCAGTGAGCACTTGGAGGCAGCTCTTCTCCCCTCCCCCTCAGCGCCTGGCTGTAGCCTACCCCACCCCAAACCACACATTCCCTGAACCAGCATACCTAGAGGGCTCTCCAAGACTTTCTGGGAGGTGGTAGGGAGTGAAATATGAACTCTTCCCTTGCCCTTCGGGCCTTGGGCGCTCACTCTACAGGGAAGTCAGCCTAGGCCCAAAGACATTGCCCCTGGGTGTCGTGGAAAGGGTAAGGCCCAGGGTAGGATGGAACCCAGGTGAAGGCAGGAAGTCCCCTCAGTGCCCCATGCACCACACACTCTACCCACCCTGCCTCCTCAAGGCTCAGGCCAGTGGCAGGTGGATCTGCGGCGGTTTCTCCACAGAGAGCGTGGCATTGCCCCCTCAGTGCACTGCACCTAGAATATTAAAATCTGAGGCGGCTTGGAGCTTGTTAATACGTTTTTAAAGGAGTGGGGGGACCTGGAGATTTCCGGACAGCAAATGAGAGCAAAACTTCGTCAATGACTTCTGAAAGTGAAGCTCTTGCCTCATCCAAGGCCTGTTTGGGGATGAGGGGTGGGGGAAGTGGTAAGAGGTGTTATTTCAAAAGATCTGGCTTTATTAAGACATTAGGAAAAAAATTCCCTTGGTAGTATGTGTTCTCACACTGCTGACTAGAATTCTATAAAACATTCATGCTCCAAAAGCTGTAACAGAGAGCATCCCCCTATGCACACCCAAAGCGAGGCCTCAGCGGCAGGTTTCTGCCCTGGAAGGGCCATGAGAACCCAAACACTGCTCCTGGAAAGAACCTGCTCTAGCCTTGCTCACCAACTCCCAAGTTCCGGGTCCACGCCCATAAGTGCCATGGGGGTGGGGTGGGGTTAGGGGGTGGGTTCCCTTCACCCAGCTGAGCTCCAGAGCCCTTCAGGGAACCCTGTCACAGGGTCAGGAGGGAAGAGTAAACCCTAGCCAACTCTGCCTTGGACCGTAAGGGGGAGTAAAAGTAGGTTCGACAGCGTTGTGGTCCTAACTCTCTCGCAGAGCAGGGGAGAGGTCTAAGGTCCACTTACAGGCCAAGAAACTTCTGAGCAGCCCTCCCCTGCCCTTGACCCCCACATCAGCTCTCCACACCTCTCTGCAGCCTTGCCAGTGTGGCAAGTTCCCACCTGCAGTCAATAAAGCAGGTGGTCCCCAGACCCAGCCCCACTTGCAACCAAGCCTACCCCAGTCCCCGCTTATGTCCGTCCGTGCAGCACCAACCATCCACAAGCTCATAAGAGCTGCTGGGAACGCCCAAGATGCCCTGTCCTCTCCCTGCCCACCCCAGCCCACACAGAGCCTGACCCTCCGCATTTACAAAAGCAAGGCAGTGGCTTGGTTTTAGGAAATAAACCTAAACCGCTTAATAATGGACCTTAAAAGTTTCCACCTTTACCTCCCCATTCTAATAATAATTGGAGTGGAAATTAATTGGCGGGTTCTTTTGCACTTAAGACATCTGTCAAGTAACCAGACACGTGGGTTTTGCTAAATTCTTTTATTTTTTGTTTAAATTTTCACTTCAATTTTAATTCTTGAAGAACAGCCTTGACAACATATATCGCACTCATTATAAGAAGCAAAGGGTTATATCAAAAATTATTAGTATAGAATCACAGGAAATCTGGTTTGGAACCAGAAAAAAATACAAAACAGATATAGATACATAGACACAGGACAATTTTTTTATAATTATTTGGAAAATGTTATTTTCCCCTAATTCTTGTTTCCTTTTTTATGTGCATACGATGTTTAAATTTTACAAAAAAATGAAAATAAAGACTAGTATTTTACAAAATGAATAACAATGTTTGGGGCGTGTGTGTGTGTGTGTGTTTCTACATAGAATTCAGTCCACTTCCATGTGTTGTTTTCTGTACAGAATATATCCACATCCGTCCACAATAAATCCTGGAAGGTCCATTAGTCTCCTTCTGTTTTATTAAAATTTTCATGGTCCTCTCTTCCAATTTTTTTTTTTTTTCCCTTTTCTCACCAGACACAAGGTCCTTTTTCTTTCCTTTCCAACATGTTCACAGATCTGATCCTAAAGAGAGTCTCTTTTTCTCCTGGTTTGCAGCTCAGGTTGCATTTCTGCAGGGTGGGCTGCTCCTGTCGGCCCGGCCCACCTCCCCCCTGCCTGGCTGCACCCTGCAACAGCCGCCTGATGTCCCCGCAGCTTTGGAGTCCATGGCCCCCGCCGGTCCAGTGAGTCTCTAGGGGGGCGGGGGCAGGTGGGGAGCGCCCAAGGTCTAGGAGCACTGGATGGACATGTAAGGCCAGTTGAAGCTGCTCCCAGACAGTAACATATCCCGGATGAGAGTTTCGATGGGGGTTTTACCTACCAAACGAACGAAGAAGAGCTGCTCGATGACCGAGGAGGACACGGTGCGCAGGGAGGGCAGTCGCAGTAGGAGTTTGCCGAAGCGGCTGGGCTGGTTAGGGTACTGGCTCCGCACGTACTCCTCCAGTGCGCACTGAGACTTCTCCTGCAGGCTCTCAATGTGGGCGGCGTCGGACAGGCCACAGGCATCTGCCCGTGCGGCCACAAGAAGGGCAGAAGAGGGGAGGGGACACACAGGTTAGTGAACAGCAAAGGCACAAACAAACCCTCAGAAATGTTTTTAAGTTGATAAGAGGGAAGAAAGGAAATCGAAGGGAAAAGGGAAAAAAATCCTCTTCTCTCTACCTCCCCATTCCTTCTTCACTATTCCCTCCTCTCTGCCCCCAACACCAATAAAAATAAATCACACCCCCACCAAGCCTAGGGGAGCAGGAGACAGAAGCACACAAGGGCAGAGAGGCAGCAACCTCTCCAGTCCCTTTGTTTTTTCCTCTTTCACCTTTGGATTAAATAATGTACGATGTTGGAGCCATGTTTGCTGTGCGGAGCAACCTGTCCTCCGCCTGGAGGGGAGCATCGTTCCTCTGTGCTCATTAAAGGGAGGACTTTTGCCCCTTTTGCCCCTGATTTTGGGGTGTTCAGAAGCCCTGAGGAAATACGTAGCTTGGGGGCAGTTTTTACAGGCTTCTTGGAGTCCTCCCTCTCAAACCCAAATGACCCCAACCAAAATCTTCAAGGAGAACCTAGACTGTCTAGTGAATAAACACCTGGGAGGGGTAAGGAATCATGGGCTGGCAGTGCGTGGACTCAGATCGAGCCCATGCTTTAGCAATACAGGATTTGAGATCCGCTATCTATGCGACCAAGAACTCTGCAGCAAGCCTCGGTGAGGGTGTACACTTCTATCTGTGCTTTTGATCAAGTAATTGAAAATTGGTCACATCTCTGTAAGCTGTATAATAATCAGAAGGAATATGGCTCAGTTACTCCAGGCTGTGGAAAGGAGACATCTTCAACGATCAGACACAAAGCTGGGGTGGAGGCAGCTGCTGTTGCTGCTTCCAAACTGGGAGGTGGGGAGTTGAGTGGGGGAACTGGGGAGATAGGCTTCCTGTCAGAGGACCAAGGGGGGAAAAGGCACTTACACACAATGACAGCATCTTAAAACCTGTGTGTTTATCTCATATCAACCAAGGCTCTTCATGTTCTCCTAAAAATATTTCAAGACAGTAGTTTATACTATATAAACTAACTAAAGGCAAAGAAATGGAAGAGAAGGTGGAATCAGAAGAATGAAGTGAAAGCTTCCTCTCTTAGTTCAAACACCCATGTTATTTCTTATATTAATAATAAATATTTAAAAAACAGAAAGATCACAGAGGAGCCCTTAGCCAGTCAGGAGGTTGACTAGAGATCAAAGGCAGAGTGCGCTAATATATAGATCTGGGGAGAAATTCATGAATGGCGATGCCCCCGAAAGGACATTATATAATTGTGAGTGGGCAAGTGTGACCCCAAGAAGTCCTACCAAATGATTCAAAGTGAAACCCGTGTCTGCTGAGTTTCTGAGCTTTATGTCTTTGTATTTCAAGAACTGGGATTTACAAAGCACTCTAACACCTTCATCTACAAGGCAGTGGCCTTGAGCAAAAATACAAATAAAACTAGTGCTAATTCAAGGACTTCTAAGGGGGGGGGGTCTCCTTTGACCCTGGATCCAGAATGCGTTCCTCTCAGATGTCTAATTACTCCCGCCAGCCACCCGGGTGCATCCACACTGGCCTGACCTGGGAAGCCAGTGAGATTTTTATGGCTAGCAGGGCGAGGCAGGGGCACTTTAGGGCTCCACTACTCAGGGGAGGGGAAGCTGAGGTCTGCCCTTGGCCTTACTGGCTAACCTGGCCCTGCTGACTGGCCACCACGCACACTCATATTTACATATATCTTGCTTTACATGCATTATCTGCCCATTATGGCACAGGATCCCTTTCAGCCTCAGACAATGTAGTATGAAAAGGACCCACTGATACCCCAGCAGATTTTTTTTAAAGACCCATATGGCATCCCCTCAGGTCTGTAAAATATTTATCTGATATGCACAATTAGGGCCCCCGGAGTGCAACGACACTACCCTTCTCCCAGCTAGGCCAGTCCAAGGGAGAGAAGCCGGGGAAGGGCTTGCCTGGGCCCTGGGCTGGCTGCTTGGATTTCTTTCCTCCTTTGAAGGCAGAATGCCTGCAGCGGGGGCCTGGCTGCCAGGTGCCAGCCGGACAGCTCTGTGGCCTCCCTCCAGCAGGAGTCCCACTTCAGGTCTGGATTCCCACTCTAGATATCCATCCCCACTCTGGATATTCCTGCAACAGGAGTCCCCCAACTATGGACAGAGAGTATGAGCTCTCAAATCGATTGGGTGACTGTGGCAGCAAAGCGAGGTGAGCAGGGGGTGTAATGAAGTACATATTTACATTCCATGAGATATACCCGAGATCAGAAAAGGAGGGAGAATATACAGAATTCATGCCTCACTTTTTATGTGGTAGTGTCAATGCAGGAACCTTCAATATTTCTTCTATAGTATATGGAAAAGAAATTATGTAAATAAATAACCATTACTGCTCAGGCCCTCCCGGCTTAGCCTTTGTAGTGCAGAGAATGTATTTCATGGTGTGCATTCAAAAGAGTTTAGTGTTCAGGAAATATAGATGTAATCAGCTGCCATAACTAGAAATCAAAGTTATTATTGTGCTGAAAATGGATTTATTGTATTTATGTTAACTAGATGGCTCCTTTCAGAGGAGGTCCCATTTATTTGAGGGAATATTTAGGTGTATGAATTAATGAATTTTTAAAAAAAGTAAGTTCAGGTCATGACCTAGTCCTTGGATGCTTTCCAGAATATTAAGGATTAAGCATACCATCCGGAGGCCAAATGTGAAAACCACCGCAGGGAACCCCCGTGCCAGCTTCAAATACTTAGCCGGAGCAAACCTCGTTGGACAATATGTCTAAAACTGTCTTTTCCATCATTCAAAGTTTGCTTAAAAGTTGGATGACTTTGAGAAGGCTTCCCATGAATTCCCTTCTGGCTAGCAATCAAAACAAGTTTAGTCAAAAGTGGAAATGTGTTGTATGGAGAAGGGGGGTGAATTACTACTGACAGCTCCATTTCCATTTTCAGATATTCTGTTTGCAATTTTCTAACAAAATAATGTTATTGTTCACTTCTCAGCCTCCCCTGCACCTTGAAAATGTAGTTGGGAAACTTCTCCGGGAAAACTTTTTAAAAAGGAACACTTTTCAAGGAGATGTTTTAGGATGGAAAGTTGAAAGAAAGGCATGAATAATTCCACCATCTTCCCTGCGGCCAGCACAGCCCATGCCTCTCTCTGGGAAAGGCCGGAGATCAGAAAAGTCAAGGGAGTTCAAAGAACCTAAGTAGGGGACACGGGAAAGGGAAGAAAGACCTTTCCTGAGAAGACCTCTGTCCAGCTCCAAGTCACATTTCTGCTTCAAGACACCTCACTGGATGAGATTTTAAAACCCCAGCTTCCCCGACACTGGCTTGCTTCCTGATTAATTTGGCTAAAGAGCCGGGTAGTCGAGAGCCAGCCAGGCCCAAGGCCTGCCAGAGCGAAAGCAGCCCGGTCGCTGCTTCCCAGGCTCTTTGTCACTTTTGAAAAACACGTTTCCATCAAGAAGACTTATTAAGATAAAATGCATTCAAACACTGAGGAGGCTATTCAATAAATCTTCCATTTGTTTTAAGGTTTGCACTTTATCCTCTTGCAAAGAAGAACTCCCTCTCCCACGAGCAGACCTGCATTTGCACTGAAAGTAAAAGGGGGGCAGTCCAAGTCCACGGCTCTGGCCACCCTGCATACAAATGAGATGCTCTTGTCTAAATAAATTATCTGCTGTTCAGATCGATATTAATACTACATTTGCTACATTACAATATTGTGCAAATTTAAGAGTCATTTTAATACAATGTAAATACGATTCTTCACGCATGAAAGCCAGGAAATATTGATAGATTATACCATTGCTTACTGTTCAACAAGGCCTTGGGAAAAGGGTTTTGCCATCTCTGCCCGGGAATGGTTTTAATTTGGCCTTTGGAGGTCCTGGCTCTAGGATAGATTTATTAGGATGGTTTATTTGTTCTCTGAATGGAGGAATTAAAAACAATAGTGCCAATAATGGGACTAAAACTGCAGCTAACCCTACTCACAGTGGGCAAGGCCCCGGGACCCAATCTGAGCAGCTCTGTTCCCCCACCAGCCTCCTTTCTGGCTTTGTTTATATTTCCCCCCATTACCTGCTGTCCCGGGTGTTTATATGTTTCCCTCTTGCAGGTTACAATAATAAAAAGCGGGCACTGTTCTCAGAGGCTCTGACTAGAGCCTTCAAAGGCAACGTTAATGCACTTTCCTGGAAGTTAATTTGAACCATCTATCATAAGAGAAATTGTTAACATGCATGTTACCACCGCCTACATTTAATTTGATATTTTTAAGGCACTCTGTTAAATTTCCAATGTTCGTGTGTTTTGCGTGGATAGGAAATTTATCTCTGGGGCGGGAATCCTCCCATACTTGCGGGTTCTACAGTATTCCTTTTGTTTTTTATCTTTCTTGTTTAGATTGAATCCGTTTTTTACGACCCTCAATAACCTCAGCAACTGCAAACATGAATGGTTTCCGATAAGGGAAAATCAGGCAGCAATAAAGCGGGATTATTTATGATTTATTTGCGCGTATTCTTCTCTTTCCACCTCTGCGTGTGTCTCTCTGTGTCGGGAAACACATCCAGGGAGCGTGCCACACAGAGGAGAAAGCCACATTCCCACGTTCTCTTCCTTCCCTCTCCTCCCCCAGAAACACTAAACGCTGGCGCACACCACACGCACACACATGCACACCGCACACACGCGCAGCCAGACCGTCCCCACGCCCCCCCCAACCCCTGCACACACACAAGACGCGCACCCGCCGCAGCCGCCGCCGCCGCCGCCCCGCGTGGGGGTCCGGGCCCCCAGGCCGGGCCGCCCGCCGCCCGCCTCCCAGCCGCCTCGGCTCCCGCACCGCCGCGCTCCCAAGATGGCAGCGGCGCCTCGGGCCGTGTCCGGGCGCTGGGGCCGCAAGTCCCCGCCAGGCCGCAGGTCGGGCTCCGGCCGGCGGGGCCCGCGCGGCGACGCGGCGTAGGAGGCCGGGCCGGGCGGAGCGCGGCCTGCAGTCGTCCCCGGCGCGGCCTGCCCTCCCGGCGACCACAGCCTCACCTGACGTGAACAGCACGATGGCTTTGAGGCAGCTGTATTCGGCCGAGTCGACGTGCAGCGCCTTGAGCTTCTCCACCTGCTCCTGGAAGATGCGGATGTGGTCCATGAAGGCCACGACGCGGTCGGCGGACATGGGCGAGGCGTGCAGGCCGGCGGCGGCCAGCAGCGGCGCCACGTGCAGCGGCATGGAGCACTGGGCCGCGTTGAGCACGAACAGCTCGCTCCAGGTGAGGCGCAGCAGGGACACTTGGTCGGTGATCTGCAGATCCGGGAAGAAGGGGATGTTTCGGGCCCACTCGACGGCGCTGAAGAGCAGGCGCGCGGCCAGCTCGCAGATGTTCTCGATGCCCATGATGTTGTTGGGCTGCATGCATTGGCTGCCGTAGCGCGACGTGGGGTAGGGTTCCGCGCGCAGCAGCAGCGAGATGTAGCCGGACAGGTAGCAGTGGCCGTTGAGGGGGTCCCCGTTGGTGAGTGCGTACTGGCCTGGATTGGGTTGGGTTGGAGGCATTCTTCCTCGCTGAACCGCTGACAAAAAGAAAGAGAGAAAAGAGGCAATGTGCATCCAGGGGGCTTGCGAACATCGGCGCGCCGCAGCGCACCCGACACAATGCGGAGCCTCTTCCTACAGCCACACGCGCCCGGCGCATCTTCTCTCGCGCTCGCTCTCACTCACAGCCCACACCGGGAGGAAGTCAGGGGTGAGGGCCTCCAGCTCCGCGGCTCAATATGCCCAGCCATCGCCTGCGCCCCTGGCCACCCTAGCCCTGCCAGAACTAGGCCTGATCTCAGGGCCCCCAGCCCGGCATGGCCAAGAAAGTGCCACCCAACCCCTCCACCACCAAGGTGTAACACACCGGTTAATGAAATCCCACTCACCCCTCCAGAAGGAAACAAATCAGAGTAAAATAGAAACAAACAAAAAAGAACAGGCGAAATCAAAGGAAGGTTGTGGTTCTAGGCAAACGCCTAGCGCCTCTTCATTTGCGAGCAAGCAGTGTTTTGCTCAAAATGTTTCCATATTCTCTCAAAATGCTATAGAATTATCCTTAAAATAGATACAAGTTACATAACCATTTACAACTTTTGAATAGAAAACAAGTATCCTGCACCCCTCCCCTGCCCCCTCCTCCCCTTCGCCCCACACAAAGTTCACTGTTAAAAGCAACAGAAAATTGAAAAATTTCAAGAAAAAGTAGAACTTACAGTAGCCAAACATTATTGAAAAAGTGGGAAATATAATTAATGTCTGTCCTGTGAGGTGCCACTGCAACCTGCAGCCAGCTTTTACCCAGTGAATGCACGAGCTTGCAACTGCAAAAACACTGGATTCATTAACCATCTGAATGCAAAACGTAAGCATGCTTTGAGTTCTTAAAGCTGACCAAAGTTTTTTTTTTTTTTAATGTGTATGTTTTACTTCAACAGTGCCAGCGTTTTAAATTGCCATGTAAACAAAGACAACTTTAGGAAAAGTTAGGGCTACTGAACTCTCCCCCCAACAAATTAATATAGATATGTCCATGTACACATAGCTGTCTTATTTCAGGTTGTGCACTATTTTCTTAAATTTGCTTTGATTCTAATTTTAATGCAAGTCCCAATGCAATTTAAGCTCTTGAAACATAACAGCTAGAATACTTTTTTTTCTAATTATAGTTTTGAACTTGGCAGTTATTTTTCAATTAAATGAGAGCACAATTCAGTTTTTTTTTTTTTTTCAGATGCCTACAAAAATCTCCCTGGAGCTAGAAATGAAGTCGTCATATTTGCCTGCTCCTTGAGATCTGAAGGAATTCAATTTCTTTTTTTGTGGCATATAAAATATAATTTTAAAGTCAATTACAAGAAGGAGTAATCTGCATTCTGCAAAATTGACTGGTTCGCTAATTTGACTATAAGACATCTTTAATGATTGTCAGGAGATAAACTTTAACTATAAACGGCTAAATATATTTATAAGAAAAGTGCTGCATCTCTTGCCACATGAACATGAAGCATATCTAAATACAACATCAAAAGTTGTGTTAAAAGAAACCAAACCCATACAACACAGGGATTAAATGAAGTGGAAGCTCATGCCAGCTGCAGTCTATGCATTATAGCCAAATCAGAAGGATCGGTAAATGCCGTTGTAAATTGTAATTTGTATGCAGTATTTAAGCAGAGGGTGGAGTTTGATGAAGAAATAAAACGAGTATCATGCTTTTAAAAAAATGACACAACTATGAAAGGACGGTTCAGTCACAAACTTTCCTTTCAAAGTAGAGGGGTGAAAACAAGGCCACAGCTCTGGAGGAGGCGGCCCCAGCTCGGTGAAGAGGAGAGGGAACCAGTGAACAGGCCAGAAGCCCCCCTTGCCCCCTAATTAGACCTACAAGTGCAATAAATCTCACTCCTCTTTTTCCAAGCTAAGCTTCCAAAAGGATGATGCAGCAATGCATCTATGGTTCAGGGTACTCCAGTCCCCAGCCCTCCCCAATTTTAAATAAAGGGTATGAAGAGGTGGAAGGGAAAGTGGAATGAAAAACACAGAAGAGTTTTCTGGGGGAAATCAGCACCCCTCCCCAAGTTCATGCCAGCACAGCCCCCAAGCATCCTCACGCACACGCGGGAAAGAGACACACACCGAGCACATCCAAGACAGAGGAAGTAAGGGATTTTAAGCCACAGCTCACGATCCCAGGGACACAATCCTGAGCAGGCAGCAGGAGGGGTGGAGGAGCCAGGGAGAGGAGCGCAGGCCGGGAGGGGGAGGTAGCGGCAGCGAGCTTGGTTGGGGGGGGGGGGGTGACGCCGGGGGAGGAAGGCAGCGGGGACAGGGGAAGCTGGGACGGGGCCGGGACCGCAGGAGCTCCAGCCCCATACAGCAGCCACCCCCGCGAGAGAAAGAAAGAGGGTCGGGGAGGCGGGCGAAGCTCAGGGAAAGAAGCAGAGAAGAAATATTCACCTTCCCGCCTCATGCCCACTTTGAGGCACTTCTTGAGGCGGCAGTATTGGCACTGGTTGCGGTGGTGCTGGTCGATGGGACAGTTCCTGTTGGCACGGCATGTGTAAGTTAAGTTCCTGCGGACGCTCCTCTTGAAGAAACTTTTGCAGCCCTCGCAGGTGAATTGGCCGTAGTGCTTGCCGCTCGACTTGTCCCCGCACACCACGCACTCGATGTGCTGCTGGCTCTGGCCCGAGCCGGGCGGGCCCTGGCCCTTGTCCCCTGCCGTGCCGGGGGTGGCGGGCGCTCCGGGCTGGCCCGGGGTCTGCGGCGTGTGCGGCGCACCCGAGCCCGCCTGCTGCTGCTGCTCGCCGCCGCCGCCGCCGCCGCCGCGGGCCGCTTGCGCTGCGGGGTTGGGGCCGCCGGGGTTGCCCCCGGCCACGTCGTCCTGCGGATCTCGCCAGCTGCTAACTACCATTGCCATATCTTTGGGCCCGGGGAGCGCTGGGGGGAGCCGAGCTGCTCGCCGAGGGCCGCGGGGCGCGCGAGCGCGCTGGGAGGGGAAGGGGAAGGGGAAGGGGGGAGGGGGAGGGGGCGGGGGGCCCGCCGGGCGCCCCGGGGTCGCGGGAGCCGAGCCCGAGCCGGGCACCGGCCGCTGCCTCCGCCGCCGCCGCCGCTGCCGCCGCTACTGCCTCGGCCGCCCCGCTGCTGCTGCGCGCCCGCCCGCCCTGCTGGCGTTTTGTTGTGGTTCCTGCTGTTTTCTTTCTCTCTTTTTGCAGCCCCCCCAGGCTCTCTGGCTCCCCCCCCAACACCCCTGCTCCCCTCGCCCGCTCCCCCCGCTCTCCGATCCTGGGGGGGCCACGCTCTCCTTCCCCCCCCTCCCCACCCCCCCCCACCGAGCAAGCTCCCTTCTCTCGCTTTTTTCTTCTTCCCCAAGTTGCAAAATCAGAAATGGCACAGGCGGCAGCCGGGAGCGGCGCGGGGCGCAGCGCCGGGGGCGGCGGGCATGGGCCACGGCGCGCGCACACACTCGCCCTCCGCCTCGCCCGCACCCCCGCGCACACACACACTCTCACACACACTCGCTCACCCGCGCCGGGCGCCCGCCCGCCCGCCGGCCGCTCCGGCTACACGCTGCGCGCCGGCTGAGCCGACATAGAGGAAGCCGGCGAGGGCGGCGGCGGCGGCGGCGGAGGCGGAGGAGGCGGAGGAGGAGGAGGAGGAGGAGGTCGCGGCTGCAGGCGCCGCTGGAGTCGCCGCCTCAGCTGCAGCGGCGAGCGCCGCTGGAGGAGCCGGGGCCCGGGCGGGAGTCCGAGCTGGAGTCGGGGCCGCAGCCGGAGCGCGAGCCCGGGTCGGGGCCGCCCGCGCCGCCGCCGCTGTCCCGGCGGGAGCCCTCGCTGGGCTCGGGATTGAGGGGAGCGCGGTGAGCCGAGCAGGGCGCGGGGCGAGGCTGCCGGCGGTGATCAGGGCGCGTTGGTGTCGGGGGGCCAGGTCCAGGGCTGGACGCAGCCAGCCATTCAGGAAGGCAGCGCTGGAGAGAGGGAGGCAGCCGGCGAGGAGGATCACACACTTTGCTCTTTTTGTTGTGCCGGTGGCGCCGGGCTCTCGCTGCCTTCTTCTTTCGGGAGGTGACGGAGAAGGAGAAAAATACGAGATAATTCACGCCGGCGACGAAATCACAGCGAAATCGAAAAAATAAAAATCAGAAGAAAAAGAATTGCAATAAAAAAAAAAAAGCGAGAGACATCCAAAGTAGGTCGAATAAATAATCCTCTTCTTTTCCTCTTTCTTGCTCCTTCTTCTGCTTCTTCTGCTATAACACACAGAGCTAGTTAAAAAAACCCTGGAGATCGCCCAAAAATGTTCTTTTTTTAGTATTTTAAATAAGTGCTCTTCAGCCGGGAACCAACACCCTCCCTCCAAAAAAAATCATATATGTATAAAATAACGATAAGAAGAATACGAAGGGGGTGCCTCCTCCTCCTCCTCCTTTTTTTTTTTTTTTTTTTTTTTAAGTTTAGCCCTCTCTCTTCTGCAGGAATGGAGTAAAAGGCAAGGAGGAGGGAGAAAAAGAGAAAGAAGAGGAATACAAGGGAAACAACTAATAGAATATGTAAGAAAAGAAAAGGGAGAGAGGAGAGAAGGGAAGAGAAGAGAGAGAAAGAGATTGAGAGACTGAGAGAGAGAGGCGGAGGAGGAGAAGAGAGAGACAGAGAAGAGAGAGAGAGGAGAGAGAGAGAGAGAGACCCCAAAATTGAATGCGTTTAAACGGGAGGACTCGCAGAGCAATGTTTCCGAAAGGGGGATCTGCGCGAATGTCTGTATATAGTGAACTTTGACACTACTATTGAAACTGACACGTTTCTATGGAGATCGCTGCCTTATATGGAGCTCGTGTCAAGGAGCCAAGAGAAGGGCTGCTGGCAACTGATAATCAAAGGCGACTGACTGGTCAGAGCCCTGAATCGGGGGGGAGAGAAAATGGGAGTCTAAGGTTAGCCAAGCCTCCAGCACGCCATTGGTTGGAGAGCCCCTCCCCCCTCCTCTTTTTCTTTCTTTCTTTTTTTTTCCCCCTCCCTCTTAGCTACCTACTGACGGGGATGGTGAGGGGAGGAGGAGGGAAAGTGAGGGAGGGGGGTGTGCTTCTGACAAGCGCAATTTACATTGAGATCGCCCTGCGCTGCTATTTACTCTGAGACCTGATTAGTATGGGTCGTCTATGGTCACACACACACACACACACACACACACGCACCCGAACACTAGAGGGGGAAGGGATGGCGAGGGGGAGAATGCCTAGTAATGGGTGAAAGAGAATTAGAAGGAAATTATTTTGATTTCTTCTGAAAAGTTTTTAAAATTAGGTTTTATGAGCGTGAAGAGAGTGTCGTTGAAAATGTTAGAAAAAATTTTAATGAGAAATAAACTCTTACGATTTTAATGATTCACGAAATATGCTGGGTTGGAATTGTTTTCTTCGTTCACATATAAGCATAATCCAAGTGTGGATTCTGCTCTTTTTATATCCTTTAAGAAACAAGGTAAGGACTCCCCGTTTTGGCCCAAAGTATACATTGCTTTTAAAGGTTTAATTATGACAAAACACACTCCTGAAATATGCAGCTATTGCCACAAAATCAATCTGAATCAACGGCTCCTATTCATCCCATGATGATTTTAAAAATAAACTTTACAATCAATCCGATTTTTCCTTCTTTCTTTTTTCCTCTTTGGTATTCGCAGGCTGTTCCAAACTTCAAACAACGCTTAAATAATTACTGATAAAACAGTAGTAAGTCCTCATATGGGGGGGAACAGTTAGTGCGGTCAAGTCGGAGTCCCAGGAAAAGAGGAAAGGGGCGAGCGACTGACAAGGGAAAATGGGAGATGGGGAGAGGTGGAGAGGGGGGAGTGGGGAGAGGAGGGTGGGGGGAGCGGCAGGGGAGAGGGAGGAGAGCGGGAGAGAGGGAGAGAGGGAGGGAGGGAGGCAGAGGGAAAGAGACGGAGAGACAGAAAGAAGGAGAAGAGGGAGAGACTGAGAGGGAGAGACGGGGAGAAAGAGGGAGATGGGGAGGGAGGGAGAGAGGAAGGGAGGTTAGGGGGGAGAGAGAGAGAGAGAGGGAGAATGAGAGCGAGCGAGAGACCCCGATTCCCGAAGGCGATTGGTCGTGGGAGGAGGGGCGGGCTGGAGGAGCGGTCCTGCCGCGGGGCCTGCAGGAATCGCTGGCTCCGGCTGCCACCTAGCGGACGGGAGCCGCGCCCGGGAGGCGCACAGCCGGGTCTCTCCTCCCCTCCCCGCAGGCAGCCTGCGCCTTTTCTCCAAACGGAGACAGCACTTTGAAAATTCTTTCAATGGATTTTTTTCCTTGAAAGATCGTACTGGGGAAAATGATACTTCTATTAGTTACATATTCTCCAATAGCACACTCGCACCCCCCTCGTTTTGAGATCGCTCCCTAGGCAGGCTCAGGCGGGCGCGGAGCTGTGCGGAGTGACAAAGCTGCCGCGGCAGCCGCTGGGGGTGGGAGCCCCGCTCGCCCGCCCGCCCCTCGACTCGGGAGAGCGTAAAAGTTTGTCTCAGCTCCAGCATCCCGATCCTCAACACGCCCTCAGGTAAAGGTGGGTGTAAATGGCCACGCTGTATTGACAGAGGTAGGGTCTGTTTTTAAATACTCGTTCTCACTTTAAATTTCACCAGGGAGGGGTTTGGGAAGCGCTGCGTGTTTGGGGTGCGTTTTGCGCTTCCCCGGTCTCTCCAGCCTACAAGTCGGGAGTCAGCGATCGCTTAGTGACTAGCGACGATTTTAAAGAGCAGAATAAAAAGCCTTTTCCGTGCCTGCCCCACAGCCCCTCCAGCTCGAATAATGGAGAGACAGTCAATGCACTCTGCAAGCGGCGGCCCATTGTACGCAGCTGACGGAGAGGAGGCGACTGGGGCAGGCAGGGGCTCCTTGCCCTCGGCCCCCTCCCCAAATAAACGCTCTCACGTCTCCTGGTCAATTAAAATGGGGGAAATGAACATGATTAAAAGACCAAATAAGGGGGGGGGGGAGAGAAAGAAAGAAAGAAAGAGAAGAAAAGATTTAAAAGAGAAAGGAAAAAGAGAACAAGCTTTCTATATATAAATTCTAAATTTTACTCCCCATATAGTACAGAGGCAGGCAGTCGAGGGCAGAGGAAGCAGGCAGAGAGAGGGAGACAAGGAGAAGGAAAGAGAACGTGGAGAGAGACGGAGCGAGTGGAAGAGGAGGCGAAAGCGAGCGCCAGGGAACCGGAGGCCCGCCGGACGCCGGGTCTGCGGGCCCAGCCACCCTCGGACCCTGGACCGTGAGTCGTGGGCACCAGAAGCGAGACTTGGCTAAGTCCTTCCCCACCAGGCAAGTAACGCAATGATTATCGTTTCTTTTGAACTCGGGGTTGGCAGCGCGGACAGGTAGGGAGGTTGGCTCTCTTGGCCTCTGCAGGCCAGGGCTGGAGTCCAGGCAACCAGGGCGGGATGAGGAGAACTTTCCGCGGGGCCTGCACAGGAGCTACCCTCACCCGGCCTCTGTCCCGCAACGGCGCGGAGGCAGGGACCGCGGCCACCGCGCCCTCCTAGAGCTGAGGATCGTGTCAGCCAAGCGTCAGTCCAAATTCAAAACAGGTCTCCCCACCCCCATCCTCTACCCTCTACCCCCGCACCCCCCCCCCAACCAGTGGGCGACGGATGCCGGGCCTCCAGCCCTGTGGCAGAGGAGGGGCGGGCGTTTAACACGCGCGCAGCGGTCCCGCTGGTGCAGAGCCCGAACCGCAGTGGAACCGGATGCTGAGCCTGGCTGGGCTGGCCCTGTTGCCCGCGCCTAGCCTGGCTCGGGCCAGAGCCTTACGAGCTCGGCTCCTGCCGCCCACCTGCGGGCGCCGTGTGTAACGGGATCCCCTAATGTAACGCGATCGATGGCTGCCTCTTTGATGTGGGCGATAATGTCAGCGGATTAAAAGGGACACCAAGCCGCTCTCCCCAGTGGAGAACCCGGGGCGGCGGCGGCGACAGAGCATCAGATCTCCCGCCCCGCAGCCCCGGCATACTCCTCGCGCCGCTGCAAGAGGGCTGGGGCAGGGAGGGGTCACCTCCCCGGGGTGGGGACGGAGGGGGTGTGTGTGAAAGGAAGAGCCTCAATTAAAACCTACAAGAGCGCTTTCCTCTGAGCTGGGCAGGGGCGCGCGTTTGCGTCAGAGGGCGCGCAGGGCTGGCGCAGGGGGCGGGGGTAATCGACGCCGGGGGCCGCGCCCCGGGGCTAGAAGGTCTAGAGAGTCAGCCAGCCGCGCAAGGCTGGCCTCGGTCCGGCCACGCAGGCAGGAGGGAAGGCAGGGTGCGCGGATGAGCCGAGACTTCCCGGTTAGGGCGGAACCTATTCGCCCTCACTGTGGGCTCTTTCCGCTAGCCCCCACCCTGAGCTTCCAAATTTGAGAGACCCTGGGGGTGGGGACAGTTGGGGCCCTCGAGGCTTCAGGCGAAGCCACCCGCTCCTCCAGAAGGAAGGGAAGAAGGGATGCTGCACCGGCCCTAGTCTAGAAGATGGGGGCTGTTGGTGGTGGCGCCCACAGCAGTGGAAACTCTCGGCTTTTCGGAGCAGGGGACAGATAGCCCCTCCGCCGGTCCTGTGTGCTACATTTCTGTCTCAAGAGGGGGCAGGCAGGAAGAAACTGAGTTTTTACGAGAAGTGCTGTCCTCCTCTGGGACTCCTCTAGCGCAAGCGGAGCTCAGGTCGCTGTTCTTCTTACGGACTTTGTGTTCCCTACCGCGTTTGCACACTCTGTGGATGTGCCTCCACTTGGGCTCACAGCCTCGGCCCTAGCAAAATGGCTTCCATGGAGCGACGGGGGCGGGGGGGTCAGCTCAGGTCCATGGGCAGTTCTGCTTTCTGTGAGGCTGTCCTTTGTTACTGGTTCAACTTGGCACACTGATCCTGGGGCCTTATGCACCCCACACTCAACCAGGACATAAGATATCTGTTGTTGGGGTAGAACAGAAAAATGATCGCATTTCGTGGGAACATGTAGGTCCCCCAACTGATAGTCCACCCAAGTGTCTGGGCACACTCAGCTTCAGGAGAAGAAAACAGAGTTGCAGGATCCACCCTTATTTCACTACTCTTCTCCAGATCTCTTTCCCTCCTTTCTCACCTCAGCCCTTCACCTTGGTTGCTAGGTCTAATATGTGCACGTGGCACTCAAACCTAGGCCCACCATGGCCCTTGCCTCAATACCCTACTTGAGACTGCCATTCCAGTGGCCATATATACTGGGTCCTCTCCAAGGTCTCTTTCTCCTGGTGAGGCCCATCCAGGTATGGGAAAAGGCTCACCAGGTTCTAGGCTCCCCAACTTCCTTTCGGAAGGCTACCTGTGACAGTCTGGTCCCCACAAGACTATTCAGTGCACACAATCTCCCACAATCCCCTAAGAGATGAGAAGCTACCCCTCGGTGTGGGAAGGAGGATTTGGGCTGTAAGCTTACAATTTCCTTTGTGATTTGCTAGCATTGTGGCTCAGCCTTAATTACTTTTTAAGAGAGCTTCCACACAACACTTGATCTCTCCTAGCTGGATAGCCAGTAAACAGTTATGACCTGGGGGAGAAGGAGAGAAGCAGAGATTGGTGGCTGCATATACTTCATTGACTTGCATTCCTGGCCTCAGAATCTGGATCCAAGCAGACTTTCTAGGCGATTAACATCCTCCTACCCTAAATCTTTCTTTCCAGGTAGGCCGAATCATTCTTCATTAATCCTATGACCTTTTTGATATTTACTCTTCCAGAACTCACCAGACCATTCATTTTGGCTTTTTGGTAAATCTCACTAAACAAAGGTGGCCTTGTGAGAACATTTTCTACACCTAGTACAAGGGTGATGAGACCCTACAAATGACCAGAAATATGTAGAAAGTTATCTCCTATACCTTTCCCCTACCCCTTAAATTGTTAAAAGTGATATTTTCCTGTTTAGAGAGACAAGAGCACAGAAATA
Organism: Mustela lutreola; assembly: GCF_030435805.1. Taxonomy (NCBI): domain Eukaryota; kingdom Metazoa; phylum Chordata; class Mammalia; order Carnivora; family Mustelidae; genus Mustela; species Mustela lutreola. The sequence continues at coordinate 118,664,359 of NC_081294.1, read as the reverse complement.
ACCCTGTTTTATCACACCCATCTGGAGAGATGAACATGCCAGCACTCACTGGGAGAAAGGTCAGTTCTTCGGCTCTTACTGCAGACCTTTCCCAAAGAGCTTGTTTTAAAGGTGCCGAATCAATTAGTCTCCCTTGGCATGAGATTAAGCCCAGGAAGAACACAGTTGAAGAAGATATATTTAAAATGGTCTTTAGAATGATACTTTGAAGAAGAGGGTGGAGAGAGGCACAGGAATGCCTGCCCAATGTTTCATGATTATTAAGAAGTCAAAATGAAAACCCAAACAAACAAACAAAGGCCCCTGCCTGTGTCAGAAATCCCTCCTCACAAGACTGAACTCAGTCTGTATTGTGGCTGCCCGGTTGTAAAAAGTTCTGCCTTTGTTAAAATGAAAACAAGGATGGAAAGGCCAAATCGGGAGCTGGGCTTCTGCTGGACTGCCTGCTTTTAGCCTGTCCATGAGTTGAACCGTGGATCAGGAGGCTTGGATATTCACTATCCTTCTAGTAGGCATTTTTTCTTTGTCACCTTTGGGTCAAAACACCCAGAGATAAGTGCTTTACCTTAGAAAACGGTTTAGTTTCCATCACAAACCAGCCATTTAAAGCACGTGTTTTGGAAGGAGAGATGAGGGAAGCAGTTTCCCCTTTCCGCTTGGGCCTCCAGTTGGAGGGCTGGGACTCGCCACCGGAGGATGGCAGGAGAGCAATTGTTGACCTTTAGATGCAAATCCAAGCCTTTTATCGGAGGAAAAGTGACAATCATCCCTAGCACACTAGAGAAGCCAAGGCCAAATATTTACTTTTTGTAAAAATCAAGCCTTAGCTATCTAAATGCATTTATGCAAAAGAAGGAAAGAACTGGAGACTTTCATGCTGCAGAGTGTATTTCTTTATTTTAAATGCTGGGCTGGAATGAAGAATAACTGCGTGGTTCTTTTTCCTGGGGGAAAATGGGTTGTGTTTGGATGAAAAGTTGGAATTTTGAAATGACTTAGAAGCTTGTTAAAGTTCCCTGACAATACAATCTGCTAAACCATACAATAATTTCTCTTAATAGTTACCTGTCAGGGCACCTATTTCTTTTACTGCAGGATTAGCCCAGCAGAGTAGATCTGAGTTGTAACTGATTCAAGTCAGATTAAACATATTAATGTTTATTAATTCCTTAATGTCACTTTCTGAATGGCCTATAAAATAAACTAGTGAAAAAGTGTTGACTCACAAAGCCAGCAGATCTGTTGGTAACTATGGTCATATTACAATAGTATTTACCTATTAGACGTTTGGTCTAGATAATAAAGCTAACATTAACTTCTAAATTTTCAGTGGAAAGATATGTTTATTACAGTGTCCTCCATCAGTGAGGGAGGGTTAGGTAAAGTTTAAATGAAAAAGTATGAGCGAGGTACACACCACTGATACAAACCACATGGGGCAGTAAATAATAATGCCCTCTGTTATGCTATGTATATTTTATTTACCTGTTTCAGAGGTGAATAATAAACCTAGCCCAACTATGGGAGGAGTTAATAAAGCATTCGGAAAGCATGATCTAACAAACTTGAGGATAGTTCTGTTTTATTGTTAACCCTTTGCAGGAAATCTTCTGAAGCTGAAAAGAAAAAGGAAAGGGCTTTTGTGTTAGTTGATCCTTGGCTATTCTAGGGCTCAGGTTGGTGTGAAAGGGACGAGGAGGTCACTTGAAATCTCCTTTTATCTGCTCTTATTTTCTCTATGGATCAGCAACTTTGAATAGACACCATCTAATCGCTCTTAATGGAAAGAAGCTATAGGACCAGTGAAATGCCTTTACTCCAGAAGTGAATCTATGTGTGTGGATAGTAAGCTGAGGTTACATAGGACGACATTTCTGCACACTTGTGCTTAAAGATTTTTCAGAGTGCATGGATATATACATAAAAGTTTCTTTGACACTCTGGGGGAAAGGTTTGGGTGGTTATTTTGCCTTCACACACCCACACCCACATGAGGATTCTCTACCAAGTCCTGGTGATTTTTTCAGCTGACTCTTCCTTCAGCTTTTTCTTGCCCCCGCACTCTGAGATGTCATATTGAAGTCCCCCCAAAGAAAGCAAATAATTGAGAGCTCGATGGACAGCTTTTTAGTGAAAACATCTTATTTCCTTTCTGTTTTTAACTGGAAGTTACACTAATGGGAGGATTTCTTTTCAGAGGGTAGAGACTGTATGACAGGTGAGAGGAGATGGGGTAAAGCAAGACCATTGCTTTCAATTTCTCCCCAGAGTTTTTTCTTTTCAGTCTTTCTTGGAATTAAATTGGTTAAAACACAATAAATAAGTGGAAAACAAGAGCCTGACATTAGGCAATTTAAAGGTTTTTCTTGCTATAGATACATACCTCCAAACCTTTGAAACTGAACAACTGATTGCAATTTGCTTTGAAATTAGAATTATTTTAGTTAAGTTTTTTATGCTAACTAAAATACCACTTAATTTGTCTTCCTTAAGGATTACAGTTGCTTTAAAAAGGAGAAACCAGTCCACAGCTGAAGTATAAATGACTACCCAGAAAAGGACATTTGATTTCTAAGACTGAAAACACTGGACTTTACATCCTAAGAAGCTCTCCGCACTCCCTGCCTCCCCCTAAGTTCTTTCCAGTAAAATTCGCATTTCTCCCAGAGCCTGGGTCACTTTGCTGTAAATTCCTGTAAAGGAATACATGGTTACCAGGGCTACAAGTTCCCATCTCAACCTGCCAGTCTCCCTGCCCCCTGTTACACACTGCAGAGACCCTTCGCTGTCAGATCTGGGACCTTGAACCTCTCCTCTCTACCGTAGTCTATAGGAGATCGAAGTTCCAAAGTTTGAGGTTGGGAGGGAGAGGATTAATCCTCTTTAACTCCTCTCCTTTACCGTCCTCAGTTCTGAACCCCAACAGATCCGTTTCCTGGTGTTTCCTGGTGAATAGGAGGGTAGGAGCCGCCCTGTCTAATAAAGATTAAATTAAGTAGAAGAATCCCAGCCGCTGGATATTTGGAAGCTCCGGTGGGGCGTCAAACTGACGTTTAACACATTTTTTCCACTCACTGTGCACAAGTATTGGATTCATTGGGCTTAACTTTAGAAAGGAAAGAAGAAAAAGGATAAGGAAGGAAAAGAAAAGAAAAAAGAAAGAAAGGAAAAAGTCAAGGAGAAAGCCCAGTATCAAGGGTGAAGTGACTTCATGTTCAGAGATGCTGAAGGCAAGAGCAGGGCTTCCTGACTTTTCTAGTCTTTTCTTTCTCTGAATTACTCCAAGAACTGGAAGCTCCCTCTCCTCATTGGGGGTGCTGAATTTTGCTGTTTTGGTGGGTTCGAGTCCATATTTATCTATTGAGGACAGTTTGGTAGCTCAGGTTCAGGACTGGGTGTGCGGGAGGAAAGGTGAGCTCAGGATCTAGTTGCCTCTTCTATGCTTACTTTTAACCAAGGTTTTGGTAACACACACTGAGCACTTTTTACTACCCAGTAGGAGAAACAATGGCTTTTCTGTCTGCCTTGTTCAGCGAACTGGACACTGACCTTGAAGCTGAAGCAGCCAGGCACTTCCTCCTCTGGGAATTATTCTGGCCCCCCAAAATACTGGCCTCTCACTCCCACCTGCTTCTCTAGTTCCAGGGTGCAGTCTGGAGGGGCAAAGGGCAAGTCCCTTCGTGCCAGTGCCTCGTTCCTGCAAATACAACACTGAATAAATTAACCTCAAACCAGCTAGTTGGGGTGTAGTAGTTTAGCAGGACTAATTGCAGACAATGGAGCTGAAATGACTTTTCCAATTAGCTGCTGGTTGGAGTTTAGTTGGAGGAACTGTCAGCTCCAACGATGGGTAATTGCTTTATTGCTCACAAAACTATCATCTATTTAGAACATATGTGCTAATTACTCTGGATGGGCGTCGAAAAAGAGACCATAAATCTAATAGCACTTAAAAAAGTCTATGGTGCTTGTAAGCAACCCCAGCCCAGGTTGGGGTGATGGATGGCTGTCTTTCAGAAAGGCGAGGGTTTGGACTGGCGGCACCAACGGGATGCTCTGGTCAAATCGCGTGCCTGACAGCCAGGGACCAGCGCAGCTGTGCCGACGTTATAAATCACTGTCGTCAGAACCAGTCCCCTCTTTCTCCGCGCACTTTTTTTTTTTTTTCATTTTCGCAAAAGATTACTTTAGAAATCTTTTAATTGGATTATGCTGGGAAATTAATCTCCTTTAGCCTTGGCTAAATTTATTGTGGTCACTGTCGGGAGGAAAGCTCTGCAACTGCAGTGAGGGCCACGTCCCCTATTCCCTCCTAACTTCAGCCCTCGGGGCCTCCCAGCTGCGTGCGACAGCCTAGCCCCAAGTCCTGGGGAGTGATTGGGGCTGAGAAAGAGTGGAAAAACACGTCTGTGCGGAAGCCCGCGGCGGTCCCTAGTGAACCCCTTTGTCCTAAATGCGACGTTTCTATCCCGGGTTTCCTATTTCCATATCTAGCATCCCTATACAACACTGCGCCTTCCTCCACAAGGGGGTCTGCTACAAGGAAGAAGGAGGCTACAGTGGCGGGAAGAGGAGGTGAGGTTTGCCGGAGGACGGCTGCCAGCCAAACTCATTACTTTGTCCTCTTGTCTTCCACGCCCCTCTTCCGGCGGGGGAGCTCCGGCTTTGCTAACATTCTCCACTTTACTTCTCTGCGCAAAAACGCAAGGCTCGTATTTCAGCGTTTTCCCTGGCACAACTCTGGACACACTTCCCCCTGACGTGCACAACGCTTGAGGTCCGAGAGCTAGGGCCCTCCCGGTTCTTCCAGGCTCCACGCAGTAGCGCAACGTAGGGTGGGGATCCCGCTTCCAGTCCCGCAGCTGCGAGTGCTTAGCGTGGTCCAGCGCCGCTCGGGCAGCTGCTGAACCTGCGGGGCTGGCCCCGCCGGCCCTTTATCTCTGCGGGCGATGACAACATCTGCCTGAAATGGTATACCTACTTCTGCAGCTCAATTTAGTTCTCAAAAGCAACCCTCGGAGGTGTGGTTAATTGATGGGGATAAAGGCGTAATGTCCTGACAGGGAGACGCCAGTGATCCTTTAACATACTTTTAAAAGAACAACCACCACCCCAAACATCGGCGAGTCATTGCTAGGTGGGAGTTTAAGGAGTGGATCTGGATGCAGGAAAAGCGGCGCTTGTGCTGTTTGTATTTAGAGGCTTCAGTAAGGGGTGGGCCCTGGTTCTCAGGGTGGGGCACCTGGGAGCCATTAGGGCGCGGAGCTCCGGCTGTCAAGGGGTTGTCGCATGGCCCCAGAGAGCGGGGCGTGACAAGGCGCCGGGAGAGCCCGGGATGACAAATGACCGGACCGAAAGGCGGGTGTGGGAGAGGAGCGCCTCGGCCGCTACTCCCTGAGCTCTGTCACTCTATCAGCCCTTCCTCTGCGCGGGACTGGGTCCCCATAGGGCAAGCAGTTTGTTTTGTCCTCTCTATAGAATTACTCCTCGTTCAGCATGAGCGAAGTGGTCGAGTGGCCGAGCTCGGGGGTTACTCGTGGTTCCGCTGTCAGAACCACCTGAGAGGGACCCCAGGACCAAGAGAAAAAGACAAATGCCGCTGTGTGTGTGTGGCTCCAAACCGCAGAGCCAAAGCACGTGGCCATATTTTTGCCGGGTTTGCCCAGAGCCCTGGGGTCGGGCGTCCCGGGATTTAGCCGCGCTGGGTCCCGCCGCCGGGTCAGAGCAGTTCTTGCTTAGCACCTTTACCAGACTTCTGCCCACCACTCTCTCCCCAGCACCTTGCTTTTCTCTTTGCTCAGTTCTAGTTTAATCTCCAGAGGGTCAAAGGATTGTATTACACAGAGCCAGCCAACTTAGGTTCCCTCTAGGCGCTAGAATGAAAATAAATAAATAAATAAATAAATAAATAAATAAAAAAAAAAAAAAAATCAAATCGCCGTTTCCGTTTGCGAGGGGGAACGCCCTTCAGGTGCGGGCGGCTGTGCCCCTAGCAGATTTAGCGAGTATCTTGTTTTACTCTTTGGAGAAGGATAACCTTGATGCTGCAGGTTTGAGCTCCCTCTGGAATCGGAAGGAGAAACAACTCCAATTATTGTCCAGATTTCATTACATTGAGAGATCGCAGGTGTTTCGGCGACTGCTATTGTCTGCCTTCCTCCCTGAGCCCACATAGGAGGGATGAAAGAGTCCCAGGAAAGTTAATTTCCCCAAACCCTCTTGCGGAGAAGGCGTACGTTGTCACCGGCGAAGCTCTGGGGTCAAAGATGTGAAGAAATGTAATTAAGAGTCCCAACTCCCAGAGTGTGCCTGTCTCGTTATGGTTCTGTCCTTCCACCGTGACTGTCTACCCTCATCCGGTGTAGCTCTGCCCTCTGTGAGGTCTAGGAAGCGAAGGCTCACTGTCGCTTGGCTGTGGACCCCCCAACCCTCGCCCTTCCGTCTTCCCGGAGCAGGGGAGGACTCCAAGGCCGTGGTGTTCAAGATCCTTGGGCGCCTCAGAGCCAGGGACAGGGTCCCGGGTGCAGGTTCACGCCCCGGCCGGCCACCCTCGCTCAGGAGCTCCCTGCCCAGGATCAGGCGGCAAGTCCCTGAGGCTTTCCTGAAGGCCTGCTGCCTCTGGACTGCCAGGGTCGTGAATTGCCTGTGGCGGCCTCTTGGCGGCCTCTTGTCGGCCCAAGCCCTAGGATCAGCGTGGGCCCTGAGCGGTGTGGGCCCTGAGGGCGGCCAGGAGGCTTACGGCCCAAGGCCGCGCCATGCACGTCTCAGTCAAGGGCCCTTACTCCCGTGTGTCTCCTCACATTTTCTCACCCCACAAGGGCTCTCCCTTGCGAACGAATCCTGCCCTCTGCGAACCTGGCTCCCTGGTGGGGCCCCGGGGCCCCTGGCTCCCTGGTGGGGCCCCGGGGCCCCTCCCACTGCCTCCCTCGAAGCCCGGGATCCCTGGCCCTGACTACGGGCCCGGCCGGAGCAGTTCCCGGAAGCGAGGCCCACATCCGGGCACGAAGCCTCGCTCGCAGGATTGGCTTCCGGCCGTTCGACGCAAGTGTGTCGCTCCGCGCCGCGAGGGTCCGGGTTCGTGGGATCTGCGCGCCAGGACCTCGCGGTAGGGCAGGGGTCGCGCTCTCGCCCGTGCTGAAGGGTCTTACCCCCGGAGCTGGCCGGAGTGACAAAGTCCTGGGCCTGCGCGGGGTAAGATTTGAGAAAGGGAACCAGGCTCGACCGGCGAGGCGCACGCAGGCTTCGGAACCCCGGGCCCACGCCCTCGGTCGGCGCTGGCAGTTCGTATCCCGGGGTCGGCGCAGCCCACTTCTTGGGATGGGCCAGAGGGAGTGTGAGCCGGCTTTGGGCCCAACTTTGTGAAGTTCAGAGACTCACCGTCGAAAGAGACCGCCTTGGCAGTCGTCCCCATTACGCCTTTTTTTGCCCTTCCCTGCCTCGAGCGCCCTGAGCCTTTGCGGTGTTCCGGGGCTCCGCGGCTGTCTGACAGCCGGCCCTGCCTTGGGCACCTAGTCCTCTTCAGGTGTTGGGCTGAGAGGGGTAAGGAGAGATGCTCGGGGCGCGGCTAGGACACCTCAAACCCGGTTTTCTAGGTTAAGGAGGAGCTCGGCCTTAAAAAGCTGAAAAGTCAATGGGAGTTAACTTTGTGGCCTTTGGTATTTTTGAAAACAGCTACTACAAGGCGGGAACCGTACGGAAAAAGCGTTGTGTAGTTCTTTAAAAACAAAAACAAAAACAAAAACAAAAACAAAACACAACAACTTTGGGGAACCGTATCTGGAGAGCTTTCCTAGGGATTGTTTTATAATCTCGCAAATTAGAGAGTTGGTATGTATCTTGCCATCAGTGCGCTGAATAGTATGTTCCTTCAGACAGGGATTGAGAAACGGAAATACCACCACCGTCCAGCCAAACCTGTGAGGACTGATTGCAGGGGAACTGGTGCTCCAGATGTTGCACTAGAGGCGCTGCAGGTAATGTGGAGAAGAGTGACATTGTTAACAGAAAGTATCTAATTAACAGTGACTTCATTTGATTGGAAGGATGAAAAAGCCTTTTTAAATCAATCCAGATTCACTGGCCTAAGCTCCGCCAATTTATGAATATGGAGCCTGACTGGGCTCTGCTTTCTTTCAAAGATGTCATCTTAGGGGTAATAGCATAGGTGAAGTCATTTGGTTACACTGTGGAAACTTTTATAGTGCCTTCCTTGGGAATTTAATTCAGTGCTTCTTCATTTTATTAGGAACAGACTGACTCCATCAACTCTGTTCTCCCTGTTTAGAGGCAGGACTGCTTGAAGCAATTAGGTTCACCAATTAGCATAGTTTTACTGACCCCAGCAGCAGCACCACTCCTTAGATTATCCATTTCTTCAAAGTCAGGGAAAAGCTGGAGGACAACATGCTTCCCAGGTGTCTACATTGGGAAAATAAGCCCACAAGCAGGGTAGCACAGCGGTGCAAAAAGCTTTCTAATAGTCCCCAAGTGTTTCAGCAACTTTGGTGGATTTTTCTCCTCTTTTCTGATTCTGGATCTTGTAATACCTCCTTACTTTCACATAGCCTTTAAAGCCTGTCTCCTTTGGTTGTATTTTGGCAGAGCTGCTTTTGAGAAAGTGAGTTTTCTCCCTTCTTTTATGTACACCTGCCTTCTAATGAAGCTGTAGACAGTGTTAGGGTCCAGAGAGAAAAATCACTGAAGGCTCCTTTAAGGTCTGTTAGGTGACAAGGTAAGGGCTCAGGTCTTCGGGTGTGTGTGTGTGTGTGTGTGTGTGCATGCATGTGTATGTTCTTGCATGTGTACATGCCTCAGAACCTATGAGGAGAGGCCAGAGGGTGAAAACTGGGAGATAAATCATCACTTTTCCTAATTTTGAAGGTGTACCTGCAAGGCTTTGCTGCAGTCTCTTCACAGTAACGACAGTCAGTTGGCGGCCAACATCTTTAGTAAAAGCAAATGTCTGGAGCTCAAAGCAGACTGGGAAAGAAGGGGCTTTGCTCTTGCCACTGCCATATGTAGTGCAGGGATTACATTTACATAGCTATTGTCTCTCTTTCCCCTAAAATATATATTCCTTTGTAAGATTTTACTAGATTGAATTGCTGACAGTTCATCAGTAGCAGCAACAATGTAATATCCTAACCTTATTAAATCAATAAATACTAGATCCATGTATTGAATTAAAAATGTATCAGCATGGCCAAGAATTGCAATCATATGGCCTTGGACTGCAGAATCGAAGATGCCACTCAAAAACTGACGAGGTAGCATTTATTTAACCTTTTTCTATTTTGCATCTGTGATTAGGTATTCTGGGTTCTAACATTTCAGGAACCATTGTGACAGGTTTTTTGGTTTTGTTTTGTATATTTCTTGGAAATTCTTTTCTTTCACATCTCACATTTAACCACAAAAATGATACATGTTTAACAATAGTAAAATATTGTGGCTTTATCGTTCTTGTCCTTAGTTTTCATCTAGGGAGTATAATTCCACTCAGAATGCATTACTCTAGTAAGACATACTCAGGTGTGTAAGTTTCTACATAGGCATGAGTGAATTTAGATGTTCTTTTGTATGTGTAAATAAACATACTCTGTGTGAAGGTATTGCTGTACATTGATATAAGTTTATTTTTTGAAAAGAAACCACTTGATTTTATCTTTCAGCATTGTCGATGATATTAAAAGCTAAAGAACTTTATTATTTCAAAACAAGTTATTTATAGTCTGATTTGCTGTTGGTGCTTCTGTGGCTGGAGATGAAATTAAAATTTGCAAGTCTTTAAACTTGACAGAATACTTAGAAAGTTACATATATTGTGAATGGTTCCATGTTATGTGTGAAAAAAATACTTCACATGCGGTTTACCAGGAATTGGTCAATTAAGTTGTAGATTAGTGGCTGAATTTTAGAGTTAGTCCCTACTGAAAACGAGGAATGTGTTTAACACCTGGAATTTTAATGGAAAAAGTAATATTACTCTAGCCAGGTATTTGTTTATACTGATTAATGATGCTAATTATTTAAAAACATTCATCCCCTTTTGATGTCAGCTAGCATATTTGTGGTACTAAATTCTGAAGATAAAGTCATTGGGCCTTGGGTTCACTATGCTGTGAAAGAAAAAAATCTTTATTTGACAAAATAGGCAATCAACTGAAATCTATCCTCTTTAAATAAACTGATTCCTCAGTATTTTCCCAGTGTTGGTGTAAGTTGTTGTCTGTGATGTCCCCCAGGGCTCTTTCCTCTGCTCTCTGATTTGGTATATAAAAGCAGCTCTGAATGATGGATTACTGTGTCATTGCAGCCTGCAAAGGATTAATTTGTTTCATTGATTTCTCTTTAGGCAGATTGCCAGAATTTGCTGCTTCCCACCTTTCCTCAAGACTTCTAGAAGTAATAGACAGTAATAGCCTAAGACAAATCAGCTCTTTTTTGTAAAAATAGAATCATGAAACCAGGAATCCTAATAAGAACTTTGGCAAACTTTTTATTGGCATATTGGGAAGAGCAATTAATAGGCTACTTTATCTGGTTTAGAAATAGTTTTAATTGAAAAATTTCTTTGACTTGGTGACTTAAAATACTTCATATTAATAGTTCCTAAGTAAGTATTTATAATATTTTTACCACAAAAATTTTCTCAAATTTGTAAGTATCTTATTTAACTCAGAAAAAAATGTGTTTATGAGATTGACAGACACTTTTCTTTGTATGCCAGATTTTAGGATCAAATAATATGGCAACATAACTTTAAATCAGTTTATTAGTAAATATGTATAGGATTATTTGATGCAAAGATTTTTAGAAACCTTGGAGAAGGACATAGAGTATTAGAGCACAGAAAGAGAATTGTTTAACTGATTGATAAAAATATAGCTTTGTGATTAAAAGACTGGTGTCCGCTCATAATAACTTAAAAAAGTTAAAAATGACATTTTGTACATATTTCTGCTTTTTCCTCCAAGCATTTACATGTTTTGCTTATACATATATAGATAGATACCACTTTGTATCCTGCTTTTTTCAGTTGACATTATACAGTGAAAAATTTCCTATATAATTAAAATTATTATTGAAGTCATTTATTTTGACTAATGTTTTAACATGTATATTTTAGTTACTCATTGTTCTACCATTGGAGAGTTAGATTTCTAATTTTCCATTATTGTAAATAAAGTTATGATGAATGACATTTTAAATAAATCTTACTCATCCCTCTGGTTATTTCCTTATAATATATAATTACAAAAGAATTTACTTGGGAGGGTATAGACTTTTTTTAAGGTTCTTGATATTGATTGCCAGATTGTTTTCCGCAGAGGTTCTTCCAGTTTATACTGGTACTGTTTAAAAAATTTCTGTGTAGAGGCAGCAGCATTCTAATTTATGTTACACGAGCAAAGAAAACAGAACAACACTCTTTCCTTGTCTTCTGAAAGCAGTGGCAGCATTTTGCATGTACTTAGTCTCTCAGAAGTATTTTCTCATCTGCAGATGTGAAATAGGCTGGTTATACAATCTATTTGTTTCCCTTCTGTAGTGCTGAAAATTATATTGATTTAATGATCTCAAGTTATACTTTTTATGCAATTAGTTGTGTAGTAAAAACTAATATTGTCATGTGCTAATGTCTTTTTTCCTCTATTGTGCTATGATAGTAGTCCATGCAATATCAGCAAGTTTATGCTTTTCCTGTGCTTTGCTGAAAGGAAAAAGGAACATCTGTTTCCATTATATATCTGCATCATAATGATAACAATTAAATAGCTTTTATGGTAGTGTACAGTAAATATATTTTGCTGAATGACCTATACTTTCTTGTTGGAAAATTTCGGAGATTTCAGAGACACTTAGTTTTTACAGGTAGGTTCTGTGTAGAGGTTTACAAAGGCCTCTGGTTACTTTAGGTAAATCACTGCAGTCTCAGTATAAACAAACAAAGAACCCTGAGGATTATACTCTAGGCTATCAGATGTGACTCTTGAAAGTAGTTTTCTTAGGCAGATGTTTAGAGTACAAATTATTAGGTACCTCAGTATTCTTAAGTGGCTTAATCATGCTGCTAATAATAGAATTCGTTTTGTTTTTTGTGCTGTTTGTGTACTTTTAATGTTTTACCAAGCTGGAAATTGGAAAGAGTTGTGTGTGTGTGTGTGTGTGTGTGTGTGTGTGTGTGTATGCTAACACCTATATAAACATTTACAGCCTAGCACTCTTTTTTTCCCCATATATTGGGGGATCACAGTGATATTTACCTTTTAAGCTCATCAGGAGGATGTTTGAAACCCATGCACTATTTCCATTGACCTTTAATGTTCCCAAGAAATGTTTTCATTTATTTCATTCAGTTTTTGGTTAAAGATGTTTTAGTGGTTACTTAAAAAAATGATCAGAAAGTATTTCAGACAAAATGTGCTATATAAAGAAAAACAAACAGTTTTGTACTCAGGACTCAGTTTGAGAAATAAAATGTTACCAGTGCAACTGAACCTCTTCTTGATCATATTCCCTTAGGATGACAACCTCTTCTTTCTCTTCTTCTTCTTCTTCTTTTTCTGTTTTTAATATTTTACTTATTTATTTGACAGAGAGATAAAGCTGCAGAGGGCAAGTGAGGTGGGGGGATGGCAGAGGGAGAGGGAGAAGCAGGCTCTCCACTAAGCAGAGAGTCCATTGTGGGGCTTGACATGTAGCTCTATCCCAGCAGTCCTCCCAGGATCATGACCTGAGCGGAAGACAGATGCTTGACTGACCCAGCCACATAGGCACCCACCCTTAAGGCTTTTTGAAAGATAATCAGCATCCTAAATTTGGTGATTATCTTTTTTGCCTTTTATGTATTTTCTCTAACATGTCAAAAGCTTGACATAGCGATTTGTCCTTTTATTTATTTTTTATTTTATTTTTTTAAAGATTTTATTTATTTATTTGACAGAGAGAGATTACAAGTAGGCAGAGAGGCAGGCAGAGAGAGAGAGGAGGAAGCAGGCTCCCTGCTGAGCAGAGAGCCCGATGCGGGACTCGATCCCAGGACCCTGAGATCATGACCTGAGCCGAAGGCAGCGGCTTAACCCACTGAGCCACCCAGGCGCCCCATTAGATAAATTTTTAAGTGTTGGACCTGAAGACTGTTGGAAACTTTTTTTTTATCTAATCACCTGTCAGTGGTTATGTTTCTCTGCTTTACTGTCCTCATCTGTGAAGTTGTGTATAGATCCACATGTTCTTTGATGTCCTTTAGCCGTAATTAAAGTTTTTTGATAACCTCTTATTTTACATATGAAATAAAATAGAACAAAAAGAAGACAAAGACTCAGAGAAGTTTAAGTAACTTACCCAAGACCATATAGTAAATCCAGAGCTAAGAATAAAGCTCAGTTCTCCTGACTTTGGTTCAAAGCACTCTTTTCTTCAGTTCACATTGTCATCTTTGAGTACTGGCTGAGTGACCACTGTGGTAGCTTGTAATTAAAGACCATCTACAGGCTTGTATAACTTTGTGATTGTGTATGCCAGAGAGACTTTTCTCTTAGAATATTTTTTTTCTGTAGGGAAAAACATTGTAGGCTTATCAGCCTGAAAGCTATTATAGAATGAGAAGACTGTATGTGTCCTGCAGAGCCTGTAATTTTCTTCTTTATTTTCTGCACTTTCCTGGAAAAAATGGCAGTTTGGTACAATGATGCTTTCTATAGGTTTCTTACCATATGATCAGTTTTCTGATCTCTCATGGTAACTGGAACAGGACAATAGGGATGGACACAAATTTGAGTGTCTCTTTACATGTACGTGTATCTATTCAATATATTTTGGCAGTCAAGATTTTGACAAAAAAATTTTTTTTGTAACTTATACTATGGTCAAATCACATGTGACTTTCTATTTGAGAATGAGTTTGTTTCTTGTTTCTATTTAGCAACCAACTTACCAGAGCACTGAAATGAGAATAGCACAAATAGAATAATGTGGAAACATGTTTTTAAAATCTCTTTGGAGAAAAACCCTATTCTAAAAATGGCAACCTAGAATTACATGCATGTAGGTTCTCTTTCAGGTTTTTACTCTAACAAATTTAATTCATTCTTAGTTGAGATGAGTAAGCTTGAGTCATAATATTCACACAGTGCCATGCCTCTCCTATGAAAAAATATCAATATAACTAGAGATGGAGTTAATGTATCCTATTGTAAAACTATCTTTTCCCAAGTTTGTTGCCTCAAAACCAAAAACTTCGTTTAATAAATTACTGCTTCCTTCTATAAATATATACTAGGAAACTTGTGGTAGTAGTAATCATTCTTTTAAGGAAAGATGAAGCTACTAATAGTAGCTTTGTCAGTGCCATAAATATTCTCAAGATAGTTGTGTTTTAACAAGCAACCCAGGTAACACATTTTTCTCTATTTTAGGTCAATTATCTTACGTATTCAGCAGCTTCTGGTAGGAAATTTTCCCTAGCATATTAGTGTGGGGAGGAGAGATCCAGTGTAGTCAGATACCAACATTCAGTACACCTTTTATTTAACATTGCTTTATTTGCTAATACTCACTAGATATGATTTCTTTAATTTCTATAACATTTCTGTCTGGAGACAAAGCTGTGTGTGTGTCTGTGTGTTTGTCTGTCTGCCTGCTTATGTGTAAATATTTCAAAGGCATTTCTTGTCTAGTTGAAAGTTCTGGTGAACATCTGTAATGTGTAATATGAGGAATTTAAAATTTCCCCTTGTTGCTTTAGCAAGTAGATGAAATTCAATAGGAAAGGTGTGGGTAGGGGAAATTAGCCCCTGACTAACTTATTTTCTCTATGTCTGTAATATGAATTTGGACTGTATTGGTGAGAATATGGAATCTTAACCACCAAACCAGCAATGTTAAAAGCAGAGAGACCTCAATGAGAGACAACAATATATAGCCTATATATATTATTTTACTCTCTTAGTTATATATCATCTCTTTTAAGAAAGGTGATGTGTTATTTACAGCAACATCTGAATATGGTTAAAAAAGTGTGTGTGTGTTTGTTTGTGTAGTGTATTTTTTTTTGCCATATATATTACCAGGATTATAGGTGCTTAAATGTCTGCATTGTTTCTACTCAGTCCCTAATGACTTCACTTCAGACCAAGTGGAGATTATTTCAAAACTAGTGTTGGCTATGTATTTTCTGTTGACACAGCCAATACATAATTTCATGATGTATTTTTCAGGGGGTAAAAGGGTAGAATTTTCTTCTACTGATGTTAGATTTACATGTTGTAAAACTTTGTTCATGGCCTGTTTTGAAATCCCAGCTGTTTAGGATTTTCTTATTATTTGATTATTATGAGAATTTTGTTACTGTTGTGCTTATTGTTCTTGAGGTATAGATAGTTAACATCTATTTATTGAGTTATTGTCATGCTTACTGCATATGAGGTAGGTAAAAGGATAGTCATTGGCCTTCAGGGGAATAATTATTTATATGGTTTTTTGCCCATAATTTAACAGATTATATTTTCCTAATATAATATATTTGTGATTTTTAAAATATTCCTACAAGAAGACTTTAAGAGGAAAAGAAAATATATTTAGTTTTCCATTGCTGTTATTTACCTTTTGAAAAAATTCTTAGAATTGTAATTTGGGATTGGGGTGCCTGGGTGGCTTAGCCAGTTAAGTGTCTGCCTTTGGCTCAGGTCATGATCCTAGGGTTCTGGGATAGAGCCCCATGTCAAGTTCCCTGCTCAGTGGGGAATCTGCTTCTCCCCCTGCCATTCCCTTTGGCTGTGCTTTCTCACTCTTGCTCTCTCAAATAAATAAATCTTTTAAAAAATTGTAACTTAGGGTCACCAAAATAATATTAATGTAGTATCTTGAATAAATTGGATGTGGCATTTACTAACTTTAAATCAGTTTTTTTTTTTTTTTTTTAAAGATTTTGTTTATTTGAGAGAGAGGGAGTGAGAGAGCATGAGCTTTAGGGGCTGGCAGGGGGAGCAGTGGGAGAGGGAAAAGCAGACTCCCTTTTGAGCAGGGAGCCTGATGTGGGGCTCCGTCCCAGGATCCTGGAATCATGAGCCAAAGGTAGACGCCTAATGGATCAAGCCACCCAGGTGCCCCTAAATAGTTTGGTTTTTTAAAAGTATAAGATCTAAGAATTTTTCCTAGTACTCAATCTTGTTTAAGTATGCCAATCTAATTATCTCTCTCTAAATAAAAAATTAATTGCCTGTTTCTGAAAAGCAGACTTTGTGCTGCCTTTTTTTTTTTTAAAGATTTTATTTATTTACTAGAATGAGAGAGAGAGAGAGATAGAGAGAGAGAGAACATGAGAAGCAGGAGAGTCAGAGGGAGACACAGACTCCCTGCTGAGCAGGGAGCCTCATGCCGGGATTCGATCCGGGGACTACAGGATTATGACCTGAGCCTTAACCAACTCAGCCACCCAGGTGCCCCTTTGTGCTGCTTTTTAGCAAGAAGCACGTTCATTTTTAAAAATTTTAACTAACAAAGTACATTTAACTTAAAGTTAGGAATTAAACTAAGTATGAAGACCAACATGTTTTCAAAAATATTTACAAAAATAGCTGTGTTTGATCTTGACTCCCCTTTACCCTTGATGGTAAGATCATTGAATTTTAGCACTGAACCTTTTTTTTTTTTTTTAAAGATTTTATTTATTTATTTGACAGACAGAGATCACAAGTAGGCATAGAGGCAGGCAGAGAGAGAGAGAGAGAGAGAGAGAGAGAGAAGCAGGCTTCCTGCGGAGCAGGGAGCCCGATGCGGGGCTCGATCCCAGGACCCTGAGATCATGACCCGAGCCGAAGGCAGCAGCCCAAACCACTGAGCCACCCAGGCGCCCCTGAACCTTTTTTTTTTGAACCTTTTTTATAGCATTACACATGAGCATGTTTTTATAGCTCACCAAAGCTTATTAAAAGATGCTGAGAATAATTACTATTTGCCTGTCAAACAAGGAGAAGCGGGTTGTTGATATATTTTCTAACACATTTGACCAAGGTAGATAGCTGTTTTTGAAAAAGGATGAACAAAAATACCCCTATTCTCCATATAATATTTATAGTTTTTTTGGGCTTAGTTATGTAGCTTCTTTTATCTCACTATATATAGATGCAGATGTAAGTTTCAGTTTATTATTATTGCAATAAAAGTCAAAGTATTTATATTTGTGTAGAGTATTCACATGAGGTAACAAGGTCCTTTTGAATTTTGGAGATTGATTGGGTTTTGCATTATTTATACATTATACATTTCTCAAAATAAATACACAAATTCCAAAATGTATTCAGTTATTTTTATTTAGTTACATTTTTGAGATATGTATTTTATAAGATTTATATTTTAAAAAAGACAAAAACATCAGTAATACCTGGTAGAAGATTACATTGTATTATGCTATACTATTAGATTCAGTCTAAGTTGTAAAGGTAGTTGTTTTGGACTGGCTGAAACTTAGTGATCTGAAAGAATAAGGGAGTGATATTATAGAGCTTTGAAAGCAACATACCAACTGATATTTGTGACAGAACCAAAAGTCACCAAGATCATATTTATATTATTTATATTTATATTATTAGTATATTAAACATATACTAATATGTTTAAATGTGTTTTTGATTTTTAAAATTTTTAAATGATTTTATTTATTTTTTTGCCAGAGAGAGAGAGAGAGAGCAAGCGCACAAGCAGGGGGAGTGGAAGGGAGAGGGAGAAACAGGCTGTCCACTGAGCAGGGAGCCGGATGCAGGGCTCAGTCCCAGGACCCAGGGATCATGACCTGAGCTGAAGGCAGATGCTAGGCCAATTGAGCCACCTAGACATCCTGTGTTCTGAATTTTAACAAATAGTTTTAAAATTCTGAAAATCCTGTATTTTAAGGAACTAGTCAAAGACTATATTTTTATATATAGTGTATATGATGGAGAGTTTTGTTCTTATATAAGCTTGCCTAATAGTTATCCTACCCTAGAGAATTGTAAAAAATCCTTAATTTATGAGTTTTACTTTTTATATAGATGATAAAACCTTCTTATTGTATGCTTGGCATATTATATATAGTATTTAATCAGTTTATGTAAAATGTAAAATTCTCATTTTACTGGTGAATTTGAGGCTCAAATGTGGTTAAGTAACTTGCACAGTCAAGTCACATAGAAGATGAGTAACACAGCAAGGATTTGAAGTGAAGTATGTGTCACTTCAGAGCCCATGACTGATCTATGCTGATTTCACTGCTTCTTATCAAGTAACTGATTATATTACCTTTTGATTATAAGGGTCAGATTGTATTCTGACAGGCACATAAAAAAGCACAGAGCAACTCTTTTACAAAACAAAGGAAATCTATATACATTTCATGGTATTTTTATGTCTCAGTAGCTATAGAATAATATTCTCTCCGTTTGATTATATGCTGTTTTATGTTGAAACTGTCCTTAAATTTTTTGACACTAGGATGGCTTAGGTATAAATACCACCCTTGCTGGCAGATTGAAAAAGGAATAGCAAGAAAGTTTATTATTTCTTTTTTGTAGTCTTTCTTCGGAATGTTTTTGTCTTTAGTGACTTCCAGGGGAAAAAAAAAATCATGGTTTCCCTTAGTAGGTGTATTATTTTGCTAGGGCTGCTGTACCAAAGTACCACAAAAGGGGTAGTGTAAGCAACAGACATTTATTGTTGTTTAGTTCTGGAGTCTTGAAGTCCAATATCAGGGTGTCATCATCATTGGTTCCTTCCAGTGGCTGTGAGGAAGATACTCTGTTTCATGCCTCTCTCCTAGCTTGTGGTTTATTGGAATCTTTGGTGTACCTTGTCTTGTAGCAGCATCATCCTAATCCCTGCCTTCATCTTCATGTGGTGACCTACCTCCGTGTGTGTGTTTCTGTCTCCATGTCCAGATTTTCCTTTATAAACACACCAGTCATACTGGATTAGAGCCTACCCTTATGACCTCATCTTAGTTTGAACATCTGCAATGACTGTCTTTCCAAATAAGGTCACATTCAGAGGTACTGAAAGTTAGGACTTCAGTATATTTTTGAGGGGACATAATTCAACTCATTAATGGTAGGCAAATTTTTTCTGAGATGATAGATTTGAAAACTCTCTAGTAGTGGTTATATACATAAATTTGCAATTGGTCAATTCATTGGTGTAATTATATGCATGGATACCCATAAATGAGTCATGTCTGAATATTTGTTTTGGAATAGGACTGATTTTTCTCTAATATTCTTGTAAAAAAGCCACATGAAGAACAGACTGGAGAACGATTTAGAAAGGCTTTCAATAAATGATGTGATTGAGTGTCACAGTGTATGGGGCAGATAATGAGCTTTTGATAATTCATTTACAAAATTAGTATAGCTTGTGGTATGAAGTTGGAATTTAGATAGGCATTCAGAACAAGAGGGTGTTACAGAAACAGAGAGGATATGGGTTTAGGTTCTAATGTAGGAGAAAGTATTTTATGTATAATGGGCCATGGTGGTGAAGGGAGGCTTTGGGTCACTTATGTGGTGAAGGAATCTCTGGCTTTTTAGGGTTAACGCCGGGTCTAGCTTTTAAGTTTCAAAGAATTGCTCTAGGATTTATTTATTTATTTATTTTAAAGATTTTATTTATTTATTTGACAGAAAGGGATAGAGAGATCACAAGTAGGCAGAGAGGCAGGCAGAGGGAGAGAGGGAAGCAGGCTCCCTGCTGAGCAGAGAGCCCGATGCAGGGCTCAATGCCAGGACCCTGAGACCATGACGTGAGCCGAAGGCAGAGGCTTAACCCACTGAGCCACCTAGGTGCCCCTCGGATTTATTTTTAATTTTGCCGTGTAGAAAATTTGAAATATATGATGAACAAGAAGAAAAACATGACTTGTATCCCCACTACCCAGAACTACTTGCTATTAATATTTTGACATCTTGATAGAATTCTTATGAATTTTCTGCCATGATTTTTGATTGAGATTGTACTAGATAACAGTTTTCTAAAATAAATCAGCACCTGGAGTCTCTAAATATCTATCTGAATTTGAGACCCAGTGGGTAATAGACCTAATGACCATTGATGATGAATCGGGTCACCATAATTCCATAAACCATTAGTTCAAGACAGTTTTGTCTCATGTGATTTGGTCCTGTGCCTCAGTCTTGTCCTTCCTCCTGTCTTTCACAATACTGCCAGGATCTTTTTAAGGATTACATCACTCTCCTGGCTTACCTCCTTCAATCAGACATAGGTCCAGCTATTTAGCATTAGAGGCATCTTTGTGACCTTCTCATGCCTCTTTCTTCTCAATTGCTACTCTCCAAAAAGCTTCCTGAAGTTCCAGAATATTGTGTATTCTTTTGAACCTCTATAATTTTTACTTCCCTCCATTGAGAATATCCCTTTTCTTTTTGTCCATCTATCCAGCAGCTGCTAATTTCCTTAATATTTCACGTGACATTTCCTCTCTAAAGCCTTTGTTCTAAGCCAGTTTTCCCTTTCTTTGATTACCTGTAGCACTTTTTGGAAAACTTGCTATAAACTGATTATAGGGTATCCTAGGGACTGATTTCTGTCTTTATCTTTCTTATTTTTTTTTATTTTAAAAAGTTTGTATTTAGGGGCACCTGGGAGGCTCAGTGGGTTAAAGCCTCTGCCTTCGGCTCAGGTCGGGATCTTAGGGTCCTGGGTTCAAGCCCCGCATCGGGCTCTCTGCTCTGCAGGGAGCCTGCTTCCTCCTCTTTCTCTGTTTGCCTCTCTGACTACTTGTGATCTCTCTGTCTCTGTCAAGTAAATAAATAAAATCTTAAAAAAAAAAGTTTGTATTTAAATTATAGTTGTTAACATAGAGTGTAATATTACTGTCAGGAGTAGAATTTAGTGATTCATTACTTACCTATAACACCCAGCGCTCATCACAAGTGCCCTCCTTAATACCCATCACCCATTTAACTTATCCTCCCTCCCCCACCTTCCCTCCAACAATGCTCAATTTATTCCCTATGGTTGAGAGTCTTAAGATTTACCTCTCTTTTTCCCTTATCGTTTTCTTCTTTTATCTTCATCTGTTCTATTTCTTAAGTTCCACATCAGTAAAATCATACTGTATTTGTCTTTCTCTGACTTATTTTACTTAGCATAACACATTCTAGCTCCATCCACATTGTTGCAAATGGTAAGATTTCATTCTTTTTAATGGTGGTAATACTCCATTGTATGCATATGCCACAACTTTTTATCCATTTATCAGTCAGTGGACAGTTGGACTCTATCCCTAATTTAGCTATTGTTGATAATGCTGCTGTAAACATTGGGGTAGATTTGCCCCTTCAAATCAGTATTTTTGTATTCTTTGGGTAAATACATAGTAATGCAATTGCTGGGTCATACAATAGCTATATTTTTAACTTTGAGGAACCTCTATACTGTTTTCCAGAGTGGGTGTACCAGTTTCTATTCCCACCGACCATGTAAGATGGTTTCCCTTTCTGCGTCCTCGTGAATGTCTGTTGTTTCCTATGTTTTTCATTTTAGCCATTCAGACATGTGTGAGGTGGTATCTCATCATAGTTATTTTTTAAAAAGATTTTATTTATTTATTTGACAGAGAGAGAGATCACAAGTAGGCAGAGAGGCAAGCAGAGAGAGAGAGAGGGAGAAGCAGGCTCCCTGCTGAGCAGAGAGCCTGATGCAGGGCTCGATCCCAGGACCCTGGGATCATGACCTGAGCCGAAGGCAGAGGCTTTAACCCACTGAGCCACCCAGGTGCCCCCTCATCATAGTTTTGATTTGTATTTCCCTGATGATGAGTGATGTTGAATGTCTGTTCAATGTATCTGTTAGTCATCTGTATGTCTTCTTTGGAGAAATGTCTGTTCATGTCTTCTGCCCCTTTCTTAACTGGATTATTTTGAGTATTGAGTTTGATAAGTTCTTTTTTTTCTTTTAGGATATTATTTACTTATTTGGCAGAGAGAGAGAGAGAGAGAGAGAGGTGTGGCAGGCAGAGTGAGAGGCATACTGCTCCCTGAGCAGGGAACCTAATGCGGGGCTTGATCCCAGGACCCTGAGATCATGATCTGAGCAGAAGGCAGATGCTTAACCAACTGAGCCACCTTTTGGTTACTAAGCCTTTATCAGATACGTCATTTGCAAATATCTTCTCCCATTCCACAGGTTGCCTTTTGGTTCTGTTGATTGTTTCCTTCACTGTGCAGAAGTTTTTTTTTTTTATCTTAATGAAGTCCTAATTCACTTTTGCTTTTGTTTCCCTTGCCTCAGGAGATGTATCTCCTAAGAAGTTGCTAGAGCCAATGTCAAAGAGGTTGCTACCTGTGTTTCTATAGGATTTTGATGGTTTCCTGTCTCATATTTAGGTCTTTAATCCATATATGGTATAAGAAAGTGGTCCAGTTTTATTCTTCTGCATGTTGCTGTCTAACCATTTGTTGAAGAGACTGTCTTTTTCCCATTGGATATTCTTTCCAGCTTTGTTGAAGATTAGTTGATTGTAGAGTTGAGGGTCCATTTCTGGGTTCTTTGTTCTGTTCCATTGATCAATCTATCTGCTTTTGTGCTAGTACCAAAGTGTCTTGATTACTGCAGCTTTGTGATATAACTTGAATTGTGATGCCTCCAACTTTGCTTTTCTCTTTCAAGATTGCTTTGGGTATCTGGTGTCTTTTTTGGTTCCTTACAAATTTTAGAAATGTTTGTTCAAGCTCAGTGAAAAATGACGGTGGTGTTTTGATAGGGATTGCATTAAATGTGTAGATTGCTTTGGATAATATGGACATTTTAGCAATATTTATTCTTCCAATCCCTGACCATAGAATATCTTTCTATTTCTTTGTGTCACCTTCAATTACTTAAAAAATTATTTTTTTAATAAAGATTTTATTTATTTATTTGACAGACAGAGATCACAAGTAGGCAGAGAGGCAGGCGGGGTGGGGGGGAGCAGGCTCCCCGCTGAGCAGAGAGCCCGATGTGGGGCTCCATCCCAGGACCCTGAGATCATGACCTGAGCCAAAGGCTTTAACCACCGAGCTTTAACCCACCCAGCCACGCAGGCACCCTGCCTTCAATTACTTTAATCAATGTTTTGTAATTTTCAGAGTATACCACCTTTATCTTTCTTAATAGATTGAGTTACTTAAGGGCAAGGATCATGTGCTATTTATGCTAGTATCTGTAGCACTTAGCATGGTACCTAGATAGATGTTTGAGGAAAATGTTTGCTAAATAAATAATCTTATCTTTTCATCTATGACTGTTTTGCCAATAATAGTAAATATAGCTATAATAAGGGATAGTTTTTGGAGTGACAGGTAAGGGAGAAAGTTGACTAGTTCATATCAACTTATCAGTTACTAAGTATTTGCAATTTGTAAGTTATTCTGCTGGGCATTGTGGAAATGGGAAACTAAAATGAAGAGGAACTTCACGAGTTTGCAGCCTAGGAGAGGACTTCCAATTTTGGTGAGTTGGTAGGGAATTATGGTAAGAAATAGAGTGAAAAGTTGTTAAGGGGAATAACCCATTGAAACAGAATTGTGACTGGAAACATTTGTATAGTGCCTTTAAATTAACAAAGTTTATTTGTTTGCAGGTGACAGTCGGCCTCCATTATGAGTTGTAGCAGATGTTCTCAACATTTCTTTTGAAACTTCCTTATATTTCCTTGAATGAGGAGCCCCAGAGCCTCATCCCTGTGGTAGCTACCATGCTTTGGTATGGTGCTGTGCCTTTCTACTTCATCATTCCTGTTTTAGCAGAGGTCTAGGTTAGAATTTAACTGTTTCTTATTGCGAACGATTATGTAGAAATGGAAGTGGAATGTTTCAATTATACTGATACTGTGATTTCTTTGAGATTTTTGATGATGCCTTGTTATTCTTATACCTGTTCACAGAAGCCCCAAATAGTTAGTGCTTTACTCATCATAGATACTTAATTGTGATTTTGTTTGAATTGTATCTAGTTATAAATAGTTCCTTGCTGATTTTTAATAGATATTAATCCAATTTTTATTCCCTTAAATGATAAAGAAGCACATAGCATCAATTTTACTTCTACTTAAAAACTGTGTCTTCACGTAATGTTTAACCAGCTTCTCAACACTTGTGGAGGAGATTCAACTGGCAATTGATAAAATTCCACATCAGGAATATTTAACTACAAACCTCTGTCTGTATTAACATGAATAAACACTGTAGCTAGTAATTATTTTTCTCCATAAAAAATGGAAGTATTTTTCAGAATTCTGGAAAATGTCAAAGTAATTTTGGCTGTAGTCATACTGCGTATAATGTTATTGAGAATGTTGCTAACATTAACAAAAAATATTCCGTAATTTCCTCAGTTATTGCTACTTGTGATGAGGGATGTAAAGTTGGCATGCTTTGGTGTTCTGAGCATTTTCATTATACACTTTTGATTTAACCTTTGTTTTAGGTAAGATAGCTGAGAACATTTTTACTTAGGGATAGAGGTCAGGCTCTATTTGTATTTTTTTTTAGGTTAGTGATATATAGAATATAGTGAATGTATTAGAGTAAATACATTCACAGTTTTGTATGTAAGTATTATAGCATTTATATGTTTCTTTGACCTTATTTTTAGTTGACTAAAACATAGTGATTTGGGACCAAGGCATAGGTTTCATTTATACATTAACAATTTTATTTTATTATTTTCTGTGACCACTGGTATCACTCATCTTGCAGATGTAAGCTGCTGTTCACCAGGGAGGTTTGACAAGAGAATTGGCCACGTGAGCAAGTTCATCTCCATTGTGGAAAAACAACTTGAATCTCATCTCTTTTGAAGGTGAGTTAGTGTCATCTTCACACAGGAAGGATCATGCTAGAGTTCCTTGATGTTTTCAGGGTTATCAAACAATGGTTTGGTTTGAACTTTGTTTATGGGATGTTGAACCATCAGGCTTTATTACTTGATTGTAAAGATTCACATAGAAATCAACCTGACAATGAAAAGGGATGGAAGTAATAATTTGATGTTTATGAATATACCTGAAAGTAGTTTGGGTACCCTTTCTTCCTCCTTCCCTTGTTCCCTTCCTTTCTTTTAAATGTTTATTTATGGGGCACCTGGGTAGCTCAGTAGTTAAGTGTCTGCCTTCAGCTCAGGTCATGACTCCAAGGTCCTGGGATCTAGTCTTGCATCAGGCTCCCTGCTCCGTGGATGGCCTGCTTCTCCCTCTCCCACTCCCCCTGCTTGTGTTTCTTCTTTTGCTGGCTCTCTGACAAATAAAAAAATCTTTTAAAAAATAGTTTTTAAAAAATTTTAGGTGATTTTACTACCTCTTTCTTACTGTATGGGGCTTGAACTCATGATCCTGAGATCGAAAGTCACATGCTCTTCCAAGTGAGCCAGCCATGCACCCCAATTGGGGGATTCTTTCTCATCTTTGTTCTTATTTACATATAATACATTGCTAGCGGGCACCTGGGTGGCTCAGTGGGTTAAGCCTCTGCCTTCAGCTCAAGTCATGATCTCAGGGTCCTGGGTTCTAGCCCCACATTGGGCTCTCTGCTCAGCAGGGAGCCTGCTTCCCCCTCTCTCTGCCTGCCTCTCAGTCTACTTGTGATCTCTCTGTCAAATAAATAAGTAAATTAAAAAAAAAATAATACATTGCTAGCAAGTTACAATTCATGACTTTTATTTGAATATTGATTACAGCAAAATCACTTATGAAATACATTTATTTAAAAATATATTATGAATTTCAGGAAATTCAAAGACCAAATAATGTATCTGAAAACAGAAAGTATCTTTACATTGATACTGCAGTTATATAAAATTTCCTGAACTAAACTACAGGTTGCTATTAGATACCCTACTACTTCTTGTAATAATATTAAACATGTGTAGCCATCCACTATATTTCTGGGACAGCAAACCTGTGGCAAGCATTGCTGTTTAGTATATAATAAAAATAATAAATAATATTTATATATAAGTTTGCTAGAGGCTGAGACCCTTGTTCTGGGGGATTATTTACGTATGCTTATAAAACAGGTAGGCTAAAATGCTGGTATTAGCTCTCTAACAGATGTGTAACAAAGTGTGAAATGTTACTTTGATCATCATTGAGGAAAGCCAGATCCATAAATTGTGTAGACATTATGGATTTTTGTTGTTGTTGTTACAAACAGAAACTACTGAAGGACTTTAGGATGCAGATTGTGTTGTCTTTAGCATACATGCAAGGTCTTTTGTTAGTTGGCCATTGCATATTGCTTGGGTCTGCTTGAGACTCCCCCCTCCTACTCCTGTGCTCTCATGCTCTCTCTCTCTCTCTCTAAAATAAATAAATAAATATTACCCCCTCCCCCACCAAAAAACCCCTGAATAGCTTGTAGTTACACTACCATGATTAGGTATTCAGCACTTTTGCCTGCATTAATATTTTCCTTCTTACCATTATGATTTTTTTTTCTTGTTCCTATTTAGTACCAACTTTTCATTCAACATTCAGGTTCATTACTGTTTGAAGGCTTTCCTAACTACTGACCTCTATCATTGAACCTTATCTTCTTTGAGCTTTTCTAGTATGTACTTCTATTCTAGAAGCTTATATTTTATATTTATATACCTTTATATTTGTACTTATGTACTTATATGCCTCTTTCTTACTAGACTGAGGTTTCTTTTCTTTTCTTTTTTAGGATTTTATTTATTTGTTTGACAGAGAGAGAGAGAGACAGTGAGAGAGGGACACAAGCAGGGGGAGTGGGAGAGGGAGAAGCAGACTTCCTGCTGAGCAGGGAGCCCGATGTGGGGCCTGCTCCTAGAATTCTGGATTCATGACCTGAGCGGAAGGCAGATGCTTAATGACTGAGCCACCCAGGCACCCCTAGGCTGTAGATTTCTTAATGGCAAGTACAAAGGCTATGTGTCTAATTCATTTTTATGTCCTTAGTTTCTAGCACAATACCTGGTACATATAGAAGCTTATACACATTTGTTAAAGGAATGAATAAACAAATGGTTAAATTATAAAGGAAAGAAGAGATTATCTTCACAGGTGGTGTGATAATGGTAATAAAGTGCATTCCAAGGTGGAGTGCTACTACACTTATCAAGGAATATTCAGTGTTAAAAACAGTATCTTTCCTGAGGTCTCATGGTGATCACACTAGCTTCTTAGAGTCAGTTTTGTGTACATCTGGAGTTTGGTTATCTTGAACAACTAACCATTCATTATTGAAAATTTACCCACAAAATTTCAATAGTTGAATTTCTTCATGAATTATATATATCTATTTTTAAAGATTTTATGGATTTATTTGAGAGAGAGAGAGAGAGAGCATGAATGGGGAGAGTTCAGAGGGAGAAGCAACTTCTTGCCCAGTAGGGAGCCTGATGTGGGACTTGATCCCCGAACTCCAGGATCATGAACTGAGCTGAAGGCAGTTGCTTATCCAACTGAGCCACCCAGGCTCCCCCATGAATAATATATTTTAATAATTAGTATTTTAGGCCTTGACTTAAGGATTCTGTCACTTCCTTTAAGAAGATCCACATATGTTTTGCTATTATAATCAGTCTAAAGTTTGAAAAGGATCCTTCTACTTGAAAATGATGAAAAATATGTCAAGGAATGACCCTACTTGTTATCACATCTAAAGTTACATTTGCAGTGTGCCTGGGTGGCTCAGTTGGTTAAGCAGCTGCCTTCAGCTCAGATTATGATCCCAGGGTCCTGGCATCGAGCCCCGCATTGGGCTCCTTGCATGGCGGGAGGCCTGCTTCTCCCTCTCCCTCTGCCTGCCGCTCTGCCTACTTGTAGTCTATCTCTCTGTCAAATAAATGAATAAAATGTTTAAAAAAAATGAGTTCCATTTGTTTTGCAACTGTAACTCTTATGTTATGGAATCCTGATTTTAAAAGGTTATAATGGCCAGTATTATCAGAATGCCAAATTCTAACATAGGTTAGTAATTTTGCGTTTAGGAAAACACAATGGGTATGCCTGGGTGGCTCAGTCTGTTAAGCATCTGCCTTTGGGTTGGGTCATGATCCCAGGGTCCAGGGATCATGTCCTGCATTGGGCTCCTTGGTCATCGGGGAGCTGGCTTCTCCCTCTGCCTACTCTGCCTGCCGCTACCCCTGCCTGTACTCGCTGTCTGACAAATAAATAAATTCTTAAAAAAAAAAAGACGAAGTATCATATTAGTCCTTTAGTAATATGCCAAACTTTAAGTTGTTTTTTATTTTGTTTATTTTTAATTTAATATGATTAGAGGTCAAATGTTCTTTGGTCATCAGCTTACATTAGTTTTAACTAAGGAAATACTGTACTATGAAGATATTAAACGGAAGCTTAAGGCTTCAGTTATTAACTATATTCTGTTAAGTGAGTTTCTTTGTTTTAGACTATATAAAACAACTTAAGGAAATATACTGAATTAAAATTTGCTATGCTGAAATAGCATATTCACTAAATAATTGAAATAAAATGAGGGGAATTCCAAGGGGTTTGAACAAAATGAAAATTTCTTTGCTCAAGCTCTAAACAGTAAGACTTTCAATTTTGTGGGAAGACATTTAATACTCTGGTCATTCAACTTGTATATCCTTTAGCCTATTTAATAGTCAAAAACTTGTAAGTAAATATGTGTGCTGCTGAGAAGCAGTGATCAAAAATGGCAATTAAAGTCACATAATGAAATAAGAATCCTAAAAAAATCCAGGGATTTTACTGTAGCTCATTATTCACTACCTTTCTGGCAGTCTTCATGATTACAAATCACTTGATTGACTAACTAGACATTCTCAAAGTGAATTATGAATCAGGTTCATTTTTTCTGTTTGATAGTTGGCACATGCTGTAACTCTTAACGCTTTGTGATATATCAAATTCTTATAACAGTTATAAGAGATCTAATCAGTTCTTTATTTTGGGAAAACTATATTGCCTTTTCAAAAAATGAAATGCAGTTGCTAACATTTTAACAACACAATGTAATCCCTACTTTTGTATCTCAAGGTATAACTCACAGTGATGACATTATTTTTCAGATTAAGATAAATCTGTAGACTGATTTTCCATCTGACAGAAAACTCCCATTGATAACAGTTCTATAGGCTTCTTGAGCAGTTGCCTGTGCCTAGGTTACAAAAACAGTTGCACATTTTCCCCTTAATATTTAAAAATGTATGATGAAGGAATTAAACACTTTTAACATTTTTCTTTGAAGGAAATGCAGTTTTTTCTAAATACCTAATTTGTAATGAGGCCATGATGTTGCATACTTTAAAATGTGGAACATTTTTTAAAAAAGATTTTATTTATTTATTTGTCAGAGAGAGAGAGAGAGCGAGCGAGCGAGCGCATGCAAGAGCACAAGCAGGCAGAGGCAGAGAAGCAGACTCCCTGCTGAGCAAGGAGTCCAATGCAGGACTTCATCCCAGGACCCTGGAATCATGACCTGAGCCAAAGGCAGATGCTTAACACACTGAGCCACCCAGGTGTCCCTAAAATGTGGAACATTTTAATGGTTAGTAATAGAAAGGGTCTCTTTTTGAGTTGGGAAAATGGTCCATAGTGAACTGAATCTTGATCTTTCCATTCGTTAAACTTAATCAGGGAGGTAAATTCTGCTTTCAAATGCATTCTCTTCTCTTTTGACTTCATAAAAATTCTTTATGCATTACTTCAGTGGCATTTGAGTGGCAGAAAATTCCTGTAGTACAACTGCATTTATTCCAATTCTATCCACTCAAGCAACTGAAAATAAAGTGTGTTCTTTAATGTGATATATTCAAAATTTGAGAATCTTGCACAAAATTCAGTCATTTCCTTAGCAAAAGTGAGGTTCCTTCACTGAAAATTGTTAGGCATGGGAATATAGAGCCCCATTTGTTTAACAGTGTTGTTATGAGGTCCTCTTACCAATAAATAATTATATATGTAATTTTTTTACATAGGTAAAAAATAATTCTTTGTTGTGAAGGCAAAGTCATCAAAGTTAGAGGAAGTTTTGCATATGTAACAGTCACAGAATTCTACTGCCATACTTTCTCCCTATGTCAGCTTTCCAGTACCTTTAACTTACATTCTTTGTTTTCTTTTATGAATGAAATTTGTTTATATTATAACTAAAAATTGTTTTGTGGCTATTCAGTTGTAAAAATAGTTTTATTGTCCTTCCATTTTCTTTAAAAATATTTTACAAAAATTTTTTGAATGATACCCATCTACTATATTAATTTATATGAAAAATGTAGAATAGCAATATGTAATCACACATAATTCTAGAAACACAATTATAAGCTTCTATTTTAATGTTTTATTCTCTTTAAAATTGTCTAAAGTTTTTGAATTTATGATTTGGCTACCTTGAAATTTAATTTTTAATTCCCAAACCATTAATTATGTGCTTAGTAGTTAAAATTGCTATTAAACATCTTTTATGGGATTAAAATTTTATTTCTGATTAGGCAGTGAATTATATATATAATCAATTATTACATCCATTTAAAAATTATGACCAAAAGATTAATCCTCCTTAGATGTTTTTAGCAATATTAATTATGCTGGTAGAATTGGAATTAAGGAATAAGAAATGAAGAGACAGAGGATCTATTTATTAATTACAGAAAAATCTTTAAGTCTTTTATAACTTCAGTAGATTTTGTGAAATGAACATAAACTAAACTGGGGTCATAAAATGCTGCCATTTTCCAGGCCAGCTCTATGCTTTTTACTTCTTTGACATAGCTATACATTTGGAATCTAGCAGCATTATTTCTTCACACGGATTGAGGTGGCAATGTATGATAAAATGGGCTTTTGTTGCTGTGACTGGGCAATAGGACTTGGGAATAGAAGATGAGGGTAGAAAGGAGGAGACAAAAAATAGGTTTTCAGAAATGTACTGAATTTTTAAAATAATTTTTTATGTTTAAATAGAAGAAATTGCTAGGTTGTCTCCATTTTGTGATGTACAACCTGATTGCGTCCCTTAATTGCTTCCTTTGAACAATTTAACTTTAGGACAGTCATTGTGAGAGGGAATGGGAATGTCTGGAGGTTATGGAAAAACTGAAGGAAAATATTCAAGAAGGAATTTCTGGTATATGTCTTTCTCAGTAAGTACATAAAAGGGCTAAGATGTCCAGTATAAATAAAATCAGCCAAAAGCTTGTGTTCCACGATTTATATTTTAACCCTTGATATTTATTCTCCCTCCCTTACCCCACAAAATATACATGACAATAAAATGAGCACTTTTGTAGCATGGTTCATGTGTCTCAGGTTATATAAATATATTGCATTTCTCAATGTCAACATTACATTGTTGTATCTATGCTAGTTTCTGTGTTAAAAATGACATTTTCTATTTTGGTGATATAAAGTGAGTTTTTAAATAGGATTGGAGGGGCACCTGGCTGGCTCAGTTGATAGAGCCTGCAACTCTTGATCTCAGTACTGTGATTTTGAGACCCATGTTGGGTGTAGATATTATTTAAAAATAAAATCTTTAAAGATAAATAACTACTATTGGGTATTTTTGGCGAAATCCTTCATTTGCCTGAATTAGATAAGCTATTTCTCTTAGGCATATGCTAAAGGGTGGAACTATAGATTTCTAGGTATGTAGTACACAATTATCATATCTTAGTTTTTATTGCACGAACACAATTATAATATCTTAGTTTTCACTACTAGTGTGGTATAAGTACAGTTCTGTATGATTTCAGTTGTCTGTGTTATTGATGTTATGGATAATCTTTAAAGAATTCTGTTTTAGAGTCTTTTTAATTGAATTTAATGATACATAGTTTTGATTCTGAGAAATCTTTATATTCTTCTACACAAGACTCAAAGGACATGAATGTTAAATGTGTTAGATGTTGGTTAGGATCTTAATCTAGGAGTGAAATCAAAGAAAAGGCATTTGTTTTAGTTAAAATTAAAGGTTGAAAGCAATAGTGTCACTTGGTGTGTTCTACATTTTTTATGTGTTTTTAGTACTTTAAAGACTCAAAAAACATCATTCACTTTTGTTGGCATATCAGTCAGGGTTCACCAGATAACCAGAACCAATAAGATACATGTCCCATATACATATACACAGGTATATTCATGATTTAAGAAAGAGGTCACCCACTTGTGACTGGCAAGTCTAAATTCTGCAGGGCAGGCTGGAAACCTAGGAGGTAATGCTGTAGGCTGGAGGCCAAATATCTTCTTGTCCATGACCATCTGGTTTTGCTCTTAAAGCCTTCAACTTAAGAGATGAGCCCCACCAATATTTTTGAGGATAATGTCTGTTCTTTAAAGTCAACTGATGGTAGATGGTAGCAACTTCTACAGAATACTTTCATAATTACACATGGATTAGTGTTTCATTAAATGACTGGGTACCATATAAAGTATAACCAAGTTGACATATAAAATTAAACATCACAATTGGCCTTTTAAAAAAATATTTATGTCATAAGTCACAAAAATGCCTGGGGTCACACTATCAAACTATTACCACAGAACACATTAGACAACAACCCTGAAGTGAAAAATTTTAAATTCCAGAGATAGTAGCTGGTAGCCATTTGCTTATTAAGAATTATTAATTGAGTGTTCTTTAAGAGCTAGTATTGGAAAAGAACAATATGCAAAACTACAAATGGACTCTGCTTTCACAAATATTGATTATTGTCAATACTTAAAGAAAGAGAAAAAAGGGGCGCCTGGGTGGCTCAGTGGGTTAAAGCCTCTGCCTTCGGCTCAGGTCATGATCCCAGGGTCCTGGGATTGAGCCCCACATCGGGCTCTCTGCTCAGCGGGGAGCCTGCTTCCTCCTCTCTCTTACTGCCTCTCTGCCTACTTGTAATCTCTGTCAAATAAATAAATACAATCTTTAAAAAAATAAATGGTTGTTAACCCAAAGACAAACCCATTTATTAAAAGCCCATTTTACTGGCTTGCCTTATGTAAACTTTTTTTTTTAAACATAAACTTTCTATTTCAAGGTCTAAAATTGTCAACTTTCTCTTTAATTAAATGATTTATATTACTTTGAAACTGTTTTTTAGAGATTTACAAGAACAGTTTTAGAAATTTTTCTTAATTTTAGTTCATTGGTACTGTGGAATTGTCTATTTTTAAGGCACCGTGTCCTGCTGGGCTAAGCAGGGTTGGTGAAGGATCTCAAGATGGCTGAGCGAAAACTTGCTTTAAAGGCCATTGATTGGGTAGATTATGGGGAGATCATACCCCACAACCTAAAGGTCCTTGTTAACTCCCTGAAATCCCATAATGAGACCTTTACCTCCATGTTGGCTGCTGTCCCTGAGAATCCACCTGCTACTGACTGGACTTACTACAAAGCCAGTTTGGTAAAGGCTGCCTTGGTAGATGACTTTGAGAAAAAGGTTTAATGCCTGGAAGGTTCCTGTGCCAGAGGACAAATAGACTGTTCAGGTGGATGCTGAACAAAAAGAAGATGTGAAAAGTTGTGTTGAGTTTTTGTCTCTCTCAAAGGCTAGGACTGAGGTATATGAAAAAAGAGCCAGAGAAGATGAAGAACATAGTTCCATTTGATCAGATGATTGTTGAGGACCTGAATGAAGTCTTCCCAGAAACCAAATTAGACAAGAAGAAATATCCCTATTGGCCTCACAAGCCAATTCAAAATTTATAAACTTGAGTTGGTGAGAAAGCTGTGGCCTTGTATTACAGACACTGGACATTAAAAATAATTATATGGTAATAAAAAAAAGCACCATGTCCTTTGATCTAGAAGTAGAAACTCTGGTCTGTATCGGTTTTCACTGACCTTATGCTTATTGATTATGTGTCATAATAATAATAAAAATTCTTTTAAAGTTAACTAATTTATGAAATGTCTAATTCCTTCAGTCATAGTTGTGTTTTAGAGATCAGGAAACCGATGTGCAGAGAGGTTAAGTGACTTGCCCATGGTATTACAAGCAATAAGTGATGGAACAGGATTCAAACTTTATTCAGACGCTTTTTGAATCTGTAGCCTGTAGTGTTTTCCGACCTTAACTCAGCTTGTCTTTGTATGAAACTTAGTAAGGTTACTGGATCTTTTGGGATAACCTGTGTAATTATGTATTCCTTAGTATATAAGGGTCCATGTTAGTTTTCATTGTAATTTAGGGCTTATTTAATAAAGTTTTCTGTCTTCCATAGTGTGTATAACTTTTGCCAAATGATTAAAATATGTCATTTCCCCTTTTGTCTTGGTTGCCCATAAATTCGCGGTTAATATTAATACTCACTTGTAGTAGTTTTCTCATTTGTGGTTTCTATGTAATTATGTCCTGTGTTTCTTCATTTAGTTGCTAAGCTCTTCCCTTAGTTTTAAATTAACCTGCCTTATAACAATATTTTAAATTATAAATCACCACAGTCTTTTAAAGATTCTAGGTAGACAAAAATGAATGTAAAATATTTATTATTTTATAATCTGATTGCTTTTTTTGTTCACTGATGTGTCCAGGTACCTAAAACAGCAGATAACACAGAGTAAATATTAGTGAATGAGTGGATTGAATTAATCTCTTTCTCTTAGACATCTAGCTGATTCCAAGTAGAATTTAAATTTATTCATACTTAATGTATTTACAGACGTGGTAGACTTTGCTGTTTTACTTTACATCTTCTATTTGACGTGTTTTTCCATTTTACTGTCCTTTCTTTCTTTGGATTGATATCATGATTAATTTTATGTGTCTACTTCACTGGGCTGAAAGGGTACCCAGCTACCTGGTCAAACACTCTTTGGTCAGACATCCCAAGTGTGTCCGTAAGGGTGTTTCTGGATGTGAGATTACCATTTGAATAGGTAGACTGAGTAAAGCAGATTGCTCTCCCAATATGGGTGAGCCTCATCTAATCTGTTGAAGATCTGCATAGAACTGAAACATTTAACTTTTCCTAGGTCTCATTCCAGTTGGCTTTTAGACAAGAAATAGACTTGGCTCTCCTGGTTCTCAGGTCTTTGGGTTTGGATTGGAACTACACCATCAGTTCTCTCTTGAGTCTCCAGTTAACTGACTGCAGCTCTTGGGACTTTCAGCCTCCATAATTTCATGAATCAACATATACATCCATCCTATTGGTTTTAGTTCTGTTTCTCTGGATATCCCCAAGTAATACGATTGATAATTTAACAGTTCTCCATTTCCCCCCTAATTTAAAAGTTCTACAGTCTGTTTATGTTCATTTAATGGTTCTAGAAATAATAATAAACATAATGATCATAGCCTAAAGTTAATCACTACATTTAACCTTCTTTTGAATAGTATTTTAACCCCATTTCTTTTGGATAGTATTTTTTTTTTAATTTTTTATAAACATATATTTTTATCCCCAGGGGTACAGGTCTGTGAATCACCAGGTTTACACACTTCACAGCACTCACCAAATCACATACCCTCCCCAATGTCCATAATCCCACCCCCTTCTCCCAAACCCCCTCCCCCCGGCAACCCTCAGTTTGTTTCGTGAGATTAAGAGTCACTTATGGTTTGTCTCCCTCCCAATCCCATCTTGTTTCATTTATTCTTCTTCTACCCACTTAAGCCTCCATGTTGTATCACCACTTCCTCATATCAGGGAGATCATATGATAGTTGTCTTTCTCTGCTTGACTTATTTCGCTAAGCATGATACGCTCTAGTTCCATCCATGTTGTTGCAAATGGCAAGATTTCATTTCTTTTGATGGCTGCATAGTATTCCATTGTGTATATATACCACATTTTCTTGATCCATTCATCTGTTGATGGACATCTAGGTTCTTTCCATAGTTTGGCTATTGTGGACATTGCTGCTATAAACATTTGGGTGCACGTGCCCCTTTGGATCACTACATTTGTATCTTTAGGGTAAATACCCAATAGTGCAATTGCTGGGTCATAGGGCAGTTCTATTTTCAACATTTTGAGGAACCTCCATGCTGTTTTCCCGAGTGGCTGCACCAGCTTGCATTCCCACCAACAGTGTAGGAGGGTTCCCCTTTCTCCGCATCCTCGCCAGCATCTGTCATTTCCTGACTTGTTGATTTTAGCCATTCTGACTGGTGTGAGGTGATATCTCATTGTGGTTTTGATTTGTATTTCCCTGATGCCGAGTGATATGGAGCACTTTTTCATGTGTCTGTTCGCCATCTGGATGTCTTCTTTGCAGAAATGTCTGTTCATGTCCTCTGCCCATTTCTTGATTGGATTATTTGTTCTTTGGGTGTTGAGTTTGCTAAGTTCTTTATAGATTCTGGACATTAGTCCTTTATCTGATATGTCGTTTGCAAATATCTTCTCCCATTCTGTCAGTTGTCTTTTGATTTTGTTAACTGTTTCCTTTGCTGTGCAAAAGCTTTTGATCTTGATGAAATCCCAGTAGTTCATTTTTTCCCTTGCTTCCCTTGCCTTTTGCGTTGTTCCTAGGAAGATGTTGCTGCGGCAGAGGTCGAAGAGGTTGCTGCCCGTGTTCTCCTCAAGGATTTTGATGGATTCCTTTCGTACATTGAGGTCCTTCATCCATTTTGAGTCTATTTTTGTGTGTGGTGTAAGGGAATGGTCCAATTTCATTTTTCTGCATGTGGCTGTCCAATTTTCCCAGCACCATTTATTGAAAAGGCTGTCTTTTCTCCATTGGACATTCTTTCCTGCTTTGTCGAAGATTAGTTGACCATAGAGTTGAGGGTCTATTTCTGGGCTCTCTATTCTGTTCCATTGATCTATGTGTCTGTTTTTGTGCCAGTACCATGCTGTCTTGATGATGACAGCTTTGTAATAGAGCCTGAAATCCGGAATTGTGATGCCACCAACGTTGGCTTTCTTTTTCAATATCCCTTTGGCTATTTGAGGTCTTTTCTGGTTCCATATAAATTTTAGCATTATTTGTTCCATTTCTTTGAAAAAGATGGATGGTACTTTGATAGGAATTGCATTAAATGTGTAGATTGCTTTAGGTAGCATAGACATTTTCACAATATTTATTCTTCCAATCCAGGAGCATGGAACATTTTTCCATTTCTTTGTGTCTTCCTCAATTTCTTTCATGAGTACTTTATAGTTTTCTGAGTATAGATTCTGTGTCTCTTTGGTTAGGTTTATTCCTAGGTATCTTATGGTTTTGGATGCAATTGTAAATGGGATTGACTCCTTAATATCTCTTTCTTCTGTCTTGCTGTTGGTGTAGAGAAATGTAACTGATTTCTGTGCATTGATTTTATATCCTGACACTTTACTGAATTCCTGTATAAGTTCTAGCAGTTTTGGAGTGGAGTCTTTTGGGTTTTCCACATATAGTATCATATCATCTGCGAAGAGTGATAATTTGACTTCTTCCTTGCCGATTTGGATGCCTTTAATTTCCTTTTGTTGTCTGATTGCTGAGGCTAGGACCTCTAGTACGATGTTGAATAGCAGTGGTGATAATGGACATCCCTGCCGTGTTCCTGACCTTAGCGGAAAAGCTTTCAGTTTTTCTCCATTGAGAATGATATTTGCGGTGGGTTTTTCATAGATGGCTTTGATGATATTGAGGTATGTGCCCTCTATCCCTACACTTTGAAGAGTTTTGATCAGGAAGGGATGTTGTACTTTGTCAAATGCTTTTTCAGCATCTATTGAGAGTATCATATGGTTCTTGTTCTTTCTTTTATTGATGTGTTGTATCACATTGACTGATTTGCGGATGTTGAACCAACCTTGCAGCCCTGGAATAAATCCCACTTGGTCGTGGTGAATAATCTTTTTAATGTACTGTTGAATCCTATTGGCTAGTATTTTGTTGAGTATTTTCGCATCTGTGTTCATCAAGGATATCGGTCTATAGCTCTCTTTTTTGGTGGGATCCTTGTCTGGTTTTGGGATCAAGGTGATGCTGGCCTCATAAAATGAGTTTGGAAGTTTTCCTTCCATTTCTATTTTTTGGAACAGTTTCAGGAGAATAGGAATTAGTTCTTCTTTAAATGTTTGGTAGAATTCCCCCGGGAAGCCGTCTGGCCCTGGGCTTTTGTTTGTTTGGAGATTTTTAATGACTGTTTCAATCTCCTTACTGGTTATGGGTCTGTTCAGGCTTTCTATTTCTTCCTCGTTCAGTTGTGGTAGTTTATATGTTTCTAGGAATGCATCCATTTCTTCCAGATTGTCAAATTTATTGCCGTAGAGTTGCTCATAGTATGTTCTTATAATAGTTTGTATTTCTTTGGTGTTAGTTGTGATCTCTCCTCTTTCATTCATGATTTTATTTATTTGGGTCCTTTCTCTTTTCTTTTTGATAAGTCGGGCCAAGGGTTTATCAATTTTATTAATTCTTTCAAAGAACCAGCTCCTAGTTTCGTTGATTTGTTCTATTGTTTTTTTGGTTTCTATTTCATTGATTTCTGCTCTGATCTTTATGATTTCTCTTCTCCTGCTGGGCTTAGGGTTTCTTTCTTGTTCTTTCTCCAGCTCCTTTAGGTGTAGGGTTAGGTTGTGTACCTGAGACCTTTCTTGTTTCTTGAGAAAGGCTTGTACCGCTATATATTTTCCTCTCAGGACTGCCTTTGTTGTGTCCCACAGATTTTGAACCGTTGTATTTTCATTATCATTTGTTTCCATGATTTTTTTCAATTCTTCTTTAATTTCCCGGTTGACCCATTCATTCTTTAGAAGGATACTGTTTAGTCTCCATGTATTTGGGTTCTTTCCAAACTTCCTTTTGTGGTTGAGTTCTAGCTTTAGAGCATTGTGGTCTGAAAATATGCAGGGAATGATCCCAATCTTCTGATACCGGTTGAGTTCTGATTTAGGACCGAGGATGTGATCTATTCTGGAGAATGTTCCATGTGCACTAGAGAAGAATGTGTATTCTGTTGCTTTGGGATGAAATATTCTGAATATATCTGTGATGTCCATCTGGTCCAGTGTGTCGTTTAAGGCCTTTATTTCCTTGCTGATCTTTTGCTTGGATGACCTGTCCATTTCAGTGAGGGGAGTGTTAAAGTCCCCTACTATTATTGTATTATTGTTGATGTGTTTCTTTGATTTTGTTATTAATTGGTTTATATAGTTGGCTGCTCCCACATTGGGGGCATAGATATTTAAAATTGTTAAATCTTCTTGTTGGACAGACCCTTTGAGTATGATATAGTGTCCTTCCTCATCTCTTATTATAGTCTTTGGCTTAAAATCTAATTGATCTGATATAAGGATTGCCACTCCTGCTTTCTTCTGATGTCCATTAGCATGGTAAATTCTTTTCCACCCCCTCACTTTAAATCTGGAGGTGTCTTCGGGCTTAAAATGTGTTTCTTGGAGGCAACATATAGGTGGGTTTTGTTTTTTTATCCATTCTGATACCCTGTGTCTTTTGACAGGGGCATTTAGCCCATTCACATTCAGGGTAACTATTGAGAGATATGAATTTAGTGCCATTGTATTGCCTGTAAGGTGACTGTTACTGTATATGGTCTCTGTTCCTTTCTGATCTACCACTTGTAGGCTCTCTCTTTGCTTAGAGGACCCCTTTCAAGATTTCCTGTAGAGCTGGTTTGGTATTTACAAATTCTTTCAGTTGTTGTTTGTCCTGGAAGCTTTTAATCTCTCCTTCTATTTTCAATGATAGCCTAGCTGGATATAGTATTCTTGGCTGCATGTTTTTCTCGTTTAGTGCTCTGAAAATATCATGCCAGCTCTTTCTGGCCTGCCAGGTCTCTGTGGATAAGTCAGCTGCCAATCTAATATTTTTACCATTGTATGTTACAGACTTCTTTTCCCGGGCTGCTTTCAGGATTTTCTCTTTGTCACTGAGACTTGTAAATTTTACTATTAGGTGACGGGGTGTGGGCCTATTCTTATTGATTTTGAGGGGCGTTCTCTGAACCTCCTGAATTTTGATGCTCGTTCCCTTTGCCATATTGGGGAAATTCTCCCCAATAATTCTCTCCAGTATACCTTCTGCTCCCCTCTCACTTTCTTCTTCTTCTGGAATCCCAATTATTCTAATGTTGTTTCGTCTTATGGTGTCACTTATCTCTCGAATTCTCCCCTCGTGGTCCAGTAGCTGTTTGTCCCTCTTTTGCTCAGCTTCTTTATTCTCTGTCATTTGGTCTTCTATATCACTAATTCTTTCTTCTGCCTCATTTATCCTAGCATTTAGAGCCTCCATTTTTTTTTTTTTAAAGACTCCATTTATATATTCGACAGAGAGAGATCACAAGTAGGCAGAGAGGCAGGCAGAGAGAGAGAGAGAGGAGGAAGCAGGCTCCCCGCTGAGCAGAGAGCCCGATGCGGGACTCGATCCCAGGACCCTGAGATCATGACCTGAGCCGAAGGCAGCGGCTTAACCCACTGAGCCACCCAGGCACCCCTAGAGCCTCCATTTTTGATTGCACCTCATTAATAGCTTTTTTGATTTCACCTTGGTTAGATTTTAGTTCTTTTATTTCTCCAGAAAGGGCTTTTATATCTCTCGAGAGGGTTTCTCTAATATCTTCCATGCCTTTTTCGAGCCCGGCTAGAACCTTGAGAATTGTCATTCTGAACTCTAGATCTGACA
The DNA here is from genome assembly GCF_030435805.1 of Mustela lutreola. Taxonomy (NCBI): domain Eukaryota; kingdom Metazoa; phylum Chordata; class Mammalia; order Carnivora; family Mustelidae; genus Mustela; species Mustela lutreola. The sequence goes on along the minus strand of NC_081294.1, from coordinate 118,623,809 downwards.
TATTACCGATGTCTGTATTGATTAGGTCCCTAGCCTTCGGTACTGCCTCTTGTTCTTTTTTTTGTGTTGAATTTTCCCGTCTTGTCATTTTGTCCAGCTAAGAGTAAATGAAGGGGCAAGTAAAATACTAAAAGGGTGGCAACAACCCCAGGAAAATATGCTTTAACCAAATTAGAAGAGATCCAAAATCGTGAGTGGGGAGAAAGGGGATAAAAAGAGGTTCAAAAAGGAAGAAAGAAAAAAAAAAAAAAAGAAAAGAAAAAAAAAAAGAAAAGAAAAGAAAAGAATTTTTTTAAAAAGAAAATACCTAAGAAAAATGTAAAAAAGAAAAAATATATATATTAGATAAACTAGTAAAATATCGTTAAAAAAGAAAAAGGTAACAGTTAAAAAAAAATTTTACCCGAAGGCGAGAAAAAAAAAAAATGAAAAAGAAAAAATTAAATTAACTGCAAGACTAAAAAAAATCACAGGAAAAAAGCCATGAGTTCCGTGCTTGGCTTTCTCCTCCTCTGGAATTCTGCTGCTCTCCTTGGTATTGAAACCGCACTCCTTGGTAGGTGAACTTGGTCTTGGCTGGATTTCTTGTTGATCTTCTGGGGGAGGGGCCTGTTGTAGTGATTCTCAAGTGTCTTTGCCCCAGGCGGAATTACACCGCCCTTACCCGGGGCCGGGGTGAGTAATCCGCTCGGGTTTGCTTTCAGGAGCTTTTGTTCCCTGAGCGCTTTCCGTAGAGTTCCGGAGGACGGGAATACAAATGGCGGCCTCCTGGTCTCCGGCCTGGAGGAGCCGAGAGCCCAGGGCCGCACTCCTCAGTGCGCGCTCAGAGAACCGCGCCCAGTTACTCCCGTCTGCCTGACCTCCGGCCGCGCTCCGAGCTCACCGAGCCTGCGACCGGTTCAAGGTAACACGGAGCTGTGAGCTTACTGTCGGCTCTGTCTCTGTAGCCGGCTTTCCCGTTCCAATACCCGCAAGCTCTGCGACACTCAGACACCCCTGATCCTTCTGTGACCCTGCGGGACCTGAGGCCACGCTGACCCCGCGTGGGCTTCGCCCCGGTTTAGCCTCTGGAGCGATGTCCCTCAGCGGAACAGACTTTTAAAAGTCCTGATTTTGTGCACGGTTGCTCCGCAGCTTGCCGGGAGCCGGCCCCTCCCCCCGGGGTCTATCTTCCCGTCGCTTTGGATTCACTTCTCCGCCGGTCCTACCTTTCAAAAAGTGGTTGTTTTTCTGTTTCCAGAATTGCTGTTCTTCTTCTCTTCGATCTGTCGATGGATTTGCAGGTGTTTGCAATCTTTAGATAAGCTATCTAGCTGATCTCCGGCTAGCTGAAGCAGTCTCAGCTTGCTACTTCTCCGCCATCTTGGCTCCTCTCCTTGGATAGTATTTTAACCCCATTTCTTCTGCTCCTGACACATTGTTATTGTGCTTTGTATAGTTTTTAACCCCTGAGATTTTACTGTTACTATTTTTTATATTTTATATTTATATACAAATACATATTTGGCACTGTATTTGCTGTTGTTTCTTGCATGTTGAATCTTGTATCTGGAATACATTCCTGCTCCTACTAGTATATTTTTGAACATTTCTTCTAGAGACTTTCTGCTGATGACCCACTCTGTTTTATTGTTTTAAGGAAGTTGTTTTGTTAATTCTTTAACCATATTTTGCTGGGTATAAAACTCAGGATTAGGAATAATTTTTGTCATTATATTTAAGGTCTCATTCTGCTGTTTTCTGGGTTTCACTGTTTTAGTGATGTTATTTATTGATCTGACCCTCATATGTATACACATGAATATATGTATTTATGTATATATTAGCTTTTGGGCATATTTTGTATATCATGTAATTCACCCATTTCAATTATATAATTCAGTGATTTTTTTTTAAGTAAATTTAGCAGTTTTGTGTAGCCATCACCATTGATTAATTTTAGAACATTTCTATCACTCTGATAAGAAACCTCATGTCAGGGGCACCTGGGTGGCTCAGTGGGTTAAGGCCTCTGCCTTTGGCTCAGGTCATGATCCCAGGGTCCTGTGATTGAACCCCGAATCGGGCTCTCTGCTCAGCAGTGAGCCTGCTTCCTCCCTCTCTCTCTGCCTACTTGTGATCTCTGTCTGTCAAATAAATAAATAAAATCTTAAAAAAAAAAAGAAACCATGTCCATTAACTGTTAATCCCCATCCCCCCTTATCCCAGATAGCACTAATCTTTTTTTTTTCTTTAGATTTTCCTATTCTGGAAATTTCATATAAATCAAGTCATAGAATACGTGATTTTACTACTAGTAGGATATAAAATGATGCAAAAACTTTGGATAACAATCTAGAAGTCTCTTGTAAAAAGTAAAAAACAAATTTGTCAGGTGACTGGTAGTTCTATTCTTAGGTATCTACACAAAAGAGATAAAACATATGCAAAGATTTACACATGATTTCTTTTAGCAGCATTATTCATATTCATAGTCAAAACCTGAAAAAATCTAAATGTCCAACAGCTGATGAATGGAGAGACAAAATGTGGTATATCCATATAGTAGAATACTACTCATCAATAGAAAGAAGAAATTACTAATACATGCTTTAACATACATGAACCTCAAAAATAATATGCTAAATGAAAGAATGCCATCTTTGGCTCAGGTCATGATCCCAGGGTCCTGGGATTGAGCCCCATGTTGGACTCCCTGCTCAGCAGGGAGCCTGCTTCTTCTTCTCCCTCTGCCTGCTGCTCTGTCTGCTTGTGCTTTTCCTCTGTCAAATAAATAAATAAAATCTCAGAAAAAACCAAAAGTTTTAGCTCTAACATTTAGCTCTGATCTATTTTTTAAAATATTTATTCATTCGAGAGAGAGATGGAGACAGAGCACAAGCAGGGGGAGAGGCAGAAGGAGAGGGAGAAGCAGACTCCCGCTGAGCTGGGAACTCGACATGGGGCTCTATTCCAGGATGTGGAGATCATGACAAGCTGAAGGCAGACACCCAGTCATCTGAGCCACCCAGGTGCTCTGTGCTCTGATCTATTTTCTGTTGATTTATATATATATATAGTATGAGATAAAGGTCTGACTTCATCTTTTGACTTATGGATAACTAGTTTTCCTAGTACCATTCATTAAAAAGACTGTCCCTTCCCTCTGAATTTCCTTTACACCTTTGTTGAAAATCATTTCACCATAAGTATAATTTATTTCTGTACTCACTTCTATTCTAGTGATTTCCAGGTCTGTCTGTTGCTAGTATTGATAGCAACTAAAGTAGTTTTATATTAAATTTTGAAATTAGAAAGTATAAGTTGTCCAGCTTTGCTTTTCTTTGTCAAAATTATTTTAGTATTCTCTGTGAATTCTTTTTTTTTTTTTAAGGTTTTATTGATTATTTGTCAGAGAGAGAGAGAGAGCATACAAGCAGAGGGAACAGCAGGCAGAGGGAGAAGCAGGGTCCTTGCTGAGCAAGGGATCTGATGCGGGACTCGATCCTGGGACCCTGGATCATGACCTGAGGCGAAGGCAGACATTAACCGAGTGAGCCACCTGGTGTCCCTCTCTATAAATTCTATACAAATTTTGCAATTTTATATAATTTTCAATTCTATATAAATTTTAGGATTATTTTACCAATTTCTGCCAAAAGGCTGCTGAAGTTTTGGTAGGGATTGTGTTGAATATTTGAATCAGCCTGGGGAGTATTGCTGTTTTAACACTCTCGAACTTTCTATTTCACAAACTTGACATGTGACCCTTTTGACAGTAACCTTCATTTTTCTTCCTTCCACTGTGGTTGCTTTTATGGTCTTGCTCTTTCCTTTTAGATCTAAGTAATTTCATGTGATGTCTTTAAGTGTGGATTTCTTTTTATTTATACTGCTTGGGAAGTTTTGGCTTCTTGATTATGTGAATTGGTGTCTTTGATCAGTTCCGGACATTTTGTTGATCTCTTCAAGTATTGTTTTTATAAATCTGAAATAGCGTCAATTCAAACATGCACCATTTATGCACCACCAAAAGAGAAAAAATGTTACTAATACCTTAATAGTAGTATTAAGTGGGAACACCTGGGTGGCTCAGTTGTTTCAGCATCTGACTCTTGGTTTTGGGGGTGGTAAGATGGAGTCCCATGTCAGGCTTTGTGCTCAGCAGGGAGTGTGTTTGAGATCCTCTCCCTCTGCCCCTCCCCCTGATCTCTCGCTCTCTTGCTTGCATGCTCTCTCTCTTGCTCTCTCTCTCTCTCTTTTTTTAAGGATTTTACTTTTTTATTTGATAGAGAACGAGCACACAAGCAAAGGGAGTGACAAGGGAGAGAGAGAAGCAGGCTCCCTGCTGAGCAAGGAGCCTGATTCAGGGCTCAAACCTGAGCCACCCATGCACCCCTTTCTCTCTCTTAAATAAATAAATCTTAAAAAAATATTATATGATGTATGAATTGGTCATACTGACCCTCATTGCTTAGAAATTTGTCACTTTCCCAAAGGACTGGCAAACATTTTTTCATTTGCATTACTTTGTGCCTAGTTTTTTTTTTTTTAACTGTATCTTTGTTAGAAAGCATAGCAGTTTCATATATTTGTATCTTACTTCCTGTAAGTAATTAGTTACTGCTTTTTCAAGATGTTCAGGTCAGTTCTGACTTCTGTAACAGAATCCCATAAACTGGGTGACTTAAATGACCAACATTTATTTCACAGTTCTGAAGCCTGGGAAGACCTAGATGAAGGTGCTGACAGACTCAGTGTCTGGTGAGGATTTTGTTGCTGACTTGCACACGGTTACCTTCTTGTTATATTCTCACATGGTGGGGAGAGAGATCATCTCTCTCATGTCTTTTCTTGAAAGGGCACTAATCCCATTCTTCAGTTTCACTCCCAAGACATAATTACCTCCCAAAGGCTCTACCTCTACCTTCAATCTGGGATAAGGACTTAAACATATGAACTTTGAAGGGACACAAGTATTTAGCCCATAGTACAAGAATATAATGATTACTCATTTATGGCCAATATTTGAGTTACAAATATTTGCTTCACTAAGGTCAGGTTGTATGTCTGTGTATACACATTAGCTTCTAAATAGTTTTCCTGAAGTATATTATATATTGCAATAATTTTTTAAAAATATTTGTTTATTTATTTATTTGACATACAGAGATCACAAGTAGGCAGAGAGGCAGGCAGGGGGCTGGGGTGGGGAAGCAGGTTCCCTGCTGAGCAGAAAGCCTGATGCAGTGCTTGATCCCAGGGCTCTGAGATCACAACCTGAACCGAAGGCAGAGGCTTTAACCCACTGAGCTCGGGTCATAATCCCAAGGTCCTGGGACTGAGTCCTGTATCATGCTCGTTGTTCAGTGAGGAGCCTCCTCATCCCTCTGCCTGCAGCTCCTCCTGCTTGTGTGCTCTGTGTCTCTCTGCCAAATAAATAAAATCTTACAAAAATCCACTTGTCTGTTGAACGGCATCTTGGCTCTTTCCACAGTTTGGTGATTGTGGGCATTGCTTTTATGAACATTGAGGCACATATGGCCCTTCTTTTCACTACATCTGTATCTTTGGGTAAATATACCCAGTAGTGCAATTGCAGGGTCATAGGGTAACTCTATTTTCAATTTCTTTTTTTTTTTTTAAAGGTTATTTATTTATTTATTTATTTGACACAGAGAGATCACAAGTAGGCAGAGAGGCAGGCGGAGAGAGAGAGAGAGAGGGAAGCAGGCTTCCTGCTGAGCAGAGAGCCCGATGTGGGGCTCGATCTCAGGGCCCTGAGATCATGACCTGAGCCGAAGGCAGAGGCTTTAACCCACTGAGCCACCCAGGCGCCCCTCTATTTTCAATTTCTTAAGGAATCTCCATACTGTTTTCCAAAGTGGCTATACCAACTTGCATTCCCACCAATAGTATAAGAGGGTTCCCCTTTCTCCACATCTTCACCAACACTTGTTGTTTACTGTCTTCTTAATTTTGGCCATTCTAACTGGTGTCAGGTGATATCTCAATGTGGTTTTGATTTGAATCTCCCTGATGGCTAATAATGATGAACATTTTTTCATGTGTCTGTTAGCCATTTGTATGTCTTCTTCGGGGAAGGTCTGTTCATGTCTTCTGCCCATTTTTTGACATGATTATCTGTTTTTTAAGTGTTGTGTTTAAGGAGTTCTTTATAGATATTGGACACTAGCCCTTTGTCTGTAGTGTCATTTGTGAATATCTTCTCCCATTCCATGGGTTGCCTCTTTGTTTTGTTGACTATTTCCTTTGCTGTGCAGAAGCTTTTGATCTTGATGAAGTCCCAAACATTCATTTTTGCTTTTGTTTCTTTGCCTTTGGAGACATGTCTTGAAAGAAGTTGCTGTGGCCGATGTCGAAGAGGTTACTGCCTTTATTCTCCTTTAGGATTTTGATAGATTCCTGCCTCATGTTGAGGTCTTTTATCCATTTCGAGTAATATTTGTGTATGGTGTAAAAGAATGGTTGAGTTTCATGCTTCTACACATAGATGTCCAATTTTCACAGCACCATGTATTGAAGAGACTGTCTTTTTTCCACTGGATATTTTTTCTTTCTTTGTTGAAGATTATTTGACCATAGAGTTGCAGGTCCATATCTGGACTCTCTACTCTGTTCTACTGGTCTATGTGTCTGTTTTTGTGCCAGTACCATGCTGTTTGGTGATCACAGCTTTGTAGTAAAGCTTGAAATCAGGCAACGTGATGCCCCCAGTTTTGTTTTTTTCAAGATTTCCTTAGCAATTCGGGGTCTTTTCTGGTTCCATACAAATTTTAGGATTGTTTGTTCCAGCACTTTGAAAAATGTTGGTGGAATTTTGATCGGGATGGCATTGAAAGTATAGATTGCTCTGGGCAGTATAGATATTTTAACAATGTTTATAATGGAATATTATGCCTCCATCAGAAAGGATGAATACCCAGTTTTTGCATCAACATAGAGAGTACTGGAAGAGATTATGCTGAGTGAAATAAGTCAAGCAGAGAGAGAGTCAACTATCTTATGGTTTCACTTGTGGAGCATAAGGAATAACATGGAGGACATTAGGAGAAGGAAAAGAAAAGTGAACTGGGGGAAATCAGAGGGGGAGATGAAGCATGAGAGACTGTGGACTCTGAGAAACAAACTGGGGGTTTTGGAGGGGGTGTTGCAGGGATGGGTGAGCCTAGTGGTGGGTATTAAGGAGGGCACATATTGCATGGAGCACTGGGTGTGGTACAAAAACAATGAATCTTGGAACACTAATAAAATAAAATAAAACCCTCTACTTTCTTAGCATAGCAGATCTCATGTATACAATACAGTATTATTTTTTATATTTATTTCAGTTCAATTAGCCAACATATAGTACATCATTAGTTTTTGATGTAGTGTTCAGTGATTCATTAGTTGCATATAATACCCAGTACCCAACACATCACATACACTCCTTAATACCCATTACCCTGTAACCCCATGCCCCCACCCATCTCCCATTCTGCAGCCCTCAGTTTGTTTCCCAGAGTCAGGAGAGTCTGTCATGGTTTGTCTCCCTCTCTGATTCCTTCCCATTCAGTTTTCCCTCCCTTCCCCTATGATCCTCTGTGCTAATTCTTATGTTCCACGTCGGAGTGAAACCATATGTTAATTTTATTTCTCTGATTGACTTATTTCATTTAGCATAATCCCCTCCAATTCCATCCATGTCAATGTAAATGGTAGGTATTCATCCTTCCTGATGGCTGAGTAATATTCCATTGAATATATGAACTACATCTTTATCTATAAATTAATCTGTTGAAGGACATTTGGCTCCTTCCACAGTTTGGCTATTGTGGAAATACAATACAGTATCATTAACTATAATGGTGTACATTAGATTTTCAGAATTTATTAATCTTATAAATGAAAGTTCATACCCTGTGATCAACATCTCCCTATTTCCCCACCCTCACCCTTGGCAACCATAGTTCTACTCTCTAGTCTATGAGTTGGACATTTTAGAGGACATGTAAAAATGAGATTATATAGTGTTTTCTTTGTCTGACTTATTTTACTTAGCACAGTGTCCTCTAGGTTTATCCATATTTGCAAATGACAGAAGTTCCTTTTTGATAGCTAGATAATATTCCAATGGTATACACATAGCACACTTTTAAAAAAACCGATTTTTAAAAAAATTTTTTATTTTTTATGAACATATATTTTCATCCCCAGGGGTACAGGTCTGTGAATCACCAGGTTTACACATTTCACAGCACTAAAAAAAAAAAACAAAAAAAACCGATTTTATTTTTTATTTGACAGACAGAGATTACAAGTAGGCAGAGAGGCAGGCAGAGAGAGAGGAAGGGAAGCATGCTTCCTGCTGAGCAGAGAGCCCGATGCGGGGCTCGATCCCAGGACCCTGAGATCATGACCTGAGCTGAAGGCAGCGGCTTAACCCACTGAGCCACCCAGGTGCCCCCGTAGCACACTTTTTAATCCATTTATATTTGATGGACTCTTGGATTGTTTCCATATCTTGGCTTTTGTAATTATGCTGCAGTGAAGATGGGGGTGCAGATATCTCTTTGAGATAATGGTTTTATTTCCTTTGGGTATATACCCAGATGTAGGATTGCTGGATTGATGGCAGTTTATGTGTGTGTGTGTGTGTGTTTAAGTAAACCCTACCCCTAATACCAAGAGTTATGTGCTTTACCATCGAAGATAGTCCAGCACCCCACTTGTGGTAGTTCTGTTTTTGATTCTTGAGGAACCTCCATACTTTTTCCATAATACCTCTATCAATTTATATTTCAATATATATTCTCTTTTCTACATACCCTTGCCAAAACTTATTTAACATCTTTTTAATAATAACCATCCTGACAGGTATGAGATGCTATTTCCTTATGATTTTGATTTGCTTTTCCCAGTTAGTGATAATGAGTATTTTTATATACTTGTTGGACATTTCAAAGAATGTGTATTTAAATCCTTTGCTTATGTTTTTAAAATATTTTATTTATTCGTTAGAGAGAGAGAGTATGAACAGGGGAGAAAGGCAGAGACAGAGGAGAAAGAAGACTCCCCACCAAGCGGGAAGCCTGAAGAGGGACTCAATCCCAGGACCCTGGGATCATGACCTGAGTCGAAGGCAAATGCCTAACTATCTAAGCTACCTAGATGCCCCCCACCTTTGCCCATTTTTAAACCAGGTTATTTGTTTTTACGCTGTGTGTTATTTACTTATTTTTTTTATACTAATCTCATCAGATACATGATTTGCAAATATTGAATTTTAACACTCATTTTCCTTTTGAAATTCCATTTGATTTTTTCCCTAATCTGCTTTTTTACTTCTTGTCATTTCCTTGACCTGTGGGTATTTTTAGGCATGCCATTCATTTACTATTAAATGTAGTAAGCGTACTTTTATAATCTGTATCTGATAATTCTAATATTTAAAGTCTTAATGGTCTCTTGCTGTTGTTTTTCATTTATGTAGACTTTTGTCCCCTGCTGCTTTGTTTCCTTGTAATCTTGGTTCTTTCTCATTGCCTTTGCAAAATTATTTGGAGAGTCTTGGTGGCTTAGAGTAAAGCTGCCTTTCTATAGAGAGGACGTGCATTTACTTTTACCAAAGAATCTAGGACCATTTCAAGAAAAATCACAGCTTGAGTTGTTCTCGTCCTCATTCAAGGTAAGGAGAACCTGGTCAGGAAATCCCCATAAAGTTCAGCCTATGGCCAAAGATTTTCAGTAACGGTAGAGTAGAGGTTTTATGGTTTCAGGCCTTACATTAAATCTTTAATCCATTTCAACCTAATTTTTGTGGGTGATGTAAGATAGTAGTCTAGTTTTATATTTTTGCATGTGGCTGTCCAGTTTTCCTAGCACCATTTACTGAGGGGCCTAGCTTTTCTCCTTTCTATATTCTTGGTTCCTTTGTTACAGATTAATTGGCCGTGTGTGTGGGTTTATTTCTGGATTCTTTATTCTGTTCTGTTCATCTATGAGTCTTTTTCTTTTTTTTTTTTTTTTTTAAGATTTTATTTATTTGTCAGAGAGAGAGAGCACAAGCAGGGGGAGTGACAGGCAGAGGGAGAAGCAGGCTTCATGCTGAGCAAGCAGCCAATGTGGGACTCCATCCCAGGGCCCTGGGATCATGACCAGAGCCAAAGGCAGATGCTTAACCAATTGAGCCACCCAAGTGTCCCTATGTGTCTGTTTTTGTGCTGTAATCATACTGATCTGATTTCTATAACCCTAACCCTAACCCTTTCATCAGTGTTTTAAAGTTTTCAGTGTAGAGGGCTTTCACTTCCTTGGTTAAATTTATTCCCAGATATTATTCTTTTTAATGCAATTGTAAAGTGATTGTTTTCTTAATTTCTTTTTCTGAGAGTTTGTTATTAGTACCTGCAACAGATATTTGTATATTGATTTTTATATCCCGTAGCTTTACTGAATTTGCTGATTAGTTCCAACAATTTTTTGGTGGAGTCTTTAGGGTTTTCCTGTGTTTAAAATCATGTTTTCTCGGGGCCTGGGTGGCTCAGTTGGTTAAGCATCTGCCTTCAGCTTGGGTCGTGAACCCTGGGTCCTGAGCTTGAGCCCTGCATTGGGCTCCCTTCTTGGAGTGAACCTACTTTTCTGCTTTTTCCTCTCCCTCTGCCTGCTGCTTCCCCTGCTATGCTCTGTCTCTCTCTGTGTCATGTAAAGAAATAAAATCTTGTTTTCTATGAATAGTGACAATTTTACTTCTTCCTTTTCAATTTGGATGCTTCTTATTTGTTTTACTTGCCTCATTGCTGTGGCTAGGTTTTCCAGTATTATCTTGACTAAAAGTGGGGAGAGTGGGTATTCTTGTCTTGTTCTTGATCTCAGGATAAAGTATATAATGTTAGCTGTGGACTTTAAATGTATGGCCTTTATTATGTTGAAGTACATTTACTCTATACTCACTTTGTTGAGAATTTTTTATTAATCATAAAAGGATGTTGAATTTTGTTAAATTTTTTTTTCTGCACCTCTTGAGTTGATCATGTGATTTTTATCTTTCAATTTGTTAATGTGGTGTATCGTGCTGATTGATTTGCAGATGTTGATATATCCTTGCCTCCCTGGAATAAATTCTAGTTGATCGTGGTGTATTATTCTTTTAATGTATTTTTCAACTTGGTTTGTTAATATTTCATTCAAAATTTTTGCATCTGTCTTGATCAGGATATTAGCCTGCAATTTTTTTGTGGTGTCCTTGTGAGGTTTTACCAGGGTAATGCTAGCCTTGTGAAATGAGTTTGGAAATGTTCCCTCCTCTTTAGTTTTTTGGAAGAGTTTGAAAAGTGTAGGTATTAAATCTTTAAGTGTTTCCTAGAATTCACCAGTGAAGCTCTCTGGTCTTGGACTTTTTTTTTTTGGGGAAGTTATGATTATTCAGTATGCTTAGTAGTAGTGATTGGTCTATTTACATTTTTATTTCTAAATCATTAAATCTTGGAAGATTGTGTTTCTTGAAATTTATGCATTTCAGTTGTACAGTTTGTTGGCATGTAACTATTTATAGTAGGTTTCTTATGATCTTTTGTATTTCTGTGGTATCATTGTAATTTCTTTCATGTCTGATTTTATTTATTTGAGCCATTTCTCTTTTTTTCTTGGTGAATCTGCTAAAGATTTGTCATTTTCTTTATCATTTTGTAGAAACAACTCAATTTCACAGATCTCTTCTATTGTCTTTTCAGTCTCTATTGCATTTATTTCATTTCTGATGCTCGTTATTTGTTTTCTTCCAACTTTGGGCATCATTCATCCTTTTTCTAGTTCCTTTAGGTATAAAGTTAGATTGTTTGTATGAGATCACGTGATCTAGCCTGGAGAATATTTATGTGCATTTGAGAAGAATGTGTATTCTGCTGTTTTTAGATGGCATATAATATATATATCAAGTCCCTCTGATCTGATGTGTTGATGTTTCCTTACGAATTTTCTGTTTCAGTGAGCAATCTATTGATATGTGAGGTATTAAAGTCCCTTGCTATTATTGTATTGCTGTCATTATGTCCCTTTGGGTGTTTTAAATTTTGCTTTATATATTTAGGTAGTCGTTTTATAGGTGCATATTTACAAATCTTATATCCTCTTGTGTGATTAACCCCTTTATCATTATATAATGCTCTTCTTTTTCCTTTTATATAGTCTTTGTTTTAAAGACTATTTATTTTTTTAAAGATTTTATTTACTTATTTGACAGAGAGAAATCACAAGTAGACGGAGAGGCAGGCAGAGAGAGAGAGAGGGAAGCAGGCTCCCTGCTGAGCAGAGGGCCCGATGCGGGACTTGATCCCAGGACCCTGAGATCATGACCTGAGCCGAAGGCAGCGGCTTAACCCACTGAGCCACCCAGGCGCCCCTTAAAGACTATTTTATCTGATATAACTAGATATAACTACTCCAGCTTTTTTTTCTTTTCTTTTGATTTCTGTTTGTGTGGAACTTTTTTCATCCCTTCACTTTCACTCTGTGTGTGTCCTTATATTGGAAGTGAGTCTATTGTAGGCAGTGTACAGTTTGGTCTTTTTTTATTCATTCAACCACTCTGTGTCTTTTAAAATTTTATTTATTTATTTATTTAATATTTAAGGTAACGTATATTGTATTATTTGCCCCTCAGGTACAGGTCTGTAAATCATCAGGCTTACATATTTCACAGCATTCACCATAGCACATACCCTCCCCAATGTCCATAACCCAGCCACTCTATCCCTACCCTCCCACCCCCAGCAACCCTCAGTTTGTTTTGTGAGATTAAGAGCCTCTTATGGTTTGCCTTTTCCCAATCCCATCTTGTTTCATTTTTTTCTTCCTTACCCCCCATGAAACCTCGCCCTGTCAAATTCCTCATATCAGAGAGATCATATGATAATTGTCTTTCCTGATTAACTTATTTCGCTAAGCACAATGCCTTCTACTTCCCTCCACGTCATTGCAAATGCCAAGATTTCATTTCTTTTGATGGCTGAATAGTATTCCATTATATATACATACCACATATTCTTTATCCATTCCTCTGTTGATGGACATCTAGGTTCTTTCCATAGTTTGGCCATTGTGAATATTGGGGTGCATGTGCCCCCTTTGTATCATTACATTTGTCTCTTTAGGGTAAATACCAGTAGTGCAATTGCTGGGTCATAATGTAGCTCTATTTTCAGCTTTTTGAGGAACCTCCATGCTGTTTTCCAGAGTGGCTGCACCAGCTTGCATTCCCATCAACAGTGTAGAAGGGTTCCCTTTCTCCACATCTAGGCAATGGTTCTGTGATGCTGTGGCTGAGGTGGAAGAAGTTGCTGCCTAAATTGAGGATTTTGATGGATTCCTGTATCACTTTGAGGTCTTTCATCCATTTTGAGTCTCCTTTTGTGTATGGTGTAAGAAAATGATCCAGTTTCATTCTTCTGCATGTGGCTGTCCAATCTTCCCAACACCATTTGTTGAAGAGACTGTCTTTTTTCCATTGGACATTCTTTCCTGCTTTGTAGAATATTACTTGACCATAGAGTTGAAGGTCTATTTCTGGACTCTCTATTCTGTTCCATTAATCTGTGTGTCTGTTTTTGTGCCAGGACCATGCTGTCTTGATGATTACAACTTTGAAATAGAGCTTGACATCTGGAATTGTGATGCCACCAACTTTGGCTTTCCTCTGGCTATTCAGGGTCTTTTCTGGTTCCATATTAATTTTAAGGATTATTTTTCCCATTTCTTTGAAAAAAATTGATGGTATTTTAAGGGATTGCATTAAATATGTAGATTGTTTTAGGTAGCATAGATATTTTCTCAATATTTGTTCTTCCAATCCGTGAGCATGGAATGTTTTTCCATTTCTTTGTGTCTTCTTCTATTTCTTTCATGAGTACTTTATAGTTGTATGAGTACAGATTCTTTCCTTCCTTGGTTAGGTTTATTTCTAGGTATCGTATGGTTTTGGGTGCAGTTGTAAATGGGATCAACTCCTTAATGTCTCTTTCTTCTGTCTGGCTGGGGGTGTATAGAAATGCAACTGATTTCTATGCATTGATTTTATATCCTGACACTTTATTGAATTTCTGTACGAGTTTTAGTGGTTCTGGTGTGGAGTCTTTGGGGTTTTCCACATAAAGTATCATTTCCTCTGCAAAGAGTGAGAGTTTGTTTGACTTCTTTTTTGCTGATTTGGATACCTTTAATTTCTTTTTGTGGTTTGATTGCTGAGGCTAGGACTGCTAGTACTATGTTGAATAGCATAGTGGACATCCCTGCCATGTTCCTGACCTTAGGGGTAAAGGTATCAATTTTTCCCCATTAAGAATGATATTCGTTGTGGGTTTTTAATAGGTGGTTTTGATGGTATTGAGGTATGTATCCTCTATCCCTACACTTTGAAAAATTTTGATCAAGAAAGGATGTTGTACTTTGTCAAATGCTTTTACAGCATCTATTGAGAATATCATATGGTTCTTGTTCTTTCTTTTATTAATGTGTTGTATCACATTGATTGATTTGTGGATGTTGAACCAACCTTGCAGCCCAGGAATTAATCCCACTTGGTCGTGGTGAAAAATCTTTTTAATGTACTGTTGGGTCCTATTTGCTAGTATTTTGGTGCGAATTTTCACATCCATGTTCATCAAGAATATTGGTCTGTAATTCTCCTTTATGATGGGGTCTTATCTGGTTTTGGAATTAAGGTAATGCTGGCCTCATAAAATGAGTTTGAAAGTTTTCCTTCCATTTCTACTTTTTGGAACACTTTCAGGAAAATAGGTATTAATTATTCTTTAAATGTTTGGAAAAATTCCCCTGGGAAGCCGTCTGGCCTTGGGCTCTTGTTTGTTGGCAGGTTTTTGATGACTGCTTCAATCTCCTTACTGGTTATGGGTCTGATCAGGTTTTCTGTTTCTTCCTGGTTCAGTTTTGGTAGTTAATATGTCTCTAGGAATGCATCCGTTTCTTCCAGATTGTCAAACTTGCTGGCATATAGTTGCTCATAATAATATGTTCTTATAATTGTTTGTATTTCTTTCATGTTGTTTGTGATCTCTTGTCTTCCATGATTTTATTAATTTGGGCTCTTTCTCTTTTCTTTTTGAAAAGTCTGGCCAGGGGTTTATCAATCTTATTAATTCTTTCAAAGAACCAGCTCCTAGTTTCTTTGATTTGTTCTACTGTTCTTTTGGTTTCTATTTCATTGATTTCTGCTCTGATCTGTATGATTTCTCTTTTCCTATTGGGCTTAGGCTTTCTTTGCTATTCTTTCTCTAACTCCTTTAGGTATAGAATTAAGTTGTGTACTTGGGACCTTTCTTGTTACTCGAGAAAGGCTTGTACTGCTATATATTTTCCTCTCAGGACTGCCTTTGTTGTGTCCCACAGATTTTGAATCGTTGTATTTTCATTATCATTTGTTTCCATGATTTTTTTCAATTCTTCTTTAATTTCCTGGTTGACCCATTCATTCTTTAGAAGGATGCTGTTTAGTCTCCATGTATTTGGGTTCTTTCCACATTTCCTCTTGTGATTGAGTTCTAGCTTCAGAGCATGGTGGTCTGAAAATAAGCAGGGAATGATCCCAATCTTTTGATACTGGTTGAGACCTGACTTAGGACCCAGGATGTGATCTATTCTGGAGAATGTTCCATGTGCACTAGAGAAGAATGTGTATTCTGTTGCTTTGGGATGGAATGTTCTGAATATATCTGTGACAAAGACCCCAGAAAAATATACTCTAATGAAATTAGAAGAGACCTGAAACTGGGGGGAGAAGAAAGTGGGAAAAAAATTATACATATATATATATATTTTTTTTTTAGACTGGTGAATAGAACAGAGCCACCCACTTGATTTTGGTTATATTCTGGTCTCTTAGAAGAAAATACCTCCCAAAATTCTAAGGAAAGAAAAACTATATATATATATATATATATATATATATATATATATATATATATATATAACTATATATATATACAAAAATAAGGGTAAAAATGATAAAAGAATGGAATATGACTGTAAAGATGAAAAGTAAAAAAGGTTCTGAAAAAGGAATTGATAAGATAAGTTGTTTGGGAAAAGAGAAAAAAAAAGAAGAGAGAATGTGATCAGGCTGAAGACTAGAACAAAGCCATGTGCTAGATTTAGGGTATATTTTGATCTTTTAGAAGAAATTGTATCCCAAATTTTTAAAGAAAAAAACCCTACGTGTATACCAAAAATAAGATTAAATAAAATGAAGCTATACAATATGACTATAACCATGAAAATTTAAAAGATTTTTTAAAAAGGTATTGATAAGATAAAATAGTTAAAAAATGTTAAAATAGGAAAGATGAAAAGTTAAAAAAACAGAATAAGAAAAAAATGAAACTAAAAAAATTTAACTTTGAAAGACTAAAGGATCATGGGGAAAAAGCCATGAATTTTATATGTTGCTATTTGTATCTCGAGTTCTCCAGTTGTTACTATCAGTGAACTGGTCTTGGCTAGATGTTCTTGCTGTTCCTTGGGGGAGGGGCCTCTTGTGGTGATTTTCAAATGTCTTTGCCTGAGGTGGAATTGCACTGCTATTGCCAGGGGCCAGGCTAAGTAATCCACTTGGGTTTGCTCTTGATATCTTTTGTTCCCTGAACACTTTTGGTACCACTTAGGAGGATAGAAATGAGGATGGCAGCCTTCAAATCTCTGGCCTGGAGGAACTGAGCACTCGGGGCCCCATTTCTCAGTGAGCCCTCAGAGAAAAGCAGTCAATCCCTCCCATCTCCCTGGTCTTGGATCGCACTGAGCTCACCCAGCCTGTGACTGAACTTTTTTATTTCTGCTACACAGCCCTATTTGGGGTTTCCAAACCCAGCAGATTCTGCCACCTGCTCCTGCGCTGCTCCTCCCAGAGTAGGAAGGAGGGTATCTCTCCGCATGTGCCACTTGTGGATTCCCTGCTCAGAGAGCAGTTGCCCAAGTGTGCCTTGGATAACAGTTTAAGGTAACCCTAAGCTGAGAGTGCACTCTTCAACTCTGTTTCTGTGGTTGGCTTCCCTGCTCCAAAACCTGGGAGCTCTGCCATACTCAGACACCCCAGTCTTGAGACCACACTGTCCCTGCGATGGCTCCATCCCCCATAGCCTCTGGAGCAACATCCCTCAGTGGAGCAGACTTCTAAAAGTTCATATTTTGTGCTCCACTGCTTTCTTACTTGCTGGTAGCCAGACCTTCCCACTGCAGTCTGCCTTCCTGTTGCTTTGTATTCACTTCTCCACACATCTTATCTTCCGGAATGTGGTCAATTTTCTGTTCCTAGAATTGCTACTCTTCTCTTCTATCTCCTGTGAAGTATGTAGGTATTCAGAATGGTTGATAACTATTTAGCTAAACTCCTGGGACCTGATGATATTTCAGTCTCCTACTCCTCCGCCATCTTGCTTCTTTCCCCCACTCTTTGTCTTTTGTCTTTTTTTTTTTTTTTAAAGATTTTATTTATTTACTTGACAGACATAGATCACAAGTATGCAGAGAGAAAGGGGGAAGCAGGCTCCCTGCTGAGCAGAGAGCCCAATGTGGGGCTCGATCCCAGGACCCCGGGACTATGACCCTAGCCGAAGGCAGAGGCTTTAACCCACTGAGCCAACCAACATCCCTATACTTTCATATTCTTAATACTGGGTTAATACCCTTTCTTGTAAGGCTGGTTTAGTACTGATGATGTTTTTAGTTTTTTTTTTTTTAAATCTAGAATACTCTTTATCTCTTTTTTCAATTCTGAATGAAAGCCTTGTTGGGTAATGTATTCTTTTTTTTTTTTCCTTTTACCACTTTGAATATATCATGTCACTCTCTTCTGGCCTGCAAAATTTCTTTCAAAAATCTGCTGATAGTCTTATGAGGATTCCCTTATATGTGACAGTTGTTTTCTTTTGCTGCCTTTAAGATTCTCTGTCTTTAATTTTGACAGTTTAATTATGATGTCTTGCTGTGGATATTTTTGGTTCTTGTCATTTGGAATTTCTACACTTCCTGGATCTGAATATTGGTTTCTTTCCCCTGGCTTTGGGAAATTTTCAGCCACTATTTCTTCAAATACGTTTTCTGCTCTTTTCTCTCTCTCCTTTCTTTCTGGGACTCCTATAAAATGAATGTTATTTTATGCAATATTGTCCTATTGGTCCTTTAAACTACCTTTACTTTTAAAAAATTTTTTATCTTTCTGTGGCTGAGTTTCACTGCCTGTCTTCGAGCTCAGTGATCATTTCTGCTCTGATCTAGTTTACTATTGTAAATTTTTGTTCAATTATTACATTCTGCAGCTCTATGACTTATTTTTGGTATTTTCTTATATTTTGTATTTCTTTGTTGATGTTCTTACCATGTTCATCCAGTCTCCCTTTAGTTGAGCATCTTTGTGACTATTACTTTGAATTCTTTATCATATATATTATCTGTTTAATTAAGGTTTTTTTTTTCAAGGTTTTATCTTGTTCTTTCATTTGCTATATAATCCTGTTACCTCTGGGAAACACTCTGGATTCATTTCTGTGTATTAGGCAAAACATCTACCTCTTCTAGTCTGGAAGGATGGGCCTTGTGTTGGAGATAAACCTTACCTTTTAACCTTGCTATAGCTCTGGTTGTCTTTCAGACCTTTGTGATTATCTAAGCAACTTGATTTATACCTGATAGGTCAAGGTGTGGCAGGAAGCGTCAGTGTTCCAAAGAGAGGGATCTCAGTCAGCACCTATAGTCAGCCTGATTGGAAACCAGACCCTCAGGCAGCAGCTTTTTAAAGTATGCAAATATATAGTGTCATTTGTGGAATTTAAATCTTGCTGTCTTCCAGATAAAGTGATGTGGAGGGAACCTCTGGGTGGCAGTTGCAAAAACTGGGACTTCAGATGAATCTGTAAGCTCCTTTTTGGGAGGTACTTTAGAGCTGTATCAAGGCTGAAGGAGACTATGTGGTTGGCATCCCCCTGCTTATGTTCCCTAAACTGCTCTGTAGCCTCCAAATTTGTGGCAAACCTGAAGTCTACCCCTCATGCTGAAGCTCCAGGAAAGGTAAATAGGCCTTTTTCACAGGAGGACTGGGGTGTGTGTCTGTGCAGTGCCCTGGGGGGGCGGTAGCCTGCCAATAACTGTCTCTGACCATTTCAGTTCCATGGAGCCCAGAGATGAAACCCATCCTGGCCACCAGAGCCAGGTGATCATGGAGTGTCCCCTGTGTGTACTATATAGGCCAGTCGGCTTTAGCAAAGCATTGGGAGAACGTAGGGTCAGCATGTACCCCCTGGCTTTTGCAGGGCAGCAGGAAGCACTGGATTGAGATGTGCTCACTGACTTTAGCAAGTTAGAATTACCGTTTTTGGGCTTGCAGCCCAAAACTTTGTCCTTCTAACTTGTAGCACCTTTGTCCCTGGATATCCTCAACAGGACTCTCCTCCTCTGACAGATAATTTAAGATAGGCAAATGAATTTCCTTCACCTAGAGTCTAGATACTTTTCAAATTGCTGCTTTTGTATTGGTCCCCCTTGAGGAGTAAGTCTCTCCATAAGCTCTTTTAGAGCAGAATCTCTAGAGCAGTTCCCTACATCTCTTTGGGTCTCCTGGATGTGAACCCCGTTGGTTTACAAAAGCCAAACCTTATGGAAGCTTATCTCTCTTGTAGGTCTCAAGGTTGGGGTGCCTTATATGGAGAGTGATGATCCCCTAACTCCTTAGGGAGAAGCTCAGGATTTGTGAGATCTCTCCTGATTGTGGGTCACCAACTTGATTGGGGGGTGGTTTGGTGAGATTGTATCTTTACCTTTTTAGCCATCTTGATGTGGCCTTTTTACCATTTGTTGTGAAGGAGCTGTTAAACTGCTTTTCAGTTCTCTTTCAGAGGGAATTATTCCAAATGTAGCTATAAATCCATCTTGTACTTCCTTTGGAGAAAATTAATTTAATCAAGTGATTTCTTTTTATTTAAAAAAATTATTTATTTATTTAAAGAGAGAATGCACGAGCTGTAGCTGGTGTAGGGGCGAGGTGTGGGGGAGAGGGAGAGGATCTCAACCAGACTCGCTGAGCATGGAGCCCACTGTGAGTCTTGATCTCATGACCCTGAGATCATTACCTGAGCTGAAACCAAGAGTCAGACGCTTAAGATAGAGGCACCCAGGTGCCCCTAATCAAGTAATTTCTTTAGGTAAATACCTAATATGAAGGTAAAGGCTGACTAGGACTGGAGTTTTGAAAACACATAAATAAATAAAAGATTGAGTGATTCTTGTTGTGTACTTACACATTTTGCAGTGTAATCGTTGAGAATAACTTATAATATTAAGGTTAAAAATTTATGCTTTTTCTTTCTTCTATGTAGGCATGATTTATACCACTTATAGTTTATGATGATTGCTTTCCCGTTTTGTATGTTACTACTTTGAAGTGTACAACATAAAAGTGAATTAAATAATTGATGATTTCTATGCAGCCCACCACTGATTTCAGCCAGTCAAAATGTTGCAGTTTGGCTTAATTAAGTAGTATGAGACCCATGGTTTCTGTGACAGCTCAATGTCAGTTGATCCGGATATGTCCTGCCAAACTGTTCCTGTGGAATAAATAGGCTGTTTGTAAACAGGATGACTAAGCATTCTCTTATTAGATTTTAAATTCACAAAGTACAAGGCACCTGGATAAAAGGTCAAATGTGAAAGGTTATAAGCCATTTTTGGCCTATTCTTTTGTGGAAACTTTGGCTGCCTTAGTCTGAGGCCTTGGAAATAGTTCCACAAGGCCTTTTGTCAAAATACTACTGAGAGTTGGCTCAGGCAGGATTCTATTACAAAATCCTGTTCTCTTTTTCTCTCTCTTCTTTGTGTGTCCTTCTATCTGAAGTTTATGAAAATGCAAGGAATTTTATAAAAGCTAAGTATATAAATGAAACAACCAAATAAATTCATATATAAAATAAATTTACAATTTTCTTTTTAGGGACAGAGGTCCACAAATTGAATATATTATGATAAGTACTTGCAAAATTAATTGAAAATTACATTTTAGAAAAAGAGTAAGTATATCAGACTAACAAAGAAGATGAAAAACACTGGCAGAAAAACTTGGGGGCAGTTGTACGTTTGTAAAAAAGGCACTGTATATCTGTTTCACCTAGGCCACCAAAGCAGTCTTTAAATACTAGAGAGGTATTTTAATTAATGAGGTCTTTTTCTGTTATATGTTATGCTGTTGAGTAGTATTTGCTCTGTATTTTGAAGAAACAAAGATATAATTAGTCTTCTTCAAAACTTTTTGCTTTGCTTTAGATTTATTACTGTTTTTATTCTTCCTCAGAGTAGGAATGGATTGCAGAAATATAAAAAACAAAGTGAATTTACTTTGTCTGGCATTAAAGCTTAGCTTGAAGAGCATTCTTCAGTTTTTTGGCTATAATAATTGTCTACATTACTAGTTTGTTTTTTCATGTTTATATACTACTTCAAGGCTATAAGTTCTGTCTTGGCCAATATTGGTGTATTTTCATTCTTGGGTTTGTTAATAAAGATGTAAGCACTGGATATATTATTTTAAAAATTTTATTTATTTGTTCTAAGTAACCTCTACACCCACTATGGGGTTTGAACTCATGAACCAGACATCAAGAGTCACATGCTCTTCTGACTGAGCTAGCCAGGTGTGCTTCACCACTGGATTTTCTTAAGGTAGAAAAGAAGTGGGGCAAGGGACAATGAGAAGATGGCAAAATAATCATCTCAAACACAAGTATAAGCCATAGACCATTTTAACTATGAATGAACTTTTGTGTGATCATAGTAGTTAAAAAGAAATCAGTCAGATAAATGGAAAAGTAAAAACATTTTATTAGGAAATTTGGAGTAACTCCTAGTGGAAACTAAAGATGCTGGATTAATGCATGTAGTTTGAATCATGAAAGCCTGGATACCCAGGCTTTCATTATTTTATTGTACTACTGAGCACAGGCATGGGAAGGATTGGACTTTCCAGTGTGTTTCATAAATTATGATTTCTTTTTTCCTTGTAGAACATGAAACAAGGCCATTTATCTTTTAAAAAAAGTTCCTTAAATTCAATTTAATTGACATAGTATATTATTAATTTCAGAGGTAGAATGTAGTGATTCATCAGTTGTATATGAAATCCAGTGCTCATTACATCCAGTGCCCTTCTTAATGTCCATCACTCATTAAGCCCATCCTCCCATCTGCCTTCCCTCCAGCATCCCTCAGTTTGTTCTCTGTAGTTAAGAGTCTCTTATGGTTTGTCTCCCTGTCTGTTTCTATCTTATTTTATTTTTCCTTCTCTTCCCCAGTTCTGTTTCTTAAATTCCACATGTGAGTGAAATCATGTAATATTTGTCTTTTTCTGACTGATTTATTTTGCTTAGCATAATGCCCTCCAGTTCCATCCACATAGTTGCAGATGTCAAGAATTCATTCTTTTGATGACTGAGTAATATTCCATTTTGTGTATATAATAGTTATATGTCATATATATGTCATATATAACTATTATATACACACACACACACACACACACACTTACATACCCACCACATTGTTTTTATCTATTCATCTATTGTTGCAAATCTGGGCTCTTTCCATATTTTGTTTGTTGTGGACATTGTTGTAGAGTCATTTATCTTTTAAGCAATTTTCTGAGAATATCTTAATTCAGAGATGGACTTGTCTTTATTTACTTTCTCCAGAAAACTCTTTAAAAAATTCTGTGAAGTTTGAAATGCATTTGGCATTATTTTATTTTCCTTGAATTTCTTGATATTAGGAGCACTGCTGCAGTATGAAATATTATATATGTTGATATACAGGTTTCTCATCTCTCTTTTTTTTTAATTAAAAAGAATGACAAGTTCATTTTCCTTTATTTATTATCTTTCAATCAGAGTACATGGGACAGATTTGAAAATGGCAACTTTTA
This sequence comes from Mustela lutreola, assembly GCF_030435805.1. Lineage (NCBI taxonomy): Eukaryota > Metazoa > Chordata > Mammalia > Carnivora > Mustelidae > Mustela > Mustela lutreola. Next base: position 118,600,858 of record NC_081294.1, on the reverse strand, counting down.
AAAGAATGTATTTAAAAGTTTGTACAGATTTTTACTTCTTTTTCCATGCAAAAGCTGTCAAAAAAAGTTTGAAAAATTCACTCCATTTAAAAAAATTAAACTTAAGAAAAGTAGCCCTAGACAAGTCACTGAGCTTGTCTGAATCTGTTTTCTTATGAATAAAGTGAAGACTAGAACTTGATCTTTAAGGTCCCCCCCTTGCTTCAAACTAAAATTATATCTGACCAAATATTATTTCTAGGACCGAAGAACTCCGACTTTATGATGAGACCACCAATAGGACCTTATTAGAGCCTACAGGAAAAGAGTCATCTGATCCCTGGCAAAGCCAGAGATTTATATTCCTGGCACAAAAACTCTACTTAAGAGACATGAGTAAAAGGACCATTTAAAATCCTCCAAATCAGGGGCACCTGGGGGGCTCAGTTGATTGAGTGCCTGACTTTTGATTGCCGCTCAGATCAGGGTCTCAGGGTCTCAGTGTCTCAGGGTTGAGCCCCATATCAGGTTTGTGCTCAGCATAGAGTTTGCTTTTCCCTTTCCCTCTGCTCTTCCCCTGATCGTGCACACACTCTTCCTCACATAAACAAACAAACAAATAAATAAAGTATTAAAAAAATAAAATTTAAAATTCTCCAAATCAGACAGATCCTTTGATCTAAATTAAAAGTGTAGGTATTAGTTTGTTTTCATACCTTGGCTATTATGAGTATTGTTGTAAAGAACATGGGAGTTTAGATACTTTGAAATTCTGTTTTCATTTCCTTTGGCTGTGTACCTAGAAGTGTGATTGCTGAATCATGTGTAGTTCTATTTTTAATTTTTTGAGGAACCTTCATATTGTTCTCCATAGTGGCTGCACGAGCTTACTTTTCCACCAAGAGTACACAGGGGTTTCCTTTACTCTTTGCCAATATTTTTGTTATCTCTTTTCTTTTTGATGGTAGCCACTTTAACAGGTTATGGGGTGATATCTCTTTGTGGTTTGATTTGCATTATCTTGATGACTGGAGATATTGAGCATCTTTTCATGTACCTGCTGGTCATTTGCCTGACTCTGGAAAAAGGTCTATTCAGTTCCTCTGCCGATTTTTAATCAAATAGTTTCTGTTTTTGTTTGCTATTGAGTTGTATGATCTTTTAATATATTTTTAATATTAATCCCTTATAAAATGTATGATTTGCAAATATTATTTCCCATTCTATGGGCTTCCTTTTCATTTTGTTGATGGTTTCCTTTATTGTGCAGAAGGTTTTTAGTTTGATGTAGTTCCACTTGTTGCTTTTCTTGCCTTTGATCTTGGTATCAAAACCAAAGAAATTATTACCAAGACCACTGTCAAGGAATTTGCTCCCTATGTTATTTTCTAGAACTTCCATTGTTTCAAGTCTTACATTGAAGTCCTTAATCTATTTTAAGTTGATTTTTGTGTATGGTATAAGATGGGGGTCTAGTTTCATTCTTTGTAAGTGACTGTCCACTTTTACCAACACCATTTTTTGAAGAGACTTTCCTTTCCCATTGTATATTTTTGGTTTATTTCTTGTAAATTAGTTGACTATATGTGAGTGGGCTTATTTCTGTGTTCTCTATTTTGTTCCACTGATTCATATTTCTGTTTTTGTGTCAGAACCATACTGTTTTTTATTACTGTAGCTTTGTATTCAGGACTAGAGTTTGACATCAGGAAATGTGATGAGTCCAGCTTTGTTTGTTCTCAGGTTTGTTATGGCTATTCAGGGTTTTTTGTGGTTCTACACAAATTTTAGGATTTTTCATTCTATCTTTGAAAAATGGCTTTGGGATTTTGATAGTGACTGAACTGGATCTGTTGATAGCTTTCATAAGTAGTATGGACATTTTAACAATCATAATTCTTCCAATCCATGAACAGAATATTTTTCCATTTATTTGTGTCTTCTTAGTTTTTTCAGTAGTGTCTTATGGCTTTACAGGGTATAATTCTTTCACTTCCTTGGTTAAATTTATTCCTAGGTATTTTATTTTTTTTTTTTGATGCTGTTGTAAAAGTGACTATTTTTTTTTTATCTTTCCAATATAAAAATTTAATGCATAGAAACTCAACTGATTTTTGTAAATTGATTTTGTGTCCTGTGACTTTATGGAATTTGTTGATTAATTCTAACAGATTTTTGGTAGAGTTTTTAGGGCTTTCTATATGTAATTTCATGTCATCTACAAATAGAAACAGTTTTACTTCTTCCTTTCCAATATGAATGCTTTTGCCCCCACTTGATCTTGCCTAATTTCTTTGGATAGAACTTCCAGTACAATGTGAATAAAAGTTGCAGGAGTGGGCATCCTTATCTTTTTCTTGACCTTAGAGGAAAAGATTTTAGTTTTTTACCATTGAACGTGATAGTATCTGTCTTGTCATATATGACCTTTATTATGTTGAGGTATGTTCTCTCTATATGCAGTTTGTGAAAATTTTTATCGTGAATGGATATTGAATTTTTCAGTGTTTTTTTTTTTGCATATATTGAGGTGATCATATGATTTTTATCCTTCATTTTGTTAATGTTGTGTATCACACTGATTGATTTGCACACACTGAATCATTCTTGAATCTCTGGAATAAATTCTAGTTGATCATGGTGCATGATACTTTGAATGTATTGTTAAATTTGATTTACTCATAATGTCTTTGTCTAAGTTTTGGTGTCAGGGTAGTGATGGCCTCATAAAATGAATTTGTAAGTGGTAGAGTTTTTAGAAGTTTTCAACTAGGACAGTATTCTTTTTTTTTTTTTTTTTGGTGGTAAAATTTACCAGTGAAGGTGTCTGCTTCTGGACATTTTTGTTGTTGTTGTTGTTGTTGTTTTTTAAAAGATTTATTTATTTATTTGAGAGAGAGAGAGAAATCACAAGTAGGCAGAGAGGCAGGCAGAGAGAGAGGGGAGGAAGCCTGCTTCCTGCGGAGCAGAGAGCCCGATGCGGGCCTCGATCCCAGGACGCTGGGATCATGACCTGAGCCAAAGGCAGAGGCTTTAACCCACTGAGCCACCCAGGCCCCTTTTTGTTGTTGTTTTGATGACTGAATCAATCCATTTACTAGCAATTTGTTTGTTCAGATTTTCCGTTTCTTTGTGATTCATTCTTGGTCAGCTGTGCATTTCTAGGAGTTTATTCATCTCTTCTAAGTTTTTTGTTTTTTTGGCATATAATTATATATAATAGTTTCTTAGGATCTTTTGTATTTGTGTGGTATGAGTTGCAGTGTCTCCTCTTTCATTCTGATTTTATTTGTTTGGAGCCCTCTTTTTTCTCGGTAAATCTAGCTAAAGGTCTGTCTGTTTTGTATATCTTTTCAAGAAATTAGCTCATGGTTTCACTGATCTTTTCTATTTTCTTTTTAGCCCCTCTTTCATCTATTTCCTCTTGATCTTTGTTATTTCCTTTCTCCCTACTAACTTTGGACTTAGTTTATTGTTCTTTTCTTGTTTCTTGAGTTGTAAAGTTAGTTTGTATATTTGGTCTACTTCATGGTGTCATGTCCCTTAAGCTCTCTTACTCTTTTTCATTCTTTTCCCCTTTTTGTCCTCCCAACTGGATGAATGTGAATACTCCACCCTTGAGTTCACTGATTCTTTCTTCTACTCTATCTAGTTTGATGTTGAACCCCTGAATTGAATTTTTTGGCTTAGTTATTATATTTTTAAGCTTTGTGGTAATCTGTTTAAATACTGTTTTATTTTCATCCCCCAAGTTTTTACTTAAAATCATGTAAGTTAATATATAGTGTAATAATGGTTTCAGGAGTAGAATTTAGTGATTCATTACTTTACATATGACATCCACTGCTCATCACAAGTGTCCTCCTTTATGCCCATCACCTATTTTGCCCATCCTCCCACCCACCTCCCCTCCAGCAACCCTCAGTTTGTTCTCTATAGTTGAGAGTCTTTCATGGTTTGCCGCGCTTTCTCTCTCTCTCTCTCTTTTTTGGTTTTACTATTATTTATGACAAATATCCCACATCTGTGATCTCCTCCTGTTAGAAGTTCTTCAAAATGATGCCATCAACCTTGGCCAGTCGGAGGATGGAGTCATCAGACTCAACCATCCTGTGAATGACCCCACAATAGTGTAGGTTTTGAACTGGCTGTTGAGCCTGTCTATTACCTTGTCATCCTGGGGTACATTCATCTGGATGGACATGTGGTCCTTGGTGCCAATGATGCTTTTGCTGGTGTAGCATTTCTACGGCATAGACAGGTCCATGAACTCACTGGCATCATTCTACATGTCAAGGGTGACCTACTGTCACTACTGTTAGTGCAAGCACAGAAAGTCTCTCTCTGTTTTTATCTTATTTTATTTTTCTTTTTTCCCCCCTGTTCATCTGTTTTTTCCTTAAATTCCACACATGAGTGGAATCATATGGTATTTGTCTTTCTCTGACTTATTTTGCCTAGCATAATACTGTCTAGTTCCATTCATGCTCTTGCAAATGGCAAGATTTCATTCTTTTTGATGGCTGAGTAATACTGCATTGTATATATATGCCACATCTTCTTTATCCATTCATCAGTTGAGGGACACTTGGACTCTTTCCATAGTTTGACTGTTGTTGATAATGCTGCTGTAAACATTGGGGTGCATGTACCCCTTCGAATCTGTATTGTTTGTATCCTTTGTATCCTTTGGGTAAATACCTAGTAGTGAATTGTTGGGTCAAAGGGTTCTATTTTTAACTTTTTGAAGAAACTCCATACTCTTTTCTATAGTATCTGCACCAGTTTGCATTCCCACCAACAGTGCCGGATGTTTCCCCTTTCTCAGCATCCTCACCAACACCTGTTGTTTTTTGTGTTATTCATTTTAGCCATTCTGACTGGTGTGAGATGGTATCTCATCATGGTTTTGATTTTTATTTCCCTGATGATGAGTGATGTTGAGCATCTTTTCATCTGTCTATTGGCCATCTGGACCTTTGGAAAAATGTTCATGTCTTCTGCCCATTTCTCAACTGGATTGTTTGTTTTTTGGGTCTTGAGTTTGCTATGTTATTTATAGATCTTGGATACTAACTCTTTATCAGATATGTCATTTGCAAATATCTTTTCCCATTCCATAGGCTGCCTTTTAGTTTTTTTTAGTTTTGGTGCAGTTGCAAATGGGATTGATTCCTTGATTTCTTTTTTGGCTGCTTCATTATTGGTGTATAGGAATGCAACAGGTTTGTATATGTTGCTTTTATATCCTATATGCTAAATTCATATATCAGTTCTAGTAGTTTTTTGGTGAAGTCTTTAAGGTTTTCTCTTTCTATCTATCTATCTTTCTTTCTTTCTTTCTTTCTTTCTTTCAGGAGAGAGAGAATGGGAGAAGGGTAGAAGGGGAGGGGGAGAGAGAATCCCAAGCAGGCTTCACACCTAGCATGGATCCTGATGCAGGGTTCAGTCTCATGATCCTAAGATAATGACCTGGACCGAAATCCAGAGTTGGATGATAAACTGACTGAGCCACCCAGGTGTCCCGTCTCTCAAGTTTTCCATATAAAGTATCATATCATCTGCCAAGAGTTAAAGTTTGACTTCTTCCTTGCCAATTTGGATGGCTTTTTTTTTTTCTTTTTGTTTTCTGACTGCTGAGGCTAGGACTTCCAGTACTATGTTGAACAAGAGTGGTGAGAGTGGACATCCTTGTTGTGTTCCTGACCTTAGGGGAAAAGCTTGTGAATGATATTAACTGTGTGTCTTTTGTATATGGCCTACATATGAAGTATTGTAACATTCTATCCCTACTTTCTTGAAGGTTTTTATCAATAAAGGATTTCTGCATCTATTGGGAGGTTCATATGGTTCTTGCCCTTTGTTTTGTTAATGTGGTGTATTACGTTGATTGAATACTTTCTTATATTTTCTGTCTCTTTGTTGAAATTCTCATTTTGTTTAAGCATTATGCTTGGGAACTCGGTGAGGATCTTTATGACTGTTATTTTTAACTCTTTCTTGAGTAGATAACTCATCTCTGTTTTGTAATCCTCTTTTTTGTGAGGGTTTTTTTTTGAACATATTATTTTCTTCAGTTTCCTTGGTTTTCTTTATTGGATTGCAACACTTAATATATAAACAGCCCCCTCTCCCAGTCTTGACAGAGTGGTCTTGTGTAAGAAAGGAACCTTACTATTCACCTTGTCTCTCAAATCTTTCTGATTGTTTAATCTACCTTATTTGTTCTTTGTTGTTCCGAATAGTAGAGGGAGTGCCAAGACCTGTTTCCGTGTGGTATTGCTGTGTACTTTTCAGCTAGTTTTTGGATATCTTTCAGAGTAAATTGCCTTATGTATAGTTGGATATTAGCTGAGTCCATTGGAGTTGATGAGTTCAGGGTCCACCTATGTTGCCATTTTAGACCAGAAGCAAGTTTAATACAGAATTTAGGGTAAGGACATCATCTATATGATATACAGCTAGTATCCTACCTTGCTTTTAGCTCTGTCCAGGCCATTTCTTCTGTAGCAAAGCTTTTTAGTTTTTTAATTATTATTTTTTGGTGTTCATCAGTGGACATACACACAATGGAATATTATTCAATCATGAGAAATAAGGAAATCCTTTGATTTGTGACAACATGGACCTTCAAGGCATTATGTTTTATGAAATAAACCTGACAAAGAAAGACACACAGTGCATGGTATCACTTACATGTAGAATTAAAAATTAAAAAAGAACAAACCCAAACTTTAAACTCCTAGAAACCAAGAGTAGCAGAGGCTTGGAGGTGGGGGAAATAGAAGTTGGTAAAAAGGCCCAAATTTTCAGCTATAAGATGTATAATGCCTAAGATCTAATGCAAAACAATGAGCATAATTGGTAACACTTAAGAAAAGGTAAAGATACTGGAATCTCAATTCCATTCTGTCAGTTATGTGTTCTTTGATTTAGTTTTGGCCGAACTATTTAATGATTTGTGTCACAGTTTTTAATTTGTGAAGTGAATGTAAGGCTAATGTAGGGACATGCTGAGCCAGTTTATGTAAAAGAACTTTGTAAACTTCAAAGCCCACTATAAAGCTTGCCTACTGGTTTTGCTAAGTATGAAAGTTGTGAATATTGGTACAAAATCAAGGAAAATAATTTTCCCCTCTTTCTACAAAATCACAATTTACTTTATATATATATGTATATATATGTGTGTGTGTGTGTGTGTGTGTGTGTATACACACATATATATGTATGTATGTATATATATGATTTTATTTATTTGAGCGAGAGAGCACACAAGTGGAGGGGGCAGAGGGAGAGGGAGAAGCAGACTCCCCACTGAGCAAGGAACCTGATACAGGGCTTGATTCCAGAACCCTGGGATAATGACCTGAGCAGAAGGGAGACACTTAACCAACTAAACCACCCAGGTGCTCCTATTTTTTATATTTTATATTAACAGATCCGCATAAATAAAAATGAAGGTAGAAGTTTTAACAAAGTATTTCTAAATTCAGAGCTAGGATTCCCGTATCCTCAAAATCTCTATAACATGAGTTAATTTCTTGTTGAAAATGAGTCATCATTTTATTAAATAATTCACCTGTGATCACTTTGGCCTTAACCTCCCAGGAAAAGAGAAGTAGACAGTTGTAGGTTCTTTGAAGTGAATAAATTATGAAGGGGGAAAAGAGGATTTTTCTGGTACAGTCTCTGTTTTTCTGGTACAGTCCTGTCAGTTAGGATAATTGCCAAATTCTTCACTTTTTTTTATAATCTAAGTGTTACTGAATCAGTTGTGTTAATCTTTTTTTAAACTTCTCGATGTCTTCATCTTTCTTCTAGTATATATATGTTGGCATTTGGTCCCTTTCAGCATCAGTGTAGTTACCAGTAACTTTTTTTTTTTTTTTTAAAGATTTTGTTTCTTTATTTGACAGAGAGAGAGAGATCACAAGTAAGCAGAGAGGCAGGCAGAGAGAGAGGGGAAAGCAGGCTCCCCACTGAGTAGAGAGCCCGATGTGGGGCTGGATCCCAGGACTCTGAGATCATGACCTGAGCTGAAGGCAGAGGCTTAACGCCCTGAGCCACCCAGGCGCCCCTAGTTACCAGTAACTTTAGTGAGCCTCCTCCCTTTAATATAGGATTGCTTTAGGAAATTTTATTTCTTTCTTATTTCTCCAGCAATAATAACAGCACATTTATCAACTGTTATTTGCATTATGTGAGAAATAATTTTTAGCATTAATACTACAGGCTAGCCAGACTATGCTGAAGACCACAGTATATATACATATGCCCATACACATGAATACATACATATAATTTTCTTCTTCTTTATCATTCATATTCCATGTTGAATTGTACTACACCAAAAATAAGAATTGTCCTTCATACTCTTCATCTTTTAAAGAGATAGAATTAGTTATATCTTCATTATGTAAACTCATAAATAAAGGATAGAACATTGGAAATTCATACTGTTAGATTTTTTCCTCTGGTGTATTTAGAGGATACAAATGTAAAAGATTTATAAGTGTTAACATGTCATCTGTTTATTGATGAAGTATTGTGACATTTCCAGATGCTTGATTTTGCAATTTATATTCTTATTTTGGTCAAAGAATTATAAAAGTCATAACTTTTTTCCCCCTTTGGACTGGGAAAATGTAGGAGCTTTTTTTTTTTTTTTAAAGATTTTATTTATTTATTTGACAGAGATCACAAGTAGGCAGAGAGGCAGGCAGAGAGAGAGAGAGAGGGAAGCAGGCTCCCCGCTGAGCAGAGAGCCCAATGTGGGGCTCAATCCAGGACCCTGAGACCATGACCTGAGCCAAAGGCAGAGGCTTAACCCACTGAGCCACCCAGGTTCCCCTGTAGTAGCTTTATTTCACCACAAAAGTAGAGTACTGTATTAATCTGGTGTTTTGGTTATGACCACCATTTACATTTTGCTCATTTAAACAATTTTCTTTGTTTTTGATGGACTATGAGAACTTACTTGTACTCCTCAGTGTCTCCATAACATCTGGTGCAAATTCACTTAAGAATGGGCTGTGTTACCCTTGAAAATTTTCTTGAAGTTCATGGGTTAAGAATAAGTCCTAGATTAAACAGTTTCTAATTTAGATGAAGGTATTCTTTATTTAGTAGAATTAACCTGCATTTCTTCTTGTTGGATGAAAAAGGAGAATATTAATACAATTAAATTATTTTTTGTTTGGTCTTATTAAGATTTCACTTATTAGTCTACTTGTTAGGAACTTTCCTTTGGATAACTGAGCATGGTAAGTATGTGAAAATGAGACTATCAATTTGATAACTTTTTCAAGTGTATTTGGCATTCTTTATTTAGAAAAAGGAAAATATGTACGTGTTCATTAACAAAAAAGTGGAGACTAACCAAAACAAATCTATATCCAATCTTAAACTATCCAGAAGAAACAACTAACAACTAAAATTTTAAATAATCTGTATTTTTTGAGCTTGTGTAAACTGTTATAATAATATGTATATATATACGGTTAAGTTTTTAAATAAGGAGACCACATCTTTTCTATGTGTTTCACATGAATTTAATAGGATCTGTATAGGACTATAAATAATAAATGTGAATTTGCCTCTGGAAAACCGTATGATTCTTAATCTTGAGGCTTTAGGTACAGTAATGTTCAATTTGTCTTTCTATAAATAAGAGTTTTTAAAACCTCATCTGGGAGAAATGTCAACTTGTACATAGTCATCACTCATGAGTAATATTCTAGAAATTGTTAGTTTAGACTTCTTAAATGTTATTTTATTTTATTTTATTTTTTATTTTTTTAAAGATTTTATTTATTTATTTGACAGAGAGAGATCACAAGTAAGCAGAGAGGCAGGCAGAGAGAGAGAGGAGGAAGCAGGCTCCCTGCTGAGCAGAGAGCCCGATGTGGGACTCGATCCCAGGACCCTGAGATCATGACCTGTGCCGAAGGCAGCGGCTTAACCCACTGAGCCACTCAGGAGCCCTTAAATGTTATTTTAAAGATTATATTTATTTGAAAGAGAGTGAGTGATTGAGAGAGCACAAGTGTGGGGGAGGGGTAGAGGGAGAGGGAGAAGAAAACTCCCTGCTGAGCAGGGACCCTGATGAGGGTCTTTATCCCAGGACCCTGGAATCATGACCTGAGCTGAAGACAGACGCTTAACTGACTAAGCCATTAGGCATCCTGACTTAAATGTTTTTTAGTCTAATTTTTCAAATAGTATATTGTATTTAAAGTTGTCTGTTGAACAAACTATGTAGTAGCAGTTGTAGATTCCTTTTTTGTAAAAAAGATCACACATTTCTTGTAGTCAAGTTGGATATTTTCCTTTATGTCTGTCATTAAGAATTATTCTGTCATACAGAAATGGAGTTTTAAGTTGCATGTCTAAACAGAAAGCATTGTTTCAGAGGGTCTTCCTTGGAAAATTTTAATATACATTTATGTATACTTTCATATTCTTTTTTTTTAAAGATTATTTATTTATTTATTTGTCAGAGAGAGAGAGGGAGAGAGCGAGCACAAGCAGACAGAATGGCAGGCAGAGGCAGAGGGAGAAGCAGGATCCCTGCAGAGCAAGGAGTCCAATGTGGGACTCGATCCCAGGGCGTTGGGATCATGACCTGAGCCGAAGGCAGCTGCTTAACCAACTGAGCCACCCAGGCGCCCCTATTTTCATATTCTTTTTAAAACTTTTTTTTTTTTAATCTATTTCAGAGAGAGAGAGAGAGCACACAAACATGAGTATGGGGAGGGCAGGAGGAAGAAACAGACTCCCCACTCAGTAGGGAGCCCAATGTGGGGCCTGATCCCAGGACTCAGGGATCATGACCTAAGCCAAAGGCAGATGCTTAACTGACTGAGCCATTCATATTTTTTAGTGGGTATGATAAATAGACTAACAAGTATTTTATTACCAAAATATACAGTCTCAAAATAGAAATTAAGGGTCCTCTCAGCATCATAAAGTGTGGGCAGTTTTTTAAAAATAATTTTTTATTTTTTTATTGACATATAATGTATTATTAGCCCCAGGGTACAGGTCTGTGAATCACCAGGTTTATATACTTCACAGCACTCACCATAGCACATATGTTCCCCAATGTCCATAGCCCAGCCACCTTCTCCATACTCCCTCCCACCAGCAACCATCAGTTTGTTTTGTGAGATTAAGAGTCTCTTATGGTTTGTCTCCCTCCTGATCCCATCTTGTTTCATTTATTCCTTTCCTACCTTTCAACCACCCCATGTTGCCTCTCAACTTCCTCATATCAGGGAGATCATATGATAAATGTCTTTCTCTGATTGGCTTATTTTGCTCAGCATAATACCCTCCAGTTCCATCTATGTTGTCACAAATGGCAAGGTTTCATTTCTTTTGATGGCTGCCTAGTATTCCATTATATATATATCACATCTTCTTTATCCATTCATCTGTTGATGGACATCTAGGTTCTTTCCATTGTTTGGCTATTGTGGACATCGCTGCTATAAACATTCAGGTGCACATGCCCCTTTGGATCATTACATTTGTATCTTTAGGGTAAATACCCAGTAGTGTGGTTGCTAGGTCATAGGGTAGCTCTATTTTCAGCTTTTTATTTTTTTTTTAAAGATTTTTATTTATTTATTTGACAGATCACAAGTAGGCAGAGAGAGAGAGAGAGAGAGAGAGAGAGGAGGAAGCAGGCTCCCAACTGAGCAGAGAGCCCAATGCAGGGCTTGATCCCAGGACCCTGGGATCATGACCTGAGCCGAAGGCAGAGGCTTTAACCCACTGAGCCACCCAGGCACCCCTATTTTCAGCTTTTTGAGGAGCCTCCCTGCTGTTTTCCAGAGTGGTTGCACCAGCTTGCATTCAAGTGTGGGCAGTTTTTTGAGTATATCTTTATTTCCATACGTTTGACGTGTAGATAGATAGATATATATCTTCAGGTTTTACATTTTAGTGACTTACATAGCGAACTCACATTATACATTCACCTCAAGATTTGGCCAAAGAAAAAATTAAAATATTCTATTCAATCAATCTGTGCTGGGAGTGAATGTGAAATGTAAATCTTCTGTTCCTGTTGGTTTCAGCTCTTTTACATATGCTAGGCTGAGTATGTGTGTGTGTATATCTATCTATGTATCTGTCTATCTTTATATTATATATACACATGCACATATATGTATACAGGTATATATAACATATATATGTATTCTAATACAATATGAATGCAAGCCAACTAATTCATCTGGTATTCAACTAAAGAAAAAATGATAACTGGCTGTGAGAGGAAGTATGTTGGTCTTCAATGTGTGTTGTGCAAAAGGATTTTGACTATATGCAGATTTTTCTTATGTGTTGACTTTAGATCTTTATCCCTGAGAAAAAGGTAATTTAACTAGTGTTTTTTTGTTTGTTTGTTCGTTTAATTTATAGTTTTGAATAGCCTGGTAAACTGTTTTAACCTACTTTAACTCTACTTTAATAGATTCCTGCACCACTCTGTATCATGATTTCTCAGATATATCTTGTAGGAGACCTGAAGAAGCATAATATTGTGGGTTAAATTGTCAGCTTTGATGTTGATTCTCTTTAGGCACAGACCAGTGTATTTATTGCTAGTAGTACCCTATATTTTTGTGTGGATGTTTTGTTTTCTTTTTTATATAGTGTTCCAAATACTTACAACACACTATCATTTTAACTTTTCCTGTCATGTAATTGATACTAAATATTTGAAGAGTGTATGAAAAACCATGTTATGGATATAATGGTTCCCATTTTAATGATGAAGAAACTGAAGTACAGATGAAGGCAAATGTATTTTCTTGGTTGACAAGTTCTAGGTTCATATTCCATTTCTGAGATTACATGATCTTTGGAAAATCCTTTTTAGTCTCTTTTTTCTCAGTTGTAAAATGGGGATTTAGGGTTTTTAGGAGAGTTGAATGAAATCATCTAGGTGAAAATGTTTTGAACTGTAAATTTTCAAACAAATACAAAGTCAGTATTTTAGTATTCTACTATATTACTAATTGTAAAGGCATTACTTTAGTAATATAATGGAAGAGAACAGCTCAGTGCTCTTTTGTTTCCACACAACCTCAGGTCTAGAGACATTAAGTCTATTTATTACTAGCTTGGCATCACATTACTAATATTTATCATAAATGCAGTTTTGCAGAACTCTTACTACCATGAGCTCAAGCTTTAGAGGTCATTTTATGCTTGTAATATATTGTAGAAGTCCTTTGAATGAATGTTTCTTTTCTTTTTTTCTCCCAATTCAAATTTATTCAGGTATGTAAACTATAAAAACAGTTATATAATAGGTTACCCATATGGTTTCATTCTTCCTGCTTTAATCTGGTGTTTCCCAGAATATGGAATAGTCTTGGTTACCAGTTTATTTCATTCATCTCTTCTGAGAAAAAGAATATAAACTCATTTAGTTATGACCTGTAAGTTTTATGGCATAAGTATATGAAATTATCTAATTATTGTTGCCCAGTAACATTCTAAATCTGTAAGAAAAATGCCCACTTCATATTTCTTAAGTTTGTTTCCCTTCCTGATGCGATTTTTGAGGATATTCTGGAGTTACTTACCTCTTTTTTTTGATAATAACTGGCTGTGAGAGGAAGTATGTTGGTATGTATGTTTTTTTTGTCTTAAATATCTAATTCAGTGTACTTTGAAACAGTGGGGATTACAGTCTGAACCCTGCAGTAAACAAGTCAGCTAACAAAAATTAAACCACCACAGGAGAAAATGTGAAATGGAAGTATGTAATCAAATAAATGGGAAGAAGGTTTGAGAAGGATTGTAGAAGACTAACAGGAGATATCACTAGTGTGTTTCTTACTTGGTGGTTGTTTTCTTTCAGGAAAAATCTTATCAGCTGGAGAGTTGCTCTTTTCTTTGAAGTAAGCTCTGGTTTCTCTGAAATCAGATTTTGTATTCCCCAGGCTCCACTCTGCTATGCCAGCGCAAACATACATTAACAGCTGTACAACACTTTAAAGAGTTAGCAAGAAGGTATCAAGCAATTACTTATTCTGTCTTAGACCTTTAGAAGTTTTTAAAAAAATCCTAGAGTTTGAGGGAGAAGAAAAATAAGACAGTCTAAATAAACGTCATGGAAAAATATAAAATGATAATGTAAATTATTTGAAAAGATTGCATTCTATCAGTGAGAGATTCAGGAAAATACTTCTGTTGTTTTTATAAACAAATGACATGATGGTTTCTTTTTCTAGTTTGGTAGATAGATGCTATTCTAGCGATTCTTTTGTTAACTAGTACATTGTATAGTAAAATAATTCTGAATAAAATGGTGAGATCTCTTTGATGATGTGAAGGGCTCAGATTATTCTTTTCTAGTTTCCAAACTTCACAGAGGTATACTGCTGGTTTAATATCTAGCATTTCAAGTATCTCTAACTTTTTATTACTGTTTGCAATCCAGTGAAAGATTGGAGTCAGAACATCTGGGTTACAGTCCTGGCTTTTCTACTTAAAGTTTTCTACTTACTAGTTGCCTGTGACAACTCATTTAACTTCTTTTGCCCTTGGTGTCCTCATTTGTAAAATAGGGCTAATAATACTAACCCACATAACTTATAAGCTTACTATCTAGCTTAAGTGAGAATTTATGTGAAAATGTCTTGAAGTTGTAAAGTGCTGTTAGGTATACCACTTAAAATACTTTCTTTAAAATGAGAAGAGGTATAAAGGAAAAAGGAAAAATTCAAGTTGTTATTATTTCTGTTTACTAACATTTATTTGAGAGATAATAATTATAATCTTTATTAGGTAGGGTGAGAATACTCCAGAAAGGCATACTACTTTGTCTATTGTCAATAGATGATTAGAGAGAAGTTTAATATAAGCTATAGGTTTTAGATCATGTATATTCTTATATTTGAAATTGATTTCAACTCTAGAATCTTGTAGTCTTTTTGATTTTTTGTTTACCTCCATACCACGTTTGAGAATAATTTGAGTGTCTGTGTAGTTGTGTGCAGTGTATTTACATGTAATGCATATATATATATATTGTGTCTGGTTGAACCAAAGTACTGCAACAGGCATGTGAAGAGATAACTCCTTTGAAGGAGAAAACTTCACTTATTCATTCATTTTTGTGTTGTTTTTTGTGCCAGGTACAAGTTAATTGTCCTGGCTGCAATATTTGACTACATTAATTTTGAAAAGTTGGCTGTCACTTTGTTGATTGCATGATTATTGGTCTCTGTTCATATTATGAGCTATTTCAACAGATCCTCAAAATCTATACTGGATGTAGGTATTATTAATGATGCATTCCAGGGGCACCTGGGTGGCTCAGTGGGTTAAAGCCTCTGCCTTCGGCTCAGGTCATGATCCCAGGGTCCTGGGATTGAGCCCTGCATCGGGCTCTCTGTTTAGCAGGGAGGCTGCCTCCTCCATGCACCCCCCCCCCCCACCTACTTGTGATCTCTGCCTGTCAAATAAATAAATAAATAAATAAAATCTTTTTTTAAAAAAAGGATGCATTCCATTTTCAGCTTATTACCTTAAATTTATACATTGAAGAGACAAAATTGGTATATAAAAGAGATAAAAATGGTGTATTTCTTAGATGTACAGCTGCAATTTGAGGAATGTCTTCTGGTGTTATGTTCACAGTCAGTCACCAAGTTTTGAGGCCCAATAGCAAACAGAAGAGATTTTCTAAAAGTGAAAGAAGCAATCAGTCTTTTGTTCTTACTATTGTTCATTCATTAACACATACTTATTGATCACTTGAACTAAGACAGTGTGGCAGATGCTGAGAATAAATTAGGAGTAAATTATAATCTAGTGGAGAACATGAACATTAATCAAATAATTTCAGAATTAAATTAAAACACTTATCCATACTAAGGAGAGGAATGTGGTTTTGTGAGAAAAGACAACAGTTGAGAGAAATAGAAAAAGTAATAAGTATATATTTGAATGATAAAAATAAGTGGGAAATTACCCTATATAATCAATAACATTATGTTTATCTTATATATTACAGACTTCTAGTGGTGAGAGTTTTTATAAAATTATAGATGGAAGTAATTTTCCACTGGTAAGGTATACTTAAACAATTTGAAGTAATAAGGAATTATATAAAATAGTTTATGAAAGTTATGTTAAATATAAAAACTGGACCGTCAGAGTAAAACCTCATGGTTTTATTTTATATGCTTGCAATTGGTGGAGTAAATTATCTCTTTACATGTGTCACTTTCTGTGCATGCTGTTTCTTTGCCTTGAAATGTGGGAAAATACACTTCAGAAAGGTAGCCAAAATTTCTTTTCCTAAGGTATTAATGTAGGCATTAAGAATTTATATTATTTTTTCATTGATGTTTTTACTCTTTGAAATTTAACCTTATAAAGGGAACTCACTAGTTTTACTTTAATTTTTCAGTTTTGCTTTGTTACATGAACTAATCATATTGCTGTTTGAATTCAGAACTTAAAAGAAATTTGAAAAACTAAAAATATTTTGTTTTATAAAATATTTCTTTTTGTTTTTTTGATCACAGCTTAAATTTAAGCTTAAAATTCCTTAAAGTTAATTACTTAGCATTTTTGATTGGTATTTATACTCTTATGTAATGTTAATTGATCTGTTTCCATGTTTAATTCAAGATATCAGGCGCAAGAAGCCCCAGCTAAAATATTTCCTGTGCTTAAATGAAATAAAAGAGATATTTTAGTAACATTTAAGTTCTTACTGATTAGTGAATGGCAGGTAATTTACACATAATTTTTATATGCTCTCATATGCTTTATATGCTCTCAGTGTTTCCTAAGTTTGCAGGGAAATTGGCCAGATTTTATGACACTATCTCTCACTTCATTACTCAGAGAACTCCCAAATAAATTTCATTTTTTAATGGGTACTGGGAGGTAAAAATTACTTGGTAGGTTGGAAACTGGAAGAAGAAAAATGTGTGTCTTTGAGTTTTATATTATAATTATGAGGATAGTGCCCTTATGTTCATTTTTCTCCTGTCTTGTTTGGCAGTTTTTAATTTAGATTTTTCAAAAAGTAAATTTTTGCATGTTTGCTATTTGGAATAGAATACTTAATATTAGATGTTACTAGAAAAGCAAGTTGAAATACTTTTTCCTCTCTTCTCTTTCAATCCTTGGCCTTAAAAGAAGTGTTCCTTTAAGTAGTCCTGTATTTAACAACCAGCAATGTTATCCTGGCTTTGACTATATAATAGAATATGAAAGGAAGTTGAATGTTTCAAACTACATTGTAATTTTATATTCAAACACACGGTAATCTTATCTGTTAACTCCTGGTTTATGGTGGTCTCCATGACGGTTAACTATTATAATTAGGATTAATGAACCATAAAGTACTCCCCCCCACTTTGAGTAGGGGGTATTCTGTTCCCTAATTTTCAGTCGTACTCCAAGCTTGAATTTTCCCCTACGCTATTTTTAGGGTATGCATTTCTTGGTTGTAATCATTATCAACTTTACACGATGTGGCCAGATCATTCCCTTAATATTTAGTAAGAATACTGCCTGCCCCGCATCAAGGTTGGGAAGTTAATTTCAGGAGTGTTTCAGGAGTATTTATGTTAAGCTCTATACATATTTTATGAAAGGCAATAGAAATCAGAAGTGTCTTAATTTTGCCACAAAATGAATTAGAAAGTAAGAGATGATTATCAACATTTCCTGCCTTTTGTACAAATCCAAAATAACTTAACTTCAAAGTCTCACCATTTAATCATAGTCATACTGCTTACTCAGAACAGATCATAAACAGTTAAACTTCTCTTCTTTGCTCTGGATGTTTCTGTAACACACTTTATGATGTAACTAAAAGTTGTGTGCATGAATAGCAAAGGAGACCCAATTCTTCCACATTCCTTGGGTACATGATGACGTGGGTAGATAATTGAACAAATTGAGATCTCAGGTTAATGTTACACATGTGAGTAGTTGTATTTGCCTTTCTTAATAGGATCTTCAATATTTTTGTAAAATGAGGCATAAATATTCATTAGAGCTGTGTATAAATTTTACATTTTTATGAATTAAAAACACTTATGTGAGCAAAGATGCAGTTCGTATAGAGAATCACATTCTGTTGAGGATCTTGTGTTATCCACAAGAAAATTAAGAACCTATTAGAAGAGCTTCCAGCTTTCAAAAATGAGGTTCTTTGAGAGCCATGCATCACTGTCCAGCTGATCATATATTTAATCCTCTGTTTTTCCATCTATTTGGTGGACAATGAGACAGCAGTAAAGGAATTTGGATTTCAGGTGTGCAGGTTTGATACAAAGTAGTAATTATTCTAAACAACTTATTAAGTATGTATGTAAAAGGAGAAATGAAACTCAAAGAAAAGTTCCCATCTTAAAAAAATTGACCGTGAATGCAGAGATTCTCTGGGTCATCCTGTACAAATGAGAAATTTGGTGAAAGAATGCAGAAAGTTAATACAAACCGGTATTAGAAAGTTAATATGAACTGCCTCAACCCCTGGTCCAGTGATATCTTTGTTATTTTATTTAATATACTTTTAATACTTCTAATTAATCTATAAGATAAACACATGGTCATATCCATTTGGTATATTTAGAACCTAAATAAAATAACACATTTTTGAAATTTCATTTTGGACCTTTGAAAATTACTTGTAAAAATCAAGTTAGAAACTAGGCAAGTATGCTGTGTCACCGTTTTTGCTGTGTTGTGTACTTTTCTCAATATTATATGTATATATTCATTGAGACTGTATGTATGAGAGTTGATCACCTGCGTTTAGATCTATAGGTATGACAAAGATTTAAACACGATTTACTTTCAAAAAGTTATTTAAAAATTTAAATTAATAAATACTTCAAAGAAATGAAAATGAAACATTTGAAATAGGAAATATTAGAAAAAGTAAATTGGAAAATATTTCAAACATACTGAATAAACAGATTAGTCCATTTTAACAAACAGTATTATGACATATTTGTTTTATATGAAATGAAAGATTTTTTGGTGTTTTAAAGAAATGAAAGATCCCAGAGACTGTCACATTCCATTCCCACCTACATCACTTCTCTAGGAGTAACCACTATCCTGAAGTAGGTGTGTATTCTTCCTCAAAGTTTTTATATTTCCATGCATGTATGTACCCATAAATCATATAGACCCGTTCTGCCAATATGGTAGCTACCAGCCACATTTGATTCTTTAAATTTAAATCAATTAAAAAAATACATTTAGTTTCTTGGAATACTAGCTGCATTACAACTGTTTAATATCCATGTGTGGCTTAGCCTACTGTATTGGATGGTGCAGATATAGAACATCTTCATCACTGTGGAAAAGTTCACATATAAAGCATTGTTTGCATGTTTTAAATTTCATACGAATGATACACTATTGATATTCATATTCTGGAGCACATTTTTTCACTTAGTATTGTGTTTTTCACATTTGTCTGTAGTGACACAGGGATTTATGGACATTTAGATCATTTCCAATTTTTAATTGTTGTGCTCGCTTCGGCGGCACATATACCAATTTTTAATTGTTAAAATCATGCTGAGGTGAGCACTTTTATGCACGTTTCTTTACACATATGTGTGAAAATTTTTTTAGGGTATGCATTTCTTGGTTGTAATCATTATCAACTTTACCTGATATGACCAAATCAGTCGCTTAAGTAGCTGTATCAGTTTATGCCTCAACCAGCAGTATGTAAGATTTCCTTTTCTTTGCATACTTGGTGATACTTAGACCATAGACTATATATAATGTCAAATGTTATTTTGTTTTAATTTGCATTTACCTAACATTTAGTGAAGATGAGCAACCGTTCATATGTTTATTGGCCATTTAGGATTTCTTTTCTGTGAATTGCCTATTTCTGTTTCCTTTTTGTTATTGTTTTTGTTTTTGATTTAGAAGTTCTTTATAAAAATTCATTTTTGTTTGTATGCATTATAAATTTGTCCCATTTTGTATCTTGTCTTTTTCCTTGTTTATGATGTCTTGTTATATAGAAGTTTTAAAACTTACTGTGTAAAAAATTTTAGCCTTTTACGTTGATGCTTGTACTTTTTTTGTATCTTGTTTAAACAAGCTTTTCCTTAGTTGATCCCATATGACTAATTTACTGCTTTTTCCCCTAAAAGTGTTATAATTTTGCTTTCTAGATTTAGGTTTTAAAATCTCCTGGGATTTACTTTGTGAGCCAGTGATCTAAATTTTTTCCCATATGTGTAAGTAATTTTCTCAGGATCATTTTTAAAAATAATTTTTCCTTTTCCCAATGATTTGTATTAACAGCTTTTTTATTCATCAAATAGTCATATGTAGATGCATTTGTTTCTGGGTTCTCCATTCTGTGTGGTTGATTTGTTTATCTTTGTTTATCTTATCTTATGTCATCTGAATTATAAGTGCTTTATAATGTAATGAAGGCTGTTTAAGGTAAGTCTTGCCACCTTGTCCATGTTCTTGGAAGATTTTCTATTTTTAGTATATTCTCTCACAAGTGAATTATAAGGTCCTGTTGTCAGGTACTGTTAAAAACCCTCATGGGGTTTTTGGAATTGAATTAATAGAGTTAATTTAGTACGAATAGACATTTTCATGAAACTTAGTATTCCTGTCTACCAACATAGTACATCTTCCCGTTCATTTGTGTTTGCATTTATGCCTCACAATAAAGTTTTATAATTTCCTTTATAGGGGTCTTAATCTGATTTTATTAGACATACTTTTAGTTACATTATGATTTTCTTTCTATTGCTAATGAGATCTTCTATTACATTTCTACTTGGTTATTATTTATACATAGGAATTCTATTAATTATTTTATAGTGATCTTGTATCGAATAACCCTTTTTGAACTCTCTTACTAGTTTTGGCAATTTGTAGAATCTCTGGGATCTTTTATGTAATGTTATTTGAAAATAATGACTTTTTTTTTTTCAGTCCTTATGCTTTTAAAACTTTTAAAGTTGGTTAGCATTTCCTGTACTTAAGAAGGGTTGAATATAAGCAGTATGTAGTAACAAACATTTTCACCTTGTTTCTAACTTTTAAGTAAATGCTTTAAAAATTTTCCCATTAAATATCAGGTTAGGGGAATTTCCTTGTATTCTTAACTTGCTAAGAGATTCTTAATAAAAGGTGACAAATAGATGTTGAATTTTTTTCCTGCATCTTTTTTAATTTTTTTAAATATTTTATTTATTTATCAGAGAGAGAGAGGGGGAGAGAGCGAGCACAGGCAGACAGAATGGCAGACAGAGGCAGAGGGAGAAGCAGGCTCCCTGCTGAGCAAGGAGCCCGATGTGGGACTCGATCCCAGGACTCTGGGATCATGACCCGAGCCAAAGGCAGCTGCTCAACCAACTGAGCCACCCAGGCGTCCCATTTTTTCCTGCATCTTTTTAAAAGATAATATGAGTTTTCTTTTATATGTTGTGGCAAATTACATTAATTAATCATTGAGTTCTTGGGATAAGACTTACTTGATCATGTTGTAGTTTATATAGATACATTTATGTATTATGTGTGTATACATATATAGATATGTAAATTAGGTATATAGACATATAGACAAATTGGTTTTTTAAATTGATTAAATTTGGTATATATAAATATATATATATTTTAAAGATTTTATTTATTTATTTGACAAACAGAGATCACAAGTAGGCAGAGAGGCAGGCAGAGAGAGAGAGGGGGAAGCAGGCTCCCCGCTAAGCAGAGAGCCCGATGCGGGGCTCAATCCCAGGACCCTGAGATCATGACCCGAGCCGAAGGCAGAGGCTTAACTACTGAGCCACCCAGGCGCCCCTAAATTTGCTTATGTTTTGTGTAGTGTTTCTTTTACTGATGTTAGTAAATTTGAATGTCCTATTGTGTTTTCTGACATACTTTTTGTCATTTTGAGCATTAAGATTACACTGGCTTTATAAAATGGGTTGAAGAGCTTTCTCTATTGTTTCTATTCTTTGGAATATCTTATTTAAAATAAGGGTTATCTTTTTTTTCTTTTTTAAGATTTGGTAATACTTGTCTATAAACAACAGACTTGGCCTGATGCTTTCTTGTAGATAGATATTTGGCTGCTGATTTAATTTTTGATGCTTATGAATATATTCAGGTTTTCAATATTCTTCTTGAGTCAGATTTCAGTTATTTATACAGAATGTCCCAAAAGTCTTAGTGCAGTTTTCAATTTGAATGACTTAAAGGGTATAAATGCCACAGACTTGTGTAATTATTTGGAAGTTTATTTAAATTTCTTTTTAAAAGTTTTATGGTTTTTGAATCCTAAATTAAAAAATTTTTAGTTAGTGTTTTCCATCTTTAGTCCCAGGAACTGAAACAAAATACTGTAATTAAACATTTACTGTTAAACTTCTCTATAGATTTTTAGACCTTTTTTTTCTTGTGCAATTTATTGAACAGATCGGTTTATTAATCTGTAAATTTTCCCTTTGTGTTGGGGATTGTGAAGACCACCCCCAGGCTCATTGATTCACTAGGAGGACTCATAGGATTCAGCATATAGTTAAATAGTTAGTTATACTCTAGGCTGTGGTTTATTATAGCAAAAGGATACAAGGTAGTATCAAGAGAGGGGAAAGGAGAATAGGACAAAGTCTGGAGGAATCCAGGCATGAGTCTCTGAGTCTTTTCCTTGTGCAGTTATACAGTTTATACTTAATTCCCTCAGAAATGAGTTGTGACAGCTATGTGAAATATTTAAAAGGAAAGCTCATTAGAGATTCAGTGCCCAGGGTTTTTTTGGAGGCTGGTTGTGTAGGCATCTTTTGCCTGGCAGTTACCAAAATTCTAGACTTGTAGAAGGAGAGCACATGTCAAGCATAAACTACAGTGTCCGCTGTACAAACAGGGTAGGCACATTGAGTAGTCTTACCAGTTCTGGGATTGGTGGGAACTCTGGTGAAACACAAATTCCCGGACACCAGCCAAAGGCCAATCTTGCAAACAGACTTTTCGAAGGATAGCAGTTTCTAAGGATAGCAGTCTTGTTATGTTAACTCCTTTTTGTACATCTACATTCAGGATTTTGTTAATTGTTTCTGAGGTGTCATTAAATGTGTTACTCTGTGTCATTTCCCTGTAAACCAGGTATACTTAGATCTAGAGGCTTACGCAGGTTTGATTTTTTTTGGCAAGAATATTTCATAGGTAGTATTGTATACATTCTTTTGTATCACACCAGGAGGCATGTAACATGTGGTTGCTCTTTTTGTGTGTGTGATGTTAAGATTGATCAGTAGTTTCAGGTATTGTCAGCCTGCGCTGTTCATTAAGTTCCTCTCTGCTAATTTTAGTTCCTCTTTGCCTAATGATTTTAGCATTTGTTGGTGATCACTGCCCAGATTCATCCTGCCATTCAGAGTTGTAAAATTTAACTTTGTTTTTTATATATAATTGCCCTCATCAACAGTTTAGTTTTTCCGAGGTATAGTTAATGAAGAAAAGACAGGAAAAATGCATGATTTTTTTTCCTTTTATTTACTAGTTTTCAGAATATGAAGTTGGGGACACCTGGGTGGCTCAGTTGGTTGCACCACTGCTTTTGGCTCAGGTCCTGGAGTCCTGGGATCGAGTCCCATATTGGGCTTCGCCTGCTCTTTAGGGAGCCTGCTTCTCCCTCTGCTGCCTGCCACTCCCCCTGCTTGTGCACTCTCTCACTCTCTCTTTCAAATAAATAAATAACATCTTAAAAAAAAAAAGAATACTAAGTTTTTTCTCTGGCATCCTGCAAAAGCAATTATGAACATTCATTTTTTATTATTGCCATGAACATATGGATTTTTAATACATTTACTATTTTAACCCACTGGTATTATCTTTTTCCCAAGATTGTCCCATCTTTTCCCATCTCTTTAAGTTACCTACTGAGCCCTTTTGATACAATACTATCAGCTTTTGATAACTTTTTTGTTTTCTGGTACAGCAAGATATTTCAGGCTCATATTGTCTGTTTTCTACCTTAGAACTGGGATCAGTTTCTACTCTAGTTCCTTTTAGTGCAAAAATTATTTTTAGAGACCACAGTTTAGATGATGGGGTGCTGAGTGGTCTGGATTTGTTACCGTTTCTAGGCCCTTTTAGTGGAAATATGAACAGCTAGGACATACAACTTTTTTTTTTTTTAAAGAAAATTGCTTTGTAGGTATAGCCTCATATTTCCATTTCAAATTTGGAAATACAAGGGTTTTTAACTTTTCTTCATTTTGTACTTATAGTTTTTTCTTTTATGTTGAAAATGTTGGTTCCTGGTGGCCTTAATATAATTAATTGCTCTTGCTATATTACTATCAGTATACCAACACCAATGCCATTACCAA
Organism: Mustela lutreola; assembly: GCF_030435805.1. Taxonomy (NCBI): domain Eukaryota; kingdom Metazoa; phylum Chordata; class Mammalia; order Carnivora; family Mustelidae; genus Mustela; species Mustela lutreola. Next base: position 118,576,493 of record NC_081294.1, on the reverse strand, counting down.
TAATATGGTTACTGAAATAGTTTACAACTTCATTGTAGTTCTTTTGGTTTTTGTTGTATATCCCACTGATGATTTGTAATCAGATTACTCTGTTTTTAAGTCACTCAAAATAATTGTTTTTGGGGCACCTGGGTGGCTAAGTGGGTTAGAGCCTCTGCCTTCGGCTTAGGTCATGATCCCAGTGTCCTGGGATCAAGCCCCGCATTGGGCTCTCTGCTTGGTGGGGAGCCTCCTTCCCTCTCTCTCTCTGCCTTTCTGCCTACTTGTGGTTTCTGTCTGTCAGGTAAATAAAATCTTTAAAAAAATTGTTTTTATGTGTTTATTTTATTTAAAAAAAATTAAAAAAATTTATTTGACAAAGAGAAAGAGCACAAGTAGGCAGAGAGGCAGACAGAGAGAGAGGGGGAAGCAGGCTCCCTGCCGAGCAGAGATCCTGATGTGGGGCTCCATCCCAGGACCCTGAGATCATAACCTGAGCTGAAGACAGAGGCCTAACCCACTGAGCCATCCAGGTGCCCCCTATGTGTTTATTAAAACCATTGACTTGATACATGGATTAGTTTGACTTGATACATGGATTAGTTTCTTTGATTTTACTTTCAAATTTGGGGGAGCACTTTTAAAATTCTTGGTTCAATTTTGTTTTATAATTAATCAGATATTTACAATTTCATATTAAAAATCTAGAAAACAAGATAAATCTGGAAAATGTGGCTTCTGTCCTTCCTTCTGCCCTCTTTTTTCTTTCCCACGATGAATAATTCAGTTAGCTTTTGATTGATCTTTTTTTTTAATGGAACTAAATGTATGTGTCTATGTTTTTGTTTCCTTTGTTAGATAAATACATGCATACTATTCACACTGTTCAGCACCCAGCTTTTTTCATTTAATATTTCCTGAATATCATACCATAATAGTATGTAAAAATTCCTTATTAGGATCTGTTTTTTATCTGGCATGGGATTACTGTACCATGTGTGTAATGTAAATTCAGACCTCAAACCCATCTTCAGGTTTTGCTCTTTCATGGGAAACTTTTTTCCTACATAGAGCTTTTGGCAGAGAGCCAGCTTCCTTGCTTCTCTTCTGGGGTTGTGAGCAGAGATTTTGTTTTTGTTTTTAGTACTCTTTTTTACTGAGTAAGCAGTCTTTTGATTATCTGAACTTTTTACTTGGGTATCCCAGTTATTTCATTCTAACCCCTACTTGGGTGGGCCCTATACCATGTATTCTGTCACTACATATGGACCTTAAAACCTTAGCTACTGGCTCTTAAACTGTTTCTACTCTGTACTCCTCTAAGTTGTCATGCTCTCAGCTTTGACTCTTGTTAACTCTGGCTTTGAGTTCTGTTTTTGGAGCCTGGACATTTCTGAGCTATGTATTAAGTTTTTTGGTTCTATTTTTTCCACCATTGGGTGTGTGTGTGTGTTTGGAGCAGGAGAAATTCACTTTGTCATGTTCCCAGAAGTAGATGGACAGCATTTATTTTCTGTCACTAATGTCTGTCATCCCTTTTTTGTAATTAACTGGCTGAAGGAATAACAAGCACAATTCACAAATATGAAACAAGTTTTTACAACGTATCTTATGACTAACATTATGGCATTTCCTACCAAACCGTCCCCCCTTTTTCTTGCCTGAAAAGATTATTGATCTTTATTATAGGTGCTTTTTAGTACATTCTCTTCCCTTTTCTCTTTTCTCTCTTACTTGTTTTCCTCTTTCTTCATCTCCCTCTAAATTAAAGAAAAATCTTTGTTGAGAATCCAGGTCAACTAATCTTAGTGCTTTTTTCAAAAAGGCAATAAGTGAGGTCAGAAGCTTTTATGCAACATTATGGTGAATATAAATTATTTTTAGTAAAATAGAAAAAAAATGACCCAAGTATAATTTGTGTTCAAGTGCGGATTCTTGATTCAGGGTATTTTTTAAGTCATTGAAGAGGCTTTATCCAATGACATTCATTCCTGTTTGATTTTGTCTTTGTTTCACTTGTGCTCTAACTTGTGTCCTCCTTGTTGCTTTCTTTTATATTCCTTTATTTGCAGTGCAGGTGTTTCATTAAAACTGTATTAGATATTGGAATGCCACAGAGAAACTTTTCTATTTCATACATTCACCTAGATATTTTGCTGTACATTTTTGCACATTAAAATATTGAGGCAATATTAATATGCAGTAAACAGCTTAGAAATGTTCAAGTCATTCAGATCGCTTAAAGAGGTTTGTAGCTTTCAGAGAAATTCTCCTTTGGAGATGACATACTTACTTAGAACTTCGACTAGACGTAGGAATTTGGCAAAAGTATTGGAAAATTGTTTCTACCATTTTTGAGTTTCTTGTGATAAAAATAATAGTAATCTCATTCCTACCTGTTTTTGTTAGCTTCTAACTTCTATTATGTATAATATTTTAACCAGAGTGAAAAATAATGCAAGAAAGACTTAAATCTTTCTTTAGACTACTTTAAGTGGCTCTAAAGAAAGTTAACTTTCAGGGTATCTTAAAAGATATTATCTTTATGGGTTTTTGTTGTTGTTGTTATAAGATTTATTTGTAAAGAAACTTTAAATCATAATACTTCTGCAATTCTTTTTAAAAAGAATGCTTAGAAAATCCAGTAGAAAAATAGCATATGGTATTTAAAAATCTGTGCATTGATCAGCAAATATAAAAGTGCAATGTTTTCTAACTGACCCTTGATTCAAATTATACGAAATCATGCAGTGTATATTTGCTGACATGTTTAGTGAAAATATGAGGAATATGAGGGAACTAATAAGAATCTTAACTTTTTTCTTTTTTTTGGTATTGCAGGCTTGGCATTTGTTTTCATTTTCTTCATATAATCATTATGTCATTTGTATCAAGGTTTTATCAACTTAGATTTATAAATATGTATTACATTAAATGTATTTGAGTATAGTATATACATTTGAATATGAATTCATATGTTGGGACAATAAAACACACACCAACTAATAAGTAAAAATTGAATCATTCAACAAGATAACAATCCAAAGTCTTGTAGTTGTCACTGTTCCACAGTGATGTGGAATGAAGAAAAAAATTTCCATTTTCCATCTAATTAAATTTACCAAAGCAGTATCTTTCAGTCACATGTTTAAAACAGGAATATGTCTTTTCTCAGAACCTGTAAACCAGGTAGTTAAAAGATTGACAGCTCTGTGAAGAGGACACAACCTTATATTTGGTTTCAGGCAGCCAGAGTTTTAATTACAGCTCTGGTGATGAGAATGGGGTTTCACACAGCAACCTAAACAGATAGCGTCATAACTCCATTGCTATCCATGTTGCTTCCTGCTTCAGCATTTTTCATATATGTCCTACACATTGGATTAATAGAAACTCGGCCAAAAAACTTGGTTTTGAGTTACCTGGTATCTGTCAGTCTGTGATAATGACTACTATGAATCACTGAAACATGTGGAAGAATTTTATCTTTCCAAAAAAGTACTCTACTGAATATATTACAAAAATTTAGAAAAGAGCTACATTTTAGAAGTACACTGATGTGGACAGAATATTTCAGAGTCATTGGGTTTCTTCTCATGTAATTTTTTCTGTATGTAAGCTGCCTTACTAAAAATTGGCACCATTTAATGAAGCTATGTGTATTCACAGTAAAGAGGAAGCTAACTAAAGCAAACACTTAGAAAGTGACCCATGTACATGCATACTGCATATCCTTTTTTTTTCTGGCAAGGAAGTGACTGTCTCTGTCATGCATCTAGGGATCTTGAATCCTTATAAAAAAGGGGTCAAAATCAGGAGAAAAGTTGTTGTGCTTTGAGATATCTAAGATGAATACTCACTTAATACAAAAAGAAGAGTATCACGAAAATCGCGGTATGTAACTTAAGAGTGGGAGCAATTATTTATATGACAAAGCCAGAAAGACATTTAAAAAACCCTTCTAGGGGTGCCTGGGTGGCTCAGTGGGTTAAGCATCTGCCTTCAGCTCAGGTCATGATCCCCAGGTACTGGGCTCCCTGCTCAGTGTAGAGCCTGCTCCTCCTTCTCTCTTTGCCACTCCCCCTCCTTATGACTGCACACTCTCTTTCTCGCAAATAAATAAAATCTTTAAAAAAAACCCCCAAAACCTTATATTTCCATTTTCAACTCATGAACAAATGAATGTAGCAAATATGTTTATTTTTATTTTATTTAAAGATTTTATTTAGGGGGAGGGGAGAAGGGCAGAGGCCAAGAGAAGAGCAGACTCCCCACTGATCAGAGAGCCTGTTGCTGGGGCTTGATTCTAGGACTCTGGGATCATGACCTAAGCTGAAGGCAAAGGTTTAACCCACTGAGCCACCTGGGTGGCTATTTCTTTTAAATATAATGAATATATATAGAGGATGCTGTACTATTTTTATATAGTCAAGGTAGAGAGACATAGTAGAGAAAGAAGGGAAAGCAGCAGAAGTGCTTGAATAAGAACAATTTTGACAACAATGAGGCTTTTTCCTATAAAGACCCAAGACATTCCATGTTCCCATTTCTGCTTTTCTGGTTGAATAGACTTTTTGCAAAAATATATTTTCCTGGACTCTAAAATTTATAGGGTGGGCTTAGCTAGCATTGACAACACAGCAATTTCTTATTTTCACAGACAAGCCTGCTTGATCAAAGCAAGACATAAACAGAATGCCTTGCTAATTTTTTATATAAATACAAAATGAAATGTGAGTTTTGTGTTTATTTCATATTACTGTCTATAAATGAATAAAGGAATTCAAAGTTTCTTTTTGTGTGTTTCACTTTGATTTTATTAACTTTTAGGATACCTAATAATGATATTTAGAAAAGAGATACTTAATCTTGGAGAAATAATTCATTTTTTTCAGCATGAGGATATTGAATTTTTTTATGGTCAGATCATAGTTATGTTGTTAGCAATAATACAGTTTATCTTCTATAACAATTCTGAGAAATGTATGCTGTATTTGGTTTATAGTGCCTCAAAACATTTTTTTTAACATTTTAATTTAACTTTTAGTTACATTTAACTTTTAGTTAACTTTTAGTTAAATTTTGTCTTTCTCTAACTGACTTATTTCATGTATCATAATACTCTAGCTTCATCCATGTCATTGCAAATGGCAAGATTTCATTCTTTATTATGACTGAGTAATATTCCTGTGTGTGTGTGTGTGTGTGTGTGTGTGTGTGTGTGTGTGTGTATACACCATATCTTTTTATCCATTCATCGATTGATGGACAATGGACTGTTTCCATAATTTGGCTATGTAGATAATGCTGTTATAAACATCAGGGTGCATGTATCCTTTTGAATTAGTATGTTTGTATCCTTTGGGTAAATACCTAGTAGTATTGCTGGATCATAAGGTAGTTCTGTTTTTAATTTTCTGGGGAACCTTCATACTGTTTTCCAGAGTGGCTGCACTGGTCTGCATTCTCACCAACAGTGCAAGAAGGTTCCCCTTTCTCCTCATCTTTGCCAACACATATTGTTTCTTGTGTTGTTGATTTTAGCCATTCTGACAGGTGTGAGGTGATATATTACTGTACTTTTTTAACTTGGTTTTAAAGTTGTAAAATAGGGGCGCCTGGGTGGTTCAGTTGTTAAGCATCTGCCTTTAGCTCAGGTCATGATCCCAGGGTCCTGGGACTGAGCCCAACATTGGGCTCTCTGCTCAAGTGGGAAACCTGCTTCTCCCTCTGCCTGCCACTCCTCCTGTGTGTGTTCCCTCTCTCATTGTGTGTCTCTCACTGTCAAATAAATAAATAAAATCTTAAAAAAAAAAAGTTGTAAAATTCAGAAAATTTGTTTGAGAGGAGCATTTCTAAAGTAATTCATAACTAGTTGAGTAAGTAGTGTTTTGAAATAAATTTATTTTCTCTTAAAAATTACATGTCCAGTAATAGCCATATTTATATATACAATTATACCTTATTATAAAATTTTACATGGTACAATATTTATATATTAAAGATTAAAAACTTTAGGAATATATTTTCCCCCCAAATAGAATGAAAAGGTAAGCATTAGGATTCTTAACATCTCTTACCTTATGTGGTCTTGATCAGGCCTAAGTTCTGTCCCTTGGTGAAAAGACTGTAAACATTTATATTTCATTACAGAAGCTGTATACTTTAAAGGATTACATCTTAGAATTTTGGAGAGGTCCTCATTCTGTTTGCATTTTCCTTATGTACTTGACTTTATTTTTTCACTTTAAAATAACTGTAGTTTAATGCTAGGTTTGGATGTATAATTGTGTTTTTCCTTTTCTTAATAAGAAAAGAAAAACGAAGCATTAGAGAAGAGATTAAAATAGAAGAAACTTAAGTACTGAGAAAAGCCTCCTATATGAAACCCCTGGTGACTGTAGATTAAATCCATGTAAATACAATATCACTACTTAAAAAATGCATGGTGTTTTAAAGTATCAAAGAAAACCATACTGAAACTTATAAGCAGTTATTTAAGAAGACCATACAATATGTGATCTTTTGTGTCTGGTTTCTTTCACTTAGTGTAATGTTTTTGAGATTCATCCAAGTTGTAGAATGTGTCAGTTCTTTATTCCTTTTTATGGCTAAATATACATACACACAATGCATAACATACTCCAATTTGTTTATCCATTTATGCGCTGATTGGCGTGTGGACTCTTTTTATCTTTTTACTGTTGTGAATAATGCTACTATAAACATTCATGTACAAGTTTCTGTTTTCATGTCTTTTAGGTATATACTTAGAAGCAGAATTTCTAAGCCATGTGACTATTGTGTGTTTAATTTTTTGAGGAATAGCCAAATTGTTTTCCATAGCAGTTGAACCATTTTGCATTCCCACCAGTAACATACAAGGGGTCCTATTTCTCTACATCCTTGCCAACACTTGTCATTTTTATTAATTTATTCTTTGATTAAAGCTATCTTCTTAAGTGGATGTGAAATGTTTTTCTAGTTTCTAGTCATTTCTTCAATGACTAGAGATATTGAAAATCTTTTCATGTGCTTATTGGCTATTTTTATATCTTTTTTGGAGAAACTAAGAGGTCCCTTGTCCACTTTTTATTTGGGTTTGTTTGTCTATGTGTTGAATTATAAGGGTTCTTTTTTTTTTTTTTTTTTTTTTTTTTTTTTTTCATTTTTATTTTTTTTTTATTTTTATTTTTTTTTTTTTTATTTAATTTTTTATTTTTTATAAACATATATTTTTTATATACATATATTTTTATCCCCAGGTCTGTGAATCACCAGGTTTACACACTTCACAGCACTCACCAAATCACATACCCTCCCCAATGTCCATAATCCCACCCCCTTCTCCCCAACCCCCTCCCCCCGGCATCCCTCAGTTTGTTTTGTGAGATTAAGAGTCACTTATGGTTTGTCTCCCTCCCAATCCCATCTTGTTTCATTTATTCTTCTACCCACTTAAGCCTCCATGTTGCATCACCACTTCCTCATATCAGGGAGATCATATGATAGTTGTCTTTCTCTGCTTGACTTATTTCGCTAAGCATGATACGCTCTAGTTCCATCCATGTTGTTGCAAATGGCAAGATTTCATTTCTTTTGATGGCTGCATAGTATTCCATTGTGTATATATACCACATCTTCTTGATCCATTCATCTGTTGATGGACATCTAGGTTCTTTCCATAGTTTGGCTATTGTGGACATTGCTGCTATAAACATTCGGGTGCATGTGTCCCTTTGGATCACTACATTTGTATCTTTAGGGTAAATACCCAATAGTGCAATTGCTGGGTCATAGGGCAGTTCTATTTTCAACATTTTGAGGAACCTCCATGCTGTTTTCCAGAGTGGCTGCACCAGCTTGCATTCCCACCAACAGTGTAGGAGGGTTCCCCTTTCTCCGCATCCTCGCCAGCATCTGTCATTTCCTGACTTGTTGATTTTAGCCATTCTGACTGGTGTGAGGTGATATCTCATTGTGGTTTTGATTTGTATTTCCCTGATGCCGAGTGATATGGAGCACTTTTTCATGTGTCTGTTGGCCATCTGGATGTCTTCTTTGCAGAAATGTCTGTTCATGTCTTCTGCCCATTTCTTGATTGGATTATTTGTTCTTTGGGTGTTGAGTTTGCTAAGTTCTTTATAGATTCTGGACACTAGTCCTTTATCTGATATGTCGTTTGCAAATATCTTCTCCCATTCTGTCAGTTGTCTTTTGATTTTGTTAACTGTTTCCTTTGCTGTGCAAAAGCTTTTGATCTTGATGAAATCCCAGTAGTTCATTTTTTCCCTTGCTTCCCTTGCCTTTTGCGTTGTTCCTAGGAAGATGTTGCTGCGGCAGAGGTCGAAGAGGTTGCTGCCCGTGTTCTCCTCAAGGATTTTGATGGACTCCTTTCGTACATTGAGGTCCTTCATCCATTTTGAGTCTATTTTTGTGTGTGGTGTAAGGAAATGGTCCAATTTCATTTTTGTGCATGTGGCTGTCCAATTTTCCCAGCACCATTTATTGAAAAGGCTGTCTTTTTTCCATTGGACATTCTTTCCTGCTTTGTCGAAGATTAGTTGACCATAGAGTTGAGGGTCTATTTCTGGGCTCTCTATTCTGTTCCATTGATCTATGTGTCTGTTTTTGTGCCAGTACCATGCTGTCTTGATGATGACAGCTTTGTAATAGAGCTTGAAGTCCGGAATTGTGATGCCACCAACGTTGGCTTTCTTTTTCAATATCCCTTTGGCTATTCGAGGTCTTTTCTGGTTCCATATAAATTTTAGAATTATTTGTTCCATTTCTTTGAAAAAGATGGATGGTACTTTGATAGGAATTGCAGTAAATGTGTAGATTGCTTTAGGTAGCATAGACATTTTCACAATATTTATTCTTCCAATCCAGGAGCATGGAACATTTTTCCATTTCTTTGTGTCTTCCTCAATTTCTTTCATGAGTACTTTATAGTTTTCTGAGTATAGATTCTGTGTCTCTTTGGTTAGGTTTATTCCTAGGTATCTTATGGTTTTGGATGCAATTGTAAATGGGATTGACTCCTTAATATCTCTTTCTTCTGTCTTGCTGTTGGTGTAGAGAAATGCAACTGATTTCTGTGCATTGATTTTATATCCTGACACTTTACTGAATTCCTGTATAAGTTCTAGCAGTTTTGGAGTGGAGTCTTTTGGGTTTTCCACATAGAGTATCATATCATCTGCGAAGAGTGATAATTTGACTTCTTCTTTGCCGATTTGGATGCCTTTAATTTCCTTTTGTTGTCTGATTGCTGAGGCTAGGACCTCTAGTACGATGTTGAATAGCAGTGGTGATAATGGACATCCCTGCCGTGTTCCTGACCTTAGCGGAAAAGCTTTCAGTTTTTCTCCATTGAGAATGATATTTGCGGTGGGTTTTTCATAGATGGCTTTGATGATATTGAGGTATGTGCCCTCTATCCCTACACTTTGAAGAGTTTTGATCAGGAAGGGATGTTGTACTTTGTCAAATGCTTTTTCAGCATCTATTGAGAGTATCATATGGTTCTTGTTCTTACTTTTATTGATGTGTTGTATCACATTGACTGATTTGCGGATGTTGAACCAACCTTGCAGCCCTGGAATAAATCCCACTTGGTCGTGGTGAATAATCTTTTTAATGTACTGTTGAATCCGATTGGCTAGTATTTTGTTGAGTATTTTCGCATCTGTGTTCATCAAGGATATCGGTCTATAGCTCTCTTTTTTGGTGGGATCCTTGTCTGGTTTTGGGATCAAGGTGATGCTGGCCTCATAAAATGAGTTTGGAAGTTTTCCTTCCATTTCTATTTTTTGGAACAGTTTCAGGAGAATAGGAATTAGTTCTTCTTTAAATGTTTGGTAGAATTCCCCCGGGAAGCCGTCTGGCCCTGGGCTTTTGTTTGTTTGGAGATTTTTAATGACTGTTTCAATCTCCTTACTGGTTATGGGTCTGTTCAGGCTTTCTATTTCTTCATGGTTCAGTTGTGGTAGTTTATATGTTTCTAGGAATGCATCCATTTCTTCCAGATTGTCAAATTTATTGCCGTAGAGTTGCTCATAGTATGTTCTTATAATAGTTTGTATTTCCTTGGTGTTAGTTGTGATCTCTCCTCTTTCATTCATGATTTTATTTATTTGGGTCCTTTCTCTTTTCTTTTTGATAAGTCGGGCCAGGGGTTTATCAATTTTATTAATTCTTTCAAAGAACCAGCTCCTAGTTTCGTTGATTTGTTCTATTGTTTTTTTGGTTTCTATTTCATTGATTTCTGCTCTGATCTTTATGATTTCTCTTCTCCTGCTGGGCTTAGCGTTTCTTTCTTGTTCTTTCTCCAGCTCCTTTAGGTGTAGGGTTAGGTTGTGTACCTGAGACCTTTCTTGTTTCTTGAGAAAGGCTTGTACCGCTATATATTTTCCTCTCAGGACTGCCTTTGTTGTGTCCCACAGATTTTGAACCGTTGTATTTTCATTATCATTTGTTTCCATGATTTTTTTCAATTCTTCTTTAATTTCCCGGTTGACCCATTCATTCTTTAGAAGGATACTGTTTAGTCTCCATGTATTTGGGTTCTTTCCAAACTTCCTTTTGTGGTTGAGTTCTAGCTTTAGAGCATTGTGGTCTGAAAATATGCAGGGAATGATCCCAATCTTTTGATACCGGTTGAGTCCTGATTTAGGACCGAGGATGTGATCTATTCTGGAGAATGTTCCATGTGCACTAGAGAAGAATGTGTATTCTGTTGCTTTGGGATGAAATATTCTGAATATATCTGTGATGTCCATCTGGTCCAGTGTGTCATTTAAGGCCTTTATTTCCTTGCTGATCTTTTGCTTGGATGACCTGTCCATTTCAGTGAGGGGAATATTAAAGTCCCCTACTATTATTGTATTGTTGTTTATGTGTTTCTTTGATTTTGTTATTAATTGGTTTATATAGTTGGCTGCTCCCACGTTGGGGGCATAGATATTTAAAATTGTTAAATCTTCTTGTTGGACAGACCCTTTGAGTATGATATAGTGTCCTTCCTCATCTCTTATTACAGTCTTTGGCTTAAAATCTAATTGATCTGATATAAGGATTGCCACTCCTGCTTTCTTCTGATGTCCATTAGCATGGTAAATTCTTTTCCACCCCCTCACTTTAAATCTGGAGGTGTCTTCGGGCTTAAAATGTGTTTCTTGGAGGCAACATATAGATGGGTTTTGTTTTTTTATCCATTCTGATACCCTGTGTCTTTTGACAGGGGCATTTAGCCCATTCACATTCAGGGTAACTATTGAGAGATATGAATTTAGTGCCATTGTATTGCCTGTAAGGTGACTGTTACTGTATATGGTCTCTGTTCCTTTCTGATCTACCACTTGTAGGCTCTCTCTTTGCTTAGAGGACCCCTTTCAATATTTCCTGTAGAGCTGGTTTGGTATTTGCAAATTCTTTCAGTTGTTGTTTGTCCTGGAAGCTTTTAATCTCTCCTTCTATTTTCAATGATAGCCTAGCTGGATATAGTATTCTTGGCTGCATGTTTTTCTCGTTTAGTGCTCTGAAAATATCATGCCAGCTCTTTCTGGCCTGCCAGGTCTCTGTGGATAAGTCAGCTGCCAATCTAATATTTTTACCATTGTATGTTACAGACTTCTTTTCCCGGGCTGCTTTCAGGATTTTCTCTTTGTCATTGAGACTTGTAAATTTTACTATTATGTGACGGGGTGTGGGCCTATTCTTATTTATTTTGAGGGGCATTCTCTGAACCTCCTGAATTTTGATGCTCGTTCCCTTTGCCATATTGGGGAAATTCTCCCCAATAATTCTCTCCAGTATACCTTCTGCTCCCCTCTCACTTTCTTCTTCTTCTGGAATCCCAATTATTCTAATGTTGTTTCGTCTTATGGTGTCACTTATTTCTCGAATTCTCCCCTCGTGGTCCAGTAGCTGTTTGTCCCTCTTTTGATCAGCTTCTTTATTCTCTGTCATTTGGTCTTCTATATCACTAATTCTTTCTTCTGCCTCATTTATCCTAGCAGTGAGAGCCTCCATTTTTGATTGCACCTCATTAATAGCTTTTTTGATTTCAACTTGGTTAGATTTTAGTTCTTTTATTTCTCCAGAAAGGGCTTTTATATCTCTCGAGAGGGTTTCTCTAATATCTTCCATGCCTTTTTCGAGCCCGGCTAGAACCTTGAGAATTGTCATTCTGAACTCTAGATCTGACATATTACCGATGTCTGTATTGATTAGGTCCCTAGCCTTCGGTACTGCCTCTTGTTCTTTTTTTTGTGGTGAATTTTTACGTCTTGTCATTTTGTCCAGATAAGAGTAAATGAAGGGGCAAGTAAAATACTAAAAGGGTGGCAACAACCCCAGGAATATATGCTTTAGCCAAATTAGAAGAGATCCAAAATCGTGAGTGGGGAGAAAGGGGATAAAAAGAGGTTCAAAAAGGAAGAAAGAAAAAAGAAAAAAAAAAAAAAAGAAAAGAAAAGAAAAGAATTTTTTTTTAAAAAAGAAAACACCTAAGAAAAATGTAAAAAAATATATATATATATTAGATAAACTATTAAAAAATCGTTAAAAAAGAAAAAGGTAACAGTTAAAAAAAAATAAAAAATAAAAAATAAATAAAAAAAAATAAAATAAAAAATAAAATTTTACCTGAAGGCGAGAAAAAAAAAAAAAATGAAGAAGAAAAAATTAAATTAACTGCAAGACTAAAAAAAATCACAGGAAAAAAGCCATGAGTTCCGTGCTTGGCTTTCTCCTCCTCTGGAATTCTGCTGCTCTCCTTGGTATTGAAACCGCACTCCTTGGTAGGTGAACTTGGTCTCGGCTGGATTTCTTGTTGATCTTCTGGGGGAGGGGCCTGGTGTAGTGATTCTCAAGTGTCTTTGCCCCAGGCGGAATTACACCGCCCTTACCCGGGGCCGGGGTGAGTAATCCGCTCGGGTTTGCTTTCAGGAGCTTTTGTTCCCTGAGCGCTTTCCGTAAAGTTCCAGAGGACGGGAATACAAATGGCGGCCTCCTGGTCTCCGGCCCGGAGGAGCCGAGAGCCCAGGGCCGCACTCCCCAGTGCACCCTCAGAGAACAGCGCCCAGTTACTCCCGTCTGCCTGACCTCCGGCCGTGCCCCGAGCTCACCGAGCCTGCGACCGGTTCAAGGTAACACGGAGCTGCGAGCTTACTGTCGGCTCTGCCTCTGTAGCCGGCTTTCCCGTTCCAATACCCGCAAGCTCTGCGACACTCAGACACCCCCGATCCTTCTGTGACCCTGCGGGACCTGAGGCCACGCTGACCCCGCGTGGGCTTCGCCCCGGTTTAGCCTCTGGAGCGATGTCCCTCCGCGGAACAGACTTTTAAAAGTCCTGATTTTGTGCGCGGTTGCTCCGCCGCTTGCCGGGAGCCGGCCCCTCCCCCCAGGGTCTATCTTCCCGTCGCTTTGGATTCACTTCTCCGCCGGTCCTACCTTTCAGAAAGTGGTTGTTTTTCTGTTTCCAGAATTGCTGTTCTTCTTCTCTTCGATCTGCCGATGGATTTTCAGGTGTTTGCAATCTTTAGATAAGCTATCTAGCTGATCTCCGGCTAGCTGAAGCAGTCTCAGCTTGCTACTTCTCCGCCATCTTGACTCCTCCCATAAGGGTTCTTTATATATTTTCATTATTAATCCTTTATCAGATATATGATTTGCAGAATTTTTCTCCATTCTTTAGGTTTTCCCTTGGCATTCTTGATAGTGTTCTTTAATGAACAAAAAAGATTATAATTTTTATGAAGTCCCATTTGTCTTTCACTTTTACTGCTCATGTTTTGGTGTGAAATCTGTGAATCAGTTGCCAAATTTGAGGTTGTGAATATTACCTCTTTTTTTTTTTCTTATAATTTTAAAGTTTAAGCTTTTACATTTAGGCCATTTATTTGAGTTAATATTTGTATAAGAAGTGAGGTATGGATCCAACTTCATTATTTTTGTGTGGTTATTTATTTACCGTTTGTTGGAAAGTGTTCTTTCCCTATTGAATGGTCTTGTCAAAAATCAATGGGTTATGGATGATTGAGTTTACTTCTAGCTCTCAATTCTGTTCTGTTTGTCTCTATTTCTGTCCTTAGGTCAATACTGCACTGTTTTTGTTAGGGTAGGTTTGTGGTACATTTTGAAATTGGGAAATGTGAGATTTTCAGCTACATCTTACTTTCTGAATATTGTTTTGGCTACTCAGAGTACCTTGTAGCTCCATATAAATTTGAGGAATTTATTTCTCTTTCTGGATTATTGTTATCTTAACCATATTCAGTTTTCTAGTTCGTGAACATGGGATGTATTTCCATTAATTTAGGGCAGCTTTAATTCCTTTCAGCAATGCTTTATAGTTTTCGATGTAAGTATTTCACTTTGTTGGTTAAATTTATTCCCCAGTATTTTATTCTTTTGAATGCTATAGGAGATGAAATTGTTTTCTTAAATTTCCAGGTAAAAACACAACTAATTGTGTTATCTTGTACCCTGCAACTTTACTGAATTCATCTATTAGCTCTAGTAGGTTTTTTTGTGTGTGGATGTGTGTGTGTAGATTCTGTGGGATTTTGTGTATATAGAATCATATCATTTACAAGCAGAAATTAGATACATCTTATTTTTTTTCCTTGACTAATTGCTCTGGCTAGAATATACAATACAATGTTGAATAGCAGTGGTGAAAGCATGAATTTTTGTTGTGTTCTTGATCTTTGGGGGAAAGCTTTCATTCTTTCACTAGTTAAGTATAATATTAACTATGTTTTTTTTTTTTTAAATAAATTCCCTTTACTGTGTTGAGTAAATTCCCCTTTATCCTAGTTTTTGGGAATTTTTTATCATGAGAATCGTTAGAAATTTGTCAGATGCTTTTTTGGGCCTGTATTGAGGTGATCATGTAGTTTTGTTTTTTTTTTTTTTTTTTTTTTAATTCTGTTAGTGTGGTATGCATTTCATTGATTTCCATATATTGAACTGCCATTGCATTCCTGATTTATATCCTGCTTGGTGATGGTGTATACGCTTTATTTTTTAAATTTTTAAAATTTATGTAGGCTTCAGGCCCAGCATGGAGCCCAGCATGGGGCTTGAACTCGTGACCCTGTGCTCAAGACCAGAGGTGAGACCAAGAGTTGGATGCTTAACTGACTGAGCCACCCACGTGCTCTGATGGTGTATAATCTTAAAAATGTGCTCTTGGGGGACGCCTGGGTGACTTAGTTGTTAAGTGTCTGCTTTTGGCTCAGGTCATGATCCCAGGATCCTGGGATAGAGCCCTTCATTGAGCTCCCTGCTCAGCAGGAAGCCTGCTTCTCCCTTTTCCACTCCCCCTGCTTGTATTCCCTCTCTCACTGTCTCTGTCTCTTTCATATAAATAAATAAATTCTTTAAAGAAAAATGTGCTCTTGGAACTTGTGTGGTAGTATTTTGTTGAGGAATTTTGTATATATTATTAAGAGATATTGGTCTATAGTTTTCTTATGGTATCTTTGTCTGGGTTTGGTATCAGGTTAATGTAGACCTTATGAAATGTGTTAGAAAGAGGACCCTCTCTGTTTTTTTGGAAGAGTTTAAGAAAGACTGTTGTTGGGGCGCCTGGGTGGCTCAGTAGGGTAAGCTGCTGCCTTCGGCTCAGGTCATGATCTCAGGGTCTTGGGATCGAGTCCCACATCAGGCTCTCTGCTCAGCAGAGGGCCTGCTTCCCTTCCTCTCTCTCTGCCTGCCTCTCTGCCTACTTGTGATCTCTCTCTGTCAAATAAATAAATAAAATCTTAAAAAAAAAAAAAAAAAAAAAAAAAGAAAGAAAGACTGTTGTTGGGGCACCTGGGAGGCTCAGTCAGTTAGGTGTCTGTCTTTGGCTCAGGTCATGATCTCTGGGTCCTGGGATGGAGCCCTACTTCGGTCTCCCTGCAGGAAAAAAAAGAAGAAGAAGAAGTAGAAGAAGAAGAAGAAGGAATGTTGTTAATTCTTCTTTTAGGGATTGATAGAATTCACTACTAAAACCATATGGTCCTGACTTCTCTTTTGTTAGGCTATTTTTATTAATTGACTCAATCTATTGTTACTGGTCTGTTAAGATTTTTTACTTTTTGAGTTAGTCTTGGAATTTCCTAGGAATTCATACATTTCATCTAGATTGTCCAATTTCTTGGTATAAAATTGTTCATAGTATTTTCTTATAGTCCTTTAAATTTCTATAAAGTTGAACTACAGTTCCTCAAATGTATATGAAATTGCAGGAGACTTCCAGTAGCCAAAACAATATTGAAAAAATAAATGTATGTCCCTGCTTTCATCTCTTATTTCAGTTATTTGCAGTTTTTTTTCTTAGTTTAGCTGAAGGTTTCTCATTTTTGTTGATTTTTGTTTTTGAAAACTGACCTTTGGTTTTATTGATTCCTTCTATTGCTTTTCTCTTCTCTATTTTGTTTCTCTTGAATATAATCTTTATTATTTCTTTCCCTCTCTCAGCTTTGGGTTTTGTTTGTTCTTTTTCTAGTTCCTTAAGGTGTGAAATTGGGTTGTTGACATGATGTATTTTTTAAATGGAGGTGTTTACAACCATAAATTTTCCACAGAACACTTCTTTTGCTGCCCCCCTATAGGTTTTGGTATGTCGTGTTTTTTTATTTTTTATTTTTATTTTTAAAAGATTTTTATTTATTTATTGACACAGAGAGAGGGGGAGAGAGATAGGGGGAGAGATGGAGAGAGAGGGAGAAAACAAGCATAGGCAGGGGGAATGGCAGGCAGGGGAGAAGCAGGCTCCTCTCTCAGCAAGAAGCCTGATGTGGGGCTCAGTCCCAGGATCCTGACCTGAGCTGAAGGCAGTGGCTTAACCAACTGAGCCACCCAGTGCTCCAGTATGTTGCGTTTTCATTTTCATTTATCTCAAAGTATTGTTTTGTGTCTCCTAGTGATTCATTATTTGATCTACTGGTTGCTTAAAAGTATGTTGTTTGATGTCCAGGTGTTTGAGTTCTCCAGTTTTTCTTCTGCTATTGATTTCTAGCTTCATTCCATTTTGGTCAAAGAGGATACTTTGAATGACTTTGATTATTTTTAAAATTTTAAAATTGTTTTATTATGTGACATATGGTTTATTCTAGAAAGTGTTCCAATGCATTTGAGAAGAATAGATATTCTGCCATTGGTGGATAGAGTGTTTTGTACATGTCTTTTAGGTCTACTTGGGTTTATAGTATTATTCAAGTCCTTTCTTTCCTTACTAATTTTCTCTCTATGTATTCTATCCATTTTTGAAGTGGACTGTTGAAGTTTCCAACTATTACTATATACTGTATTTCTCCTTTCAATTATGTCACTGTGTTTGCCTCATATATTTTGAGACTTTGTTGATTCATGTGTATCTGTTTATAATTAAAAAAATTTTTATTAAAGTATAATTAACAGTATTATATTAGTTTCAGGTGTACAGTATAATGATTCAACAATTCTATACATTACTCAGTGTTCATCATGATAAATATACTCTTTTTTTTTTTAAAGATTTTATTTATTTGACAGAGATCACAAATAGGCAGAGAGGCAGCAGAGAGAGAGGAAAGGAAGCAGGCTCCCTGCTGAGCAGAGAGCCCGATGTGGGGCTTGATCCCAGGACCCTGGGATCATGACCTGAGTTGAAGGCAGAGGCTTTAACCTACTGAGCCACTCAGGTGCCCCAATAAATGTACACTTAATACCCTTTATCCCTCCAGTTCCACCAACCACCTTTCCCCTGGCAACCACGGTTTATGCTCTGTATTTAAGAGTCTTTTTTCATCTCTTTTTTCTTTGTTTTGTTATTGAAATTCCACATATGGGTGAAGTTATATAGTATTTGTTTTTGTCTGTCTGAGTTATTTCACTTAGCATTGTATCCCCTAAGTCCATCCATATTGTTGCAAATGGCAAAAAAAGAAAAAAAAAAACCAAACCAAAACAAACAAAAAACCTCATTCTTTTTCATGGCCAAATAATATTCCATTGTATGTATACACCACATCTTCTTTATCCATTCAACTATCTCTGCATACTTGGGTTGCTTCTATATCTTGTCTATTGTAAACAATACTGTAGTAAACATAGGGGTGCATATATCTTTTTGAATTAATGGTTTTGTATTCTTTGGGTAAATACCAAGTAGTGGAATTACTGGATCATATGGTAATTTTATTTTTATTTTGTTGAGAAACCTCTATACTGTTTTCCATAGTTGCTGCACCAGTTTGCATTCCCATGAACAGTGCATCAGGATTTCTTTTTCTCCATATCCTCACCACAGATATTTATAATTGTTATACCTTTGTGATGAGTTGACCCTTTGTCACTATAAAATGTCTTTCTCTGTCTCTTGCAACAGTTTTTGATGTAAAATCCATTTGTCTCATATTAATATTGTGAACGGGGCTCCCTTTTTGTTACTATTGGCGTGTAATACCTTTTTCCTTCTTTTCAGTTTCAACCTGTGTTTATGAGTCTCTTATATACGGTTTATAGTTGTGTCATATTTTTAAAAAATTCATTCTACTAATAGTTGTCTATTATTTTTTCAATTTTTTATTTAACTTCTAGTTAGTTAATATACAGTGCAGTGTTGGTTTCAGGAGTAGAATTCAGTTATTCATCACTTATATACAACACCTAGTTGTATAAGGGCTCATCATATCAAGTGTCCTCCTTAATACCCATCACACATCTAGCCCTTCCCCCCGCCTCCCTCTTTTACTTATTTGTTTTCTATTTCTAAGACTCTCTTACAGTTTGCCTCCTCTCTTCCCCTCACCATATGTTCATCTGTTATTGTTTCTTAAATTCCACATATGAGTGAAATCATATGGTATTTGTCTTTCTCTGACTTATTTCACTTAGCATAACACATTCTAGTTCTATCCATGTTGTTGTGAATGGCAAGGTCTCACTCTTTTTTGATGGTTGAATAATATTCCATCATGTATATATATCACACTTTTATCCATTCACCAGTTGATGGACATTTGGGCTCTTTACATAGTTTGGCTATTGTTGATAATGCTGAATAGCTGTCTTTTAATTGATGAGTTTAACCCTTAACTTTTTTTTTTTAAAAGATTTTATTTATTTATTTGAGAGAGAAACAGTGAGAGAGAACATGAGCGAGGAGAAAGTCAGAGGGAGAAGCAGACTCCCCATGGAGCTGGGAGCCCGATGTGGGACTCGATCCCGGGACTCCAGGATCATGACCTGAGCCGAAGGCAGTCGTCCAACCAACTGAGCAACCCAAGTGCCCAACCCTTAACTTTTATAGTCATTATTTGTTATAAAGGACTTATTTCTGCCATTGTGCTATTTTTCTATGTGTCATGTCTTTTTTTGTTCCTCACATTCCTCAAGTGCTGCCTTCTTTTGTGTTTGATGGATTTTTTCTAGTATACCATTTAGAGTCCCTCTTCATTAAATTTTTTTTATTTGAGTATAGCTGATACACAGTGTTACATTGGTTCAAG
Source organism: Mustela lutreola (assembly GCF_030435805.1). Lineage (NCBI taxonomy): Eukaryota > Metazoa > Chordata > Mammalia > Carnivora > Mustelidae > Mustela > Mustela lutreola. Next base: position 118,557,024 of record NC_081294.1, on the reverse strand, counting down.
TATATTTATTTCTTTTTATGTATGGTTTTAGTTATTTTTTTAGTGGCTACTAGGAATTACAGTTAACATCATAAAAATTTATAAAAATTTTATTTGAATTGATACATGCTAGCTTCAGTTGAATGCATTAACTCTATTCCTTTCTAGCTTTATCCTCTCCTTTATGTTGTTATTGTCACAAATTACATCTTTATGCATTGTGTTCCCATTAACATAGATTTATAATTATTATTTAGTACAAGTCTTTTAAATGATATAGGAAATAAAAAGAGTTGTATATAAAAAAAGCAGTAATACTAGGTTTTATATTACCTAGGTAGTTACCTTTATCAGTGATCTTTATTTCTTTGTATGGCTTTAACTTGCTGTCTATTATCCTTTAATTTCAGCCTGAAGTACTTCCATTAGCATTACTTATAGAGAACATCTTCTACTAGTGAATTCCTTTAGCTTTTGTTTATCTTGGAATGTTGTAGTTTCTTTTTCATTTTTGAAGCATTGTTTTGCTGAATATAGAATTCCTGGTTGACATTTTTTTCCCCTTTCAATTCTTTAAATATATGTCTTCTTGTCATTTGGCCTTCATCTTTTCTGATAAGAAAAAGGCCATTAATTTTTCTTGAGAATGCCTTGTATATGATGAATTGCTTATCTCTTGTTGCTTTCGAGATTCTTTGTCCTTCCACAAGTTGATAATAATGTGGTGTGGATTTCTTTGTCTCCTTAGAGTTTGTTGAGATTCTTGGATGTGTATAGTCATATCTTTTATCAAACTTGGGAAGCTTTTAACAATATTTCTTCAAAAATTTTTTTTCTGTTCCTTTTTCTTTCTCTTTTCCTGGGACTCCCATAATGTATATATTGATATGTTGATGGTGTCCCATAGGTCTCTTAGGCCCTGTTCATTTTGCTTTGTTTTTATTTCTCTCCCCAGACTAGGCAATTATAATTGCTCTGTTTTCAGATGTGATGATTCTTTCTTTTGCTTGCTTATATTAGCTGTTGAGTGCCTCTCATGAAATTTTTGTTTTGGGGCGCCTGGGTGGCTCAGTGGGTTGGGCCTCTGCCTTCGGCTCAGGTCATGATCCCAGGGGCCTGGGATCGAGTCCCGCATGGGGCTCTCTGCTTAGCAGGGAACCTGCTTCTCCTCATCTCTCTCTCTGTCTGTCTCTCTGCCTATTTGTGATCTCTCTCTCTGTCAAATAAATAAATAAAATCTTTAAAAAAATTTTTTTGTTTTAACTTTTGTACTTTTTAGCTCCATAATTTCTACTTTGATCTTTTTAATAATTTCTCTTTGTTGATATTCCTTATTTGTTTATACCATACTTTTCCTAATTTACTTTGGTTCATTGTCCATGGCTTTCTTCAGCTCATTGAGCATATTTAAAGTAGCAAATTCAAGTATTTGCATACTAAGTTCAGTGTTGGGCTTTTTTAGGATGATATCTGTCAATTTCTTTTTTTTTCTATGAATGAGTAATATTTTTCCATTTGTGTGCTTTATAATTTTCTTGTTGATATTTGGACATTTTGAATATTGTAGTGTAATTCTAGAAATAAAATTCTTCCTTATGCACCAAGGATTGCTATTGTTACTCGATGAAGGCTGCAGTCCTTCGTTCATTTGTTTATTGATTTTTCCACATTGTTTTTGTAGACTGTATTTCTTGTCATGTGTGGTCACTGAAGTCTGTATTCTGTTACCTCTGTGGTCAGCCACTGACCTGATATTTCCTTAAATACCTCGATACAGGGAGGGGAAAAATTTTGAATTTGGTTATTATGTCTCTGTGACTTCCTTCAGTGATGCAAGCAAAGCAACCTGATAGGTTGAAGGGCTCTGTGTTGGCCCTCCAGTGAACTGCCATGTAGATCAAAACACAGACTTTTAGTTTTTAGAGAAGGTCTTTAGTGTCTGCCCTGATGCCAGAAAGCTGCATCAGGAATTTTGGCTGTTGTCCCCCTGGTTACTTTTGGCAGGGCTTATGGATTGTAGCTGCTATGTGTAATGCCAAAATTTACTAAAACTTAGTTTTTTCTTCATCAGGTACTCCCCTGGATGCTACAAGTGTTCAACTAGACTCCAGAGTTCTGAAATAGTTGTTTCTAACAAGTTTTTGTTTTTGTTTTTACCAGCTTGTAGTTGTTTTGGTGGAGGGATTGATTCTAGAGCTTCGTACTCAGTCATCGTCCATGATACCACTCCCTGCTGTGTTCATTTTAAAAATGTTCCTGTTTGGACAAAAAGTTTTATGGTCACCCATTGGTAAGTAAATGACAAGAGCGAGAAAAAGAGATTAAAAGAAGTTCTTATGGCAAGTATAAGCCATGAGGCTCATCAGTAAATATTTATTGATTGCTCAAAGAAGATAAGCTGTCAGATGATTGCTCCAGGTTTTTCTTAGTTTTAGTTCTATATAGTTTTTGCCTATTAGGAAGTTTTTATACAAGTCTAGCATGGGTACAGTGAATGCCTTTGTTAGGATTGACCAATCACCTTGATTTTTATCACGAGTTTGGATACCGAGTATTATATCATGTAAATTAAGAGGTGGAATCTTTGGAACAGCTGTATCTCTTGTTCCTGACATGGGTGCCATATTGTCTGTCTTTTTACTTGATTCTCTTCTCAAATCTGTAGGTGGGTTGTGAGCAATTGCTTTATGGCTATGTGCAGTCTATAGGCTGTATGTTATATAGGCCTGCTATAGACAATGCTCTTTAATTGGGCAGAAAAGTTGCCACACTGGCTTCCCTCCCATTTCAGAAAGCTGAGTACATGATGTTACTGCAGCAGTTTGTCAATGCCAGCTCAAGGAGCAATATCCTGGGATTGAAAATCAAACTAGGCGCTCCAAATGGTGAGAAAGACCACTACATTTTGATTATTGAGTTTGAATATATTTATAATCATATGGAGGTGCTTTTTTGAACATGGGTTAATATGTATTTACTCGTTCTGGAAATTTACTAGACTTCACCTGATTTTTAGAGTCCCCATTAAAGTTTTTGGTAACTACTTGGAAAAGAAGAATAGAGTACCTTTGGAAAAAATGGTTTCCATGAGAGATCTTACATCGTCTGGCTGGCTGACTGTCTCTCTATCATGCATATGTTCAGAATGCTATAAGTGATAGCAAATTTAATGTTTTTAAAATAGTGAATAAAAGTGGAAAAGTGAAAATGACTTGTTTACCTTTTTTTGTTCTGTATTTTAACATGCATAAATTAATGTTAGTGAACTTAAGTAAAATAATTTCCTATTTCTCTAAGTAGCCACATTTTGTAGTTGAATTTTAAACTGTACAAAGGGAGTTGTGATGGAACTACCATTAGGATATCAGCTGTATCTTATTAAAGGACTGCATATAGTATCTTGATAATATTAAAACTTCTTTAAAATATTTTTAATTATAATTAAAATGTCTGATTTTTAGTCATCTACAAAACAAAATAGTTTTAATCTTTTCCATAGTTTTCCATGTGATTTCAGTGCTGTGTATATTAGTATTGGTACTTGAGTTTTATATTACTTTTGCTAGCATTAAAATTGTTAATACCGTAGCTTTGTAATGCATATTTGAATATTTTAATTATGTTTCTATAAACAGCTTTGCTAATGTTATATTTTCTGTGAATATGATGGGCCTTCTGTTAGTGCTGGCATTTAAATAATTTTGCTTTCTATTTTCCTGTTACATATACAATGCAAAATATTCCCACCTGAGATTTCCCCGAAATTTCACTTGGAAAACAGAACAAATTTGAAGGATATTTTCTGTATGTTACTCAAATCAAGCTTTGCTTTGAATCAAGCCAAATGATGAAAACATGGTCCAGCCTCTTTCTAGCAAAATGCAATTACCTCTAAGGCCTATAGTAAAAAGACCAACTAATTGAGAACACTTGTCTTTGTTTTCAGTTAGCAAAAATTCTTAATAACAATGTCCATTTTCTAAATTCAAAAAGGTGGTTTTTTTTTTAAAATAAATTAAAAGTTGGGAGCTCTAAAAATTAAAGCATATGCAGGTTACTCTCTTTCTCAAGGGGACATATACTACTGCTGTGCTCGTGTGAAGTAATAATGAGATACCATAAGCAAACAGTAGATGATTCATGTCAGATGGTTCTTCAATAATGTTAGGGGGGAAAAAGCAGCTGATGTATGGGATATTGAAGGCAGATTAAGTTGTTAATGTATATTAGTATATTCTTAATTTCCTTTTAATTGAAAAAGACATATTGACTTTAATTAGAACCATTTCACAGGAACTGTCAATTAGCACATGTCAAACTAGTTAATTCAGAACAGAATTCTTTTAATTAGGGTCTGCTTTCCTTTAACTATGGGGCCAATGAAATCAGCCTTTCCTTATCTAGATTTTAAATGTCTCTAAGACATATAATACAAATGTAGACTCTTATCTATTATTAGAAGCCCATATGGATAACATTAAAATGATGATGCTGGCATTGTTCATGCAGCACAAATCAGAGTCCCTTTATGACTGTTAGAAAAAAAATGACTTTGAACAAAGACTATTTTAAATACCAGATTTATCCTACTTTAAAGAGACTACAAAATTTATGACATGCATGTTCACATTTAAAGTATTATTTAATACGTCTGCTCAAATAAATGGGCCTATTCAAACGTTTTGTGTGTTCTATCAGCCGAAGACACATAAAACATTGTCAAGCCATACAGCAACATTTTTTCCTTAAATGAACTGTAATCAAAAAGGGAAAACAGACTGAATGATTTTTTTTTTTGCACGACATAAAAATAGCATTGTTAACTTTCATTGCATCCAAAGATTTAATATGACTAGTTGATACGGTGACTAAACCACTAGTGGTGAGCTAATATGATCTTAATAATCAGGCAGTGTAAAATCTGAAACTCGGCTTTTTCTTAATGTACTGTTGTGGAATTGGAACATATTAAGTTACATTTGGCATGAGGATGAGCATGTACAGTGAGCTTGGTGGAGCCAGGCTGTATGGTGTTAACCTACAAAATCGGTATACTCAATATTCAAAGATTTTTTTTTTTAAAGATTTATTTATTTATTTTAGAGAGAGAGAGAGCAGGTGTGGGGCAGGGGCAGAGGGAGAGAATCCTCAAGCAGATTCCTTGCTGAGTATGGAGCCCAACACAGGGCTTGACTCACCACCCATGAGATTGTGACTTGAGCCAAAACCAAGGGTTGATGCTTAACCCACTGAGCCACCGAAGCTTCCCAAGAGAAGATTTTAAGTGGTGTATAAAGGAAAATTAATGTGAAATGTAGCTTACTTTATCATGTGAGATTTAACCACTGTTTTTCTGAGAGTAAGCAAGGATTACAGGAATTAATAAAGCAGAGTATTTAATAAGCTAATGTTTGGATTCCAAAGAGAATTATCTAGTATGTACACTCATATTTGTTCATTTGTGGTAGGTGCATTTAACTTAATGATAACCATATCTAAAATGTGCTGTAGTATAACTATCAGTAGGTGCATTTGTGGCAGTGAATTAAATGGAGAACTGTAGTAATCTGCTTTTGGTTAACAGGCCAGACAACAAGAGCAGTAAACCAAAAGGTGAAAAAAATGCAGCCAAAAAACCCCTTTTCTTCCAGAGTTGATGTCTTTCTTCTGAACCGTTCTTAGAGGTACCTCAGCTCTCTGCTTACTGTGTGTTTGAGAGACACAGCTTACATTTAGCAATTCCATATTTTGTTTCAATCTGTAGCTTTTAACTTTTTTTGGTGCCATATAGTCACTTGAGTCTGTGATTAAAGATAGTCCTCTTACCAGATAAATGGGCAGAGGCATACATGCACTCAATGTTCAGGGTGGGAAATTTTTAAAAAAAAGATTTTATTTGTTAATTTGACAGAGAAACAGTGACAGAGGGAACACAAGCAGGGGGAGTGGGAGAGGGAGAAGCAGGTGACCCACTATGCTGGGAGCCCCATGCAGGTCTCAAGGACCCTGGGATCCTGACCTGAGCCGAAGGCAGATGCCTAATGACCAAGCCACCCAGGTGCTCCCAGGGTGGGAAATCTTAATAAAAAATAATTTGGTATAGCCTGTGAAGGATGAAACCTCAGTTGTAATTGACTACTGGTAGTGTCACAGGTACTGTGCTTGGTCTGGGAATGTAACAATGAGTAAGATGAGCTACCTTAACATCTGAGTAACTGTGACAAGTTATTTAAACATTTTCAGAAATTACTATGTGGTTTTTTTTTTTTTTTTTAACTTTTTTACTTTCTGAACTGGTTAAAAATTGGCCTATATTTACAAATCTTACACAAGTTTTAAATGTGACAAGATTGACAATTTTACATAAAAATTGCCTGGAAAACAAGTTATTAAAACAGTAGATGAGGGCACCTGGGTGGCTCAGTGGGTTAAAGCCTCTGCTTTCGGCTCAGGTCATGATCTCAGGGTCCTGGGATCGAGCCCCGCATCGGGCTCTCTGCTCAGCGGGGAGCTTGCTTCCTCTTCCGTCTCTCTGCCTCCTTGTGATCTCTGTCTGTCAAATAAATAAATTAAAAAAAAAAACAGTAGATGAGACTAATTTTATAAGTTTAATTCAACAGATTTTATTAATTATTTCCATCTTAATTATAATTTTATCTTGGTTAATAATCTTAGGTGATATTAAATAATACTACAATATTGGTCCATATTTTTCTATTTATTCACTTAAATTATATAATTTATTATTATTTATGAAGAATATATAAGGCATACTGATAAAATTTTTATGAGTTGGTCTTATTTAAATTTTAAACTGTACAAATAATCTTGGGTGTGCTGGTAATTAATTTCTTGATTATCCATGAGTCACTTATCCATTCTGTGCCAGAGTTTAAATTTGAACACACTTTTGAGAAATATCAATACATCCAGAATCTGTTATTTCACTAGATACTCTTAATTCTTTATATCTTCAGAGGGGTAATCTTTGGGGTATGTGAGCATGCACACATTTAATCTTATTTAAGGGTCTACTGTAGTGCTTGTTGCTGAATATATATGTATAAAGTATACATACTTGGTGTGCTTTAGTCCCACTGTGCTCCTTGATTGTCTATAGCAGTTTAAATTGCTTTGTCTATTTCAGCATATGTGAAGTTGACCTTCGGTGCATTCATCAATGACAAAAATTTTGACTTTGGAAATTTACAGGTGACATGAGCCTTAACTTGGTTTAATGATCTAAATGGTATAGATGTAGATTTTATATATTGGTAAAAATAGGCAAAAATTATTCAGAGCATATGTTTGTGAACCAAAAAAATACCAATTTAACTCTGACTTTGTTAGCAGCATTTTAACAGATTATTTAAATTACTAGGAGCTATTATTTCAAATAGTCTTATGCAAATAGGAAAATTATAGAAATCGCTGGAATGCTTTATGTAAAGGAAAGTAGTATACAAATTAAAATTTTTAATTGTTGGATTTTGGGGCACCTGGGTGGCTCAGTGGGTTAAAGCCTCTGCTTTCGGCTCAGGTCATGACCTCAGGGTCCTGGGATCAAGCCCCACATCGGGCTCTCTGGTCAGCAGGGAGCCTGCTTCCCCCCTCTCTCTCTGTCTGCCTCTCTGCCTACTTGTGATCTCTGTGTGTCAAATAAATAAATAAAATATTTAAAAAGAATTTTTAATTGTTGGATTTTAAGAGTTAAATGGAAATTTTCTTAATTATTTCATCTACTTACAGATCCTTAATCAATATGGCATTGACTAAATGCACCACCCTGATGTGGTATTTCTTTCTCCATATAATAGTAACTATTCCCACCCCTACAACCTCTGGCATACACACATCTTTTCTATCTAATGATCAATAGTTGTCTAACATATTAATTATATATTACATTATAATTTAGTAAATTAAATTTTTTATATCTTGAGTGAAAGCATATTCATGTATCTTTTGCAAAGTGACAGGGAAATATTTACATATATATATAGAGAGAGAGAGAGAGAGAGAGGAAGTGTCACCTATTCTCCATTTGGTTCAGTACCGCCAAATATTTATTAAACACCTCTTGTTTTCAGAAACAATTAATATTAGGCATTATCTTGTTGAATGTTAGTTAAAATGTTTATTTGCCTTTCACTTGACTATGTAGAATGTGGTAAAAACTAGTAATTTTCAGTAAACTAGCAGTTGCCTTTTTCAAAATTATTTAGTGTTTCATAGCTGAAATATTTTCAAGATTTATGCAGGATGAACAATCCCACCATTATAGTTACTTCCTTTCACTGATATTATTAGGGGTTCTGGCATATGGAAAAGCTGGGTTCAAATTCCAGTATCAGCATTTAGTACCTTAGTAAACTTAGATAAATAGCCTAACTTCTGAGATTCAGTTACCTCCGCTAATAAACAGGGATAATAATACCTACTTTGTAAGGTTGTGTGGATTAAATGGAGTCTATAAGGGGTTTAGTTCTTGTTTTTTACATACTCAATAAGTACTGGATCCTATCCCTTTCTCAGTTTTGTTGTACTAATTGCCTGTACTGAGAAATGCAGTGTTTTATTGTACTAATTGCCTCTACTAAAAGAAATTTGTTAAATAAATTTACCCCTAGATGGAAAAACAAATTGTTAACATGAATGCTCTACTATTTGATAGTTAATAGGTATTAACAGGGGAAGGGTTATCTCTGTCCTTGGTGCTTCTAGTGAAGCCAACTAAAGATGACAGTCATCTAGTTAGGACAAGGAGTCCTTTCTTCACCATTTATGTGAAATATTTTATGACTATCAATGAAATCCCTTTTAACAAAAACAATTTGTTTATAATAGTTCAATATAGAATATTCAGATAGTCTTTTTTTTCTTCAGTAAGCTGTGTGCCCAATGTGGGACTTGAAGTCATGATCTCAAGATCAAGAGTTGCATGCTGTTCTGACTGAGCCAGCTTGCCACTCCCAAATATTCCTGAATAGCAATATTAGCTTCTAAAAATGTAAAAAAATAAATAAAATAGCCCATAATTGTACCAGCTAGAGGAAATCACTGTGAATATTTTGGTGCACTTTCTGTGTATGTGCTGAGAATTTTATTAGGTCATTACATTTTATTCATAATTATGATTTAAATGGCTGCACAGTATTCATTTTTTAAACTAAGTTCTTTTTGAAGTTTGCATTTTTTCCTGCCCCAATAAGTAAATTTAAGATGTACATCAATCTCTCTCTCTCTCTCTCTCTATATATATATATATATATATATATATATGAACTTTATATGCATTTCTTATTTTTTCTTTAGGACAGTTCTTAGGAGTAGAATTATTGGTCAAAGAAAATTAACACTAATATTTGGTATATATTAACCCAAGTTGCTTTCTAGAGAAGTGTCAATTTATACTCCCACTACTCCCAAATATGACTTTCTGACAAAAGAGTGAATTGCTTTTTGAATATACAGTTTGGCTAGATGTAATGTCAGTTGATTAATGTATAGTTTTTGGTTAATTGATTATTGCCTAATTGATTCAGTTTGGCATTAATTTAGGAAGAGGCCGGATAACATTTTAATGACCCATGTGATCTCACCAGAAATTTACTGAAGATAGCATTTAATTTAAAGTAATATTTAAAGTAACATTTGGTGTAAGTGGTAGCTGGTATGCCAATTTGACTTAGTCATATTTTGATTTTTATGTGTTATGAAGTCTCTTTGGGGCTAATTTCTGTAGCAATCTTTGGAGGAAAATGAGATTTTTCTAATGTGCAATTAAAGTATTTGCATTATTGGCGATATATAGAGAGAAACTTAAGGATAAAAGTCAGCTCATTTTGTTTTGTAGTAAAATCAGAAATAGGAGAAATATGCTAACATGATAATATCTAATGAGGGAAATGTTCCATGCAGATGTCTGTTTTTCTATTAATCCCTGAAATGACTCTGTGCTTTTATTTATATGGGTAATATCAGACACAAGCATGTTACTAAGACTATATAGCTACTTACAAGAAAAGATAGGCACAATATGAGTTTAAAATTTTACTAAATTCTGCTTTAAAGGTGATTTAAATCTTAGATAATGTAGGATTTGAGATTTCAACAAAGATATAGTGTCTGTATATGCTACTTCTGAGAGTTACTTAGGTATTTTTCTCTTGTTTAGCTGCATTTACCACAGCTTGTTTAACATAGGGAAGTGAGAATGGGTCCTGTATGATGGATCTTCTATGGAAACAGAGAAATATAATTGTACTTAGTTATTTTTTAAGCCTCTATCTAGGCATACTGCAACCAATATTATTATTTTTTTGAATAGTATACAGATAAAGTCATAAGCTCTCAAGCTAACAAAAAGGGCATGTGGAAGGAAAGAGAAAATACAGTTTTTGTTTTCACTGTTGTCAGTAGGAATTTTCATGTTTTCTTTGTACATTGGACACCTTTTTGTGTTCATTGTACTACACTGATAGCATTGTTGCATTTCATTAACACCAACTTAGTGAAAATGAAAGAAAGAATATTTTTCTGCTCTTACTATCCTAGATTTCTGTTCTGTAAATACTTAACCTTTTATAGTTATGAGTTATTTCAGAATAGAAATGCTTTTAGGACATGTATTTTGTTTTAAGCTAGATTAGGCTGCTAAATAAAGTAACTTTGGACCTTTCCTGTCACAGTTGGTAAATATGTTGTGGTAGTACAGACAAATACAGTTGTTATATTCTGCACTTGTCATTTTCTCTATTGAACACATGTCAGTGAAGGCACAGCTTTTGTAAGGACTGGGGAGAGACATATACAGAAATGATCACCCTTTTGTAATAGCATTCAGTATTGGAACTCACAAAAGCAAGTAATAAAGTCACACTGCTAGCTATACATATTTTATACTTACTCTGTCAGATTTGATAATATTTTAGACTTGAATGTGCAATGAGAGAGAGAGGGAGTGTGGGTTTGGGGATTTAGATGACATAGGGAAAGATGTAGAGGAGACTAATGCTCTAGGAATTTGATTTTTAATTTGTAGAATTAACTTTTTTTCCTCTTAAGCCTTGAACTTATGGTTTTAATTGAAGTTAATTTAAGCATCGTTACCAAAATAGTGAAATAAATAATTTATGACTTGATATCTTGTTATTAAATATATTGATTAGCTATAAGTAAGGCATCATGTAGTTTATAAATCTTAATGCTTTGTCATTTGTGAATATACTGATATTAAAAAAAAATAAACCCATTCTCCCTGCTTGGATTTTTCTTTGCTTTGGAGGATTAATGGGCAAAACATGAACTTCATTATGAATTTCTCCTAAAATTTTGATTTACAGTTTACTTTCTCAAGACTCAGTTTGAATTACAGGGATCATGTTCTAGCTGTAACCTCTTATGGGAGGTTTTCAAATGAGTAAGTTGACCTCCTGGGATAAGAAATTTTGGGAGGTATTTGAAATTAATAGATGCTATTATGTTGGCTGCTGCTAAAGTGTTAGAGTTTATTCTTCAGAAAGTCCAGTTGAATGCCAGTGTCATTTGGTGAGGTGTGGGAATATACAATCATTTATAAGCCTGATGGTACTGTTTTGTCAGTTTTCTCTTCTGTTCTCTTTTCTTCTTTTCTTTCTTTTCTCCTCTTCCTTCTTCCCCTCCACATCCTCCCCACTCCCTCCTCCCTGTCCTCCTCCTCCCCTCCTCCTTTATTTATTTTTATTATAGTTTTATTTATTTTAATAAAATTTTAATGAATAAAATTATTTAACAAAAATTTAATAAAATTAAAAATTAATAAATTTTAAAATAAACAAAATTTATAATATTAATTTATAATATAAATAAAAATTGTTTTATTATAGTTTATTATATGAAAAATATGAAGAATAAGCTCTATTATTATAGTTTATTCTTCAAAAAGTTCAGTTGAATGCCAGTGTCATTTAGTGAGGTGTGGGAATATACAGTCATTTATAAGCCTGATGGTACTCTTTTGTCAGTTTTCTCTTCTCTTTTCCCTTCCCTTCTCTTCTCTTCTTTTCTTTATTTTCTCCCCCTCCTCCTTCTCTCCTCCCTCCTTCTCTTCCTCCTTCTTCTTCTTCCTCTTCAACATTAATAGGCACCAAGATCAACTTAAAAAAGGTAATTTCAGGCTTAGGATTTTAGCAAATATACTTCAGTGAATATGTCATGAGTTTTTTGATGGAGTGTAAGGATAAAAGTCAAAGATGTTGATTGTTTTTTGTAAAACATGGTGCCTATAGTTAACAATATGATAGTTGAACTTTAAAATATATTAAGAGGATAGATCTCTTGTTAAGTGTTCTTAGAAAAACAAAGACACAAGAGAAATACTAGGAAAGTTTTGGAGATAATACATACATTTATAGTAACTTGACAGTGGCGATGGTAAGGGTGCATGTGTATGTCCAAACCCATCACAATGCATACATTAAATATGTGCAATTTTAATATATCAATTATACCTCAATAAAGATAAGTAATGCATGTTGATTGTATTTTAGAGATATATTCTGGAGAAGGTAGAGAAGAAAATTAAACAGATGAAGTCATAAAGCATTCAGTTCTTGATGTAAGAGTTTGTTAAAGCGAATAGCTTTATGATTCTGTTTTAGTCTATTGCTTTCATGATGGGTGTGAGACTGCTGATAATGATGTTGGTGTTCTTGGCATTTAAAGGAATATCAAATATATTCTTAATAGTTTGTCATTAGAGAACATTTATTCTGCTGAGGCTGATTCATAGGAGGAGAAACTTGGAGTGTAATCTACAAGTGAAAAACACTTTATGACCGAGGAAGCAAAAGAGGAGGAGGTAAAGAGAGTATACACTGAGAGTAAACTTTAGAGAAGGGAGATGAGGGAGAATAGGTGGGATTAAAAAAAGAGGTTTTTTTCCTTTCTGTTTAGGCCTCGACCAACTGCAGCCTGGCTTCCTTTTGCATCCATCCTGCCAGTCATCCTCAAACTACTAAAAAACTCTAATTCTGGTGCTAATCCAGTTCCTCCAGCCTTTAACCTTTTCTAGCCACAGGTATTCTAGGTTCATATGGCTACCATAACTATTACTGTTCTTTGTATTCCTCATTCCATTGTCATTATTTGAAACCTTTCTTGAATATTCAAATATTCCCACGTAGTTAACTAAACAGATTCACTTCCATGATAATTCATTGTTATGCCAGTCATTGTTTATGCCAGGCACATTCTAGGCTCTAGATGTGTAACAGTTAATGAGATGAAGTCTCAGTTCTTATCAAGCTTACATTAAAACAGGTAAGTATATATTTGATTTGCTGTGGGGAGAACAAAAAAGCAAGTAAAGGGGATAGAGAGTAATGGACTATACTACTTCAGAAAGCGTTGTTAGAGAAGTTTTCTCTCTGGAGGTGATATTTAAACAGAAGTCTGCATGATGTGAGGGAACAAGCTATATGAATTTTACAGCAGTACGCACCTGGCAGCAGGATGAGACAAGTGCATAGTCGTAGGTTTGAGGTCTTCAAAGGTCAGCAAGGAGCAGAGTGGATGAATGGGGAGGGGTAGGAAATGAGGTTAAAGAGTTAGGCAGAGGCAAATAATGAAAAGGCTGATAGACCAAAGAAAAGTTTGTGGATTTTAAGAGTGATGGCAAATCATCACTTGTCTGAATTGCTAGGATTAATTGCAACAGGATAGATCTCAGTATTAATCATGTTTAATCAGACAATGTGTGCTTAAATTTCTAAGAATATATTGAAGGGATAATTAAAAGCCTTGTCTTTTATTTTAAAACACATACTTTCTAATTATTTTCTGGAAATTAAAGGACTGTGTGTGTGGTCATTTTAGAAAAATTAGAAATACAATTTTTAAAAAAGATTTTATTTATTTGACAGAGAGAGATCACAAGTAGGCAGAGAGGCAGGCAGAGAGAGAGGGGGAAGCAGGCTCCTTGCTGAGCAGAGAGCCCAATGCAGGGCTTGATCCCAGGACGGTGAGACAAGGCAGAGGCTTAACCCACTGAGCCAAGGCAGAGGCTTAACCCACTGAGCCACACAGGTGCCCCAGAAATGCAATTTTAAAAAACCCAAACACTCACACACTGTGACAACCTCTCTGCTTCCACCTTGTTAATGTCTCAGATAAACACGTTCCCTAATGTTAAAAATGGTTTCTGGTGGTACTATTATTGTATTTATTTAAATAGTTCCAGAATGAGTAAGTTTTGCTCATTTTGTTTAGTGTTACCAATCATATACACTTGCCCTAAGATAATTTATTACTTGCAAAGTGAATTTGGGAAAGTTAATAAATGTGTTTGATAATTCAGTCAATCTATCTAGTGAAATTATTAATAGAGGTCATCTGAAGAGTTTAGTTCTCTAGTCTTTCGAGTAATAGTGATTTGAAGTCTTATGCTCTGATAGTCTAACTTTAGGGCATATTACCAAATTCAGTATTTGGTGTAATTTATCCAAAGAAAGAAAATAAAATGCTTCCCCCTTCCCTTGATAACCTCCCTGCTTACAACAGATGGTAGACGTACATCTGTCTACAATGTCAGATATTCAAGGGATATACTTTTTGTATTTTTTTGAAACTCAAGTTTCTATTTTGAACTTCTGTTCTGCCTAGGTGACTGAAATTTTAATCTTAACTAGAGGTCTCTTACTTTTTCCTTTTTTTTTTTTTTTTTTTAACCTCTGTTAATTCTTGGATGGGAGTGGTGGGCCAAACTAGACATCTTCATCTTTTCACAGTGGTGGCATTTGTAGAAATGCTCATCCTTTCATTTTATTTCTGAAGTTATGGATCATCATAATAGGTTGCTGCTCTTTCCTCATTCTCATCCACAAGGTATTAGCTGGTAAAGCAACTCTTCTTAGAATTTCCATGCAATTGATAACATTGTAATCTTTCTGTGGTCCCCAAACTCCACTAACATATGGAGAATTCTGTGAGACTGCCCCCTGTCTAAGCTTTGCTGGGCTGGAGTGGGGCCCAGGAAATTCTGAGGATAATATCTTGTTTGCCTTTTACAGTATCCCTTTCAGTTCTGTGGGATCTTCCTACCTTCCTGAGTCCATACCTAGGAAGCAGGCCACAAATTGCCTCTGTTCTCTTGTAAGAACAGTTGTCTAAAGCCATCATTCCTTTGATTCTTTTCCCCATTCAGGGAATCTTCATCAAGTTTAGAGAGTGAGGAAGTCTTGTTTTTCTTTGTTTTGTTTTTAGAGTGCTTTGAATTTCTTTTCTGTGCCAAATACTGCAAAAACATAGGCTGACTTTGACCCAGAGGAGTGCATATTACTTGGGAAGTATTTCAAAAATTGGGAAAATTCACATAGAAATCTGAATTTCCAGATTTTTGGGTGTGGGTAGAAAGAATGATCTGGCAACACTGGATCCACATTTCTATATGCTAAAAATCAGTTGGAGCTATATAGTGGCTCCTTAACAGGTTTGCTCATTCCAATCCCCACATTCCCTTTTTTGTTTGGGAAGCATATGTTCTGAGTCCTTCCTATTTTTCTCAAAGTCAAGGATTTTGAAATTTATAGGTTAGGAAAAAGACTCCTTTTTTCTCCTTTCCGCTGCCACTGCTTTTCCTGAGGCAAGGTGAGCCTAGCTACTGCTCAAGTGGAGGAAAAAATTAACTAGTATTTAAAAACTGTTAAACCCCACTACAAGGTATTATCAGAATTTTATTTACTTATTGAAAAATGTCAAGTTGATTTTTAAAATTGAGCTTTATTGAGGTATAAATTATATAAAGTTCACCAATTTTAAAGATGTAATCCAAACTGTTTTCCAAAGGGATTGTATCATTTTACATTCCCACTAGCGATGTATGAAAGTTCACCTGCTCTACAGTCTTTTTATTATTTAATGTTATCAGTGTTTTAATTTTAGCCACATATAGTGGGTATGTTGTATCTAGTTATATCTCATTGTGGTTTTAATTTGCATTTTCCTAATGATTAAGGATGTTGAGCTTCTTTTCATGTGCTTATATTCCATTTGTAGTATTTTTTTGAGAAGTGTCTGTTTAAATCTTTGGTCTATTTTAGGGAATTGAGTTCTTAACCTTACTTTTGAATTATAAGAACTCTTAACTATTATGGATTAAAATCCTTTATCAGATTAATCTTTTGCAAATATTTTCTCCCATTTTCTTAACAGTCTTTTGAAAAGTAAAATTTACTTCTTTAATTTTTACTTCTGATAAAAGCCAGTTTGCTGATTTTCTTTTTTTATAGTTCATGTCTTTTGTGTCCTATCATAAGAATTTGACTGAGGGTCACAAAGATTTTCTCATATATTTTCTTCAAGAAATTTTATAATTTTTGCTCTTATATTTATGTCTGCAGTCCATTTTGGGTTAATTTTTATATAAAGTGTGAGGTGTAAGGATAGAGTTTCATTTTTTTACACGTGAATATGTAGTTGTTCCAGCACTTTTTGTTAAAGAGACCACTCCTTCCTCATTGTGTTAATTTGATGCATTTATTGAAAATTGGCAGATCATAGATATATATTAATTTATATTCTGTACTATTGATCTATATGTCTTTCTTTTAGTATCAGACCATCTTTGTTATGATAGCTCAAATGTAAGTCTTGAAATAAGATAGTCTAAGTCCTCTGACTTTGTGGGCTTTTTCCCCCCTTTTTTCAAGATTCTTTTTGTATTTTCATATAAATTGCAATCAAAAAAATTTTTACAAAGTAATCAGCAACAACAACAACAACAACAAAAAAAAAACAAATAATTTCTATCCCCTCAACCCACAACCCCAAAGATCAAGAGTCGCATGTTCTACTGACTGAGTAAGCCAGGTGTCTCTTTCATATAAATTTTTAAAATAAGCATGCCAATTATTATAAAAAGTCTTACCTAGAGTTTGAGTAGAATTGTATAAAATCTATAGATTTGTTTGGGGAGAATTGGATCGTCTCCATAAACATGGTATACCTCTTCAGATGTGCAGATCTTTAATCTTGATCAGCAGTGTTTTATAGTTTTCATTGTACAGATCTTGCACCCATTTTTTAATACTTATTCCCAATTACTTCCAGTTTTTTAATTGCTTTTTTTTAAAAAAGATTTTATTTATTAGAGAGAGAGAGAGAGTCAGCGAGAAAGAGGGAGTGCGTATGCCCATATGGGAGGTGGCAGAGAGAGGGGGAGAAGCAGACTCCCCTCTGAGCAGGGACTACCCTCCCCCCAAGCCCAGGACTGTGTGTGGGTTTATGACCTGAGCCCAAGGCCAACGCTTAGCCTTAACTTACTGAGCCACTCAAGCACCTGTTTTGCTGCTATTGTTAAATTGTACTGCTTTTTGAATTTCAGTTTCCAGTTGTTTGAGGTATGTAGAAATAAAGTTGATTTTACATATTGACTTTGAATCCCAGTCTTTTTTTCATATGTATGACTTTAGTAGTAGGTTTTCTTTTTTTCTGGGTTTTTTTTTTTTTTTTTTTTTTGGTGTGTTATCGGGTTGAGGAAGTTCCTTTTTATTTCTGGTTCCTGAGAATTTATTGTAAATGGGTGTTGTATTTTGTCAAATTTTTTTTCCATCTTTTGAGATGATCACATGTATATTGTCAGTATAGTGAATTATGTTTTTTCAAAAGTTAAATTTTACGTTTCTGAAACAGATGCTTTTTCTGTATTTTTTGAGATTCTCTTTTTTCATCTCTGTGTGGTTTTTTTCAGTTAATATGATTGATGAATTACATTGACTGATTTTGAATGTTAAACCAACGTTGCTTTTGTGGGATAAATTCCATTTGATCATTATGTATTATCCTTTTTTATATTGTGGGATTCACTTTGCTAAAATTCTGTTAAGGAGTTTTGCATTTCTTATTCATGATGAATACTGGGTTTTGGTTTTCTTGCAATATCATTGCTTGGATTCTTAGAATGAGTTGGGAAGTATTTCCTTTGCTTTCATTTTCTGGAAGAGTTTGTGGAGAGTTAATAACATTTCTACCTTAAATGTTTGATAGAACTCCTCACTGAGGCCATATGGACCCAGGATATTCTTTGCAGCAAGTTTTTTTTTTAGAAAAAAAAAATTTTAAAGATTGTATTTATTTATTTATTTATTTGAGAGAGAATAAGTGAGTGAGAGAGAGCATGAGAGAGGAGAAGGTCAGAGGGAGAAGCAGACTCCCTAAGGAGCTGGGAGCTGGATGCAGGACTCAATCCTGGAAGTTAGGGATCATGACCTGAGCCAAAGGCAGTTGCTCAACCAACTAAGCCACCCAGGCGTCCCACTTTGTGGCAAGTTTTTAAAAGGTGTAGGAGTACTAAGTTTTGATAATTTGTATCTTCCATGGAATCTGTTCATTTCATCTGAGTTCTCAAACTTACTGACATAGAGTAATCTATGATTTTTTTCTTAGTATTGTTTTAAGTATTTTTTTTTAGTATTGTAATATCTATGGTGATTTACCCTTTTCTATTTCTGTTATTGGTAATTTGTATCTTCTCTTTTTTCCTTGACTAGTCTAGCTAGTTTTATCATTTTTATCAATCTTTTGAAGACCCAGCTTTTTATTTTATTGGGTTTTCTTTATCATTAGAACTCCTTCTATTTTATGGCTTTCTATTCTTTTTTTTTTTTTTTTTTTTTTTTTAAAGATTTTATTTATTTATTTGACAGAGAGAAATCACAAGTAGATGGAGAGGCAGGCAGAGAGAGAGAGGGAGGGAAGCAGGCTCCCTGCCGAGCAGAGAGCCCGATGCGGGACTCGATCCCAGGACCCTGAGATCATGACCTGAGCCGAAGGCAGCGGCTTAACCCACTGAGCCACCCAGGCGCCCTATGGCTTTCTATTCTTTATTGTTTTTTTCTTCTGCTCTTTTTTTATTTAATTTGCTCTTTATTTTTCTTTCTCTTAAAGTGGAAGGTGTTCCAAATATATTATTGTATTTGATTTATAGTTTTGATTCTGTTGCAGGCAGAGAACTTAACTTTGCATATTAATTCTTTTAAATTTATTGAAACCTTTTTTTGGTCCAGTTTGTGGGACGTTTTGGTGAGTATTTCATATGTACTTCAAAAGAATGTATTTTTGAGGGGCATTGAAATCTCTAGCTATAATTGCAAAGTTGTCTAATTTTTTCAAATTTATTAATTTTGCTTCATGTTTTTAAATGCTGTTATTAGGTGCATACACCTTTAATATTGTTTTGTGTTCTTGCAGTAATCCTTTATCATCACAAAATGTTTATTTTTATCCTTGGTCATAAGCCTTGATCTGAAGTCTGCTGTATCTGATATCAATACAGACTTGTCAGCTTTCTTTTGAATAGTGTTTATATGGTATATATTCCACTTTTTACTTTTGAACTCTATGTGTCTTTATATTTCAAGTAGATTTTCAATTTTTTTCCTTCCTTAATTTAAACCCAGTCTGGCAACCTCTAATTTAATTATTGATATGGTTGTAAATATATCATCTTTCTATTTTTTTCTATTTGTCTCATCCTCTCTTTCATTGATTTATTAGTTAACTACCTTTTTGGTTTAAAGTTCTAGTGATTACTGTGAGTTTAAAATATATTTCTTTAAGTCATCAGAATTCACCTGTAAATAATATTATACCATTTCACATTTATGGTTAGAACTTCACAACAATGCTATTGTCATATATTTAGCTTACTAGTATTTTATAAATCCTATAATGCATGTAATTGCTTTGATTTAAATAATCAATTATTTTGAAGGAGATTAAAAATATGAAAAAGTGTCATTTATTTTTACTTACGTATTTACATTTCTGATACTTCCTATTCCTTTTTGTAAAATTACATTTCCCTCTGATATCACTTCTTTAGGATGAAGGGCTTACTTTAGCATTTCTTATACTGCCAGTTTTCTAGCATTGATTATTTACCTGTCTATCAAGGGTCTTTATTTTGCCCTTATTTTTTTTTGAAGATATTTCTTCTGGGTACAGAATTCATTTTTGGGTTTGTTTTTATTTTCAGTATTTTAAAGTTGGCAATCCATTGTCTTGTGGTTTGCCTAGTTTTCGATGAGAAGTTCTTCATCATTCTTATCTTTATTCTTCTGCACAAAATGTCTTTTCTCTCTCTCTGGCTGCTTTTCAGACTTCCTCTTTATTTCTTGTTTCTGACATCTTGATTATGTTGTGGTTTGTAAAGATCACTTGGGTTTTTGTTTGTTTGTTTGCTTTTTAGGTTTATTCTGCTCAGGATTTCTTGAGTTTTATCTGTGGATTTGTATTTTTCACCAAATTTAGAAAATTTGTGGTGATTATTTAAAAATATTTTTCATTTTCCTCTGGGATTAAATTACACATATATTAGTCTGCTTATTTTCCTATAGGTAACTGAATCTCCATTCATTTTCTTGAGGTCTTTTTCTATTTGTGCTTCACTTAGGATAGTTTTGCTGTCTTCAATTTTCCTGGAGTTTTTTTGTTGTTTTGTTTTTGTTTTTGTTTTTTGGTGATATTTATTCAGTGATCTATTACTGATCTATCCTACCCAGCATACTTTCATTTCAGACTTTATAACTTTCATTTCTAGAATTTGAGCTTTTAAAAAAATATCTTATATCTTTCTTCTATATGTTCATGTTTTCCACTACATTCTTGAACATAATGAATATATGATAGTTGTTTTAATCTAGCTTTCTCCATCACTATTATTCTGTTGATTTTTTTTTCCCTCTAGGTTTCTGTGGATTGCTTTTTATCTGGTTATGGGCCATATTTTCCTACCTCTTTAATCTTATTGATCAGATGCCAGACATAATGTATTTTATGTTCCTGGGTGCTGGATTTTGTTATATTCTTTAAAGAATGTTGGATTTTTGTGCTGGCATGCAGTTAAATTACTCAGGATCAGTTTCATACTTCTGTGGTTCGCTTTTCAAATTAATTAGTTTCCAGAGAAGCCTTTAGTCTAGCTGTTAGTCTCACTAACTTAAATTTGCTAAGTTACTCTCAGTGCAAAAGCTATTGATACTTCATGTGTTAAGTTGTCTCTCCACACTGGCCTTTATGAGCTATTCTTAGCTTAATGTCACTGTGGGAATTATTTGATGTGTTATTTTTGGTGTTTCTTTTCTTTGCCTTGGGGAATTTGACTTTATGCATATGCAGATCAGTATTCAGCCAAAGATTCGAGGAGATCCTCTCTACATCTTCAGAGCTCTCCTTCTTTCTTTTTTTTTTAATTAAAAAAAAATAATATATAATGTATTATTTGCTCCAGGGGTATATAGGTCTGTGAATCGTCAGGCTTGCACACTTCACAGCACTCAACATAGTATATACCCTCCCCAAAGTCCATAACCCAACCACCTTTTCCATACCGCCCCCTCCCTGGCAACCCTTAGTTTGTTTTGTGAGAATAGGAGTCTCTTATGGTTTGTCTCCCTCCTGATCCCATCTTGTTTCATTTTTTCCTTCCCTACCCCCCAAACCCCCCACTTTGCCTCTCAAATTCCTCATATCAGGGAGATCATATTTTAATTGTCTTTCTCTGATTGGCTTATTTTGCTCAGCATACCCTCTAGTTCCATCCATGTTGTTGCAAATGGCAAGATTTCATTTCTTTTGATGATTGCATGGTATTCCATTGTGTGTGTGTGTGTGTACGTATGTGTATATCACATCTTCTTTATCCATTCATCTGTTGATGGACATCTAGGTTCTTTCCATAGTTTGGCTATTGTGGACATTGCTGCTATAAACCTTTGGGTGCACGTGCCCCTTCGGATCACTACATTTGTAACTTTATGGTAAATACCCAGGAGTGCAATTGCTGGGTCATAGGGTAGTTCTATTTTCAACTTTTTGAGGAACCTCCATGCTGTTTTCCAGAGTGGCTGCACCAGCTTGCATTCCCACCCACAGTGTAGGAGGGTTCCCCTTTCTCTGTATTCTCGCCAGCATCTGTCGTTACCTGACTTTTTAATTTTAGCCTTTCTGACTGGTGTGAGGTGGTATCTCATTGTGGTTTTGATTTGTATTTCCCTGATGCTAATGATGTGGAGCACTTTTTCATGTCTGCTGGCCATCTGGATGTCTTCTTTGTAGAAATGTCTGTTTATGTCCTCTGCTTATTTCTTGATTGGGTTATTTGTTCTTTGGGGTTTGAGTTTGATAAGTTCTTTATAGATTTTGGATCTTAGCCCTTTATGAGATATGTTGTTTGCAAATATCTTATCCCAGAGCTCTCTTTCCTTTTAGCTGCCTCCTGCCCCACAGATTCTAGCTGGGTCAGATTACCCAGATGCCTTTCTGTCTATCTCTTAAACTAACTACTCAAGGCCCTGTTTGTATTCCCTCTCTCTGCTTTTATACCTGGAACATGCTTCCTTCCAGGCAGTGAGGGCAACTCGAGGGCTCAACAAGTTTGTTTTCCTTCTTTCAGTGATTGTGGCTCTATGCTGTGTGTTACCCACTTTCTGAAAACTTGTTTTATATATTTTATTTAGTTTTCTTCTAATATTTATGATTAAAGGGTAATTTCCATAGCAGTAAATTCTTCATGGGTGGAAGTGAAAGTCCTTGTCAAATTGTTCTAGGAGTTTTGATAATGTTCTTCAAAAGTAACTATGTTATCATTTTTTATACTTTTTATAAAAGTATCTATGAATTTTAATAAAGTTTTAATGTATTCCATACTATAATATAGTTAATTGCTTGAAAACAGTATATTTTTAAATAAGAACAGTTTTTAGTTATCTTTATAATTGAGCATAAGACATGGTATGGATTATATAAAACATTAGGTAATTTTAAATTAATTTCCAGGAATCTTTGGAATGCATTATGATTTTTTTTTGAAATTCAGAACCAATCTTTATTTTTCATTTTTTATATATATACATATACATATATATAATTATGTTATGTTACCGTACAGTACATCATTAGTTTTTGATGTAGTGTTCCAAGATTTATTATTTATGTATAATACCCAGTGCTCCATGCCATCAGTAAAATTACCTTTCAATTGTATAAATACATGTTAGTAAAGTCCCTTCAGAAACTTCAGCCATAAGTAGAGGACTCACTGCCCTCAAGTGTGCTTAATCATGTTAAAATTATATATTGATTAAGTTAATATTTAAATTACTTTGTATTGGCTGAGCACACCCCATAGGTAGGTAAAAGGGAAGTATGATTCTGAAGTGTGTTCAATGGTAGGGAGAAGCCAATTTAGAAGTAAAATTTGATGTAGTCAGAATCAAGAAATGATTATATTTCATACTTTTAATTCACCAAGAATACTGTGCTGTCAGTTTTCTTCAAAAACCTTCTAAAAAACTTTTGTAAATTAAATTTACATAGTCTTCTTAATATGGTTGCCAGGTTGTCAACATTATGTTAATCAACTCAGATTTGTTCCTGTTTTGTTAAAAATGGAATAATTGGTGATTTTGTCTTAACTAGAAATTTTCTTTTTCTTGTTTGTATTTGTATCTTTTTATATTTTAAGTTTTTATTTTAAGTTACTATTTTAATTACAGGTACTTAATAAATAGTTTTATATTAGTTTCAGGTGTATATAACATAGTGATTCTATACTTTCAGACATCATCCTGTGCTTATCTTCTGTATGGCTGAGAAATATTCCATTGTGTATATGTGTGTACACACACTGTATCTTCTTTATCCATCATCAATTGGTAGACAGTTGGGCTTCTTTCATATTGTAAATAATGCTTCTATAAACATAAGGGTGCATGTGTCCCTTTGAGTTAGTATTCTTGCATCTTTGGGTAGATACCCAGTAGTGCCATTGCTGGATCATAAGGTAGTTATGTTTTTAACTTTTGGGGGAACTTCCATACTGTTTCCCACAATGGCCATCCCAGTTTGCATTCCTACCAACAGTGTATGGGTTTTCCTTTTTGTCCACATCCTTGCTAACACCTGTTGTTTCTTACGTTGTTGAGTTTAGCCATTCTGAGAAGTAGGAGGTGATATCTCATTGTGGTTTTGATGTACATTTATTTCCCTGATAAGAGATGGTAAACATCTTTTCTTGTGTGTTTGGCTAAATAGGAGTATTTTTTTAAATAACTGGACTATCATCTTCTGAAAATATTTGGTAGATTATTACAGTCACTAGTGACAGATACAGGTAGAAGATCATAAATGCAGTCACTTCCTTAGTGTTAGAAACCATAAGAATCAGCTTTACAAATTGTTTTACAAAACACAGTATTCTACAGTATGTTAAGAGGTTTGTTAAAAGAGTTCCATTGTTAAGTAAGTTTGGGAAACATTGCTTCCTAGATTTCTCTCTAGGTTCTGGGAAATCCTACAGTGGAACCCGTTTGATTTTGTTTGATTCAACATTTCCCACAGTTATTTGACTACTGCTCCTAATCACTTTCTATCCATGAACACCTCTTTACACCTCTTGAGACACTACATCTCTTGAGAACACAATTTTGGAAATGCTGCCAAGATGGTGGTGCTGTATCTTGTTCAGTTACATTGTAGCTGTATCTGGACCTGTGGAGTTACAACAAATGTTAAAGAAAATTGGTTGACAGTTTGGAAATATTTTGCTAGCTGAAGGCTTTGAGCCAAGTTAGTAATTTTGAAGTACAGGTTTTCTGAGCAACTTTCTCTCTTCAAAATAAGAATGTTTCAAATTTATAAAACCAAACCTCATAAGGCAGCTTAGAGAAAAACCACCTTTTTCTAAACTTTTGATGAGCAAAGTATAAATGATAAACACATAAAATAAATTGCTTTTGAAGTATACCTAGAGCATATAAATTTTGAGAAATGGATTAAGATAAACTTTGACCAAATGTGTTTTGGGTTTTGCTAAACTCAGACATTAAAAAGTTTAGGATATGTATTTTCCTCACAAAAAGTCATCCATTCCTAAATTAAAATTCCAGAAGAGAGTTATGTAAAATGAACATTTGTATTTAGAATGTACTTCACAGATCTTTTAAAAAAATTTTTAAAAGATTTATTTATTTATTTTAGAGAGAGGCAGGGAAGGGACACAAGGAGTGAGAGAGAGAAACTCAAGCAGACTCCCCAATGAGCATGGAGCCTGATATGTGCCTTGATCTCCTGACCCTGAGATCATGACCTGACCTGAAACCAAGAGTCAGATACTCAACTAACTGAGCCACCCAGGTGCCCCAGCTTCACAGATCTTGGTATGCTGCAAAGCAAGTTTTTTGAGATTATTAGTCTGCTCACAACACTTTTGATGGTCTATCAAAATTATCTGCTGAAATTTCAGCTTGGACCACTAATCTCCCAAAAATATAGACATGATATTTTGTCTTTTATTTATTTTTGTTGATGAACAGGGAAGGGTCTTGAAAAAGTAGTTTCCTTTAGGTGCCTCCCACTCCAGCAATTTCATATTAGGTCTTAGTACACTCCACTAGGTAAACTCCGATAGGTATTTCTTTGTTTCTTTGTTTCTTTATTTCTTTGTTTATGCACAACAATAACCAGTAATGCCAGCAGGCCTCTGGAAGCAGAATTTCTTAGATTGTGTTTTCTTTGCTGGATTCAAAGCAATAGAACAGAAAATAGCTAATTCTCTAGAAACACTTGCTCTTGCTTTTTGCTAAGTGTAAGATTTATAATAAAATTATCATAATGTGATGAGATTTATAATAAATTGTAATTGATTAGTTTCAATAATCATAGTACCTTGCTATTATCTCTCAAGTAAAGGTGAAGAAATGTTAGGCTTAATAAACACATTAGGAGGGGCACCTGTGTGGCTCACTGGGTTAAAGCCTCTGCCGTTGGCTCGGTCATGATCCCGGGGTCCTGGGATCAAGCCCCACATCGGGCTCTCTGGTCAGCAGGGAGCTTGCTTCCCGTCCTCTCTCTCTCTGCCTGCCTCTTTGCCTACTTGTGATCTCTGTCTGTCAAGTAAATAAATAAAATCTTAAAAAAAAAACACATTAGGAGGTGACCATTAAGAAAATATAGTTAATGAATGGTTTGGTGTTACTATTTTATAAGGTTAGAACACATTTCCTACTGATTTATTATAGTAACGAAGGAGAAAAGTAAGGTAATCTACATTGTGGCTGTATCCAGGTCTTAACAATTATACCAAATATATGGAGGGTTAGTTGAAAGGAAGAGAATATTTTGGTAAATATAGACTCTTCATATTTAATAAGAGCTTTTGGCATGGCCTACTTTATTATGCTTACACAAAATGAGGGTGATCTAGCTTTACGATAATCATTATTTTCAAGAAGCCCTGGGTAAATTTTACTATGTTATGAATATACTTGTTTACATATTATAGTTTCAGGAGGTACTAATTCTTATGTTGAATCCTAGTTTTCTAGTATATAGAATTGTTCACTTATATATTTTGTATAAGTAGTTTTTAAAATCCTAATTTTTTTATTCATCTTTGTAGCAGCAATAAAAAAGTTTTTACAGAATATATTTGTGTATATGAGAGTCCTTTCTATACTTTTTTACTTGATAGAACTGTTTGTTGTCAGCTGCCTGCCTGCTGTGTTGGCTAATATTATGTGTCAACTTGACTGGGTCACAAGGTACCCAGATATGTGGTCAAACATTATTCTGGGTGTGTCTGTGAAGGTTTCTTTGGATGAGATTAACATTTGAATTGTTAGACTGGGTAAAGAAGATTACTGTGTTGGTTTTTTTTTTTTTTTTAAAGAATAACAAAATTGATAAACTGTTAGCCAGACTCAACAAAAAAAAGAAGAGAGGACTCAGAAATGAAGGAGGATGAATAACAACTGACACCACAGATAAATAAAAAGGATTACAAGAGAATGTTAAGAAAAATTATATGCCAACAAATTGGACAGCGTAGAAGAAATGGATGAATTCCTAGAAACATTACCTTCCAAAACTGAATCAGGAAAAAAGATAAGTTTTATCATTCCATTGCTAATAATCACTGATTATTAGCAATGGAATTGAATCAGTAATCGAAAAACTCCCAGCAAACAAATTCCAAGATTAGATAGCTACATAGGTGAATTTATTCAAACATTTAAAGGAGATAGTTTAGTAGTTTGTCCTTCTCAAACTATTAACAACAGTTAAAGATGAAGCAAAGCTTCCAAATTTCTTCTGTGAGGCCCTTGTTACCCTAAATAAAGACACTACAAATAAAGACACTACAAAAACACAAAACAAAACTCAGGCTAATACCAATGAACATAGATGCAAAAATCAGAATATGAGCAAACCAAATGCAGCAATCCATTAAAAAATATGCATCACAATCATATGGGATTTTTTCCAGAAGTAAAGGCATATTCAATATTCACAAGTCAATGTGATATATTAAATTACATCAATAAGAAAAAGGATAGAAACCATATAATCATATCAGTGGAAGCAGAAAAAACACTTGATAAAGTACAACATCAGTTAATGATTAAAAACTCTCAACAAAGTAAATTTGGAAGGAATGTATATCAACATAATAAAGGCCATATATGAAAAACTCACAACTAACATTATAGTCAGTGGTGAAAAACAAAGAGCTTTTCCTCTAAGGTGAGGAACAAGACAAAGATGTCTACACACACCACTTTTATTCAACATAGTACTAGAAGTCCTAGCCATAGCAATCAGACAAGAAAAAAGTAATAAAAGGCATGAAGATTGGTAAGGAAGAAGTAAAACTGTCACTATTTGTAGATGACATTATACTATTGTAGAAAACCTTAAAGACACCACCAAAAATCTCCTAGAAATGTTAAATGAATTCAGTCAAGCAGTAGAATACAAATTAGTAGCTGTAAATCTTTTGCACTTCTATAAACTCATAATGAATTAACAGAAGGAGAAATTAGGAAAACAATCCCAGTTACATTTGCAGCAAAAATAATAAAATATCTAGGAATAAATTTAACCAAGGAGGTGAAACATCTGTACTCTAAAAACTAAAATATCGATGAAAGAAATTGAAGATGGCACAAATAAATGGAAAGATATTCCATTCTCAGGGTTTGGAAGAACCAATATTGTGACAATGTCCATGCTACCAAAAGCAATCTATAGAGCTAATGCAATCCTTGTAAAAAATCAACATTTTTCACAGAACTAGAACAAATTATTCTAAAATTTGAATGGAACCACAAAAGACCCTGAATAGCCAAGGCAATCTTGAGAAAGAGGAACAAAGTTAGAGGGACCACAGTTCCAGATTTCAAGATAGTATATAGACAGCTATAGTAACTGAAACAATATGGTGGTGCACCTGGGTGGCTCCATCCATTAAGCATCTGCCTTTGGCTTTGGTTATGATCTTGGGGTCCTGGGGTCAAGCACTGTGTCAGGGTCCATACTCAGTGGGATTCTGCTTCTCCCCACTGCCTTTGTGCGCACGTGCTCTCTCTCTCAAATAAATATATGAAATACTAAAAAAAAAACCCCAGTATGGTACTGGCATGAAAATAGACACCTAAATCAATGGAACAGAATAGAGAGTCTAGAAACAAACCCAAGATTGTATAATCAATCTATGACAAAGTAAGCAAGAATATGCAGTGGGAATCAAATAGTCTCTTCAACAAATGCTGTTGAAAAAACTGGACAGCTACACACAAAAGAGTGAAAGTGGACCACTTACTTATACCATACACACACACACACAAAACCCTCAAAATGAATTAAATACTTAAATATAAGACCTGATACTGTAAAATCTTAGAATACAGCACAGGCAGTAATTTCTCTGACATTGGCTGTAGCAAGATTTTTCTAGTTATGTTTCCTGAGGCAAAAGAATAAAAAGCAAAAATTGTTCAGACTACATCAAAATAATAAGCTTCTGCAAAACAAAGGAAACAATCAACAAAACTAAAAAGAGAACATACTGAATGGGAGAAGATATTTTTAAATGTCATATTCAAAAAAGGGTTAGTATCCAAAATATTTAAAGAACTTATACAACTCAACACCCAAAGAAACCAATTAATCCAATTAAAAATGGTCAGAAGGTGCCTGGGTATATCAGTCAGTTAAGCAACTGACTCTTGATTTGGCTCAGGTCATGATCTCAGGGTCGTGGGATTGAGACTTGAGCTGGGCTTTGCACTCTCAGTAGGGAGTCTGAGACCTTCTCTCTCTCCTTTAGCTTCTCTCCCTACTCATGTGCACTCTCTCTCTCAAATAAATAAATGGTTAAAAAAAATGAGCAGAACACATAAACAAATGTTTCTCCAAAGAAGACATACAGATGGCCAACACACGTGTGAAAAGACATTCAACATCACTAATCATCATTGCATCATTGACTAACACAAGTCAAAAATGAGATATCACCTCACACTTATCAGAAAGGCTAAAATCAGAGGCGACTGGGTGGCTCAGTTGGTTAAACATCTATCTTTGGCTCAGGTCATGATGCCAGAGTCCTGGGATCTAGCCCTGCATTGGGCTCCCTGCTCAACAGGGAGCTTGCTTCTCCCTGTCCTTCTGTTGCTCCCTTTACTTGCATTCTCTCTCTCTCTCTCTCTCTCCCCCAGCGCCTCTCTCTCTGTTAAATAAATAAATAAATACAACTGATCTTAAAACAAAAGGCTAAAATCAGAAACACAAGAAAGAACAAGTGTTGGTAAGGTTGTGGAAAAAAAAGGAGCCCTCATGTACTGTCGGTGGGAATGCAAACTGGAACAAATATTGCAGAAAACAATACAGAGGTTCCTCAAAAAACTGAAAATAAGATTACCATATGATCCAGTAATCCCACTAATTGGTGTTTACACAAAGAATATAAAAGCACTAATTTGAAAAGATATATGCACCTCTGTGTTCATGGCAGCATTATTTACAATAACCAATATGCAGCAGCAACTCAAGTGTTCATTGACAGATATGAATGTATAAAGGTGTGTGTACATATGTATATACATATATATATGTCTATATAATGATGGAATATTAGCCGTAGAGTTAAATTTTGCCATTTGTAGCAACATGAATGGATCTAGAGGATATAATGCTAAGTAAAATAAGTCAGAGAGAGACAAAAACCACATGAATTCCTTCATGTGGAATTTAGGAAACAAAAGTCAGGAATAAACAAAAAAAAAAAAAAAAAAAAAAGAGAAAACAGACTCCTAAGTATAGGGAACAAATATGGTTGTCAGAGGGTAGGTGGGTGGAGGTATGGGTGAAATAGAGAAAGGGGATTAAGAGTACACGTCTCTTGATGAGCACTGAGTAATGTATAGAATTGTTGAATCACTATATTGTACTCCTGAAATTAGTATAATACTGTATGGTAATTAGACTTGAATAAGAAAAAGATTGCTCTCCCCAATTTAGGTGGGCCTCATCTAATCAGCTGAAGGTGTGAATAGAACAAAAAAGTGTGTAAGAAGGATTTCTTCTGCTTGAATACTTAAGCTGGCACATAGATCTTTTGGGTCTCAAACCTGCTGGCTTTCAGACTAGAATTTCTACCATTGGCCTTTCTGGTTCTTAGGCCTTTGGACTTGGATTGTAACTATACTATTGGCTCTCCTGGATCCAGATCTTGGGACCTTTCAGCTTCTATAATCACATGAGTCAATTCATTATTTTAAGTTTTTTTAATTTTATTTTTTTTAAATTTCTCATTTAGTGGTTCTGTTTTTTGGAGAAACTGGATTAAAGTATCTGCTTTCCTGTATATTTGATTAAGCCTAGAATAGAGCTATGCAAGTAGTATATTTATGCCATCAGGTTGTTATTAGAGTTGAGTTTTGTGAGGTGTAGTAGGAGAAGGAGAGAGAACCTTAAGCAGGCTCCACTGCCAGCATGGAGCCTGACATGGGGCTTAATCTCATGACTTTGAGATCATGACCTGAATCAAAATCAAGAGTTGGGTGTTTAACCACCTGAGCCACCCAAGCACATATTTTGCATAACCATCCCTATCATTACTTTTAGTCATCATCACTATTGAGGATAGATGAAGAGAAACGGCCATGAGATTAGTCGTTTTCTTTGTGAAACTAAATATACTGCATTTAATAACAGTTTTAGGTATACTGAAAACTATTAAAATACTCTTAATTTTTTTTTCAACTTATGAAAACAATTTTGGTCTGTCTTGTCAGGTGATCTTGGAACTCTATGAACAGAAAGCCAAGGAGGCTTATTTGGTTTATTAATGTTCTAAAAGGAGGTGGTGTTTTATCTTAGAGGTTGTAGTGAAATCTCTGTAGTAGGTGGGGGTCAGCAAACTTTTTCTGTAAAGGGCCAGATAGTAAATATTTTAGGTTTTATGGGATATATGGTCTCTGTTTTAACTGTCATTAATCTTTCTGGTATTTAACTCTGTCATTATAGCACAGAAGTCGTCATAGGCAACATATAAGCATAGGATTGTGGCTGTGTTCCAATAAAACTTTATTTATAAAAACAGATGGTGAGCAGATTTGTCCTGCAGGTTTTAGTTTGCTAACCCCTGTTATAAAGAACCTTACAAAAATTACCAGTACTACTTATTGAGCACTAATAGCATAGTGGGTAATATTAAAGGCATACTGCATTGTTATTTAATCTTCACAACAAAGAGGAAGCTGAGGCTCAGAAAATTTTTAAATTTCTACTCCAAGATCACATAGCAAGTCGCTTAGTCATTACTGGAACACATATTTATCTCTAAATGTGATGCTATTCTTAATACAAAGGAAAACACTTTGTGAATTTAAGAATTTTGCTTTTTATACTCTACAAGAACCAGGTTGTTTAAACTATAAAGTTCAGCAGCAGTGATCTTACTGGAAATCATTTTATAGCTGATGGTTCAGATATTGGCCAAGAAAACACTGAAAATTTAAATGGTATAACCAGTTTCCATGTTCCCTGTTTCTCTCTCAGCTATTCATACTGTTGGGATCATAGGCATTCTTGAAATCTGCCATGGTGTACCAATTGCCTTAAAGGTCTCTCCTTTTTTACTTTGTTGGAGGCCACATTGGTTGTGCTGGACAAGGTTTTAGAAGAAAGCTTAACAGCATTCTAAATTTCTC
Source organism: Mustela lutreola (assembly GCF_030435805.1). NCBI lineage: Eukaryota > Metazoa > Chordata > Mammalia > Carnivora > Mustelidae > Mustela > Mustela lutreola. The sequence continues at coordinate 118,525,012 of NC_081294.1, read as the reverse complement.
TTCTTAAACTTCAAAATCAGAGGCCAGAAATACCTCAACTCTTTGGAGAGGATAGGGCGCAAGGATGAGGATATTTGATCCTAAAAAGTTGATGAAGAAATTGTCCATTTTGAGCTGTCATCTTACCTTTATTTCCTTAGTGCTTCTAAGATTTGTAAGAGACTATACTAAAAATGCATTTTCTCTTTTCTCATCAAAACTTCTGAAAGCCCTGAAAATGTAAGCCTAAGAGTGGGAAGGCAGTTGAAATTATGCAAAATATCAATGATATGGCATGTCAGTGTATATGAGTATGTGGTAGGAGATAAGAAAAGCTCTACAATCTAAATTCTTCTCCTCCTTTTTTTTTTTTTTTTAACAACTACAGTTCTCTTTCTGATTTTTAAAAGCCTAATCCAATTATTTATTTATTTATGCTAAACAAATTATTTACTACTTATATGTGCCAGGCATGAGGCCACCATTGAGGATACAATAATGAGTCTGAAACACCATCTTCAAGGAGAGTACCATCTAGTTGGAGAGATAAATAAGTATATAGATAATATAAGTACTGTGTATTAAATGCTAAAACATGAGTAGGCACACAGGGAAGACATCTAATCCTACTTTGGGAGTTAAAGAATGCTGCTTGGAAGAGATAAAATCTAAACTAAGTCCTAAAGAAGAGGAGTTAAGCCAGGCAAAAAGCCAGGATGAAGCTCATCTGAATTTCCCCCAGCCCAATCAACATAATTTACCTGAATCAAGTGTGAACATCAGGCATTTCAAAAAGGAGGCCTCTTTATTGAGTGCCATGAATCAAAAAGAAAAGATAAATGTGAAACCAATTACCCATCCAAAGCTTAGTCACAGGAAGCCAATATTTGCTTATAGCCTGAACATTCTCTTCATCAGAATAAATGTTCCTGGCAACCAATAAATACTAAAAATAATTATAAGACATAACAAAGGTGAGAAAATTTGTATATAAGCCAGAAAGATCATTGTTTCAAAACTTCCATAGTTTATTAGAAATTATAAGGGATAGCTATGGCATAGAGAGCACATAAAGAATGAAAATAAACTTCATTAAAAGTTTAATAATGGATATATCAAAATGAAGAGCAGTAATGCTTATACAAATGATTTTATGTATAGAACCTGTGGCTTTTGGGCAATTTGGAAAATAATAAAATGAAAAATGACTTTTTATGAAGAAGGATAATATAATAGGAGTAAAAAGCACAAAATTATTATAAAAATGATCCTTTCTTAGAGATTAGGAAAGATTTAAAAAAGACATTAAATGGAATATGGTCTGTAATTTTAATCTTTGTGGGCATGGTATGAAAGTAGGTACAACTAAAGAAGGAAAGCATGTTGACAAAATGAACTATGTACATAGTGTATAAACAGGGTGCTTCCTAAAGTTGTCACAGAAAAGGAGTGAAACATCAGCCATGGTTGGAGTAAAGGAGGAGAAGAGATAATTTAATGACAACTTATATAGTTATAACTCTCTAAGATATTATAAGAAGAGCAGCCAAATCTAGTGCTCAAGAACAGGAGGTGGTTGGCTGAAACTCAGGAAGAAGTGTTAATCTAATTGGGGTAGCCTTGGATAGCTGCACAGGTACCCTATGTCCCAGGTATTACCTGTTGCTGTCTACAGAATTCAGACATGGAGGGGCCAATGGTCTGCTGGCCTTTAGGACATTCTGTATGTTAATAATCATTGTCATCCTTTGGCAATATGCAACAAATATAGAAATGTTGGTATTTCCATAGAATTAATGACCACATCTGTCTCTTGATTTGTGTTTTCATTTAAATCATCAGGTCTAGTGATGATTTCTCAGCCACATATTTTATTAAAAGGATTGGCTGTCAAGAAATGAGCAGAAGGCTTGAACAGACATTTCTCCAAAGAAGACCTACACATGGTTAACAGATACATGAAAAAATGCTCAATATCACTTGGCATCAGGGAAATACAAGTCAAACCACGATGAAATACCACTTCATACCTGTCAGAATGGCTAACATGAACAACTCGAAAAAACAGGTGTTGGCAAGGATGCAGAGAAAGGGGAATCCATTTGCACTGTTGGTAGTAATTTGAATTGGTTGGTACAGCCACTCTGGAAAACAGTATGGAGGGTCCTCAAAAAGTTAAAAATAGAACTACCCTACAATTCAGCAACTGCACTAGTAGGTATTTATCTGAAGGGCACAAAAATCGTGATTTGAAGGCACACATGCACTCCAATGTTTATAGCAGCAGTGTCCACAATAACTAAAATGTGTAAAAAGCCCAGATATCCATCAGCAGGTGAATGGATAAAGAAGAGGTGGTATGCATATACAATGGAATATTACCCAGTCATCAAAAAGAATGAAATCCTGTCATGTGCAATGACATGGTTGGAACTAGAGGGTATTATGCTAAGTGAAATAAGCCAGAGAAAGACAAATACCATATGATTCCACTCATTTGTGGAATTTAAGAAATGTAACAGATGAACATAGGGGAAGGAAAGGAAAAATAAGATAAAAACAGGGAGGCAAACCGTAAGAGACACTTAACTATAGGAAACAAACTGAGGATTGATAGAGGGGAGGTGGATGGGGGGATGGGATAATTGGGTGATGGACATTCAGGAGGGTACTTGATATAATGAGCACTGGGTGTTATATGCAACTGATGAATCAATAAATTCTATCCCTGAAACTAATGATACACTATGTTAACTAAATTGAACTTAAATGAAAAATTTAAAAAAAAAAAGGTTGTATCTGATGTTTTTGATTCTTGTAATGGACTGGATTTTAAACACTGGACACAGTTCTTCCCAGTGAAAAGCACAGGTATTCTAACAAGTAATAATAACAAATCAGATGTATTTTTATTTTGTAAAATAGTATGCACACATATAGTACCCATGCAAAGACCCAGAATATAAAGCTGATTTAACAACAACCAAATTTTAGTAGAATTTACTTGATCATTATATCTTCCTTTTTGGCTGAAATATGGTATCTTAAAGATCAAATTACTCATTCTGGGAACAAAGACTTTTGAAAGCTGTCAGCTAACTGACAGTTATGAGCATTTATTTCAGATTTATAAAACATATTAATCAAACTTGTTCACAACATGGTGGTCCAAAGAGGTTTATTTTATTTTTGAGAGATACTTTGAATAACTGAAGAGCACTGGTAACATGAATGCAAAGCTGCATTTTTTTTTTTACTTCAAAATGAATAAATACTTTTCTCAGCCTTAAAGAATGAAGCATACTGCAGGAATCTGTTTATTACAAGACTATTTGCAAAAGACCTGTGCGCCATTCATTGAACCTTGAAAAACAGTTGAAAATATGGGTTGCATTTGCAAACTTCAGTGTATGACATGGAAAGCTGGCAAGCTGCCTGGCTTCTACTTAAAGGATTGTCATTCTGGGAAAAATAAATTTCTCTAACTAGACAAAAGTCAATGTTTTCATGTTTTACTGCAATCAAACTGATAGAGCTGACAATTTAATGTCTCAACACTTAAAATATCTGTGGATAATCAGTTACCTCAATCAATCATAAACACAAATCCTTCTATTTTCGAAGCTTGTGTGTCTGTGCCTGAGATGTAAAACAGTTTGGAGAGCCCCTTCCCCCACAACACCTCATCATCTATCCCCCACCATTTTCCCAATATTCCTGATTTGTCTTTAGCTATGCAGATATTTATACACAGTATGCATCTGGAAATAACTTTTAACAACTCAAGTGTGATCAAATTTAGAAACTTTTCTTTCACTGTCCTGTTTTATTTAATTTTTATGTGTAGTTTATAGACTGTATGCCTGTCAGAAAAATGTGGAAGTGTGCTGGCATTCGGCTGAAGACATCATCATTATGAGTGGAAAAAAAAAATGCTCAAGGCTTTTTCAAAGCGGTGCTGAAACATACATTTCCTTTCTCTGACTCCAGGGGATGCTGGTAGCTACCCCCGAACAGACCTGTGTTCTGGGGTCAAATGGTGGTGTGCTGGCCCCTCAGGAAATCCTGGCAAGCACACTGAATGGCTCACGTCTGGAAACTAATCATAATGATGATGGTGATAAAGCAGGGGAGGCACTGACAACAACTTAAAAAGCTGCCCGAGGAACTGGATTCCAGGTTGCTCTACATTTGGCAGAGCTGACAGGTTCAGTTCACTAAGCTTTGGTATTGATAATGACGGGAAACTTCAGACAGTTTTAGAAATCTGTTTCTATTAAGGTATGCCATGGTGTTTCTGCAACTCAAGAACAAGTTTACTGGGACATACCATTCTTCTTTCAACATGGTAAGCATTGATGGGAGCAGTTTTACATTCCTAACAGATAATTACTCTGAACACTCAATAAGCCAAATTCCTTGTTTGAAGTATTCTTTTATATATTCTTTGTGTATGGTTTATATGTAGGTATTTGTATATATACAAATATATAATCAAAGAAACAAAAAGGAAGCAGTGGTGGTGAAATATATATATATATATATATATATGACCAGCTGCCCATTCTGAGCTCAGAGCAGCCTCTTCAACGATTACTGACCTAACCTGACTTGTCAGGAAACCCATCCCGCCCCTCCAGATCGGGCCTGGCTGCTCTATTTTGTACCAAGTACTGGAGAATTGTGTCAAGTTCTTAGTAGCCCTGGTAGCTCCTAGATTCCTATATATATATATATATATATATATATATATATATATATATATATTCACCACCACTGCTTCCTTTTTGTTTCTTTGATTATTTGGGGGCTTTGCAATCAAACTAAGCAGAATCTTAGGACCCTTGGGGCAGCATCTTTTAGTTTCCCGTCAGGCTACGTTGCAAAACAATCCATCTTGCTCTTGCTCTCACTTGGCGGAAGTGCCACGACACGAATTGTGCAGTGCTTTGCTCTTGCCATGAAGCCTGGGTGACAAAAGTTTCTACAAGAAGCTGACTGTATTTGGGGTTATGAATATGCAATGACTCTCATTAGTATTGAAGCGCCAGAACAGGGGCTGACATCCCCCGCCACTTTGAGCTGCTGCAGAATCAGCTAATGAATTGTCTTGCTCTTTCACGCGCACAATCTGCTGTTGTGGCTCCTGAGTTCCAAGGGGAGTAGCCCAGTTTGTGAAGACCATTGACTACAGAAATTAATTGTCAAGAACTACTCTTGATTTTGTGAAATAATGTTTAGACAGTGCTTAGATTGTCAAAACAGAACAGTGCTGAACTTTGCATTAGGTAATATCATGAATAGGAAAATTTAGAAAGAGACACGAAAATGTATATATGTTCTTCTATTCACCACTGTGTATAGATAAGCTTCCATCTGGATCACCATACAGTAAGTATATCGATGTATAGGTGAGATCAAAGCCATAGAAAGCTGACTTTCTTTTGGTTTGTCTATTATCCTTCTAAATAGAACAAACAGATGATAGAAAATTTCCAAAATGAATAGGTTTGAAACACAAAGCTATTCCATCAACTCTTTACCATATTCTTTTTCGTTTTATTCCTTGTTCTCTGCCAAACATTTTGCAGCTCATACACATACCATCTTTCATGAATATGTTACTGATAAGGATATGTTTCTAGCCACTGATTAAGATATCTGAGCTGATTTGTAGTGTGTAAGAAGATGCAAAAGTGCGCAGAAACCATTTAGAGCAGTCCCTTTTCAGTAGCATAAATTAAATGTGTTTTTCCACACCACTCCTCCCTTGAAATTTCCTCTCAACTAACAGAGAACTTCTGTGGGTTGCTGCAGATTGTAAAGGATGGATTGAATTGAGTTGGATAATGTATGCTAAAAGGTAAGGGATATGTTGTAAGCTGTGCAAATAAGGCAGCAAAAAAAGAGTAAGTTTTTACATTAGGTGCTTGCTCTAGGGTTACTTATCTGAGATGTAAAAGCATCCCTTGCAAGGAAGCAGACACATTATTTTTGTAGAGCTTTAGAGGGTAGTGTTATTGTAATATTTGTTTGACCCATTGCTGGAAACAAAAAACCAAAACCCAAGAACATATGAACCTAAGAGTACCAAGTATGAGTATAGATTAACATGAATGCAGTCTGACGAAAGTGGCCCAACTATCATATGTCAAACTCTTGTTACCTTTTCTGGCCTTAGTAACTGCACATGACTAAGAACAAATCAAATCAGTGATAAAATCTCAAGAAAGATGAAACCAGTCTGAGCCTTTGCAAAGACCATCAGTCATTCTACAGACCTGTGATATTATTCAAGTAATCCTTGGTTTCCTATTTAATGGACGTAATACACTTTCTACTCCTACATCAAAATTACAAAGGGACATTTTTTAAAAAAATTGGACATATCTTAGAACCAATGAGATCTGATCACATAACAATGAATTGAATTATTCATTTGCATTCTAAATGTGCATTCTTATACTTCACTATCAGCATAGGTCTTAAAACTCAGTAGTGTTTTTTTTTTTTTTTAAGATTTTATTTATTTATTTGACAGAGAGCGAGCGAGAGAGGGAACACAAGCATAGGGAGTGGGAGAGGGAGAAGCAGGCTTCCCGCAGAGCATGGAGCCCAATGCGGGGGTGAGCCGCAAGGCAGACACTTAATAACTGAGCCACCCAAGCACCCCAAAACTTAGTGTTCTAAAGTACCTGTATGTAAGGACCTTTATAATTACAAGAATTTCCTTATTTCTCTGTGCCATTTTCTTAGGTGTTCAAACATTTTAAATCAAAAGGCAGAAGGTCTACCTGGGTACATTAAAATAATCAAATTCCATATTCAACTCATATAGAATACACGAAGATATTAAAATGTTAAAGTTGAAATAATTATATCCAAGCATAGAGTATTCAGATTTAATGGAAATATTAACCAATATCTGTTACTATGAATATGAGAATCATAAGTGAAAATATTTTAGTTTTAATTGCAACTATGGTAGTTTTGATTTGGCTCTGTAATTAGCATCTGCATTCTAGACTTTGTGACTGCTGCGAAAACATTATTTATGGAAGGTTTATCCAAATATAATTTGGTGCTTGTTGTTTTTATCAAATGTTGAAGTCTAATGAAATAAAATGCAAAAACTTGTGCTTCTGAGAGCTGTGCTGACAATCATTTATCATACCTTCTTTTCTATACACAACCACAATACAGTCGGAACAGCAGGCAAGGCAATATGTTAGGTTGTTTCTATTCATGTTATGTTCAGCTATCCTGCTACATACCTGCAATAGAATTTGGGCACTTACAAGAGGACAGTAAATATACATATGAATTTTGGCTATCATTTGATTCCTCTTTCTACATTCTGCAGCATACTCACCATAATTAACATTCTGATACAGTTTTATGAATTGGACCAAGAGTTGGAGTTATTCTACAGGAGACCAAGCACAAGGAAATTAGAGATGCATGCTTGCTCCAGTTTGTTCCCTACCACCCCCGCCTCGTATCTTCAACCCTCCCTCACATAGATTCACCTTGCAGTGGGGAAGGAAAGAAGAATTAGAGAGCTGTTCAACCTTTGATGAGCTTATCTAAAATATTGCCAGCAGAAGCTATTTAAATTTGAACATACATATAATTTTCAACATTATATGTAGGTTGTGTGCTTTATGGTTTAGTATTATTTTCATTTTGATTTCCAGGTGGATGGGGGTACCATAATTTTTCAGTCTTTAAGGTCTCTAGAGGTCTTGATCTGAACTTGAGTGACAATGAATTTACCATCACCAAATGCTTATGCATTTTCTTGTCAGTCATAAATTAACATTTGTTGTGTATAATCAGGGTGCTGGGAGTGGGGAGAAGTGGATTAGGAAAATACAGAAAGTAGAATCCCAGGTATCAGGAGGTTTACCGTGTAGCTAGTTTGAAAGATTGCAGGAGAAATGATGGGAGATTCATTTACAGGGCTAGGTGTCAACAAATGTAGATTGTTTTAGTGACTAGTTCTAAGTATGTGTTTCATAGCTGCCACTGAGATATGAGAATATGCTCAGGAGGGGTAGGTGTAGAGACATCTTAAAGGAGTAAAGTTCTTGTGTGGATTTTGGAAGTTGAAAGATATTATTAAAATGTATGAAATTTGGCTTTACTTTGAAATAACTTCAGTGTAACTAAAACTCACTTCATATTGGTTTCAGTGGTAACATTTCCTTTGAAAGTGATACAATTTAAAGCTTGGAATTATGTGTTTGTCATGCACTTTATTTTTCTCACTTAAAAAATTATATCCTTAGGGACGGGGGCGCCTGGGTGGTTCAGTGGGTTAAAGCCTCTGCCTTCGGCTCAGGTCATGATCTCAGGGTCCTGGGATCGAGCCTCACATTGGGGCTCTCTGCTCAGCAAGGAGCCTGCTTCCTCTTCTCTCTCTCTGCCTGCTCTCTGCCTACTTGTGATCTCTGTCTGTCAAAATAAGTAAATAAAACCTTAAAAAAATATATCCTTAGGGAGAAAAAAAAAACTTGTTAACTATAACAACCTATTTATTTATTTATTATTGTGTTGTGTTAGTCACCGTACAGTACATCATTAGTTTTTGATGTAGTGTTCCGTGATTCATTGTTGGTATATAACACCCAGTGCTTCATGCAATCCTTGCCATCCTTAATACCCATCATCAGGCTGACCCATCCCCCTAGCCCCCACCCTTCCAAAACTCTCCTTTTAAAACTACTTTTAAATGTAATAACTAGAAGAGTGAGGGAATATTCATTAAAAGATTACTATAACGTCATTTTGAACGACCCTTTTCTTCCTTAGCTTTTCCTCCCAGTAATCTTACTTAAATAGATATATAAATGTTGATTGCATATTCCTGTTTCACAAGAGATATTCATTATAAACCTTGGGGAGTGGGAAACAGTCCTTGGTTGGATCCTTGTAAAGTGATCTAACTGTCTAATACTAGCCACAGTTCTTGCTCTCAGTAACACTGTGGAATTATTGACTATCCCTTACTTGTACACCCCTCTTCCCTCAATCCTACTCTCCTCAGATGTTAATGAAGGAAGTTTGAGGTTCCCCCTCCCAGGTGATTTGCTTTGCTTAGAGGAGACCCTGGGGTTTGATGTGTGTTAGGTATGTGGTAGGCAGTCTACTAGGTGCTTTACATAATTTTTTGCAACACAGATAACTGGATGTAAAAGAGTGGTGCAGAGAAATGTAATAAATTAATTATCAGGATCACACAAGTGGCCAGGTTTTGAGTCCTAGTGTTTCAAACTCCACAAAGCCTATGTTGTTTGCACTACAGCAAAACATTTTAAGATCTAGAATACTCTATGCTGAAAGTTCAGGCTTTTGTGCCAGTTGCACAAGAAAAATTCTTCTGGCTGGAAGCATTGCCCTTCAAATTAGATGAGATGGATCTAATTAATCCTACTAACTCATAAGATAGTTGCAACTTAAATTGTTTAAATGTAGGCTTATTTGAAGGAGATTTTAATTTTTGTTTCGAATTTATTCAATTAAATTCAATTTAATGAGCACTTACTGAATGCGTGTTCTTTGCCAGTCACTGTGCTAGTGGTACAAAGATTGTCTATATAGGGAGATATTTTAACATTATAACACAATTCACTGGATGCTATTTGCCAGAAAGACAAAAGGAGGTTGATAGTTCATTTCAGGTAATGGGAACAGCATGAGCATATGTGTGAATATGCCTGGCATGTCTGGGATATCGAAAGAGGGGTAGATAGTAACAATGGTCAATGACTTCTTACCTTTTCTGCATCCAGCTCCTGGCAATGTGGTATTGAAGGTTCTTCCATGAAGAACTGGAGTCTGTTTCCCCATCACTGCATTTGCTTGACCATGTGACTTACTTTGGCTGAGGGACATTAGCAAATATGCAGCCAATAGAGACCTGAAAAGTGCTTATGCACTAGGGATTCTGTGCTTGGAAGCCTGAGTCTACACTGTGATTGAGCCCAGGTTATCTTGCTGGAGGATAAAGTGGCCACCTGCAGGAAATGGAGTTTCTGGCTGACATCTCCTAACCACTAGAGATGTGAGTGAGATCATCTTGGACCATGTAGCTGATCCATCATTTGACAATAGACACATGGGAGAATCCACAGGGAATCTGTTGTCAGCCCAGATGGAATGACCCAGCTTATATGCATAATTATGAACTAAAAACGTTATTTTAGCCACTAGGTTTGGAGTGTTTTGCTGTGCAACAAAGCTGATATACAGAGAGTCTGAATAGCGCAGGGCATGTGGGAAGAGGCGCAGTGGCTGAAGATGAAGGACGTGTGGCATTTGCAACATCATGTTGAGTAGTTTAGATCTATTTTGTAGGACCAGACCTCCCAAACTTCATTGATGAATATACCACTTTTATCTCTTTAAAAATATTTGCATGCTCCCTGAACTAGATTTTTATTTAAATTGTCTGATTTTTATACCAAAATTTATCTTAAAAGCAAACCTAATATTTAGATCCCAGTTTGATGTGTTACTTCTCCTTTTCTAAAACTTAAATTTTATAAATATTTAAAACATCGTGTGCTATCAAAAATAATCTTGTATATTGTGAGTGCTGCATTCAGATTATCTACTTTAGTAAGTATGAATCAGGAGCATGTGGAAAATAATTTGAAGTAGAGAAGCTGCTGTTGGGAGGAATGAGAAGGCTACTGCAGAAGGCCGAGTAGGGTATGGCATGTGGTAGACAGACTTAAGATGTGTTCTGGAAGAGAAAGGATGTGGTGACAGATTTGATGTATGTGGGGTGGGAATAGGGAGTGTGAAGTATCCACTGAATGGATACTATTAAGAACGGGAAGAGAAAAAAAGATAATAGGATGTTGTGCTGAGTTTGAGTTAGATCATTTGAAAACAAATCCATTAAGTATTTGAATATGTGGGTGTGAACTTAAAATGTTATTTTTGAAATCATCAGCATATAGTTGATAAGTAGTTGAAGTCCCAGAAGTAGGTAAGATCAAGAGGATGTATTTAGGAAGTGTTTAGTACAGAGATCTTCAGCTTTTCTTTTCATTCCCAAACTCTTAAGACATGTGATTTATTCCAGCTAGAAATAGCAAATATGTTCATATAGGTGAAGATTCTCAAATGGGGGTAGAAAGCATCATAAAATTTGAAAAAATGAAAAATGTCTTCCAGGTGATTTTTTTTTTTTCAATTGTATTAGTTAGTCACCATACAGTATGCCATTATTTTCTGATGTAGTATTCCATGATTCGTTGTTTGTGTATAACACCCAGTTCTCCATATAATCCTATCACCAGGCTGACCCATCCCCCCACCCCCCATCCCCTCCAAACCCTTGGTTTGTTTCTCGGAGTTCATAATCTCTCATGGTTCGTCTCCCCCTCTGATTCCCCCACCCCTTCGTTTTTCCCTTCCTTCTCCTAATGTCCTCCATGCTATTCTCTATGTTCCCCAAATAAGTGAAACCATATAATAATTTCTCTGCTTGACTTATTTCACTGGGATAATCTCTTCCAGTCCCATCCATGTTGATGCAAAAGTTGGGTATTCATCCTTTCTGATGGCCCAATAATATTCAATTGCATATGGACCACATCTTCTTTATCCATTCTTCTCTTGAAGGGTATCTTGGCTCTTTCCACATTTTGGCTATTGTGGATATTGCTGCTATGAACATTGGGGTGCATATGGCCCTTCTTTTCACTACATCTGTATCTTTGGGGTAAGTACCCAGTAGTGCAATTGCCAGGTCATATGGTACTTCTATTTTTAATTTTTTGAGGATCCTCCACACTGTTTTCCAAAGTGGCTATACCAATTTGCATTCCCACCTATGGTGTAAGAAGGTTCCTCTCCAACATTTGTTGTTTCTTGTCTTGTCAATTTTTACCATTCTAACTGGTATCTCAGTGTGGTTTTAATTTGAATCTCCCTGATGGCTAATCATGATGAATATTTTTTCATGTGTCTGCTAGCCATTTGTGTATCTTCATTGGAGAAGGGTGTGTTCATGTCTTCTGTCCATTTCTTGACTTGATTATCTGTTTTTTGGGTGTTGAGTTTGAAAAGTTCTTTATAGATCTTGGATATCAGTCCATGCTCTGTAGTGTCATTTGTGAATATCTTCTCCCATTCTGTGGGTTGCCTCTTTGTTTTGCTGACTATTTCCTTTGTTGTGTAGAAGATTTTCATCTTGATGAAGTCCCAAAAGTTTGTTTTCGCTTTTATTTCTCTTGCCTTTGGAGACATATCTTGAAAGAAGTTGCTGTGGCGGTTGTCGAAGAGGTTCTCCTCTAGGATTTTGATGGATTCCTATCTAGTCTTTCATCCATTTTGAATTTATCTTTGCATATGGTATAAGAGAATGGTTGAGTTTCATTCTTCTATATATAGCTGTCCAATTTTCCCAGCAGCATTTATTGAACAGTCTCTTCAATAAATGCTGCTGGGACAAGGCTGTCCTGCCTTGTTGAATATTATTTGAATTGAGGGTCCATATATGGGCTCTATTGTTGTGTCTGTTTTTGTGCCAGTGCCAGTACCATGCTGTCTTGGTGATCACAGTTTTATAATGTAGCTTGAAGTCAGGCAACATGATGCCCCCAGCTTTTTTTTTTTTTTTTTCCTTCAACATTTTCATGGCAATTCAGGGTCTTTTCTGGTTCCATACAAATTTTAGGATTGTTTGTTCCTGCAGTTTGAAAAATGCCATTGGTATTTTGATCAAGATGGCGATGAAAGTGTAGATTGCTCTGGGCAGCATAGACATTTTAACAATGTTTATTCTTCTAATCCATGAGCGTGGAATGTTTTTTCTATCTTTTTGTGTCTTCTTCAAATTCTTTCATTAGTGTTCTGTAGTTCCTAGAGTATAGATCTTTTACCTCCTTGAAAGGTTAGGTTTATTCCAAGGTATCTTATGGTATTTGGTGCTATTGTAAATGAAATTGATTCTCTAATTTCTCTTTGTACAGTTACATTGTTTGTGTAGAAGAAAGCAACTGATTTCTTTGCATTGATTTTGCATCCTGCCATATTGCTGAATTGCTGTATGAGTTCTAATAATTTGGGGGTGGAGTCTTTTGGGTTTTCTACATAAAGTATGTCATCTGCGAAGAGAGAGGGTTTGAATTCTTCTTTGCCAATTTGAACACATTTTATTTTTATTTTTTGTGTGTGTGTCTGATGGCTGTTTCTAGGATTTCTAGTACTATGTTGAACAATATTGGTGAGAGTGGGCATTTTTGTCATGTTCCTGATCTTAAGGGAAAGGCTCTCAGCTTTTTCCCATTGAGAATGATATTCACTGTGAGTTTTTCATAGATGGATTTTATGAAATTGAGGAATGTCCCATTATCCCTATACTATGAAGAGTTTTAATCAGGACAGGATGCTGTATTTTGTCAAATGCTTTTTTCTGCATCAGTTGAGAGGACCATGTGGTTCTTCTTTCTCCTCTTATTAATGTGTTCTATCACATTGACTGATTTAGGAGTGTTGAACCACCTTACGTCTCAGGGATAAATCCCACCTGGTTGTGATGGATAATCTTTTTAATGTTTTAATGTACTGTTGAATCCTATTAGCTAGAATCTTGTTGAGAATCTTGGCATCCATATTCATCAGGGATATTGGTCTGAAATTCTCCTTTTTGAAGGGGTCTTTGCCTAGATTTGGGATTAGGGTAATGCTGGCCTCATAGAAAGAGTCTGGAAGTTTTCCTTCTGTTTCTTTTCTTTTCTTTCTTTCTTTCTTTCTTTCTTTCTTTCTTTCTTTCTTTCTTTTTTTTTTTTTTTTTTTTTTGAAACTGCTTCAGAAGAATAGGTATTATTTCTTCTTTGAATGTTTGGTAGAATTCCCCCAAGGAATCCATCAGGTCCTGGACTCTTGTTTTTTGGGAGGATTTTGGTCACTGCTTTAATCTCGTTACTGGTTATTGGTCTATTCAGGTTGTTAGTTTCTTCCTGTTTCAGTCTCGGTAATTTTTAGTTTCCAGGAATGCATCCATTTCTTCTAGGTTGCTTAACTTATTGGCATATAATTGTTAATAATAATTTCTGATGATTGTTTCTATTTCTTTGGTGTTAGTCATGACCTCTCCCCTTCCATTCATAATTTTATTAATTTGGGTCCTTTCTCGTTCTTTTGGATAAGTTTGACCAGTGGTTTATCAATATTATTAATTCTTTCAAAGAACCAGCTTCTAGTTTCATTGATGTGTTCTGGTGTATATTTCCCAGGTGATTTTCATTTACTACCTTTTTTACCCCTTGTTGATTTAAAGTGACATGAGGACAAGGCTGAGGAAGAGGAATTAGTAAAAAGGGATAATGGTCTGAGAGATCTGCCTCTTTAAGAGGGAGAGAACTCTTACAGAAGTGAAGGAACTTTAAGATGAAGGGGTGAGCCATGATACTAAATTCTTCAGAGAAATCCAATATAATGAGGATTATTCTTTAATCAAAACCGATTCATCAAAGTGTAGTATTGGCATATAATAGGAGCACAGTAAATGTTTGGGTGAATGATTTATGTAGAAGATTTTTATGTTCAAAACATTCCATGATCCTTGAACATTCAAGTCAGAGAGAATTTGTAATTGCAATGTTTTGGCATTTAAAATCAATGTAGATTTAAGAATACTTTGTTTCTCTGTCTATGGTCATTTTCTGAGAAGAGTTCTCACTTGGGCACCATAGTTGTGATGGTAGGGCAAAGCAATATTTGAGCTTGTTTCCTTCTTTTCTTTTTCCTTTCTTTCTTTCTTTCATTTTATTTATTTGAGAGAGAGAGAAGAGAGTGCAAGTAGGGGGAGGGGCAAAGAGAGAGGGAGAAGCAGGCTTCCCAGGGAGCAGGGAGCCTGTTGTGGGACTTGATCCCAGGACCCTGGGATGATGACCCGAGCTGAAGGCATATGCTTAACCCACTGAGCCACCCAGGCACTCGAGCTTGTTTTCAAGAGATGAGAGTCAACATCCTTGCTATGGCCACTTGACACTTGGGCCTCCTCACCTTTGCCACCCATGGTTTCCATTATGATGATTTGGGGTGATGGAATGAATATCTGTGATTAGCAGAACTGGAATGTCATTAGCCTATCTTGTTTTTATTTTATTACTATCTCAGTAATTTTTACAGTCATATCATCTTTTAAAATGATTGTTAGTATTTTTTAAATGACATACAGGCTTTCCCTGCCTCTCAGGAAAGGCCCTAGATGGGGGCAGCAGTTTCCTCAGACCATGATTCAGTGCCTGTGCATCCTGCTTAGAGCATGCTCGGCGGCACACACTGGTTTGACATCTGGCAGTCACGATTCCTGTGAGATTGGCTTCCCTGCGAGATTGGCTTCCCTGCAAACGTGCCCTGAAAGCATCCCTGCTGTGCCCCTTCTGTCCAAGTGTAAACACATCCAGGAAATGAACAAATAAAGACCCAACTTTTCTGGAAGGAATCAGGATCCCCTTACCCAGCTGGAATCCCGAGGTTTGGTGTCCAGCTTCAAGAAATTTGACTAGCCATTTGGGTAGAGGCTGTTGTCTTGTGGTACCTTTGTCCCTTTCTGCTTCTAAACCCCCATGTGCTGTCCACAGCCTCTGTTCTAAGTCTTCCACCTGAGGAAGTTTGCTTCAGGACCTTTAAAATATGAAATAGGGGTCATCTTTCATTGTGGATTCATTAGTGCAGCTGGATTTAGTTATTTACAGTTGTAAATTTGGCATTGCATTTGCCTGGATAGGGGACTCATTTCAAACTAATTGAAGCAGTCTAAAGCTAAACCTACAAATAATTAAATATTCATTTCCAGTTATTTTCCTATGAAGATAAAAATATTAAAATGATCAAAATATGCATATAACAAGGAAGTTAAAACATCAGGATAAAAGAGGGAATCCTTTTTTCACTTTTCCCTTACTGTCTTCCCAGTTCCATTTTTGCTCCAGCCTAATGGAATGCATTTTAAGTAAAAATACATGCGCCACTTTGTTTTTATTATCTGCCTGCCACCACCAACATCAGCTTAGCCCCTTTCAGATCCACTTCCAGGAAGCACAGACTTGAAAACTCTTCTCCGTAGTTTCGTCTGGACTGGCTGCCATTCTGCAGCACTCACTGGATCTAGTTGCTGGAGTAGTGGAACCCGAGAGGTGAGCAAGTGAGCAGTAGTGAACACTTTGCTGAGTGAGTCAGTTGGCCCTGTGTGAAAGGATGTAGGTGAGCCAGAAACTAATGGGAAAATAGGGGTCTTCACTAATTTTGATATGGGGACATCTTCTTTTGCATGTCAGGGTATTTGAATATTTGGCCAACAGCTGGCTGGGCTCTGGGAGAATGCCTCTTGATTCGCCTTGTCAGATGTTCAAAGATAAAACGAGGCAGCCAGCACGCCAGCACATAGCTCATAGCCTTGCCGTCAGTTTTGAATTTAGATTTGAATTGTGATATCAATGTCATGGTAGCACATGCTTTGAGAAAGTACTTATAGAGAATAATTGAAAGATTCAGTGTGAAGCTTCTGCAAGCCATAATTTAAAGTCCCAGAAGCTTCCATATTACTTTCGCCATTAAAATTTAAGGTGACAGAAGCCCAATTATGTTTGGTTATTTTCTTAAATAAAATCGTATTTCTACCCAAAGTGAAAGATTCATTGCTGCCCACTAATCTCTGTCAGGAGAACCAATCTCAGTTGCATCTAGTGTCAGTAAGGAAAATGGTTCATGTTATCCCGGGGACAGTGAAGCGACACTGCAGAAGCAGAACTGGAAGCCCTCTGTGGAGGAGCTGGACTTGAGGAGGCTGATTTGCATCTGGTGACAGCTTCCTCACTTAACCCAGTGCAGTATGACTTTAATAGCAGTAGAGAAGCCCAAGGAGGGAGCTGTAGCACACACTTGGCAGAATCTGAGTGACCTCAAAATCTGTGACAAGGGGGCAGCTGGTTGTAAAGCCAAATCACATAGAGGAATGGAGACTTGGAACATAGCTTTAAACCCTGATTTAAAAAAAAAATAACTTTGGGGCCTATTGAAATGTACACAGCCTTTCTTTCTTTTATTAGCTCACAGAAATCAGTTTACCAGAAACCTGTTAACCAGCAGAATCCGTTTGCCAGAATTTCTATGGTCACTGACACCATGGCATGCAAACGGATTAGTGGGAATATAGAAATATTTCCAGTGCAGGGATTTTAGTTTCTTTCAGTCAAAAGCATGGAGCTAGACTTTTAGACTATGAATCCTTCCACTGATTTCGTCTTCTTTCGGTTTGATTTTACTTTACGCTGCACTGTGATTTGGGAAATAGGTTGTAATGGTAGCCAGAATTGCGATGAAAAATTTCACAGGGTCAGTCAAGCTTAAACCCACTGTTCTTTATGAAAAACTTTATTCCTTAGGGTTCCCAGGGACAAGGGAACATGTGAATCAACTAATATTATGATGCACACTGTTGAATGATAAAGAGAGTATCTATCTATCTATATTTATATATTGCTTAGATAGCAATGTCTTATAACCAATAAATCAATTTCTCAGAAGTTTCACAGTATGATAAAACATTTACAAGTGGCTCTTGGTTCTGCTAAGTTTTGTCAGGACTTTAACACAACGAGGCCCTGTGGCACCTTGCAAGTTTAATTTTTGTTGCTTGGCGTTAGCCCTAGATTCTTTTTATCCTTTTACAAAACCGGTACCATGCTGTGCACTCAACTTCCCTTCCTTCATCTCTGCCTCAAATCACTGTGGTTTTTCCTGTTCCTTTCCTTTTATTCATGTCTCAGTAAGAATTCACTTCACTTGTGTCCATGATTCTGTCACAGTGCTTAGACTCTTGCTATAAATGATTTTGCCTCTTCTACTTTATATATTTGACATTTTGTTGGCCTCTTCCTCAAAAAGAAGAAAGAAAAATCCTTCCCTGTATTCCCTACTCTATTTTCTTTTTTCCTGATTTCTTTCTTGCCTTTGCTTCCTTACCATTCACTCTTTAACCTGTTGTAGTCTAGATTTAGCCACCATAGATACTACTTTCTCAAAGACTGTACTCTTCACTCTGCCCAAGAGAGAGAGAGAGGCTTACCTAATTGGTAAATTTGGAGTGAGGAAGTGGTCCAGCTTGCCAACTGCCACCCTCCTTCTGTTCAAAGAAGGGCCTCCCTACCAGGAGCCTTCATTCCACCTGAGGCTGGGAGCCCACCCCAGCCCAGCCCTGTGGAGATGGACTAATTCTGTAGTGAAGACAGCTAGGCTTGTTTGGCCTTAACTCCCTCTATTCTGGTCTCAGTCAGTAATAGTGGGTATATTCTAGTTTCTCATCTGTTTATTTTTGTATTAATCTTAATTTGTTTACAACCCAGGAGAAGAAGAGAGTTTTGATTTGGGGGAATTGCTTAGAAACCTAAATAAATAAAAAATAGTGTGTACAAATAGAAAGTTTATCTTCTTTCCCAATCTCATTTGACAGAGGCTTGGTCTCTCTTTCTGTTTCCGTATCTTTGAGGACATGAAAAAAGTTGCTGTCTGTAAGCTAGGAAGCAGCCTTTACTAAGAACTAAATCTGTCAGTACCTTGATCTTGGACTTCCCAGCTTCTACAACTATGAGAAATACATGTCTGTTGTTCAGTCACCCAGTCTATAACATTTTGTTATAACAGCTCAAGCTGATGAATTCTTCCCATTTTTTCTATGCATATGCAAATGTATGTATTAAGTATATGATAGAAATACTTTTACTTGAGTATCATGTAATATAGAAATATGCATAGCTATATATTTATGCCTATATCTCTCTAAAACAGATAGTTTCATTTTATATAGTCTCCCTCTATATACCTTTATTTGTATACATACACCGTTGTATTTTTTCCAAAAATAGTAACATACTATACATTTTGTTCTACACCTTCCTTTTTCCACTAACACATTTTTATATCAGTAAGTGGAAACCTGTATTATTATTTTTAATGTCTGCACAGTGTTCTGTAGTTTAAGTGGTCTATAATAAACCATTCCTCAGCTGCTGGCCATTTAGGTCCTTTCACACTTTTGAGATTATACACAGTCTTGCAGTGAAAATGGTACTCTTTTTATTTTTTTGAACTTGTGCTAGTATTTCTGTAGAAAAGAGTCCTAGAACTGGAATTCCTGGCTATCTCATAAGATTTAATTGATTAGTAGTGATCAGAGACTCAGGATGGGAAGGATTCTGAGAGAGCTCAGAGTTTATCCTACACTCCCAGGAAGGATGTTGTTTTCTTGCTCTGACTTTGAAAAGTTTTAGAGAATGAGACTCCATATTCTCTTCATTAATGCCTTCCAGTGACTTGAAATTGAAATAGACTTTAAAAGAAATAGTCATAGTTATAATGCTCTGGCCAAGAGAATTGAAAGTGAAAGTGAAAGACTGAATCCTAAGGTAATACTTTGGTGAGCTTGTTTTGCAAACCAACCAAGCAATATAAGATAGAGGATTATCAGAGTTACGGTAGTCACAGATATTTGGATTAATTTCCATTCATGTGGTAGGAAGTTTATACTTTCATATACTTCATGTAGTGTAGCAATGGGAGACTAGTTCACTCTAGGTGTCCAAGAATGCAAACCTACCCTTCAAGATGGCTCTCAGCACACTGACCCCCGTTAGCCCTGACTGTCACCAGGAAGCATGTGACCTATTGAGTCTAACTAAACTACAAATGATCTTCAATCGGATTCCACCACCCACCTCAGTGCATCAGGCCCGGAAGAATAAGTGGTCTGTCTTTCACCGGGATTATTTTGCTTCCATCCCAAGGCTATTTCGTTTGCCTTGGGAGAGGCTTGTAACAGTTTATTTACAAGCTGACCTAAAGAAAAGAAAAGAAAAGAAAAAACAAAACAAAATATGATGCAACCAGAGAGTGCTATGGGTTACTGCCTGCTTCAAGTAGCTTCCTCCAAAGCAGGTAGGACTTATCTGGAATCTTTGCAACACTGGGGTGATCTAGGTGGGAAAATTCCATGTATTAAGGACTTGGCTCTCAGAGCAGACATGTGCTTGACTGTCACAACTTGTACATTTTTCCTATCCATGGTGCACACGGCAGCAGGTCTTCATTAGAAACAAGTGCAGTGTGAGTAGCAAAGATGACCGTATTAAACTTCCAGGAATTTTCACTGAATGTGCACATTTATACAACACTACAGAAAGGACTAGGGCAGCCTGGCTATGTTAGATCATTTCCCTGCTCACCAAAGAGATTTGAAATGGACTTTTAATTATTATTGCCGATTTGCTATGGCTATATTCCTTAATATGAACATCTGATTAGGATTAATTTTCCTTAATTGATGGATAGGGCACTTAAAATTGAGGAGTTGAATTTGTTGTTACATATCAGCATATGTATGTACTGTATTGTTGTGCTGGCATATGTACTATGACTTTTTGCTGAAGTACAAATTACAGACACTTCTTATCTGTTTTACTTGTAAGGTCACTGTTCTTCCTTCCTTCACCTTTGTGTGGCTTTTTACCTCTGTTAATGGAGATAGAGGAGAGCTAAGTGACTATTAAACTCTTTTCTATATACCGTAAAATCCATTAACGTGGACCTCATAAAATCTGGAGTTTATGATAATGAGAGAAGAGCTGGGTTAAAGTTTATTTTTGCATTGTCTCTGAATTAAAGCTTTTCTGAGCTAATAAATAGTATTAAATACAATTAAAGAGGGATGGCACTATTGTTTTTTAAGGCGAGATTTTCAAGCATGCTAGAGAAAGGCCTTGCAAGTGTGGTGATGAGGTCGTGTGAGAAAAGGCAGAGTGCAAGGATGGTGCCACTTTCTATCTATGTGACCTTGGGCAAATTACTAGGCTTTTCTGAGTATCTTTTCCCTCACGTGTAAAATGGAGATGGCTTACCTAATTTATGGGGCTGCTATGAGGGTTAGATTGAATGTACAGAAAGTGTCTCGTGTGAAGTACGTATTTCATAAATGGCAGTTAGTAACTATTGACCTAATATAATTGGTGAGCTAATTTCAAACACTTCTCATTTTTTCACTAAAGCAGCATTTTTCCACAATTTAGAGTTTTGTTAACCTAATCTGAAATAGTGCTCTATTATTATTATTAATGATGGAAGGAAACACCCAGCGTTCTGATGTAGCGGTAAGGAACATGAGCTTTGGAGTCGCGACAAACTCAGGTTTGAATGTATTTCTGTAACTCATTAGCTACATGTACTTAGGCAAATTACTTAATATCTCTCAGGTTTTATTTTCTAATTTGTAAAAATGAAATGATAATACCTGCTCCAGGACTTTTATGAGGACTCAATGAGATAATGCATGTAAAGTGTTCAGCCTCCCGATTTTCATATAGTCAACTCTCAAAACATTAGCTGTTGCTGTTATCATGATCTTTTGGACAACAATCCCATACTTTACACTTTTTATTAATTCAGACTTGTCTTCTTCAATTCACCTAACAAATTTCACTCTTGATATAATCTCCATTGTAGATGAGGATTTTAAATACAGAAGTAAAAAAATTACAGAGAAGCGAAATGGTGATATATAGATAGGGTGAAAGAGGAAAAGAATAATATTTTATAAGTGGAAGCCCAAGCTCTAATCTTGATTATTTCCCTTCTTATGTGTGGAGTTGGTGGTATAAAAACAATGAATACTGTTTGCAAATATCTGCTCCCATTTTGTCAGTTGTCAATTTTGTGCATAATCTTTGTGTTCTTTATGAGATGTCTTTGTATCAGTCAGAAAGAAATAGAACTCTCTCCCTCTCTCTCTTCATATATATATATATATATATATATATATATATATATACACACATATATATGTGTATACACACACATACACACACACACATCTATATATTTAAAATTAAAAAAAATATATGGTAGAAAATGTGGATTGATCACTAGCTCTCAGCACTCATTGGAGAGAGTAGAAGTTAAGTCCATGTTAAGTTTTATTTTCATCTTGCTTTCTGCTGTATGTTTCATAGGCTGTATGGATGAGAATTGTAAGCACTATAATGTCCTGCATAGAGACTGTAATCTCCCATCCCTTTAATGACAAGCTTACATAGTTTGTCAGAATCCATCACCTTAACAGATCAGACCAAATTACTTTGATGACTGGCAAATGGGTGGCACTTGTGGTGAAGTGAAAGCAGCCAGGTGTGTGTGTTTATTAAGTGCTCTTCAATAGAAAAAATGTATTTTACTGAAAACTCTCTCATCCATGCTATTTTTGCAGAAGCAAGGAGTACCCGTCTTCCTTTGGGAAAACATAAAAATGATTTTTCTTGAGATTCTGAAATACTGCCATTCAAATTCACAACACTAAACCTGTTATAAAAAATCAGAGTTTTTTCCCCGCCCCCCATCATATGCCTGTGCAGTGGAACCTTGTAACAAAAACTAGAGAGGGCAGAACCATTAATGTTGGGGCTATGTGCCTTTGACTTTCCAGGGATGCCCAATTTAAGCATATATATATATATTGCATTATCTGATTTTAATTTTTAAATGTTTAAAAAAACATATAATGTATTTTTATCCTGGGGGTACAGGTCTGTGAATTGCCAGGTTTACACATTTCACAGCACTCATCATAGCACATACATTCCCCAATGTCCATATCCCACCACCCTCTCCTGTCCCCCCTCCCCCCAGCAACCCTCAGTCTGTTTTATGAGATTGAGTCTTTTATGGTTTGTCTCCCTCCCGATCCCATCTTCTTTCATTTTTTCTTTTCCTACCCTCCAAACCCCCCACATTGCATCTCCACTTCCTCATATCAGGGAGATCAGATGATAGCTGTCTTTCTCCAATTGACTTGTTTCTCTATGCATAATACCCTCTAGTTCCACCCACATCATCGCAAATGGCAAGATTTCATTTCTTTTGATGGCTGCATAGTATTTCATTGTATATATATACCACATCTTCTTTATCCATTCATCTGTTGATGGAAATCTAGGTTCTTTCTGTAGTTTGGCTATTGTGGACATTACTGCTATAAACATTAGGGTGCATGTGCCCCTTCGGAACACCAGGTTTGTATCTTTAGTATATATACCCAGTAGTGCAATTGCTGGGTCATAGGGTATCTCTAGTTTCAGTCTTTTGAGGAATCTCCATACTGTTTTCCAGAGTGGTTGCACCAGCTTGCATTCCCACCAACAGTGTAGGAGGGTTCCCCTCTCTCCACATTGCATTCCCACCAACAGTGTAGGAGGATTCTCCTCTCTCCACATCCTCGCCAGCATCTGTCATTTCTTGACTTGTTAATTTTAGCCATTCTGACTGGTGTGAGGTGGTATCTCATTGTAGTTTTGATTTGTATTTCCCTGATGCCAAGTGATGTGGAGCATTTTTCATGTGTCTGTTGGCCATCTGGATGTCTTCTTTTCAGAAATGTCTGTTCATGTCCTCTGCCCATTTCTTGATTGGATTATTTGTTCTTTGGATGTTGAGTTTGCTAATCTCTTTATAGATTTTCGATACTAGCCTTTATCTGATATGTCGTTTGCAAATATCTGCTCCCATTTTGTCAGTTGTCTTTTGGTTTTGTTAACTGTTTCCTTTGCTGTGCAAAAGCTTTTTGATCTTGATGAAATCCCAATAGTTCATTTTTGCCCTTGCTTCTGTTGCCTTTGGTGATTTTCCTAGGAAGAAGTTGCTGCGGTTGAGGTCAAAGAGGTTGCTGCCTCTGTTCTCCTCAAGGATTTGATGGATTCCTTTCTCACATTGAGGTCCTTCATCCATTTTGAGTCTATTTTCATGTGTGGTGTAAGGAAATAGTCCAATTTCATTTTTCTGCATGTGGCTGTCCAATTTTCCCAGCACCATTTGTTGAAGAGGCTGTTTTTCTTCCATTGGACATTCCTTCCTAAGCAGATAATTTTTAAAGTAAAATCAGGGACACTTGGGTGGCTCAGTGGGTTAAGCCTCTGCTTTTGGCTCAGGTCATGATTTCAGGGTCTTGGGATCCAGCCCTGCATGGGGCTCTCTTCTCGGCAGGGAGCCTGCTTCCCCCCCCCTCTCTCTGTCTGCCTTTCTGCCTACTTGTGATCTCTCTCTCTCTCCCTCTGTCAAATAATTTTTAAAAAATTTTAGAAAAAAAAGTAAAATCAGTTTATTAAGTTGACAACCAGTGGCTTAACGTGTAAGCATTTTCATATAAATAAATCTTCACGTAAGAAAAACCTTTTGCCAGACCATGATTTCCAAGATTTGGGTCAGAAAATGTGATCACTCTAATACGCACCATGTAGATTAGTTGCATTATTCAGATCTTTATTGAAAGTACCTAATGGTTTAGTTGTTAAGTTATAGCATTTTGTGTCTACATTTGGCATATCAACAGGAACAGCAATAATAATATTTATTGAATTCTTACCATGTGCAAACACTGAGCTAGAAGCTGGGGATATAATGGGAAGCAAAAAAAAAAAAAAAAAAAAAAAGACCATCTCATGTTGCTAATAACTTATGAAGTAGGTATAGACAGAAAGAAATTCATAGAGCTTAAATAATTTGTCAAAGTTTTGATAGGAAATAAGGGGCAGAGCTAGAATTACAGTGCTGTATTTGCTAGAGCAGCCTAGCTTATGTTTTGATTAAGATATTACAAAATACTGTGGCTCAAATAAGCTAGAAGGAGCTCCTTAACATCCTGGAGATGCCATTATCAACCCTGGACTACTGATGCTTATACTGTTAAGTAAGGGAAGAATAAAATTTGGTCTTTTATTCTGCTATCATTCATATGTCCAAAGATATACAATCATTCTTGTCTTTTTTTAAAGATTTCATTTACTTATTTGAGATCGAGAGAGAGCATGCATGCACAAGCTGGAGTGGGTGGGAGGGGCAGAGGAAAAGGCAGACTTCCCACTGAGTGGGGAGCCTGACAAGGGCTTGACCCCAATACCCTGGGATCATGACCTAAGCCAAAGGCTGAGCCACCCAGTTGCCCTCATAATCATTCTTTGTAAAGGCATTTCCTAGATGTTTGCACTTCAAACTTCTACACACATCCTACCAGCTATACCTATCTGCCAGGAAGTTCTCAAAGTATATTTTTGTGGCCATGTACTTCTCAAAATTCAGGGGTTCTATTAATAAAGGAAAAAGGGGAGAATGGGGCATTAAGGGACGGCTAGCAATCTCTGCATCACATGCTAATTAAGAACATGGTTTCAAAATGGGTTTGACCACAGATTTAGACAAGTGATGAATGATGTCATGACTTTGGGATATGCCTACATCCATTATACATTTTTTCCCAAGTAGGATATCATGGTTATATATGTATACACACACATGAATATAGTATGTGTATGATTACATTATTTAAATATAATGTGTGAGATATCATGAATATTACATGATTCTTCAGTGGACTCTGGTCATCTACAAATGCTAATTCAAAATTTCATAATGCAAGAGGTCTGCTGGTTTTAATGTTTGGCAGAAAGCCTTGCAAAATCCTTGGGATTTGTCTAGCGTACATCCTCACTCAAAAAGATCTCAAACTCAAGAGATCTATTTTGTAAGAGATGTTTTCATAAAAAGATGGATTTATAGAAATAAAATTACTCTAAAGTTAGTGGAGCATGTATTCAATACATAAATCATAAACAATCTTGACCCTGAACTTCAGAGTTTCCTAGAATTCTTGGTTAATTCTTTTTTTAAAAAAATTTTTAATTTTTAAAAACTTATTCTTTTCAGGTAGGCTCTAGGTGGACTCATGCTCATGACCCTGAGATCATGCATGCTCTACTGAGTGAGCCAGTCAGGTGCTCCTTCTTAATCTATACTGATTAAGTTTAGATATGTACTATAGAAAAAGTAATTAACACGTATGGAGAATATTTATTGAGAATCTACTTAGTGGTTATGTTGAGATGGACCCACTCTCAGAAGATCCTTTGGTATCTTCTGGGGCTGCAGGAGGAGATAAGCATAGGAAAGACCTAAAGTACATATACATATACTCTTTTTAAAATTTTATTAACATATAATGTATTATTTGTGTCAGGGGTACAGGTCTGTGAATCATTAGTCTTACACAATTCACAGTGCTCACCATAGCACAGACCCTCCCCAATGTCCATCACCCTGCCACCATTTCCCTCCCCCAGCCCCCAGCAATCCTCAGTTTGTTTCCTGAAATTAAGAGTCTCTTATGGTTTGTCTCCCTTCCCGGCCCCATCTTGTTTCATTTATTCCCTCCCTGATCCCCATGACCCCCCACCCTGTCTCTCAAATTCCTCATATCAGAGAGATCATATGATAATTGTCTTCCTCTGATTGACTAATTTTGCTTAGCGTAATACCCTCTAGTTCCATCCATGTCATTGCAAATGGCAAGATCTCCTTTTTGATGGCTGCATAGTATTCCATGGTATGTATATGTGAGTGTGTGTGTGTGTGTGTGTGTATACCACATCTTCTTCATCCCTCCATCTATTGATGGACATTTAGGTTCTTTACATAGTTTGGCTATTGGGAACATTATTGCTATAAACATTCAGGTGCACATACCCCTTGGGATCACTACATTTGTATCCTTAGGGTAAATGCCCAGTAGCACGATTGCTGGGTTGTAGGGTAGCTCTATTTTCAACATTTTGAGGAACCTCCTTACTGTTTTCTAGAGTGGCTGCACCAGCTTGCATTCCCACCAAGAGTGTAGGAGGGTTCCCCTTTCTCTGCATCCTTGCCAACATCTGTCATTTCCTGACTTGTTAATTTTAGCCATTCTGACTGGTGTGAGATGGTATCTCATTGTGGTTTTGATTTGTATTTCCATGATTCCGAGTGATGTTGAACACTTTTTCATGTGTCTGTTGGCCATTTGAATATCTTCTTCACAGAAATGTCTGTTTATGTCTTTTGCCCATTTATTGATTGGATTGTTTGTTCTTTGGGTGTTGAGTTTGATAAGTTCTATATAGATTTTGGATACTAGTCCTTTATCTGATATGTCATTTGCAAATATCTTCTCCTATACTGTTGGTTATCTTTTGGTTTTGTTGACTGTTTCCTTTACTGTGCAAAAGCTTTTGATCTTTTTTTTTTTTTTAAGCTTTTTTTTTTATTTAAATTTTTTATTTTTTATAAACATATATTTTTATCCCCAGGGGTACAGGTCTGTGAATCACCAGGTTTACACACTTCACAGCACTCACCAAAGCACATACCCTCCCCAATGTCCATAATCCCACCCCCTTCTCCCAAACCCCCTCCCCCCAGCAACCCTCAGTTTGTTTTGTGAGATTAAGAGTCACTTATGGTTTGTCTCCCTCCCAATCCCATCTTCTTTCATTTATTCTTCTCCTACCCACTTAAGCCCCCATGTTGCATCACCACTTCCTCATATCAGGGAGATCATATGATAGTTGTCTTTCTCTGCTTGACTTATTTCGCTAAGCATGATATGCTCTAGTTCCATCCATGTTGTCGCAAATGGCAAGATTTCATTTCTTTTGATGGCTGCATAGTATTCCATTGTGTATATATACCACATCTTCTTGATCCATTCATCTGTTGATGGACATCTAGGTTCTTTCCATAGTTTGGCTATTGTAGACATTGCTGCTATAAACATTCGGGTGCATGTGCCCCTTTGGATCACTACACTTGTATCTTTAGGGTAAATACCCAATAGTGCAATTGCTGGGTCATAGGGCAGTTCTATTTTCAACATTTTGAGGAACCTCCATGCTGTTTTCCAGAGTGGCTGCACCAGCTTGCATTCCCACCAACAGTGTAG
Organism: Mustela lutreola; assembly: GCF_030435805.1. Classification (NCBI taxonomy): domain Eukaryota; kingdom Metazoa; phylum Chordata; class Mammalia; order Carnivora; family Mustelidae; genus Mustela; species Mustela lutreola. The sequence continues at coordinate 118,497,222 of NC_081294.1, read as the reverse complement.
GAGGGTTCCCCTTTCTCCGCATCCTCGCCAGCATCTGTCATTTCCTGACTTGTTGATTTTAGCCATTCTGACTGGTGTGAGGTGATATCTCATTGTGGTTTTGATTTGTATTTCCCTGATGCCGAGTGATATGGAGCACTTTTTCATGTGTCTGTTGGCCATCTGGATGTCTTCTTTGCAGAAATGTCTGTTCATGTCCTCTGCCCATTTCTTGATTGGATTATTTGTTCTTTGGGTGTTGAGTTTGCTAAGTTCTTTATAGATTCTGGACACTAGTCCTTTATCTGATATGTTGTTTGCAAATATCTTCTCCCATTCTGTCAGTTGTCTTTTGATTTTGTTGATTTTAATGAAGTCCCAATAGTTCATTTTTGCCTTAGCTTCCCTTGCCTTTGGTGATGTTTCTAGGAAGAAGTTACTGCAGCTGAGGTAGAAGAGGTCAAGTACATGTATATATACTTTCGTTACCTAGGTGCTGCCCAACCCCAAGCTCCAATCCCAAACCTAATGCAGTCTCTGATGAACTCAGCTGTCCACATGGAGCTGCTTTGGAAATATTGTGTCTTGAACTCAGATGGATGTACTTCATCCTTTTTCCTGGGTCCAGCTTTCTAGATCCTACTTTACCAGTGGCTGATTGAGGCAGGAGAAAAAGAAAAAAAGAAAGATAAAAGGTGAAGTTAGAGCTGGTCTAATTAGTTCCCCCTAAGCCTTATCTTGGGGAAAGGTTATTGGGAAGCATCTCCTAAGTGCAAGGCAGTTATAGACCCGTTTTGCCTCACTGGCCACATGGAGGTAGAGAGGAGCAATCTAGAGAGTGTGAGAATCCCAAGAGATGAACTCCAAAGAGGTCACAGCCTACAGAAGTCAAAACTAACATTTTTTCTCCATACACCCAAAGCTCCAGCCCCTATTAAGAGGTTTCATTGATTCCAGTAACTTGATTCAGTCTTCTTTGCTCTTTCTTCATTGGCATAGGTTTAGGGAGTAGAGTAAAGGTGGGGAGAAGCAGAAGTGGAACTTTGTTTTAGAAGGCACTATAACAAATATAGGACATGGCCTTTATCCCAGTTCTCAAATAACTTATTGTCTGGGGAGCTAATGTATAGGAAACATTTAGTGAAAGCAAATGAAATACTTGAACTCTGTGTTATTGATTACTCCAGAAGAATCCAGGTAAGGGATAAGTGAATGTGGATTTGTTCCTTGGGGAAGTCTTTCTAGATCATGTTACAAGTGAGGTGCCAAAGGATTAAAGGAACTAATTAAGAAGACAGAAAAAAGGAGGCGAATAAAGATTCATAATGAGCTTAGAGGTCAGTGAACCTATGTGCCTGAAGCAGAGATTTCATTTTAGAGACTAGGGAATGAACTGGAAGAAGAAAGTGGGGTACTTCAAAAATCAGGCAGGGGTTAAATTGTAGGCAGTTAGGTAAGTTTTTTGTTTTTTGTTTTTAACCAAGTTAATGTTAACCTCTTTAAGTTTTTATGGAATGAAGAGAGAATAAATTAATAAGTTACTGATTAATTGAATGAATGAATAAATACATTGTATTATAAAGACATTGTAGATATTATAAAAACTAGCCTCTTAAGTAGAATTTGTCTAGGTTGGGAATATGGGGTTCCTATGCAGGATCTCAGCAACACAGTTTGCCAGAGAACAAGAGAAGTCAAGACTAGGTGTATCATGGACTGGGAGCCTGGCTGCACTAGTGTTAGGCGACAGTCTAGTCCTCAGTGAACAAGAGGAAGATCCAATTTATCTGGAGATTTGGTTACCAAAATGTAGATAGCAGGTGAGATTGAATCGAGAATGGTGGTGTCATGGAAGTTGGGCAATCTAATCATAGCTGGATTCCAGCTGACAGCTGGAGTTCTGGAAGAGAATCTGGGAAAGGGTAGTGTCAGGGCCCTAGTCAAGTAGATCGAAGTTCAGGGCAAGGCGCAAGGTCTTGAAGGAAAAAAAGAAAGCGTGTCAGGACAAAATCCAGTTGCTGGAGTTTGGGCCAACCTGTGTGGAGTTATTAGGGAAATGGAGGAATGATGATGAAGCTGTCCAGAGTAAACTCAGTTTGTAGAGGAGAAAGGAAGACCATTCCTGCTATCTGGTGTGCTGAGGTTGCTTCTCTTTTGCCTGCATGATGAAGAGGCACTGAAGGTCACAGGTGTGCTGAGCCTCTTTAGATCCTTCAGGGGCCCTCAGATGGATCTCGAAAAGAACGGCTGAAGTGGAGGCCTTGTGGGGTTGCGTCACTCGGAAGGAGTGGGGACTATAGCACAGGAGATGTAGGCATAGCTAGGAGCCTGTCATATTCCAGGTTGAGGAGAGCAGTGCTTGTCAAAGAGATGGGGAGGGTTTAGTAGAAATTCAGAATAAAAAGGGGCTGCACAAAACATTTCAAATCAGGAAGAGGTTTCAGTGACAAGTTTGATACCATGAATAGAGAAGGAAGAACCTAAAATGATTCTAGGTTGATTTTAAATGCTTGCATAGTACAACAAAAATGTTCATGAGCTGAAGGGGTTTTTTTTTTTTTTTTTTTAAACCAAAACCAATTGTATTTGACATAAGATAAAAACAAAAGTTTATTTACAGCAGTGTTTTGCTCAAATAACTCGGGGATGACTGTGCTTGCTTCTTCTTATCTCACAACCAAACCAAGCAGAGGCTGCCCCATCCTCAGCCTCCCCATCCAGCACAAGGAGGGAATGCCAACCAGAATCCAGCTGCATGGCTCCCTCACCACCTCAGCTGCTCACTGCACCATGGGAAGGAAAATCCCACCCCAGTTCAGTATACTTCCAGGGTCCCTTGCTATGAGTATCTTCCAACACTCCATACCAGACCTGGACTCACAGACATGGGTGGAGTGGAAGAGATTCAAGATTCAAGATGAGTTGAAGCTGCTTTGTTCTTTCTTGCTGAGTGGGCCTCAGGAGGGTGAGGATCCCTGATCCCCTCGGACACAAGGGGCCAGTGGGGTGGCAAAAGGGAAAGCCTAGGAAACTTGCCCACTCACTGAGAGCGAAGTTCCCTCTCCTTAAATAACCAGTCCTCATTCCTACAGCAATAGATAGGCCAAGTGACTGAGAAATTGGATAGAGCTGAAGGACATTTCAAACACGTATCACTTTTGGCCTGTTTTTTAAAAACCCAAATAAATAAATTGGTAAATAAGTGTGTTAAGGCCAAGCTTACTTGTGTGTTTATTGGCTTTCAGTCTCAAATGCCATGGGTCTGCAGTGAGACATTTCAGAGGGAAAGAGCCCTTGAGCATGTGAATGAATAATGTTTCTTGCAAAGATGCTTTTCTTTCCTGTTCAAAGATAGTGTTATTAGTGTACATGTGCATGAGTATCACTGAAAGCCTCAGGTGGGCCTACCTGTACATATCTGTCTGTGTTGCTCTCTCTCACGGGGGGCCTTGGTTGCTGAAGGTGAAGTTTGAAGTGTTTGTGCGTACCTCTTTTATTGACCTGGTTAGTTCAGAGCCTTTGCTGACTGAGGAGTGCTCCTGCCTGGCCAGATTGCTTCACTCAAGGGTGCTGTCTGACGCTGTTGGTTCCCAGCCAGCCACTTGGCTGCTCCATGATGAGATAGAGGCATGGACTTGATGGGATAGAGGCAAGATCTTCAGGAGGGCTTTTATACCTGTTTTATGGAGGCGAGGAAAGAAAATACAGATTCCTTCCCTGGATAGGGAAACTTCATTTTCAAAATGTACAGCTACATGGTGTTTCTCATTTTTTTGGGCTTCGATCTGCACCTGGGGTAGCAATGGATTCCAAAGTCATTATTGAAGGTAAGGAAAGAAAACTCGAAGCAGAACTATTACCATAAAAGATCCTGGTTGTATTTTTGAAAGGTTGAGCTAAATAAAATTTCAGTGATCAGCAGAAGACCAACTGTTGAACTTCTGAAAAGTTGTTCTTAGAAAGGCTTGGATTAATAATTTGTTTCCATTTTGTTCGCAGATGTACTGTCTGTAGGACAGGGGTAGCCTGAATACCTGCTTCACTGAATACCTGCTTCACAGCTCCTTTCACATTTTCTTGTTGGAAAGACAACCGTTGGAGAATCATCTTGTTACCGTCAGCAAAAATGCAAACAAATCAAGACATTAAGAATGCCACAGTGGCCAGCAGTTAATGATGCCAGTGTTACACAAGCTTCAGCAAAGTTTTCAAGACAGTGTGCCTCACTAGCCAGAAATCAGGGAAGATTGAATCTATCCTTTTTGTCTCAGCTGTTCCTTAAATCAATGCATCCCCTCCAAATTAATGTGAATTGAAACACGCATTGCCTTTTTAACTTAATTGAGTACTTACTGTGGGTGAATCACTGCACAAAACAGGGGAGGGAAAATGAGGGAGACAAGTAAGATGTGTTTCCTGCTTTCAATGGATTTACAATTACTTTCAGGGCACTTTTTTTTTTTCTTCTGCTCTTAATTAAATGTGTTTCTAAGATAGAAAACAAATGAATGGAAAAGTGTATTCTGCAAGTATTTTAAATCCCTTTAATAAAAAATGAAACAAAACAATCTAATGTGGGCAAGTGAAGGACATCTTAATTCCATTTTTGTGGACTTTCGATAGGTAGGGTTTATTTTATTGATTCTATAAATATTTGGTAGACTTTAGAGATATTAACATATTAGAGTTGGAATTAATTGGATTAATTTTTTTCTTCCTAGGTGTAGATTGTCTGTTGAAAAGATACATTGTGTTTGTACATTTCTTGAAGAGTGGATAGGTGAATTACATCTGTTGCCTCTGTAGGCCTCTACCTTCTGTGCCCTAGGAGCCTGACATCCTGTGTGAGTTATTAGCATGTGGAAGGGGAACATTTGGATCAAACTTGGGAATATTGTTCACGGACCCAAGACAGGGCAGGGATAGGAGCAAAACAGACCCAGGCAATGACTCTGTCAGAAAATTTGGCTATTTTAGTATTCATGTGTTGTCCTCTATGTTCCAAAATTACTGTACGTTTTTTTCAAAAACTTATTTCTGATCTGGGAATAAGTCATGATTTTTAGTGTTAAAACACTAATAGGACTGTAGATACTAGACATTTTATATGGTGTTTGTAACACATTTTATTATGTAAGAAGCAACAATAGAAACTTCTTTGTCTGCAGTAGTGTCCATTTGAATGGGAAATGTGCCAGCTTTTTTTTTTTTTTTAAACATCATCAACAGACTTCTTAATTTAGCTGCTAATAACACTCCTAATAGCACTGTGCATCATTTGAGAAATGAATTGTGAAGTGCTGTTTCCCTCTTATTGAATAAACAATGTTACTCCATATAAAATGGATTTAAACTGTTTTTTTTTTTTTTTAGACTTTAATTTTTTATTTTTTATAAACATATATTTTTATCCCCAGGGGTACAGGTCTGTGAATCACCAGGTTTACACACTTCACAGCACTCACCAAATCACATACCCTCCCCAATGTCCATAATCCCACCCCCTTCTCCCAAACCCCCTCCCCCCGGCAACCCTCAGTTTGTTTTGTGAGATTAAGAGTCACTTATGGTTTGTCTCCCTCCCAATCCCATCTTGTTTCATTTATTCTTCTCCTACCCACTTAAGCCCCCATGTTGCATCACCACTTCCTCATATCAGGGAGATCATATGATAGTTGTCTTTCTCTGCTTGACTTATTTCGCTAAGCATGATACGCTCTAGTTCCATCCATGTTGTCGCAAATGGCAAGATTTCATTTCTTTTGATGGCTGCATAGTATTCCATTGTGTATATATACCACATCTTCTTGATCCATTCATCTGTTGATGGACATCTAGGTTCTTTCCATAGTTTGGCTATTGTAGACATTGCTGCTATAAACATTCGGGTGCATGTGCCCCTTTGGATCACTACACTTGTATCTTTAGGGTAAATACCCAATAGTGCAATTGCTGGGTCATAGGGCAGTTCTATTTTCAACATTTTGAGGAACCTCCATGCTGTTTTCCAGAGTGGCTGCACCAGCTTGCATTCCCACCAACAGTGTAGGAGGGTTCCCCTTTCTCCGCATCCTCGCCAGCATCTGTCATTTCCTGACTTGTTGATTTTAGCCATTCTGACTGGTGTGAGGTGATATCGCATTTCTGCAAAGAAGACATCCAGATGGCGAACAGACACATGAAAAAGTGCTCCATATCACTTGGCATCAGGGAAATACAAATCAAAACCACAATGCGATAAACTGTTTTTGAATAGGAGATTATATTGCTTCCTAAAGAATTTGAGGAGAATTCTTATACCTTCCCTTTTTACTTAATTTTCAAAAATTAAATATTTTGCTCCCCAGTAAGGAATTGTTCTAATTTGACCAGTGACTTTAATGATATGATCCATCCTTAATAGGATGAATCTCCCTGCCCCCAAAATCCTGATGGTGATACTGGATGTTTGTTAATCTGAGTTATGAAACTATATTGTACTAAACTGTAGACCTTTATTTCCTATTTCTGTGAAATTTTTTGTAGGGAACATCTCTATGTTCCTGGAAACTAGCACAGTGGCTGGCGCATAGTAGGTATGTGTTGAGTAAACATTTGGTGATCCAAAAAATGTGTAAGGTAGCTTTTTTCTGGGCTTCTTAAGGCTCTGTAAAAGACAGAGGGGTCTTGCTAATAGAGTAGCACTTTCATTGGTTTCCAGTCAATCTAGTTAGAATAAGTCCAAGTTAACCAGTTTCTTCATATTTGTTTAATCCACTGGGCTTCTTAATGGGTGTCTTCGATTCATAAGTTTGGCCCTGTGATTTGTACTAACATCCACTCTGCTTTCCCTGGCCCTTGGCCAACTTGATCAGGGTAGGCAAACTTTGGAGGGGCTGTTCTGCTTCTCCTCTGGCTTGTCTACCGCTAGAAGAGTAATTACTCCATTCACTGGGTATTCACGACATGCCAGGCGCTGAGCTAAGTGTTTTACACATATCCTCTCACTTAATTATCTCATTTAAACCTTACAGCAACCATTTGAAGTAGGTATTATCTACTGCAGAGATATGTATGTATCTTGCTTAAGTCATGGGGATCTAAATCCAGATCTCTTAGATTCTAAAGCCTAAACTATTAACCTCTCCCCTCCACTGCATCCCAGGAGAAATTCCCAGTGCCTGGTGGTGTGGGGGCAGATCAAATCTGGATGTAGTCCAGATTCATTTCATTTAGTATTCCCAAACAACAAACTGTCTAACAGATAAAACCCAGCAAATCACAGTTGTTTTGAGAATGGGGGAGGGCAGAGCAATTGGGAGAAAGCAAAGTTGGAGACAAACCAATTTGAGTCAAACCTTTAGCCTTTATCTCATAATGCCTTTTTTTTTTTAAACTTTCTTTTTTTAACATGGCCTGACACCATGTGATAAATCAAAGCCTGACGTAATTGACCCAGAATTGATCCCCAAATGTCTTTTGGGGGAACATGCTTTAACTCTAGTTGTTGATTCTGAGGAATAATTGCCACCCTAGAAAGGTAATTACATATGCCATTGTTTATACACATAATAGGCTCAGAATGCATATTCTGCACAGAGGGAAAGAGAATCCTGCTTCTACATTAGGGGTGTGTGTTATGTATTGTGTCAGAATGCCACAAATAGCATTTGAACTGTTCCCTCTTACTGCTTATTTCCCTAACGTGTGTGTGTGCATATGTGTGCGTGTGTAAGGGTGAGGTTGGGAGTGAGGAAGGAGGTGAGCTATGGACAGCTGTTTGTTGAGCTGAGCGACAGTGATTTGCTTTTCCTTAATTTTTTAGCTTACCAAAACATCTTCTGGATCTGATTCATTTAGCTTGGGCTGGTAAAAGGACTTTTTTCCTTCCTGCTTGGCATATGTTTATTAATTAGTTCTCATATTTCTTTCCATCAAGCACTATTTACCTTGTGGAAATATAAAGTGAGAATCTTTCTCCGCAGCATCCTCCTAAATGCCCTGGTTTTGACCACCCCTTTAAGTACACCAAATAGTCAGCTAAAATGGTAGCTAGTGCCTTTCCTCTCACTGTGCTTTCTGGTAAAACATAAATGGGATTTAAACCACAAATGACCAATTAAAGCACTTCATGCCTTTTTCCTTTAGCCATAAGACAGTAGTTAACTTGAGTAAATATAACAAATAGGCTATTTTGTGGTAGTCTAACCTAGCAACATATATATATATATATTTTTTCTTTTTTTAAATCCAAGCTTTAAAAAAACATAATGTCATGAATTTTTGTAGTACTGCCCAATGAAAGGAATACATATGTATTCCAGTATGGAACTGAGCCTTGTTTGAGGGCTATTCTCGGCTGCAGTGTCCAGCAAATTGCATGACCTGCTTGTTAGACTTGACAAGACTGTTTTACCTAACAAAGGCCTCTGCAGCTCTGAGCAGCAGTGGAATGTCAGAATGAGCAAATTTCACACACAGATGTGCAGCCATAATAGCCTCTAAGAAGATGCATGTGGCAGGGAGCTAAGGGTGGGGGTTGGGTGCTTGGAGTGGGTGGTGTGTGAGAGTGTAGTTCGGGGGCCAGCGGGAGAAGGAGACCAACAGTTAGCAGTAGGGATGTGGCCCCACTGACCACATTTAATCAGCCCTCTGTAAACAATTCAACATTTTCATTGTTCTCTAAAAACTAATAAAGAGAAACAAGCACTTTTCATTCATCTTGAAGTAATTTTCTGTCAGGTTGGAGCCCCTTGCGGCCTCCAGCTTGGGCAATGCTGGCTGTGTGATACAACAACTATTGCAATTTATTTTACAAACTCTGGTCATTCACATGTCAGTTAGTGTTCACCAAGCCGGCGTCTGAAATTGTGCAGTTAACGAGTTTTACAACATTTCTATCAAGAGAAACTGTTTAGCATAACTGACTCTTAAGGAGTTATTATACCTCTAAAAATCCATTTTAAGGGGCATTATTTAAATAAAATAGAAAAACGGTTCACTGCCTTTTAAAGGGGCTACAAAAAAAGTCCATCAGCTCCAGTGCAGTAATCCTCAGCTTAAAGCACTCTTGAGAGTACTTCTGGGAATTGTCAGCATAATGAAATGTTTTGTGAAATGTCCAGATAGATTCCTCTACTCAACAATTTTACTGCACCATATTTATTTTCCTTCCAGTTTTTAAAGAAGTGAATTACTTTTTGAGAGGATGACTCTATGTTGTGTAGATTAACTGAGCACATTATCACCCAGGTTGTAGCAGAAGCGATGGTTCTGTTTGTAGTATTATCCATATGCATCTGCAGCCAGGGGCAAAGAAGAGAAAGGCAGCTTTCCCCCCTTAATGCCTTAGCTCCAAAAGGGTTAAATCGCCGTGAGGCCTACGGATTTTGTAGTTTCCTCGTGCCATGTTTCCTCAGACCTCTAAACAACATGGGTACAAAATGGCCTCTGTCAATACTTCCTATAAACCTTAAAAATATGGACTCTGTTTTCTTACCCTAAATTACAAACGCAGGGAGAGCCATATGCTTGCACAGTGGCACATGCATTCTGACGCGTATCATTTGAACCCGGCCCATTTCTATAGGAGATGCCATTGGACATTTTACTTAAAGAATAGTAGATTCCTCACATTAACTGAGATGGCCAATGACCCCCAAACCGATTAAGGGCAAGAGTCCATAATAGAGCACTATATAGCATAGCAAAAAGTTCATTTAGCATATTATATTACCGAACGGGAGTAGAAGCTACCACTTGTAATGTTAATGGCTTAATGGTTCTTTCTACGGTGAGCAAGGCCAGGAGAAAAATTATGTTCTGCTGTAACAAGAGATACTCCATATCCCTAAGAGGTGTATCTGTAACAGGACACATTTCCATTTTGCAACAAATGATCCCCTAATTTCATAGACTGATGTTTGTGCACGTGACTTCAATTTTCTGAGGGAGACAGGCAGGTGTTCTTGTGCCTGTTAGCCGTATCTGCCCATAAGAAGCACAGTAACATCCATGAGCCAAATACAATTTGACATAATTCATACCTTTATTACCTCCTACAGAATGATATTATTTCATGCTGGCACATTAATGTTTCCAGCACGATACTGTCATTCCTGGAAATTTTACCTTTTGAAGTTCAAATATTGAAGAATGAGTTTTAAAATTCTCTAACTGCCTTAGATTTGGGGAAAATGCGACTTATTCCAAGGTCAGCTTTTTTACTCTTTTTTGATATTTCATGGCCCTGTAGATAATGTTCAGATAATGGGAAAGATCATATCTGAAAACTCTTACCTCTTCTTGACCAAAGAGCTCATTCTTCTCCTATTCCTATTTTTGCAAGTAATATTTCATCAACTTCTTTTGTCATACTTAGTTCACTGTTATTTATTCCTCTAGTGACGCAAATTCAGGAGAAGTTGACCCCAAATGTTTAAATGATGGCAGCTTGAATCTGTTCTGTGTAGTACTTAGAGCTGTCCTGATACTCTAGCATTCAAAATTAGTTAGGGCAGATGGAGTACAGAAGTTTCCTTTTGCAGCCATAACAAATTACCACAACTTTAGTGGCTTGAAATAATGCAAGTTTATTGGCATACAGTTCTGTAGTTCAGAGATCTCACTGGGCTAAAATCACTTGTTGACAGAGCTGCATTCCTTCTGGAGGTTCTAGGGGAGTATCCTTTCCCTTACCTTTTCTAGCTTCCAGAGACTGCCTGCTTTCCTTGACTCATGGCCTCTTTCTCCATCTTCAAAACTGGGAGTGGCAAGTCCAATCCTTCTCACATGGCATCAGCCTGTCTCTTTTCCATGGTCACCTTTCTCTTTCATGGACTGTAGCTGGAAAATATTCTGTACCTTTGAGGAATCATGTGATTAGATTGGGCCCACCCAGATAATCCAGGATAATCTCTCCACCTCACCGTCCCTATTCTAAAACACATCTTCAAAATCCTTTTGGCATGCAAGATATAATATTGACAGGGTCTGGAGAATGGGACTTGGACATCTTTGGTAGGGGGTGGGGGTTGATGGCATTAATCTACCTATCCCATGGAGTCTCTGAGAGTTCTTTCCCATGCCAATATTTGGAGAGTTAATTGCAGTTCCTAGGAGTCTCCAAACTTTTAAAATCATGCATGAAAATAGTTTCAAAATTTTGATTAGGTACCCCAGTGTATGTACATTTCCTTCTAAACCATCCCACATTATCTATATTAATAGTATATATATTAGTAGTAAAGCTTCATTTCTTTTTAGTATATAAATAAATAAAAGCAGACCTTCTAATGATTTCTTTGCACCTCAGTGCACCATCTTGTCTGCCCCCACACAGGGCTGTGTGCCCCTAATTTTGGAGGAGGAGGAGAAAGGATAAAGTTTGGGTTAATTTGTGTCAATGTGGCTCTTTATTCTTTCAGAAATGTAAGTCTTCAAAGTAAGGAAGGGACTGCAGAGACTTTTTGGTAGTCTCTATTAATTTTTGACAGTGAGGAGTTGCAGAGTATAATAACAGTGTACAATGTAATGTACCCAAAGGTTTCCTGAAAGTTGAGACCTGTGAATTATAGAATTATTAGACATGGGCCATTTTGTAAAAGACTAGAAAGAGATTGTTCACCAGAAGCTCTAGAATAAGACCATATCTTGTGAAATAGCTACTCATGTCAGTGTGATTGAAATCCCAAGAAGCCAATTGCTCAACGAACATTTTAAAAACTAGTGGCAAGGTCCATGTGAAACTGAGCTGAGAGGAAGGGTGATTCTGCTAAGTTCATTTGAAATCCTAGTTTTCGACTTTGAAAACATCTACATCCTATCAGCCACTCTTGATCTCCGTGCCATATGGGCCTATAACAACATAGGAAAACCAGAAATTGTGACACAGGCTGACTCTGTTAAATCCCCTTATGTTAAAATATGAGATGTTTTTAGAGCAGTCACCCTCAAAAAAATGGGATCTTGCTAAGATATGCTGACACACCTCTGAAATCAAAAAGAGCTTCTGCTGGCAAATGAAAGTAGGTTGCTGCAAAAACGTACATCAATTAGGAAACAAGTCAGTGAGTGTTTGCCAACTGCCATAAGTGTCCCAGAAGCAGTCTGGGCAGTAGATTTTTGTTTAATTTTTTTCCAGGCACTCACTTCTATTTTCTTTCTGAAAGGTGGGCAGGTAGTCTTCTTAAATCCTTCACTGATAGTTCCCATCAGTGACATCTCAAAATGTAACTGATAACATGTCAATGATTACTGTACAAAGAAGTTAAACATTAGAGTGAAATTTCCCCATTGAAACCCAATACAGGGATTAGCAACAATAGGGAATCTGTTTTATTTGCATTTAATTTGTACCTTCACACTATTATCTCCCATGTTTTAGTTTCAGGAAATGTGGTCTCAGGCTATTATAACCGCATTTCATGCTGCTGTTGCACTGTTATTTGATCTCTATGGTTGGAAATGACTTACTGAAAAAATAAAGCTAGCATACTTTATTTTAATTATACCAGTGCAGCGTCTAAATAAAAAATGTACTTTATATTTAATGTGGAGCACAGATTAACAGTTTTATGGGACATAAAATCTATCTATATCATTTTCTATTTACACATCAGTTATATATCTTTCTCTCAGCAAAACAAATGCCTATGGTGTGAAAACAAGGAAGGAGAGCATTGAAGTTACAATCACATGGGCAGTAAATAACATCTTAATTGGTCTGGAATGCCGGAGTTTGATTTTTTTTCCGCCTGGCTTTTATTTATTGATCTCTATAGCTTATTTATCTTTCCAGTGATTTGTACAAGTCTATCTCCTTTCCTCAATAAGCCAATGTATGGTGGTTTTATATTGCACATCCCATCTGGGGAAATGGTCTAGTGAGAGAAGTGCCGTTGCTCCTGGAAAAGCCATTATTTAAAAGCTTTCGTAGAGGTAAGGGTGACGTCTTAGTTTTTATGCTCTGTCTTCTGGAAAAGAGAAGGAAAGACGAAGTGTGGCTATTATGAAGTTGCCACCCAATGTATGTTTCAACAGTTCTCTTCTCTCCCTTGTCTGGCAGCAGGAGGAAAACAAAGAAGGACTTAGTGTACACTGGGAGATGTCTTTTAAGTGTTCCTGTGCACGATTTAGCTCCTGGTGAGGGTAGCAGACAGGAATGGATTATGTATATCTCATACATAATCTGTAAACCTTGGGTTTTCCTCTGTACGCCTCTCTGCAGTTCCAGCCCTTCTATCTTTCTAAACAGCTCTTTAGGATAAAGGACACTTCAAATGACACATTATGCCCCACAGTGGGGTTGAGAACTGGCAAACGTAACCATTCTCGGGAAAGCTAGTTGGCAAAAAGTCCAACACTTTCCCTAGTAGATCGCTGTCCACAGTTGAAGCGGAGCCTGGAAAATTAGTCATTTTTCCTCCTCCTAAATCAGTGATCCCCTTGTTCATCAAACCAGCACTTCCAGTATTTGTCATGATTCTGTTGGGTTGCCTTGATCTCACAGAATATTAGCAAAGTGCTCTGAAAGATCTCCTCTGTTGATAGCTGAGGGAAAAACAAGTTTACAGATGGCAGTGCTATACTTACACTATGCAAGTGATGCTTTGCAAAGTGATTCTGTAAACATATTCCAAAGAAGAGGCTCTGCTCTCCCATCATCACCCTAATATAACCTTAAATGCTTTAAAATGAGCTAATGAAAATTTGGGGCAGGTCTTTTAGAGAATGCATTTGCATTTGACATAATTAGTAGTAGGCAGATCTCACCACATCCAGAGGGAATCTCAAGACAACTGCTTGGTCGACTATTAGTGCTTAATTTCTGAATGTCAAACCCTGCACATCTTAATTTCTAGAGAATAAGCTCAATTGAACTTGCTCCCCAGTTATGCAAAAACTGCTCAGATAAAACCAAGTGGACACCAATGTAATGAATGTGGTTATTAAATTGTTTCAATTGAAAGAACCCTATTCTTACACCATCATAATGGGAACAATTTATCCCCACTGATCGGGCTGTCTCTCTCTTTCTCTCTCTTGCTCTCTCTTTTTCTGAGCTCTCTTTGATCTTGAAGCATATTGCAGTGGTGTGTCCTATTGAAAAGCGAAACTGGGGCAATTTTAATGCTTTTGTACCTTACCAGTGCTCTATTTTTTCACTGTTTAAAAATAGCTGTTAATTATAAGTGCAGTTTAAATGTCTCAAGTGACCCAGAAATGCAGGTTGGAATGAGACAGATTGTGTGTCTCATATAAAACAGATGTACTCTCACAGAGCATTCTGAATTCAGCCTTCCCTCTGTATCCTTCTCTTGGGTTATTTCAATCAGGTATTGAGCTGGTCTAGCACCGTGCTATAAAATCCCACACATTTGAAGTGGAAAAAAAAAAAAAAAAAAAAAAAAAAAAAAAAAAAAAAAGCAAAGCTCTCTCTCTCTCTTTACCCCATAAAGAGCCTCTTTTGTATATCAGTCCCTACTATGTGGGTGAATATGGTGCTTTTGGTGTTAGTTAATGGGACAAGGGCCACTTTCCTGCCCTGGAAGACCATATGATTTTCTAGAGCCCCACTTTGCCTGCCTCTTGGGTCAGAGGTGTGTCTTAAAAAGAACACTGCTGTAGCGATAAACATATTCCTTGAGGTCCTTCTTCAGTCTGTTTCAGTAGTGCCTGGGGACAAATTAATCTGCTAGTTTTCAAAAACCCTTGATTCTTCACTGATTTCAGAAAGTTGTGTTTTTAGCTTCTTGCTAACACTTTGAGGCTGGAGATGGTTACACTGCTGGTGATGTTTCAGGGACGAAGGCTTTAACAAGCAATGTGCTAACTTGGTAAAATCATACTATTCATTTATTCTGTTACAGTCTGAACAAATCTGGTACTTACCTAATTAAATGTGCTTGTATTCAGCAGGTTTGAAGATGTTCCTACTTAGTGAGGTTACAAGAAGTGATTTCAAAAGGTGAATTTAAATAAAGTACATTCTAGTTTGATGATCTTTTCCAAGTTTCTTAAAAACTTTGGTACACATCCCGAAGACACATGAATCTGAACATTTGGACAGTGAGGGAATTCAAGACTCATCTCCTCCTCCACTTGGATTGAAACCCATATCTTATCTTTCTTGCTGTCAGGATGGAAACATGTCTCAGATGGAGGAGGGCAATTTATATGCACATTGGCCACCTAGCTGCTTCTAGCTAGAAATGCCCGATAGAAGAGTTCTTCATTGCTATAGCAATCATACTGAACATAGTCGTGGTGTGGGCTTAGGGACTGGTTCTTTAAGATCTCTCTGGAAAAGTTGTAGACATTTTAGTCAGGTTCTAAAGGAAGGCCCTGGTTTGAACATTTTTTTTATAGCTAATTTTCCAAATCAGTAATTCTAATTTAATTGATTGATTTGATTCTAATATAATCATTTTATTTCTAATCACTCTAATTTGTTCATTAAGATTTATTGCATTTGGTGTTTATTGTCTTGTAAACGATAGCCTAAAACACTTGAGTTATGGTCTCAAGCCAAGTTTGTGATTTATTTTCAGGAAAGGGGAAAGGTATGGCCTTAGGTAACTTTAAGAGAATCTATGTCACAAATAGTTGGTGCTGAAAGCGAATTCAGAAAAAAAGCATTCTTTAAATCCGTATCTTATAAAAAATTACACTTAATGAGATACAGTTATATATTACTATTTAAAGAGGAATGGCAACATATTTGTAGACAATGCAAATCATACTTTTTTGGGGTTAGTTTCAGAGGTAGAATTTAGTGATTTATCAATTGCATATAACACTCAGTGTTCATTACATCAACAGCAATTTCTAAATGGAGTAGATCTGAAAGTGGAACTGGGAGGAAATGCAGTTCTTTGTGTGTAGTCTTCTGACTCCCACTCATCTTCAGGGACATGGGCTGTGGGCTGGGACCCTTACTTACCAAGAGATAGAGTCCTCACAGCCTATACTGAACTGGTCACCTTGGGTAGGCAAATCTTTCCCTGTTTCAGACTCAGTATGTATTCCTTTGTTCTGCTTAGCACATGTGTCTTATGGCTGTACTTTTTCCCTGAGGGGACAGGGTCCTTCATTCTATGGCACAAGACGGGTGTGTGCAGGCTAATGGCCCTGTGGCTGTCAGGAGTAACCATGGCCATGAGGGAGCGATGAAGGTGAACTTGCTCTGTCTCTTCTTCATGTGACTAAAGTGTTGCTCCATCTCGTGCCTGACTGCATTGTGTTTTCCTTGGCAACTCAAATACTAAGACACAGTGGGCTGCAGTGGGCTGGCCTCACCTTTGGTGAGAGGCAACAGATGCCACTTCTCAATAAGAACAAATTACAAGGTATATGGGTTTGGAAATCCCTTCAGTCCTTTGTTTCAAATCAGGCTATTGGTAGAAATGGAAAAGACTGGTGTCTGTCTGTGGACATTGATAGCTGTTGATTGTGGATGTTGAATGAACACCGGGACCATGAAATCCAGATCTGGATAAAAGTCTGGATTCATGGTAGGTGGTTAAACTGGGTAAACTCTGGTTCTGAGAGATCAGCAGGCTGGAATGGGAATGTCCTAGTTCTGAAAGCCAGGTATTAGGACTATCTGTGGAAGTGCCAAAAGGAAGAGGGTAAGAGCAAGCAGTGAGCTGGAAGCCAGGAGACAAGGGGAGCCTCCAATTCCAGATGTCCAAATGAGGAAGTAGTCCAAAACTAGGCAATTGCCAGCAACCAGTCACCTGGGGAGTTAAGGAGGAATGGCCAAGGAGCAAGAGCACAGGTATGAGAGCTTGGAAACAAAAAGGACTATGATAGATGAGGCAGCTTTCTGACTTCAGGTACCAGAGGAAGGGGGGACCTCAGTCAGGTACACAGGTGGAGCAAACACAGGAAGGAATCGGATTCTGGCTTTGCTGAAGTGAGAGCTAACTTCTAGTAGACAGATGCTGAAGATTGGTATGTCTCAGGAGTGTGCAGGAACTACTTATTAGCTTTATTCTCTGAGTCCTGAGCCCTATCTCCCTGACAGTTCTTGACTTCCAATTCCCTCAGAAGATTTCCAGTAATAAATAACCTGGTTCAAGCCTGATTTCAGATAGGACATCTCATATAAAGGCAGGAAAGCACTATACCAAAATATTTACAAAGGGTATGAGTGATTATGGGTGTTCTTAATTTTCTTTTTCTTAATTTGTATGTATTCTGTATAATGATCTTTATTACCTTTGTAAGAATTAAAAATAGAAGTTAGTCTTCTTTTAAATTTTTGTGTTTCCCCCAATTTTATTGAGATATAATCAACATATAACATTGTATAAGTTTAAGGTGTACAACAATGATTTAATTTAATATATTTAATTTAATGATTTGATTTAATTTAATGATTTAATTTAATGTATATTGTGAAATGGTTACCATTTCCAACTAGTTAACATACATCACTTCATATAGTAGCAGAAATTCTTTCCTGTGATAAGAACCTTTAGCAACTTCCGAACATATAGTTTAAGATGTTGAGATATAATTGACATCTAAATTGTATAAGTTTAAGGTGCACAACATAACGATTTAATTTATGTGTATATTGTGAAATGGTTTCCATTACCAACAAGTTCAGTTAATATCCTTCAGTTCATATAGTAATAGAAATTTTTTCTTGTGATGAGAACTTCTAGCAACTTTCAGACATATAATACATTATTGTTAACTGTGTCACCATGCTATACATTATATACGCAGAATTTATTTATATTATAACTTGAAGTTTGTACCTTTTGATAATCTACACTCAAATCCATCACCCTTCATTCCCTACCCCTGGCAACCTCCAGTCTGTTCTTGGTTTCCAAGAGTTTGGTCTTCTTTTTTGATTCTATAAATAAGTAAGATCATACAGTATTTGTCTTTGACTTAATTCACTTGGAATAATGCCCTCAAGGTCCATCCAATGGTTAAAAATGGCAAGATTTTCTTCTTTTTTTTTTTTTAAATGGCTGAATGATATTTCATCATATATATATGAAATATATATATCATATGATATTTCATATGGTATTTCATATATCATATGAAATATCACCATATATATTACACATTTTCTTTCTGACATATATCTATATATATTACACATTTTCTTTATCTCTTGATACACACTTAGGTTGTTTCCATGTCTTAGTTACTGTAAGTAAAGCTGCAATGAATGTTAGGGTACAGATATTTCTTTGGGATAGTGATTTCATTTCCTTTGAATACATACCCAGAAGTGGAATTGCTGAATCTTATGATAGTTCTACTTTTAATTTTTTGAGGAATCTCCATACTGTTTTTCATAGTGGCTGCATCAATTTATGTTCCCCCCAACAGTATACAAGGGTTCCCTTTTCTCCACCTCCTTGCTAATACTCATTATCTCTTATCTTTTTGATGAAAGTCATTCTCAGAGGTGTGAGGTGATATCTCATTGTGGTTTTAATTTGCATTTTCCTAATGCTTAGTGAGTGACGAGCATCTTTTCATGTACGTGCTGGCATCTGCATATCTTCTTTGGAAAAATGTTGTAATTCTCTGCTCATTTTTAAATTGGGTCATTTGTTTTGTTTTTGCTATTCAGTTGTATGAGTTCCTTAATTATTTTAGATACAAGCCCCTTATCAGATGTGTGGTTGCCAGTTCATTTTGTTAATTTCTTTTTTTTTTGCATTGCAGAAGCTATTTAGTTTGATATAGTCTGACTTACTTATTTTTGATTCTGTTGCTTGTGTTGTGGGTGTCCTATCCAAAAAAAATTATTGTCAAGACCAACATCGAGAAGATTTTTTTCCTGTTTTCTTTTAGGAGTTTTATGGTTTGGGTCTTATATTTAAGTTTTTAAGTTTTTAAGTTTTTGAGTTCTTTGTGAATGGTATAAGATAGGAGTCTAGTTTCATTGTTTTTCATGGGAATTTTCCCAGCACCATCACTGAAGACACTCGTTTCTCCATTGGATATTCTTGGCTCTCTTGTCCAATATTACTTGACCATACATGTATGGATTTATTTCTGGGTTCTTGATTCTGTCCCATCTATCTGTATCTGTTCCCAGGGTCCTGAAATCAAGGCCTGCATTGGGCTTCCTGCTCAGTGGGAAGACTGCTTCTCCCTCTCCAACTCCCCCTGCTTGTGTTTCCTCTCTTGCTCTCTCATTTTTTCTCTCTCTGTCAAATAAATAAAAATCTTTTAAAAAAGTTAGCTCCCCTTGGCTTTCAAGAGAAAGCATTACAAGGCCTCTACAAGGAGGCCGGGCATACCTTTAAAAATTTTTTTTTTTTAATGCCAGTACCATACTATTCTGATTACTATAGCTTTGTATTATAGTTTGAAATCGGGACACGTGATGCCTCTAGCTTTGTTCTTTCTCAGTATTACTTTGGCTACTCAAGGTCTTTTGTGGTTTCATGCAAATTTTAGGATTTTTTTTTTCCTGTCAGTTAAATTCTCAGATGACATAGTATAAAGAATTAGAATTTTGGCATCACCAAAGCTCTGAAAACAAAAAGCTCTCTTTTTTTCTAGAAAATCCATTTGGTCCAAAACTTGCCCTGAGTTTGAACAGTTTTATGTATGATACTTATTTATCTCACTTAATGTAAATATTCATGTATTTCAGTGTCAGTGTCAAAGTATCAATGTGTTTGATTTTAGGGTACTTCTCCATTCCCTTAATATAAAATGCATTATATGCGTCACACCAACCTTAACATCTGAAGAGTTCTGAGTTTAAAATGTATTTAAGCTCCAAGGATTTCAGACAAGGAAGCTCAGAACAGTTTTGTAATTTTTCCTTTTTGTTCTCTTCTCAGAGGTATAAAAGGGGGGAGAAAAGTAGAGGTGAAGAGAATTAGCATAAGGGCAAGACTGGGGAGTAGTTTGGGGGAATTGGTAGAGAGAAAGGCTGCCTTTGTGAGTAACTTTAGGGAATGTTAAGAAGATTTTTAAGGAAGTAGGTCTGTTGCATATTATGCAATGCAATTCTCCTATGCTACTAACTCCAGACCTACAGTAAAAGCTACCATTATTTTTTAGTGCTTTTTATACTTAGATTTTTATTTTGGATGCATCACTGAGCTGAGAGCGAGTTCAAAGCATCCAGCACATTTCTTGTTCCATGAACATTCATAAGAAATTGCATATCTGTTACTGGTTTATACTAAAATGTGAAAACTTCATTATGTTCCTATTCTGAGAGTTCTTTTCTTTTCAGAGCGTAAGAATATGGATAGGTTCTTACCAGAATATTAAAGAAACTATTTAGGAAGCTGTAAGATTAATCAAATTAATATCAGACATCGAATAGCAGGTTGAAGATACTTTGGGCTGGTATTCAAATATTCTCCACCAGATAGTTATGTTGGGTAGGTACTACGCCAGGAACTTTCACATATGTCAAACTCTAACTCCTAAAGGAAACTGCTGCTATTTACTTCTCCATTGTATTTAATCAAATGTTAGAATACTTTACCCATATGATATTATCTCTTAGCATGGAATAGAGTGATTTTTTTTGTCTATACAATGGTTAATTTCCTATTTGTAAACTATTACGATGATCGAATTTGTCATTTTTCTCATGGACATTTGGCAATATGTAAGCATAGGCTTAATCAGGTTTGATAAGAAATTGTCACTTAAATTTTTCTCCCTGGTTAAAACAGTTAGATTCTGTTTTGTAATGCTTTGTGTGTTTCTACTACTTTATGGTGTGGTAAATAGGAATTGTAGGACCCTGATCCCTTCGGTGGGCATTTCCTGCCTTACCCTTGAGCAGAGCATATTGCCTGTGGGTGAGGGTAAGAAGGAAAGAATTCATGCTAGGAGAATTAGGTTCTCTACCACCACCAATGAGAGACCACACCATGTGAGCGGAGGAGCTAAAATGAAAAAGATCTGAGTTTCTGAAGCTGGTGGTGTCTTGATAATTGCAGAGAACTGTTTTAAATTACTTTTAGTTGGTGTATTAGAAAATGCAAAAATTTGATATACTGGTGGCAGGCACACTATGGTTAATTTATATAATGTGACAAGAAAACTAGCATTTGGAAACAAATTGGTAATTATTGAAGTAATTTTTGCATCTCTTTTCACTCTGTCTTGGGGAATTAGCTTTTGGGTATTGCCTAGGTAACAATATTTCAATTTCATTCAAAATGATCACTATTATGATAGTAAAGATCAAATTTCATTAAATCTAGACATATAGTACTTTTCATTTTAAAAACCCAAACTCAGTTCTTTTTCTTAAAGGAATATTCAATATCATTGAGTACTAAAAATCAGAATGCTAATAACAAATTTTTTTCCATAAGCTTGATAGATAACTTAAAAAATTATAGTAAGTACCTGCTCTGTGCCGGGTACTATGCAAGGGGAGTTTAAATATCTATCTATCTATCTATCTTAATTCTCATAATAGCCCTGAGAGATGGAAATTATTAAACTCATTTTGCAGATGTGAAAATTGAGGCTTAGAGACATAAGGAACGTGCTCAAGATCACCTGGATAGTCAGCCCAGATTCAAGTCTTGAACGTGCGTATCTGTCAAAGGCCTTTGGAACCTTCCAGGATTCCATACTGCCTTCTCGTTTCATGTAAATAAATGATGGTAGCTCACAAGAGGCATGAATGTGTTGAGTGTGATCCCAGGTTGTGGGGGGGGATGCCTAAGTCCAGATAGTGACAGGAGATGATGTCCTATAAAATGTTCCAGCAACATGTAAAATATGGGTGATGTTAGAAAACCTTCTCAAGAGTTAGAATGTTTAACAGATACCTTGCAAAGGTTGCATGTGCTGTCGCTAAGATTTAATTATTTCCGAGTTTACATATTTCTCTTAATACTTTAATTAGGCTTCTTTTAAGACCACAGGTATTCAGTGAAAGTGAGCCAGATTGTAACTTTGAGATTTAGTCAGTGAGAATATTTATCTTATGTAAAAACCAGCAGTATTTGAAGATGAGGATGAGAGCAATGAATCTTCAAGCAGAAGTGAGCGTAGACACGTCGATCCCCTTCACTGTCACCTCCAATATTGTAATGGAGGCAGGGGACCACGTGGTTTGAAAACAAAGCATCACTTTGTTCCACTGCTTTGACTCAATGAGAATAACAATATTCATTTTGTTCTGAATCTTAAAGAACCTTAAAAGAAGGCATGAGATTTTGATACAGATACAAGAGGACATGAATTTTAAAAATGTGAAAGACAACCTTGCTAGAGAGAACTTCTCATTCTTTTTAGATTGTTTGCCTTCTGATTTACTAGAGCTTAGAGGCACAGATATTAGACGTGGTTCTAGTATGGGTCACTGAGAAAAACGGGGTGTTTCACTTATCACAGTAAGACTTTTATAAGATAAAATATAATTTAAAAATTTGTACATAAATTGGTAACCTGTAACCAAAGGATCCATTTTGAAACCTCTAAGGACGAATCATGTACCTTCTGACAAAAGTAAAATATTATGTGAACTGTCTTTAATCAGCCTATTTGGACCTTCCTGTGAACACTCAGGTCATTTTCGTGGCTTTTGGTCCATTGGTATTTTCATGGCTTTTGGTCAGTTTAGTAATAGTTCAGTAAAGTTCAGGCATTCATTGTTTTCAAACAATCCTTCACTTCTTCCTGCACAAGGTGGTTTTATAATAGATGTCAAAATTTTGCGCAGCAATCTGGTCTTTTCTGCTGTCTTGTATTAAGTCTGGATGTATACTCACCTTCCTTTTCTCTTGCGGAAGTGAGCGCCTTTTATACAGTGGAGACACCTTACAAATATCTCCATTCTTGTCCTACCATTCCTAACACCAATCTGTTTTCTTCACCATGGGTTACCACATGGCTTTTTCTAAATGGATCATGCCTTCCCATTCTCCATTTGAGAAGTAAAATAAAATATGCGAGAGCCATGTGATTAAGGAGGGGGCAAAGGAAAGAACCGAGATTTGCTGAGTAGCTCTGATGTACTGCTCGATGGCTGGACCTTCCATATATAATCTTATATGATCTAGTTAGATACTAGAAACATTACATCCACTGTATTTATATGATAATGGTATTGATTCAGTTCCAGGCTCTTTGAAGCCACCTTCTGAAGAAAATTTGTGTGACTTAGTTTGTGTGTAATTAAGAGAGAGAGAATGTGTTTGTTCTAGTTGTGCATGTACACGTTGGCAGATCATGGTTGGTTAGTGCAATGGACAGTGAGGGTCAGAGTGTCTTCAGAAGTGCTTTGTTTCTGGGTGTTGATACAGTGAGGGCCATGTAGATAACACACGAAATCCAAAGGAAGCCTCGATCAGATTCAGCTTGGTAGGCACTGCCTGGTGACTGATGACAATTGAACAGATAGGGAACAAAGTTGATACTGTTACCACCTGGTTAACTGGATGTTGTCTTAATATTCCTTGGTGCCTTTCCCAATAGTGATTACAGTTTCACTTTAAGTCCATTTGTCAGAGCAAACCAACAAAGTTAACCCAACTCTGGGGTCCCAGTCTGACTTGTCATGACGTATGGGTATCAAAAGGGAGAGTAGTATTGTAGAGGTTCAGGGTGCTGACTCGGGAGGGAAGCTGCCTGGGTAGGAATCCTGGTCCTACAACACATTGCCTTTGTAACCTTAGTTCTTTTCAGCTGTAAAATGAGTACAATAATAGCATCTACAGTTGTATGACTGAAACTAATACATGTTTTATGTGGCAGTTATACTTCAATAAAAAAATATTTTATAAAAGCAAAAAAAAAAAAAAAAAAGGTAGCACCTACCAATGCATGTAAAATACAAAGCCCCATATCTGTTGTGTTGTTAGTGCTCAACTGGCATTGATGTAATAGTAATGATAATAATAATAGTAATCAAAGCAACATCAAATTATTATTATTAGAACAAGAGCCTCAATGAGAATAAATCAACTCCATGATTTCAAGGAAGCAAGTTCTATTAAGATTGTGTCCTCTTAACTTCCCATATAATGATAATTTATGCATTTAATAATCTTAATTGTCAGGAAACTTTTCCATATTTTTAACCTAAATCCTCAATGCTATAGATAGGTTCTCATTCGTTTTGAACTACCTGTGGAGATTGTTTTCCTTAGAGTCTTCATTTTCTATAAAATTTTCTCCATCCTTCCCAGAAGGCCCAGATTTCATTAAAGTTTTGGAGGACACAGAATGTAAGTTTAACCCTTGCAATAGCCTCATTGTAGTCTATTTTGTCACTTCAAATAAATTCTTTAGAAGAAATCTGTGCTCTTTCCCTTCATTTTTCATGGTCATTTTATAATGGAATGAGCCATATGGATTTAAGTATATCACAGAATCATTCTTTGGCAAGGGCAGTTTGCCTGAAAGACAAAGTTAAATCTATTTAATGGAGTATTTTGGAAAAGAGACAAAGAAAAGTCATGTTGGGCCAAGATTTTGTTTTGGGCACATTTGGGGGACAAAGTTATTTTATAGGAACTGGTTTTATTTTTCTTATTCTTTCCTTAATGTGGTTGCATAATTCATGTTCATGTTAAGTGTTATTAAAATAAATGTAACTATTTTAAATTTGATATGCACATAAATTCTTTTCTTTCAGTGGATGCATATATGGTTGAAAAATTTCACTGTGGGGCAATTCATATCAGTAGAGACAGATCTTATAAGATGTCTTCTTATTTCAGTCACAAATCAGAAGGGCTTCGTGCTCCACCGCAAGGAAGACATGCACATGCATTATAAATTCTCTCATATTCTAGAAATTACAACCAAGAACTCCAGGTAGCTTTGAAAACTCTTTCAAATGATCAAATACTATCGACCAGAACTTTTCAAGCTTTAATGTGTGGAGGAATTAGCCAGCAGATCTTGTTGGAATGTAGATTCTGATGCAGTAGGTCTGAGAGGGAGCCCGAGTTTCTGCCTTTTTAGTAAGTCTCAGGTGATACTGATGCTTTTGGTCCTGGACCCACTTTGAGTAACAAGACTGTGGATTTCCTATCCTCTTTGTGACTCCTACCCATCTCAGATACACGGTTTTCTGTATCCAAAAAGTGGGGAGTAACTGAAATCAGTCAAAAGGGATGAGGAAATAAGTGATCACATAGCTAAATGTGAGTCTCAGAATAAACACTTGGGTCACTATAATTCATGATATCTTTGGACAGCAAGTGGGTTCAAGTCAGCTCTTCTGCATTGTGGTTCCTTTCTTTTGTGGTTCATTATTCACTATTATTATTACTTTTTTTTTTTTTTTTTGCCTTCGTCATTTCTGTGTCTTTTTGTTTCTTTGACAAAAAATGAAAGACACTGAAAAAGCTGGTGATCCAAGAGGGTTCTGAGCTCAGAGAAAGAGAAAGTTGTGGTCTGCCTACGGAAATAGTATATACCAGTCTGAAATTTGGTGGGATCATGACAATGTTACAAGCAAACATTACCTTCTATTATTATTATTATCTTTTTTAAAAGATTTTATTTATTTATTTGACAGACAGAGATCACAAGTAGGCAGAGAGGCAGGCAGAGAGAGAGGGGAGGAAGCAGGCTCCCTGCTGAGCAGAGAGCCCAATGCGGGGCTCGATCCCAGGACCCTGGGATCATGACCTGAGCTGATGGCAGAGGCTTTAACCCACTGAGCCACCCAGGTGCCCCCTTCTATTATTATTATTATAGGCAAAAGAGTGCCTAAAATAATGGGAAGTATATGGGGTTTCTAATATAGAATTTGATTGCTGAATTCCAGATTGGTGTAAGAATGGTCATTTGCACTAGGGAACAATTCTGAATGAGGGGCTGAGGTCTGCATTAAAAGGAGTAGTATTAATCCTGTCAGGAAAAAAGCATGTTGGTATGGTATCTCACTTCTCACCAGCAGGGTTGGGGAGCTGTTGTAGTTTTAAAAGTTAGTTAAAACTGGCCTACACTGTCCTTCATATTAAAAAAAGTAACCAAGGTGGGAATTATTAAATATCAGAGTTAGTTACCAAAGGCAATAACTTTGGAAAATGTGAAAAAACTGCTGCATAACTCTCTTTAAAAACAAAACAAAACAAAACAAAACAAAACTGCTTGGTTCAAATTTGTTTCGAGTTTGGAAAAAAGATATACCCCTTTAAAAGTCTTACGGGAACAGGAGTAAATTTTATAGCTTCAAAGGCTCTGGAATGAAGGATTAAAAAAAAATATCGTCCAGAGCTCCTCTTGCTGTGTGAAAGAGAAGCTGCTCCTGTTTTTTCACAGTGTAGCGGGCTGCTTACAGGGGATTGGTGGAAGATTGCCTCACAGTGTTCTTTGGCCAACTGAAAGGGAACTGCTGGGAGTCAAGTTATGTGAAAGAAATAAAGAAGCGTGTCGGTGCCAAGGAGGCACAGAGGGATATCTGTCTAGGAAGCTAAGACAAGACTCAAGGACTCTCAATCCCGCCTTCTCTTCATGTGAGAATATGGGCTAAAACTGCTGTGCCAAGTCCTCAGACCAAGATGGTTGACCAAGTTGTCACTAGCCACGAATCTCTAGACAAGTGGTGTCTTCTGTTGTTGTTATTATTTTTGTTTGTTTTAATGTGGAGGAAAAAGCCAAGTGTTTTGGGGAAGAAAGCACAATATTAGGTTAAGAACTTTTTGTATTGCTGTCTCGGCCTGCGATAGCAAAAATATCATAGACTGCCTGCTTTCAATAACAAACATTTATTTCTCACAGTTCTGGAGGCTGGGAAGTCCAAGATTGGCAGATTTGGTGTCTGATGAGAGCTGGTTTCTTGGTCGATAGACAGCCGTTTTCTTGCTGTGTGCTCGCATGGCAGAAGGCGCGAAAAGCTCTCTGGGACACTATCCTGCTCAAGACTAAATTCCTATGGAACAGAGAGTCTGAGTGTTTTTAGCTAAAGAAGGAGGGAGATGTTTTCTTCACAAAAGGCTTCATGCCTTTGGGGAGCAGTTGTTCCTGAAGGCAAAATTGAGGTGCTACCATCGGAAGGGGGAGAGAGGTCAAGCTGGTAGAGAAACAAAGTTGAAAATAATAGGCAGGAGCTGAGAGGATGGTTCTTCCCAGACCAGGAGAGATTCAAGTGTGTGATTTAGTTGTTGGGCTTATCCCTTTTAGTGCCTCTTTATTGGTGTTATCCCTGTGTTCAGCTTTAACAGGTGTTACTTTTCTCAATGGGTGTAATTGCTGAGGAGATGCGGATCATTTATTTATTTTCTTGATTTTGTTTTGTATCCAAATGCGTGGCACTTGTAAGGAAAACTAAAGAAAGTTGTCATTACTATGTTTAATGCTTCAATAAATTATATCCTAGTCGATCACTTCAAAACTATTTATTTCTCCTTCCCTCAATCTTTGTGTACACGTACACATGTACACACACACACACACACACACACACACACACACACACACACACAGTTCTGGGAAGCCGTTCCAGATACAAAGTGGAAAAGATGGAAGGCAGTGACAGTTAGGAGTGTTTCTCAGGGCCACAGACATATTAATCATCAAAGTAAAAGAGGGAAAAATGTGAATTTTGTGATTCTTGACTCTTTACTCTCAATCTGTTAGTTCATAGGAATTAATGGCATGGATTAGCTAATAGGATTTAGCATTATTGGCTCTGCTAGCAGGCTTCTAAGTGTTTGACTCTGTTGATGATAAAGAAAATGCTTTTTACTGAAATTCATACAATTTATTCCTCCATGCCAGACCATAGGATGCATGCAATGTATAATTGCAGAATGCCTCTTAAAAAACAGCAAATCTCCTTTTTAAATTTTGTGTAAAGAAAATTTTAAGTAAAGTTTAGTTCTTTAGTTTAAAACAGAATTGTAGGACAACTGTTTTTTGCAAACCTGTGGTAATCACAACAGTGGCACATAAATGGCATAATTCTAAGGGAATCTGGGGGGGATATGTAGCCTCAATAATTTGAGTTTTCATCACCCACAGGTGGCCATCTCCCTTAGTAACAAGGGCTAACATTTACTGAACAGCTGCTATCTGCCAGGCACTAGGCTAAATGCTTTTTTATGACAAAGTTTAATTGCCACAAAAATCTCGAGGTCTGTACTATTATTATCTCAGTGTTACAGATGATGAAACCGAGGCTCAAAGAAATAAAGTAGTATATATGGGGGAAAGCCTGGATTTAGTCTCAGGGAGCAGTCAGAACTTTGCTTAAGTTCATAACCATCACACCATGCTGTGTTTCTTTTTCTTTGGTTATAGAATAAAATTTAAGAATACATTAGCTCATTCCCCCCCTCCCCCCATTTCTTTTTATCCCATGGCCCTTCTCCCACTCTGGCTGCAATCTTGAAGCATCTGCTCCTTGAGAGGGTGTCACTGTAGTAGAACCCCTCAGGGTAGACATGGTGGTCTACCCACTCTTGTAACGTTTGCTAGTAGGGGAGGGTCTGTGTATGTATAAAAGGGAAGGTAATCAGGCCAAAGCTAAAGGGATGTTTGTTTGTGAGTCTTGAGAAGAGAATTCTTGGATTGAGTCCCAGTACAGAGTTGGGAGCTTTGGAAGAATAACCAGATTGGTTTGGAAAACCACGAAGAAGCCTGTGTCCTCTTTCAGGAAGGGTTCAGAAAGGGAACAAGACTCTGTTTTGTTTTGATTTTCATTAATAGGGAGAAAACAGAGCATCTTACGAGTAGGATGTCTGAATTTGAGACCCCTGAAGAGACCCTGAGCATCCTAGCCTAACTTGTAGATCCACAGAATGTTTTTCTAGATTACAGAAAGCTGCTAGATGTCCAGAAAGAACCAGGGCACCTAAAGATCTATGTAGTTAAGATAGGGAGGGGAAGTCATTGTGGCTCTATGAGAGCAAGGTTCTGGCAAGAAGATGGTAGCTCATCGTATGTTGGTATGGAGAAAAGCTGATGACTGGAGACCAGAAATTCATTTACTCTAATATCCCACCACATTCTGGCATTATGGCAGCCTCTTGAATTCAGGCACAAGCTCCAGAGAAGTACTTTATTTTATTCTAATTTTATTTTAGATTTTTAATTTATTTATTTGACAGAGAGGGCGAGAGAGAGAGAGAGAGAGAGAGAGAGAGAGAGAGAAAGAAGAGAAGCAGAGGGTGTGGGAGAGAGAGAAGCAGGCTCTCCGCTGAGCAGGGAGCCTGATGCAGGACTCGATTCCAGGATCTTGGGATCATGATCTGAGCCAAAGGCAGTTGCTCAATTGACTGAGCCACCCAGGTGCCCTCTAGACAGACACTTTAAAGGGAATTCTGTATTGCCTGATATTAAATTTTGCCACTAGGTGAAACAGGGTTTAAATAGAAATTAAGTTTTATAAAAAAGGGTTAAGGGGGTAGGAGAAGAATAAATGAAATAAGATGGGATTGGGAGGGAGACAAACCATAAGTGACTCTTAATTTCATAAAACAAACTGAGGGTTTCTGGGGGGAGGGGGGTTGGGAGAGGGAATGTGCTATGGTGAGTGCTGTGAAGTGTGTAAACCTGGCGATTCACAGACCTGTACCCCTGGGGATAAAAATAGATTATATGTTTATAAAAAATAAAAAAAATTTTAAAAGTACAATATTTCTATCTCTTAGGAATTAAGTTTTATAAAAAGTACAATATTTCTATCTCTTATATAACTGTTTTTTTTTAATTTTTTAAAAAGATTTTATTTATTTATTTGACAGAGATCACAAGTAGGCAGAGAGGCTGGCAGAGAGAGAGTAAGGGAAGCAGGCTCCCCGTCGAGCAGAGAGCCTGATGTGGGGTTCGACCCCAGGACCCTAGGATCAGGACCTGAGCCGAAGGCAGAGGCTTTAACCCACTGAGCCACCCAGGCACCCCTATAACTGTGTTTTGTCTGAGATTTATTTCCTCTACATTCTGAAGAGAACAATAAGCCCTTTGCTTAAAAGTTTAATAAAATCCATTAAAACACAAGGAAAATACCCAATGACTAAATTTAAGCCAATTCAAATCAGTGGGCAAACCAATTCTCCCAGTACAGGCAGTCCTCACTGTGCATGGTTCAGATAGGCATGCATTTCAGTTGTCACAGTATAGTTTAAACTACCACTTGTCCCTTGACAAAATAGTTGAGATTTCAGTTACCCACAGTGTATTAACCTCGGGTGCTAGTCTAATGTACAAATGTCACTGTTACTCATTCAGTTCCCAAATCATGATGTTAAAAGCAGATGGACATCATGATCAGTAATCAATCACATCAATTTGTTCAGTGCGTGCATTGATTATTCAGTTTGTGCACAGACAGCAAAGTGCATAGTGGTGTTGTGTCTTTGTCTTCTAAGTGATGAACCCATGTGACATTTTACATGTATATATCACTGAAACAGGGAACTGGTCAACAAAGATGAAAGTGCAGCAAAGAAACAAACAAACAAAAAAGAATCTGGAAGTGAAACTGGAAAGTGGTTATGAAGAAAAAAATGAAGGTGTCCCAGAGGAAGTGACACTGACAAAAAACCCCAAACCCCCAAACCAAAAACTCACATTAAAGTACTCTTGAAGATACTACATGATGGTTAAGTCACAAAGAACAAAATATTAAAAGCTGACCCTATCTTAGGAAAGTGTATGCAATTCAATAAGACAGAAAAGATAAATGCTCCTTATCTTGTTACACCACAAGAAGAGAGTTTCTATAAAAATAAAAACTTAAATGTCAATAAAATGGTTTAAATTAGACTATGTAAAACAGTATTTTTTCTATTGTTTTCATTTCTCTCTATCTAAAATGTATAGTAAGAGATGATTTGTTGTTTTGAAAAATTTTTAGAGGTCATAGAGCAATCATGACTTTCCCCATTGGTTATTAAAATGACTTGCATGGTTTCCATTTATATGGTCACTTCTGTGGATCCCCATTGTTGTGCAATGTGAGCAACTACTTGTATACAGAAAGGGGCAAATGTGGCTTTACCAGATATGTAAAATCAGCCTCAAAATATCATCATCTCAAAAAACTTCACACCTGTAAGTTCTCTCTCAAGGTCAAGAGTTGCCTTGAAATTGGTATTCTCATCCTATAGACAGAGAAAGAGAAAAATGTTCTGTAAAACAGGATCTGAGGCCTTGGGAGTCCTAGGAGCTGAGTTAGTAAATGCTTCGTCTCCAACAAGCATTAAGTGTTCACATATCCCTCTGTGTTTTTAAATAGTCATGTGTGGTACAATGGTTGCCATTGCTCATCTTTGGTATTGTTCACACATCATCTTGTAAGTGGACTGATGGTCATTTGTGTGGGATGTTCACAAATCCAGTCATTGCGCTCCAGTCATTACTACTCATTCTCCCTGTCATGTTTTATGTGGGAATATGCCTGGTGGGACATGAAACAATCAGACACTTATATTAACAGAGAGGATAACAGATGTGCTCTTCTTTTATTGTCTCTGGGGTTCTTTTAGATCATCTGAAATGACCACATGAAGTTTAAAAATATTTTATTAAAAATGTTTAATGCAAGAAAAAATTGTGTTTTCCACACATAATGTATATCAAGACAACCTTCAAGTGCTCTTAGACAAAAGAAAGTTTAAAGCTTTTAAATAATGGGCTTTATAGGCACAATATTATTTTTGCCTTAAAACCTTCTAAATATACGTTTATGTGTAACTATCCATGTCTATAAGGAAAGGAAGAAAAAAAAAGGAAAATTGGGGAAATGGATATTTGTTAGGGAGCTTATAAATCCTGGTCTTTTGTAAGACTAGCAAGTTTATTCTATCATTTCATGAAAGACATACAATTGTATGTGTGTGTGTGTATGTGTGTGTGTGTTTGTGTGTTTTCTTGGAACAATTGAAAGTATGCCAGATTATTAACCATTTCCCACCTTTTCCTCTTCATTCTACCCCATGGCACATGTGTTAAGTATTATAGTTCTTGAGTATGGAAAATTCTCTTTTATATTTCTGGGGCCTTTTCACTCAAGAAATTCCAGGCACATTCCCAATATTCTAGTCATTAGTCTATACAATTCTCTATTAAATTGGTGCCAACTTTTCATTTTAAATGGGAAAAATTGGGACTATTTTTATTTCTACCCTAGCACAATGATGTAGGAGATTTGTAAGGGAGTTGCTGACTCTAATGCCTTTAAGGAAATGATTTATCTTTTTTCGGCTTTTGGAAGAAATCACACCACACCAGTGTTGACTGGCAAAAGTCAAAGTGGCAGTCCAAATGCTGGCACTAATTAAATCCATTTGCACATGTGTAAGGAATTAGGGCTGTGACCCGAGATACTCTCTAACTTCTGAAGCAAGACATTACTGAATCTTAAGATCTGGAGCAGGTAGACTTTTTAGAGGCAACCCATAATTTTATGAGATGATGAAACTCAGGCTGAAGGAATTAACTCTGGCACAAGATTATAAATTGATGAGTTATTAGTATATCGGTCTTCTTTTTCTGCATATGATAGAGTAACTTGTATTTGAATTAACCTCGTACTGTAAATTATTGTAAAACTGAACAAAATCTATGAAGATATAGTTTCTTTAGGCATTGGAAATAGGCAGTACAAGGCTATGATCCTTGGAAAAAAAGATAAAAGGTAAGTTTAATGTTTAACCCAACTTTCTGGTTGGTGGCACCTTTCAGATTCTGGTTCAGGGAGGTGAAGTCCAAGCAGAGAGTATGAGTCTTGCTCTAGGAGGGCAAAGATCAGAGTTCATGTCTGCTAAGGTGGCTGGAATATGCAGGCCAGGGTCCCAGAGAGGAGGATGCTAGAAGGGTTAAGCCCCAGAAGTCAGTAGGTATATTCTGCTTAGGTTCTTTGCCGAGTTTGATTATACGTGTATAGGGTAAGAATCTGTAAGGTCTGGCAAAGTGAGGCTAGTGGGTCAGAAAACTGAATGGAGCTCATAGTTCATGCAGTGCTGGAAGATACTGAAGTTCCTGCCCAGCCAAAGTCTCAGGACATTCAGCTGAATGTCAGTTGAAACCTCCAAAAGGTTTCAGTTGAATTCAGTTGAAAGCTCCAAAGGCCATGCTTTAGGGATTAGGACCACAGCCCAGAGTAAGGGCTGCATCCTCAGTTGGAGAATACATTGACAAAGCCTAAAACCAAGTCTGACTGGATTGAGAGAATCTGCCAGTAAATTATATAACTGCCACAATTATACTCCACATACTTTAAAGGGAGACAAACTCCTTAAAATGTATTATTCAAATTATCCAATAAGTAAAACTATTAAATGTGTGAAGAAGCAATAAACTATAATCCACAATAGACATCAACAGAAACGAACCCTAAAATAGTCAAGATGTTGGAATTAGTAACAAAGATTTTATAAAAGCTATCAGAAATGTGTTCAAGGATTTAAAGGACAAAGTGGTCAAATGAATGGATAGAAAAGGAATCTCACATGAAACGAAAATATGAGAAAGAACCAAATGAAATTTTAGCACTGAAAAATAAAATACATGAAATAAAAACTTCACTAAGTGGGTGGAACAGTATATTGGACAATGTAGAAGAGTCAGTAAATTTCAAGGAACATCGATGGAAATTGCTTCAGCTTAAGAATGTAGAGAAGAAAAGATGGGCAGGGATGTGATCTGTGGGAAAATAGCTAATAGAATAAGATACACTGAACTAAGAGAATGGGGCAGAAAAGCCATTTGAAGAATTAATGGTCCCCAATTTCTCAACTAGGTGAAAACCATCTATTTATAGAGCAAACTCAAGCATGGTAAATACAAACCCCACCAAAAAAACTACACTTAGATGTATAATAAACTTGCTGGAAACCAGTGATAAAGAGAAAATCTTGAAGAAAGAGAGAGAGAGAGAGAGATAGAGGGGGGAGGGAGGGAGGAAGGAAGGAAGGGAAGAAGGAGAGGAAGAAGGAAGGAAGGAAGGACGGCCGGGCATTACATGATGGGGAACAATGGTGAAAATGATGAGTGATTTCTCATCAGAAAGAGTGGAGGTCAGAAGATAAAGAAATACCTTTAAAGTTCAGAAAACAAAGTAACCTGTCAGCACTGGATTCAATATGTAGCGAAAATGTCCTTTAAAAATTATACTGAAATAATAAGTCATTTTTAGATGAATGGAATTTGAGAGACTTCATTTTCAACAGATTCACACTAGAAAAAATGCAAAAAGAATGGAAGAAAACTTCCTCAGTGTGATGAACAGCACCTTCAAAAGAAAAAAAAAAAAAAAAGAAAGAAAGAAACCCTGCAGCTAACTTCAACATTAAATGATGAGAAATTGAACAGGTCTACCCTGCGATGAGGATCAAGGCACGAATGTCCACTCTTGGGGCCCCTGGGTGGCTCAGTGGGTTAAGCTGCTGCCTTTAGCTCAGGTCATGATCCAAGGGTCCTGGGATCAAGTCCCGCATCGGGCTCTCTGCTCAGTGGGGAGCCTGCTTCTCCCCCTCTCCCTCTCTCTCTGCCTGCCTCTCTGTCTACTTGTGATCTCTATCAAAAAAAAAAAAAAAGAATATCCACTCTTTCAGATGTCCACTTTCACAAGTTCCATTTAACATTATATTGGAGGTCTTAACTCCTACAGTAAAACAAAAAAGAGCAAGAAAATAAAATGAAAATGAAATAAAAGGTAATGAAAGACATAAATATTGAAAAGAAAAAAGTCAAGTTGTTTTTGTGTGCAGATATTATTGTAGCATCTGTATTTGTATAGGTGATCTTTAGAAAATAACAGAAAAACTACTAGAACTAATAAGTGGAGTTGTAAAGTCATAGGATACAAGGCCAATAGATAGAATGGTTTCTATTTCTATATTATAGGAACAAAACTTCTGAAAATTAAAATTGTAGGAAACATTTAAAATCAAAATTCATAAAAAGCCATAAATTTAGCGAAAGATGCTCTAGATGTCTACACCAAAAACTTCAAAACAATGGAAACCTAAGTAAGGGAGAATTATACATTGTTCATGGAAGGGAGACTCAGTATTGAGACATGAAATGTTACTTTGGCCCAAATTGATGTGTATATAGGGTCAACACAATTCCAATCACAGTTACAATAGATTTTTTGAGAAAG
The DNA here is from genome assembly GCF_030435805.1 of Mustela lutreola. Taxonomy (NCBI): domain Eukaryota; kingdom Metazoa; phylum Chordata; class Mammalia; order Carnivora; family Mustelidae; genus Mustela; species Mustela lutreola. The sequence goes on along the minus strand of NC_081294.1, from coordinate 118,462,217 downwards.
CAGTCAATTCAATCATTTGTATGGAAGTAAAAAGAGCCTCGAAGAGCCAGAAGAATTTTTGAAAACGAACAAAATTAAAGGAATTAAACTACCTAATTTCAACACTTACTATAAAACTACAGTGATCAAGATAATATATTACTGGCATAAGAAAAATATTTCAACAGACTAAGGTCTAGAAATAGATATGCATATATATGGTCAATTTATTTTTGACTTAGATGCCACTGCAGTTCAGTGAGGAAATGAAAAATACTTGCAACAAATGGTTCTGGAAAAAGTGGATAAGTATATGGAGAATCTTGACCTTTTGTCATACTACATACAAATAATTGGAGATGGTGTATAAACTTAAAGATAGAAGTATAAAATTTCTAGAAGAAAACTTAGAATATCACTGTGACCTTGGGACCAGCGAAGACTTCTTACAGAGAATGCAAAAAGCATGAACAACAAAAAATTTTAAATCAATAAAATAGACTTCATCAAAATTAAAAACTTCTGATGATCAGAAAACACCATTAAGAATAGAAAAGGAATGCAACAGACTGAAATAAATTATTAAAAAAAAAAACATACAGCCAAATGATGTAACCAAGATGATGTAAAGGACTTTTTCATATCAATAAAAAAAGATAAGCAATTCTATAAATAGGGGCAAAAGACTAACTAGATCAGGTCCTTCAAAAAGAAGACAGGCAATTGGCCAGTAAGCTCATGAAATTGGGATTAGAATAATTTCTTATCAAGGAAATGCAAATTAAAACCACAATAAGGTAGCCTTTCAGAATGACTAGAATGGCCTTCCTAAACAAACAAACAAACAAACGAACGAACGAACAAACAAATAAAACAACCAAAAACTAACCACACAAAATATTGGTGAAGATATGTAGAATTTAGATCTCTTAGATCTCCCCTGCATTACTGGTGGGAGTAGAAAATGCTGTGAGTGGCAGAAGCTATCTGGTACTTTCTTATGAAGGGAAATGTACATAAATAAGTCCTATAGCTGTGTTACTAAATTCCAGTGTTTTTGATTAAGAGAAATGAAAACATTTGCCCACAAAAGAATTCTACAAGAATGTTCATAGCAGCTTTATTCAGCATAGCCTCATATTGGAAATTATCTTTGGGGCACCTAGGTGGCTCAGTTGGTTGAGCTTCTGACTCTTGGTTTGGGCTTAGGTCATGATCTCAGTGTCCTTGGATCAAGCCCCAAGTAGGGCTCTGTGCTTAGCCAGACTCTGCTTGAGATTCTCTCCCTCTCTCTCTCTCTCTCTGCCCTTCCCCCTACGTGTGTGCTGTCTCTCTTAAACAAATAAATAGAGACTTAAAAAAAATGGAAATGACCCAATGTCCATCAACAAAGGAATGAATAAACAGACTTTGGCAAATTCATACAAGGGAATATGACTTTGCAATAAACCTGATGAACTAAGAATAGTAAACACTATGAATGAATCTCAGTATGTTGAGGAAAAAAAGCAAGACTCAAATGAGTTCATACTGTATGATTCCATCTGTGTGAAAGTCAAGCAAAGGTACAACTAATCTATGGTGAGATTTTGAAATCAGAACAGTCATCGTCTTAGAGTTTGGGGGGGTTGATTAGTAAGATGTGGGAGAAACTTTATGGGAAGGTGGACATTTTCTTTATCTGTACTTAAAGGTCATTGGTGATGTGAATGCTTACATTTACTTATGGAACAACACACTTAAGGTCTGTGGATTTTGTTGTATGTAATTTTATTTAAATAAAAATAATTAAAAATTTCATTGAATCAATGATTTCAGATTTCCTATAAATAACAATTATTGAGATAATAGATTTTAAGATTATTAATTTTTTGGTTACTTACTCATGTCTGCTTTTATCTTGTTATGCAGTTTCCCTGTCCCATTTACTCTTTGTGGTTTTGTTTGAAGAGTGAATGGGGTTTTTCCTTGGAGAATATTTTCACCCAAAATAGGGCTCGGGTATCAAATTATAAATTGGAAATAGAGATAAAATAATCTAATTTTAGGAACCCCCAAATTGGTATTTATTTGAAAAAAATAAATATGTAAAATATGTGAAAATATGTGGGAAAAAAAGCTGTTTGTTAAAACAGCAAAGCTGTTTTAACTAAATAAACCTTACTACCCACAGGCACTGGGTAGCAGGTAAGATAAAGTCATGAAAATGGTCATCAAAAAATCGTTACAAGCTCAGCGCACTTTTTTAAAAGCAAGCATTCCTTTCTTACCCTGCCCCAAATCTTCTGGCCTATTAAACTCAGCAATCTTATCTACGGGTCCAGAGACTTTTTCTGTCAGTAATAATTCTGTGCATGGTTCTATTTTGTTGTATGCGGAAAGGGATCCAAAGAAGATGGGATAGTTCTGTAAGAAACACAAAGCAGACTCACTTTCTGTGGGTCCAAAGAACAGAATGGGTGGTGTGGCCAGTTGTAAAATCTCTACCATTGCTTGGCTCAAGCTAGGGAAGAAGGCTGGGTGAACGAAGTCAACCATGGAATGATGTTTTCCCTACCAAGTATCAGTCGGTGCCCGGAAGACTCTGCACGATCGGGCCTCTTCTCTCTTCGCTTATTCAGCTTCGGCCAAGTTGGCTTGTGATTCCACGAAAGGCCAGGCACGCTCTTCTCTCAGCACCTTTATCTCAATTTCTTTTCCTCCAGATAAACCACAGAGCTCGCTCTCTCACCTGTTGCAAGTTTTGCTTAAATGTCTTCTTCTCAAAGAGGGCTTCCCAGACCCCCACAGCTGAAATTGAACATTTCTCCTTATCTGACATCCCTAACCCACCTTCTCTCCTTCCTATTATTCCATAGCATTATTATCTGATATTTTATATTATTTACTTATTTTTTTAGTTTATTGTTTTTCTTCTCATACCAGAATGCAAATTTCACAATGGTAAGCACTGCTTTAGTGTCCAGAACAGTGCCTGGAGCAAACTCAGTGGTCAGTATTTATCAAACGATAGAGTGAATAAATACAGAGGTGAGAGAGCCTGTAAGTTTCCAGCTCTCAACCCAGACTTTCCAGGTTTGAAAGATGGCTCTGCTAGCTCCTGGCTGTGTGACCTTGAGCAAGTCACTGAACCTCTCTGTTCCTATGTAAAATGAATAACTACTTCATAAAAGTGTTTTGCAGATGAAATGAGTTAATACTGTAATACTACAAGAGAATTTAAAACTAGAACTTTAAGCCTCAAAGAATTTATAATTGAATTTTTATATGGTTCCTTTTCCCCAGAAAGCTCTTTCATACTTCAGCCCTTTTCACATATTGAATTTCAGTTTATTCTTTAAAAGCCGGCTCAAATGTGATCTCCTTGGTGAAGCTACCCCATCCTCTGTAGGTGAAGTAAGATCTCTTTGCTCTGAAGGCAAAGCATGCATTTATTCATTTGTTTGTTCTGCAAACATGTATTGAACAAGCATGTAATCATGGGTCAGATTAGGTCCTAGGGGTATTGAGAAGGCTAAGACTTGAGCCTTGACAATGAGGAGTATGTATTTTCTTAGCAAATGCAGACATACACAGAAATAAGGGCAAAAATGTGTGTCATGAGTTCACTATTAGGTGGACTGCTAATGTGTTTATATCTCTGTCCCATCTTCTGAATTGTGAGCTCCTGTGTACAGAATCTCCACATTTCAGTTATTCTTTGTATCACAAAGCCCCCCATGTTTCTCTGGCACATGGTATGTACTTAAACATGTTCTTTGAAATGACTGACATGACGGAACCTGGGAATGCATAAGAGAAACTATTAAAAGAAATAATGATGCTAAGGCTGATGATACTAATAGCTAATACTTACCGAGCACTTATTAATGGGGTCAGTTGTCATGATAAGTACTTCACATATTTTATTTTAGTTTCATTTATGTAACAACAAAAATAGCAAGATATTATGATCTATTTTCTATGGATAAGGAAACAGGCTCAGAGAAGCTAAGCAACTTGTCCAGGTATGGAGTCATGTTTGTAACTCAGGACTGTTTGTTTTCAAAGACTACATTTTAAAAAGATTTCCTTTGTTTATTTTAGAGAGGTGGGGGTTGTGTAGGGGCAGAGGGAGAGGCAGAGAATTTCGAGCAGACTCCTCACTGAGCGTGGAGCCCAATATGGCGCTTGATCCTGCAACCCAGGAGATCATGACCTGAGCTGAAATCAAGAGTTGGACCCTTAACCAAATGAGCTACCAGGCGCCTTCCAAAGACCATTTTTGCCCATACATGAGTAAGATGCTGGCTGGTAACATTGTAGAAACTTTTTTGAGGTCAGCTACTTGTATCTGAGTGTTTGGTTTTCCTTCTCCCGCTACTTTTCTTTCTTCAAACTCTACAGATGAAATTATGGAGATCAAAGTTGTGGACCAATGGGGCTCCAGGGAGTCCTGTTTCAATTAGCGAGGTTGAAGGCAGTGTGGTCAGCCTTCTGGATTCTGATATACCTCCCTTCTCCTTTTTCTTTTTCTTTTTCCAGTGTAGTTTAAAATGTGCTGATAGAGAATTGGACTGCTGACGGTAGCACCAACCTACCCATCAAAAAAGAAGGAGGCAGTGGGGAACAGTTAGGAAGAACATAAAGATATTCCTTTCCATTTTTTAAAAGCCTTTACTGGCAGAGAGAGCTAGAAAGATAGGAGATGGTCCAAGGGGGCTTTGCATTTCATGACTTTAAAGGTACTTAGTGTGGGGCAAAAAGTTATTTTTCTTCTTTGGCTTCTCTAAATAAGGATAGATAGATCATCTTAGAAACAAAGACGATTCTATTTCAGTATCCAATGCAATGTACAGCTTAGAAATTATTAGATACTCTGCTATATTTTGTTGACTACCTAGTCATAACTTTTCAAGGGACCCAAAACATGTAATTTCCATGGTCACAATTCGGTAGAATCCCCAATTTTTCCTGTCAAATGAAGTGGTCTGAATGGCAACCCGAGACCGTTTTAGCAGACATACCTTCAGAACACTTAGATTGCAAGATTTGAGTGTACTTTTATTAGTTTGGCAGTCTGCTGGAGGAGTATATATACAGAGAACAAAATACACAGCTTCAAGGATTTTTTTTTGGAACAAAAATCAACCAGGACTGTTAAAGTAATAAGGAACAAAAATGGTAGCATAACATGTTAAACAACTTGAAGAACGGGTTTAGTTTGAGGCAAATGTATGATAACTTACTTCTTCAGCCCCAACAGGGACAAAAGAGATCAATGGATTTAAGGCATCTTCTAAAAGTCAGCTTAAAATTATGTTCATATTGTGATTTTCTCTAAGAAAATCCATATAGATCAATTTTAGATGAATTATTGTAAAAGGACTAATGTGATAACATTAAAGGAAATGGCAAAGACGCTCTGAGGGTAAAATTAGATAATGTCTGATATAGTGACTTGCAGAACGTCAGGACTGCTAGTAAGTCAGAACTGATATTCTTGTATTGGTGATCTGCTTTTTTAATAGCAAATTTTAAGAAATTAATTTCCTTCAATGTTCCCAATTCCACACAAAACAATTGATGTGGGGTCTATGTTCAGAGACTGTTGCACTTATATTGGCAGAGACAATAGTATTTTTGTTCTTAAAAATGGGGTATGTGATTTGGTGAGTGCTGTGAAGTGTGTAAACCTGGTGATTCACAGACCTGGGGATAAAAATATATGTATATAAAAAATATATGTTTATAAAAAATTAAAAAAAAAATATAAAAAAAAAAAATGGGATGTAAAAGTTGAATTACATAAGCTTATATTAAATCCAGTTTGTTACACTGTTTGTGTAGTTAAAACTCTGATTTTGATTCTGATTTTGCGATTCCTATGATGGTTTCTCCCAGAACTCGGTCAATAATATTACCATATTGCTTTCCGTTTAGCTTATCATTCTAAGAGCAGGACTATTTTAATCATTAATTATTATTGCTAGAGTGCAAGCAGCATGATAACTGGAAAGGAAACACAGTATGGCTTTAGTCCCAGAACAGAATAAGCCTTCAGTAATGTCTGCTGAATGAGTGAATGATAATTTGATAGTGCATGTTAATATCTGGTAATCATAATTATTATACTAATCAGCATTTATTGAGTACTTACCATATCTTAGATACAACATTTTTTGCTTTTTATACATTATTTAATTCTCATAAGAACAGAAGATTAGAGAGTTTCCAGCGAGTGATAAACTCAAACCCAGCTAGCTCTTTCTCTGGGTCTTGTGGAAGGTGCTCTTTTCCCCTTGTTTTGCAGTATTTCCCCACCCTTTTTTGTTTATCCTCACATAAGGAGTGAGCTCTGCAGACTGGACATTGTTAGTGGAGAGAGAGAGAGAGAATTGTTCTGGGCCCTGCTCTCTGGTCCCTTGTGTGGAGTCTGGTCTCCTCCTTTAGCTCCAGGGCCGTGAGGTGGATTTTAATGGGCACTGAGTCATCTTTGAAACAAGCACTCACTAGTGCCCCCTGATCTACAAACATTCCCTCTTCTTCCTTCCTTTCCTTCAGATTTATTTGTGTCCTGAGCACAGGCCTTACAAAGCCATGTGATCATTTCTGAATCCTCATCGGTATGTTGCTAAGATTGAAGAAAGATGCTGAGCTCTAGTCACTTGGCAAATACCATTTCAAATTGGAAGTCTCTTTGACTTTGCATTTTTAATTGTATTGAAGCATTGTAGTGGAGGGACTTAGAAAGTGTTTATCACTTGATCCAGTAATGGCCTTATTTATTAAACTGCATTTAAAAAATTAGATTGGGGTGCCTGGGTGGCTCAGTGGGTTAAGCCGCTGCCTTTGGCTCGGGTCATGATCTCAGGGTCCTGGGATCGAGTCCCGCATCGGGCTCTCTGCTCAGCAGGGAGCCTGCTTCCTCCTCTCTGTCTCTGCCTGCCTCTCTGCCTACTTGTGATGTCTTTCTGTCAAAAAAAAAAAAAAAAAAAAGATTAAAATTCACCGCATCTTCTATTCTGTCTCTGCCCTTTGCCCTTTGTACCAAACCAGACCAATCCAGCCCATCCAAAAGGCCAGGGTTGGATTTTGAATCTAGAATGCTTTGAACCAAGGGAAATTACTGATTTGTTCACTTTCAGTGTGTCTGTTTTCGGGTACTGGATTCCAATGCCATTATTTTGGAAGTGTGTTCTCACTCGTGTTTCCTTACTTGGTTGCCAGAGCACTGGATATCAAACGTGGGGGACACTGCTTAGGGTTACAAGGACCCAGGACACTGTTGCGGCATCTCGTCTTTGTGTTTCAGGACCTGAGAAAAATTTTCCCGAGACGGTGTCCTCTAAATCTTAAATTATCATACTAGTGATACCTACATATGCAGAACAAACATCAAAATGTGCTATGAATTTCACTTCCATACACTATCAAGTAATGAATAGTAAAGTTTTTAGTCTGTTTAATGTCATCATTACACATATTAACACTCCATTCCCCATGAAGGGATCGATCAGTATGACTCTCCTCCACTCAACTTTTTTCACCTTAAAATGGAAAACATTTTAGGTAGAGCTCTTGTTTCATGGGTTTTTCCTCCAGCTTGGACGCAGCTGTTAACCTTACCTCTGGACTGACCTATAGAGAAAGAGAAGCAAGTGGAGAATAAACTTACTGTGTAGATTCCAAAGTACCTCTCAGCTCAGAAGGTATCGCTGACTCAGCACTCCCTTCCTTCACCTCTTCGCTTTCTCACTCACTGCAAAAAAAGAAGTCTAGATTCTTTTGCCTCAAACAAACTTTTTGAAAATGACATAAAAACCAGAGCCTGTTACCGGAGGGAGCAAGACCCGCCAGTCCGGTTCCCACCATCGCGGCTGGCCGGGGACTGGGGGACAGTGACGGATGGACATGATTGACAGGGCCAGGCCCAACTTGGTGTGAAGGCCAAGGGCTCCAGGCCGACGAAACACCTCTGGAAGTCTGCCCGGTGGAAACACAGAGCGGCATGGGTTTCATGCCAAAGATTTTCGGGAATGGGTCCAAAAACATCTTCTGCAAGAGGAAATGAAAGAGGAAATAACTTGTTATTCCAAAGGGGTGAGAGGGCTGGGGTGAGAGTTGAAAGAAGGGTTGAAAAGAAAGAAAGAGAAGTGAGCTGTGAAGGTGAGGATATGCCGAAGAGGGGAAGTGAGCCGTTGGAGCTGGAAATTTTAATAAGCTCACAAAGATAAGGAGGAAGTAGGGACTGTTTGGAAGGTAAACACACCATCATGGAAAGGGCAGCCTTGCCAAGAATAACAACGGCGAGATAATTAAAGGAAAAGGCTAACATAAATGTGAGGAAAAAGAGAAAACGCTGAACAGGTCTTCAGTATAAGAACATTCCAACTCAGCATTTCGTAACCAACAGCATAAACAGGAAAAGGAAAGAAACGCACTCTCCCGCAGGCGCACAGATGTCCTGCCCTCTGCTGTCCGTGTTATCTCTCCCTGTTTTGTTGACTCAGGTAGAGTGGGATACACTGGGTGGGGTGAGAATTACAACCTCCCTTGTTTATCTCTCTGGATCCAGTGTGTTTGGGGTATTTGTCAGAAGCCAGATCCCAGGAGCTTCATTAGCTTCCGAAAATCTATTATTTTGCAGTGTTACTATCTGTGATTTAGGAGGCGCTGCAACCGAGTCCTACACCTCCTGTACACACAGATTTTCAAGATTTTCATGAGCTCTTTTCACACTAGCTAGCGGGGTACCCTAAGAATGATTTTAAAGGATGATCAAGCTTATTAAGTGGTGTACTAACCCACACACAACATCCCATGGCTTGGTATTCGACCCACTTCTGTGCTGTACATGGTTCAGGTCCCACTCGAATTTGTGTTCTCTTTTAGCTCTTGAGCATTCTGCAACTTTCTTTATAGAAATGAATTAAATTGTTCAGAGGACTGGATATACAAAGAGGGAGTTACAGAGATCATAGACAAATAAAAATAATACCTACCTCTTAAAGATCCAAATTAGATCAAAGGTCCTAATTTGGTCAAATGAAAGCGATGTTGGGGGACTTCTGCCTCAATTATTACCAAATATATTTATACATAACTTCATTTATTTTACTTTATTTTTTAAAGATTTTACTTATTTAATTGAGACAGAGAGATAGAGCGCAAGTGGGAGGGGCAGAGGGAGAGGGAGAAGCAGACGCCCCTCATGGAGCAGGGAGCCTGTTGCAGAGCTGGATCCTGAGACTGGGATCATGACCTGAGCCCAAGGCAGACACTTAACTGACTGAGCCACCCAGGTGCCCTTGTAGCTTTATTTATTGAAAAGACGCAATTATTACCCAAAATAATATTTATGTATAACTTCATTTATTAAAAAGAATATTAAAAAATGACCAGCAAATAAATATTTTTCTTTGTCACAAATCTAATTTCACCTTAATGCTTCCCTTTAACTAAATTTTCCCAGGAGTTGCTTTATGTATGTATGTATGTATGTATGTACGTATGTAGAGTGGGCACACAATGTTATATTAGTTTCAGGTGCACAACATAGAAACTCGACAAGTTTATATACATTATGCTATGCTCACCCCAAGTGTAGCTACTATAAACTGTCACTATTTGTGGGTGACATGCTAACATACATAGAAAATCCTGAAGACTCCATCAAAAAACTAGCAATAAATAAATAAATAAATAAATAAACTAGCAGCAATAAATGAGTTCACTACAGTTGCAGAATACAAAATTAATACCCAGAAATTGCAGTGTGCCTATGCACTAATAATGAAGTAGTAGGAGGACAAGTTAAGGAAACAATTCCATTTAAAGTTGCACCAAAAATTAAGATACCCTAGGAGTAAACTTAACCAAAGGCTGTTTTATATGTATCTAGATTTATAATACCTGGTCAGGCTGCTCCAAAAATGTGTATCAGAATGTAAGACCTTAGGAATACTATGTGACTAAACATACCAACCCTTGCTTTATTTCCTCTCTTTGGGGTAAGTTTTTGTTAAGTTTAATTTCATTTGGTGTTTTTAAAATGTTTTTACAAAGTTTTCTTTTTTTAATAATACATAACATCGTTTCACAGCAATTCAGAGCATCTTAAAATCTTGACATATTTCTCTTCTTTTGCCAGGAGCAGTTGATGAGAAATAAAATAAAATAGAAACCTCAACTTTGGCTCTTTTACCACCATAAAAATCTGATAATTTGGCAATATTATCTGTATATTAATTAAGATATGAAATTTAAATTTAAAGAACCAAGAAAGATGACATCTGAACTGGCAATCTCTTTAAATGGCAGGAGATCTGTTTGGTTATCAGAAAAGCAGGTGCCCTGGAGCTATTATCCAGGCCAGGCTTTGTCCCAGACTACCGGTGAGACAAAAGGGACAAGTGAAATGAAAAAAGAGAAAAAGAAGGGCTGCCTTCTAGCGAGGCTGGGGAGATGCACAGAAGGAAAACAGGAGAACAGGTTACACAAGGACCCTAAGATCTGAAGCAGAGTTGAGTTGGAATCCAGTTAAAGCAAATGCAAGAAAAGCCAGTTGTCGTTCTGTGTGTCAGAGTCCAGAGAGGATAGCCTAGCTTTTCATGAAGACTCTCAGTGGGATTGTTACTGGATTTTGGAATAGAATATGTGGCTCTCAACCACCAGGCAAGACCAATCATCCTAGAACTTGATGCATTTAACAACTGGTACGCCCAGGAAAAGGCTGTTTACGCTCTAATTTTTATTTGTTTGTTTGGTTTTTTTAGAAGAACATTTGTTTAAGGGTTATTCTTACTACATTTGAGAGCAGCATGTATATATTTGATTTCTATTTTTGATATATATAACTTGAACTGTGATTTCAAAGAATTTAAAACCCCCTTTCAATACACTTCAGAAATACAAGCTAGTCCTCAATTCTTTACGGTGCTGGAATGGGGTGGGGCTGGAACAAGCGAAATATGGAATACCTGGGAAGTTCAGATGTATGAAGAGCCTGGAAATGGAACTCCTAAATTGGTATCACAACTCTTACTAGGAGAATGGGGAGTAGAGGCTAACACAAAGTGACACAACAGACAAACAGTACAACCCATAAAGCACCGATGGAAAACTGAAGTTTGAATCGAATTTCTTGACTACTCCCTTCCTTGTATCTTCATTTTAGGAAAGGCTGTGGGACACCTGGGTGGCTCAGTTGGTTGTGTTTGCCTTCAGTTCAGGTCATGATCTGGGGGTCCTGGGGTTGAGCCCCAAGTCGGACTCCCAAGACAGTCTGTTTCCTCCCTCTGCCTCTGCCCCTCCCCCTGTTCCTGTGCAAGCTCATTCTCAAGTAAATGGATACAATCTAAAAAAAAAAAAAAAAGTGTTGCTTTAAAGCTCACTCAGGGCAGGTGACTCATTTACCGTTGTGCTTCATTCCCAATGTCAACATCTAGCTTATTTATTTATTTATTTTCATACACAGTAGAGGCCCAATTTGTTTGATATATCAAATTGAGGATAAGACCTAGACATTCCTTATGAATCAAATCTCCTTAATAAATTTTCGTGGTAAATTTCCAGCTAGAAAGAATTGTGTGAGTAGTATTACAATGAAATTCTGGGGCGCCTGGGTGGCTCAGTGGGTTAAAGCCTCTGCCTTTGGCTCAGGTCATGATCCAAGGATCCTGGGATCAAGCCCCACATTGGGCTTCTCTGCTCAGTAAGGAGCCTGCTTCCTCCTCTCTCTCTGCCTGCTTCTCTGCCTACTTGTGATCTCTGTCTGTCAAATAAATAAATAAAATCTTAAAAAAAAAATAAAATGGAATTTCATTAGAAATCTCTGGGTTGCTGAATGAAGATACATTAAAGAGCCAAGTGGGATCAGGAACAAACAGAGATAAGGCATTCACCCAGGCACATGAACCACACCTTAGGACAACTCAGAAAATGTCATTTCCTTACCACTCTAGTGGAAGGTGAACTGGAGAAAACAGAGATCTCCAGACTTTTGTGTTCTGGTCCTATCTTAAAGGCACCCAGAGACCCTCCTGGAAGAAGTACATTTATTGTAAGTTCTCTTAGGACCACCTGACAAGAAGTAAATGCTTTTTTTTTTCCTTTAGGGAGCAGGTTTTTATCGGTGTCCTGATTTTACTGTTCATCAAAATGTCACAAGAAAACAACTACTCATAAAGCCATCTCTTCCTTTTGCTTCAGAATATGATTGGCTGCCAGGATGCATGAGGGGAGGTTTGTGGGGGTGGCAATTATCAACTAACAGCATTTTAAATACATCCTTATGTTATGGGTTGAGTTTGGAAACTACTTCCTTACACTGTAGGTTTTATTAGTACTTAAAAATAAACTTGAGGGGTGCCTGGGTGACTCAGTGGGTTATGCCTCTGCCTTCGGCTCAGGTCATGATCCCAGGATGCTGGGATCAAGTCCCACATCTGGCTCCCTGCTCAGCAGGGAGCCTGCTTCCCCTTCCTCTCTCTGCCTGCTGCTCTGTCTACATGTGATCTCTCTCTCTGTGTCCAATAAATAAATAAAATCTTAAAAAAAAATAAACTTGAATTTCCCTGTTTCTTGGGTAAATAAAAAGTGAAATCTTACTTTAGTCTGATTACCTTTATAGTGGGGTAAAATTTGAACCGCTTATTTTAACTTAACTTAATATAATTTTATATTTAATATATATTTTTATATTTACATATTAATATAATATAACAATTATAATATTTTAATTGATTTATTTATTTTAATTTCTTTGGGTTACAACATAACACCGTTCTCCCTAGCACATATGAATCTCCTCTTCGGTTCTTGTGTAGAGGAGAATGGATGGTTGTCCCACAGAGACTGAGAGGCTGCTGTGGTGGGTCTGAGGCTGAACTATTGGTAGGTCCTCTCAGAGGACCCATCTTCATGGTCTAGAAATAAAAGACGATCCGTAACTTGACTGATGCCTTCTTCACTTGAAAGCAGAAGGCCTGATAACTTGCCTTCTAAGTATCGGCAAGAAGAAAACAGTTGTAGGAGTATCCTGTTGTTGCTGTAGCAAATACCACAAACTTGGTGACTTAAAACAATCCAAATTTATTTTCTTACCGTTCTGGAGCTCAGAAGGCCAAAATTAGTTTTATTGTGTTAAAGTCAAGATGTCAGCAGGGCCATACTCTCTGGGAGAATCTACTTCCTTGCCTTTTCCAACTCTTGGGGTTGCATTCCTTAGCTCATGGGCCCTCCTTCCATCTTCAAGGGCATTGACTAGCATCTTTTTTCTTGACTCAGCTTTCCCCTGCTTCTGTTACACGGTCTTCCTCTCTTCTGTGATCAGATTTCTACTGCCTTCTTCTTCTAAGAACACTTGTGATTATGTTTTGGACCCACCTGAATAATCCAGGCTACTATTCCTATCTTGAGATCCTTAATTCAATGGCATCTCCAAAGTCTCTTTTTGCCATATAAAATAACATTCCCAAGTTCCAGGTATTAGGATGTGAATATGTGGCATACCCCTATTAAGTCTTCCGCAACAATTGTTGAGCTTTTTCTAAAAATAGAAATACCTGAGTCATGTATGGAGAGAGGGATCCAACTATGTTTTTGCTTCTGCAAAAATTTATGATATAGAGACAATTATTTCAAGAGGAGAAGTAGGGAATTCCTGAATCACAAAGACACGGTTGTTTCTCTTATAGGAGTTTAGGAAATAAAGGTGGTTTTATAGTTATAAGTGAATTGCCGGGAAAACCAAGATCGACCTTTGAGGCATGCCAACATCTCTGTTTCATGTATGAAACAGTGACATTATATAACTTGCCTATAATCACACGAGAAGTAAGTGGTGAAATTTGGATTTATTGATTTATTTAAAAAATATTTTATTTATTTATTTGACCGAGATCACAAGTAGGCAGAGAGGCAGGCAGAGAGAGAGGGAAAAGCAGGCTCCCCACTGAGCAGAGAGCCCCATGCAGGGCTCAATCCCAGGACCCTGGGATCATGACCTGAGCCGAAGGCAGAGGCTTTAACCCACTGAGCCACCCAGGTGCCCCTGAAATTTGGGTTTAAACTCAGAGCCTGTGTTTGACCTGCTAGACCAGAGTGAAGAGTAGAGGGTGAGCTGAGGGCCAAAGTGACAAATGATGCTAAGGAGAGATGGATATAAGTAAAGGTGGAAATGGTGTTGGCTTCTCAAGTCAGAGTCACAATTTCCGAGAGTTAGAAGGCAACCAGACCTTCTAGATTTCCTGAGGTGATACCTTGCTATCCGGTATGCTGGGCATCTAGGATCCAACCTACGCTGTTTTTTTGTTATTATTATTACAAATAGTGGTCTGCCTAAAGAAGAGCTGTGGAACACAAGGCTCGTGTCTGCTAAAGGAGAAGTCAGGTGAGGGCCTGACACCCCATCCATTTTCATCTGCTCCAGATCTTCTTTCCTCGGTTCCTTTCTTCTAGCATCATCATCCGTCCTTCTGCTCTGGTCCTGTCTGGTCAGCCTGCCAGCCTTATTTAAGTCTGCCTCTTTCATTTTATTTTCTTTTGACCCAACCTTCCATCATGCTGTTACTCAGTTTTCTTCCTTCGGGTTACCACTACATTTCTTGGAGGAGTAATTCAGTCTTGCCAAATCGACTTCATGCCTGCTCCTTTCTCCTCCCCCTACAGTTAGGGTTCCCCTCCCCCAGCTCCTCCAGAACTACACTCACGGGTCGCCATGGTCTTTCTGGTGGCCAAGTCTACTGGCCCGTTTTTCAGTTCTTCTCAGTGACCTCTCTGCAGTGTGCGAGACCACTGATGGCTCTCTACTTTTCGGAATCCTCATTTTTGTGTTCTCTCTCTGAGTCTTTTCTTCAGTCCTTCCCCAGTGTTTCTGTGTTAGAACACTGATGATTATATCTCTGGTCCTCACCTCTTATTTCTGCATACCTTCTTCATCTCTCATCCACTCCTGCTGACTCAGCCAGCAGGACCGTGGGGAAGACCTCCCTGTCCAAACTTGCAGCCTGGACTCTTCCTTCTAACAGCTTCCCTGAGATCTCCCTCTGGATGTGACCTGCAAAACTGCAGACTTACCATCTCAAAGCTGAACTGGGTGTCTTCTTTTCTAAATTTGTTCCATAGCTTCTGTTATTTGGACACCATCTACCTAATATAGCAAACCAAGAACTGTGGAGTCACCTCCTCTCTCTTTATTTTTACATCTAATGGTCATTCAATTCTGTGTCTTTGGCATCCTTTTTACCACCTCCTTGATGGAGGCCTTTATTCTTGACTACTCGGTTATAATAGTCTTAATTTGTCTCTCTCTCGCCAATCGTCTTTGAAGTCTGTGCTGCTCCAAAGTGGTCTGTAATCAGTCACTGTTGAGAATGTCTTTTGTCCTTCACAAAGTCCTTCTAAGTCTTCTAGGCCCAGCTAGAATGTTGGATCCTTCTCTGTGGAGGAGGAAGGGACTGCCCTTCATTATGGCCATGTTGTGCTCAGTTTCTGCTCCGGGTCTGAACCCCCAGTGGAGTGTAGCTCTTCAAGGGCCTTGTCTTGTGTCCCCAGAGCCTGGCACAGGACCTGGTTCCCAGGAAGCGCTCATGAAGGTCTGTTGGACAAATCATGGAAGCCGTGACCAGAAGATGGAGGGATGAACCAAGGAAGCTACAGCAAGATGATTTTCAGAATGGGTGAGAGACACTTTCTTGTGTCCTATTTTCTTTCTTTTCCACAGTTTGCACTTTTGGGCTCATTGACCCAGACTGTTCCTTTCAGTACAGTAAGGAGGGAAACTTTGGGAGAATAATGTAAAATAATTAAGTGAGGAGTCCCTAATTAATAATTTCATCTCCTCTCATTGGGTTAACCTTTCACCTACTGGTTCCCAGATAAAACTTTCAGAAAGCCTCATTCATACTTTGTAAATAGGAGCAAACATTTTTCCTTGGTCTTTCAGTAATTCACAGGCTTGGGCTGCATTTATATCTTTCATAGGTTATGCAATTATAGGAAGGAAACTTCCAAAGCATTTCTGAGTACCGACTCTGGTCCCCTATTAGAAACCCCATGTATGTTATGAGAAAAAGGAGGCAGCTGTCAAAAAGAAAGGAAACTCACATTTACTGAGCCCCTAATACTTGGCAAGCACTCTGCTAAGTGCTTTTACAAACATCTCACATCTTGCAAAAACTTTGCCTGGAAGGCAAGACAAGACAGAGATGTGCACCGAGGGCCTCTGCCTTCTAGTCAATATTTTGTAAATATTTAGTCACATTTATATGAAGACCAGGTTGGGCACTGCCTGTGGGAAGAGCTGAGAAGGAAGATGTTGTACAAGCTCAGCATCCTCCTTATTGTTCGTGGCAATTCAGCTCTCCTTCAAAAAAGCAGAGCAAACCCCACCGTCACTGGCCCCTTTCCTCCTTTGAAGGCGCTTTATGCCCCGTTATTATAACTTGCAGACCCTCTTGTGATCTCACCCCTCCTTTCCACCCCAAATGAAACTGTCTGAGTTAGAACACAGATGAAACTAGGGCCACAGAGATGGCAAATAGCAAGTTTGCCACATACAAGTCAAGCAGGTAAGTAGTCCCGGGCCGGTAAGGGACCCCCACAGTGTTAGGGGTTCAGACTCCCTGGAGCTTGTTGTTGTGCCATCGCTACAGCAGCATATTCATATTCATGGTCCGGGATGGCTTCCTACCATAGCCACGTTCCATCCAATGGGAAGGAGGAAAGTATGGGCATGATTTGGAAGCTCTGCTTAGACCTCATTGGCCAAAACCTAGTCATACTTTAAGAGGCTGCAGCCTTCCCAGCTTGGCCACAAGAAAGGAAGGGACAATGGGTATTAGATATCAACCAGATCTCTACTGCCTTCTTCTTCTAAGAACACTTGTGATTATGTTTGTAGGTTTGTCAAATAATGCACTTTGACTATATGTGGTAGTCTTCGTGGAAGGAGTTCTGTATCCATGTTTCCCCCTCTGGCCATATTTTCAGTGTTGCAAACGTCAGGGAGGTCCAGTATTTTTTATAGAGGGCAATCTTTGGTCACTGCCCTGATAGCCCACTGCTCTGGCAGACTCGCTGTGGGGTGGTGTGTACCCAGCTCAAAGATAAGGTCAGAGAGCCTTAGGGAGTTTGCTTTTCTCTGGGTTTCCCCCCAGTTCTCCCTTATCTTCAAAACTTAGCAAGACAGATCTTAGCCACTGAAGAGAAGCTTCCAGGTCTGAGCATAGAGAGCCCCTCTAATCACACACGAGTAGGGCATGCCTATGCAAGGACTAGTTCTTGCAGGAGAACTTCCGGGAAGCGAATAGAAATTAGGACACTCTTTCTGTTGTCACGGGTTAATCTTAAATGTTTAAAAATTCTTTTCTGTCAGCATTCAGTCTCAATTCTCTTTCCGCCTTTTCTCCATATCGATGCCTACAAAAAAGTTCCCTGTTGGGAGGCTCTCAAGTCATTGTGCGGTGAAGTGATTGAAGAAACAGCTGTGTAGCCCCAGCAGGTGTCCGTTCCTGGGGGCCCCGGCACCCTGCCTGGCAGCTCCCATTCGGCAGCATCAAGAGCAGACTTAGTATGGCCAAGCATTTTCAAAGGCAAGGGCAACAGCGTTTGCTCATTTTTTCCTCTCTTTGTCCTAATCTTTGCTTCTTTCTTCCCCCTCTTCATCTTCTCCTGGAGGGCTTTCTTCAGCTTGCATTTTCTGAACCATCTGAAACAGTGGTCTTCTGTGCTGGCTCTGTTCTAAGTGCTTTCTTTACCTTGCTTCCCATTCCGTCCTCACCTGTAAGAGAAGACCTGTGAATGCTCCCATTCTCTAGGACAGGGCATTGAGGCACAGAGATGTGAAGAAACTGGTCCAAGACTGCACAGTTGGCTATGTCTATCTGAGCTGCCGTCACTTGCCTCTGGCTGTACCCGCAGAAGAACTGGGATTCAAGCCCACGGCTTGGACTGCAGCCCTCCTGCTCTTCTGGTCCACCATGCTTCCTGTGAAACATGGTCCTTACAATAAGATGGCCACTGAATGGGGGGTGGAGCTCCTGTCTGTGACCTCTCCCTCTCGTAGAAGCTTCTCCGTGCGCCCCACCCAGGTGGAAAACACTGATTTAATCTCAGCGGAGCCTAAAGGCAGCTGTGGCACATATGCTGCAACAGAAGGCACTAGAAAAGCATTACCTATATTTCATATCCTTGTTCAAGGCTCCACTCTCCTATTCACCTGCCGGCATAAGGAGAGTGCTTTTCTTTTGCGCAAGGATAATCTGAAATGCTACTTTTGCATCAGAAAACTAAGAGGTTCATATATCCTGCCTGGATGGGAATGTTTTTCAGCCTCAGAGCCTATAAAAATATTGTGGCACGAACGGTTCAGCTGAAACAACAGAGTGCTGGGAAAATGAGTCTGCAAAATGTACTTGAAATATTAGTCATCAACATGGTATAAAACACCATTTCTCCCACAGAGGGAGGCCTGTGCCTGGGAGCTAAGTGCACTTTTGCCTGCAGGACCAGGTGGGGATTGTAGGTTTATGCTTTGCAAACTCTTTAATTACCCAGACCCATCTACTATTATGAAGATTAAAGATTAGGGAATACATCTCATTCCTCTGAGCTTCCTGATATTTCTTCAACAGTGATAGAAAACAGAAGTCTCTTTGTACTATAAAGACATGAGAATATATATATATATATATATAAAATAAAATTGTATGTAAATATTATATAAAATTTATACATACATATTTTATATTATATAGAAATTTACAATAAAAGGTATATTTATATAATAAATTATATTATACATAAATGTATACTATAGGGACACCGGGTGGCTCAGTCCTTTAAGCCTCTGCCTTTGGCTGAGGTCATGATCCCAGGGTTCTGGGATCCAGCTCTGTGTCGGGCTCCTTGCTCAGCAAGAAGCCTGCTTCTCCCTTTGCCTGTCCCTCCTGCTTGTGTTGGTCTCTCTCTCTCTCTCGTGTCAAATAAATAGATAAAATCTTAAAAAAGTAGCATACAATGTGTAACTTATATTGTACATATAATTACATATTTCTATAAATTTGTATACATCTTCTAAATAATAAGTACCTACAGTGTATTCTATACATACATATATAAGCCAGTGGGGCAAAGGTTTGTTTTTAAATTAACCTAAACAATAAGTTCTGCAATGAATCTTCCTTTCAATAAAAACTTAAGACCAAAAAAACAAAAAACACAAAAAAACTTAAGACCAAAAATGTAAGTAAAAGGATAAATACAAAAAGGATTAAACCTTGCTGAGGACATTAGTTTGGTGTCTTGTGCAGACGTGGACTGGGGTGGGATGTGGTTTTCATTGAAAATGATTAAAAATCTTTTTTCCCCCCTTAAAATCCCCTGGAGGTTTTCTGCAGAATTTTAGCCCAAGTTGCCCAACATTTTTATTATTAAGAGACTTATTATCCTATTCTGCTTAGGCAATAGCTTCACGTTCCACCTCTGCATTTCGGGCGGGCGGCTTTAGGTTTTCTCCAGCATTTGGATCCGGGGTGAACTCTTCTCCCGCGCCTTCCACGGCAGTGACTGTGTGAGTGTCTGGCTGGACTAGGCGCCTCTCTGCCAGCCAGCGCCCCCCAGCCCTGCACCCCCAGCAGCTTGGGGGAGGGGGGCTGAGTCCCCCAAGGACCGCAGCACAATCTGACGACGTGTGACGTGTGATCATCGTGGATTCAGAGAGCTTGAGCGAGCTGACCCGCGCTGGATCTTTTTTTTTTTTTTTTTTTTTTAAAGATTTTATTTATTTATTTGACAGATAGAGACCAGAAGTGGGCAGAGAGGCAGGCAGGCAGAGAGAGAGGGGGAAGCAGGCTCCTGTGAGCAGAGAGCCCGATGCGGGGCTCGATCCCAGGACCCCGAGATCATGACCTGAGCTGAAAGCAGAGGCTCTAACCCACTGAGCCACCCGGGCGCCCCGCGCTGGATCTTTAAATGCATTCTAAACACAGGGGCTGGATGCTCTGTTTTAATTAGCAGCCTCCTTGATCCTTGAACTTCCCCACGTGTTCTGCGGTGGTGGCTACACACTTCGTTTAAAGAAAGGACTCCTTTGAAAGAGTCACTTGTCCGCACAGCACATTTCCTGGAGGCCGGCAGGCTGGCCGTCACTCGAGGCGCCCTGTATTTGCGGACTGCGGGTAATAGATTTCTGTGTTTGTTTTATAAAGATTTTCATTCTCAGACTTTGAAGAACTGTGGCAACCCTTACGTGAAGGCAGCTCAGAGTGAGACGTGAACTCAGGTGCAGCAGGCTAGCCCAGGGTGCCCACAGGCGGTTTGCTCCCTCCCTGGCTTGGTGGTCACTGAAATCCCTAGAGAACTGCTTGGCTTGGCTGAGCTAGAAGCCATCCCACAGGCTCTCAGAGATCCCCTGGCAATGTGTGTGGCATTATTTCGGGAGTACTGGTGGGGGTCAGAGGGGTGGTGGGGTGGGGGTGCAAGGCTTGCTAGAATTCCAGGGGGATATTTCCACAGAGGTCCCAGAGGTGCTGCTGAGGCCAAGGTTATATCCAACAGTCAGAAACTTCTCCAGATTCTGATCTAAGACCTTATGGTGAGAAGGTGCTACGGGGGCATCTCAAGGCAAGCCTGGTTTTGTGGAATGGGCACTGGATTGGGTGGGAGTCCTCAGGAACCAGGAGTCTGGTGCTCGCTTGGCCTCTGCCTCAGTGCATAGCCTTGGCTGTGTCATTCTCTGGGCTGTAAACGGCAGCAGACAGCTGAAAGTTTCTTAGAGTAGCCAGTCTGGAGAAGTGGTAACAGGGCCCCCGGGCGAGGCCAATTTGCCCACATCCAGCAGCTCGCTGGCAGAAACCCCATTAGCAATGCTGTCCCCACACCCTGGAGAGCACCGGGAGGGACTTGCATGAGCACGGCAGGCAAGAGAGACCTCATGGAGTGTGACAAATGAAAAATTTTAAAACGACATTTACTTTTACAAGTCAGACATTTAAGTGGGTCCTTTTTATGGAGCATTTTCAATTTTTATATCACCTAAGAGACTTTTGCATTTCTTACAATCCTTCTGCACATTAAAAATGAATTATAGTCTCATCCATTTTTAGTAAAGAATTTTGAGGAATTTGTAAAACAGACAAAAGTCCACATGTGCCCCGAGACAGTCCAATAATCTGAATGAGTTTCCCCTCATGATTGATGGACTCGTACTAGTGACTGAGGAAAAGAAATTAAACGTCAAGATTTTAGTCTGAACCTAGTGTTTGGTATCATTTGTAAATATTTTTACTGTGTCTCCTGCAGTTTAATGTGTTTCTTAATGTTTCTTCGGGGAGAGTCATGTGGACAGAAATCAGGAAACTGTGGGGCCAGTGTTCTGAGCCGGGAGCGCCCATGCACCCATGTGATGTGTCCTAATGCCAGCAGTGTCTTAATGCCAGGCTCAGAGCTAACTGGTTTGCAGGTATGCACTCATTTAATTCTCACAACAGCACTGCAAGAAAGTACTGGTTTGTCTTCTGCATTTTAGAAGGATGCTCTGAAAGGTCAAGGGAAGTGCCAAGGTGTTATGAATGCAGGCATCTGGCCCAGCGTCCTCGCTGGGTACCGCGGTGCTGTCTTGCTGCCTGGGGGCACCCAGGCTGGCCTGGGCCTTCCCCTCTGGTTTTTATTACACCATGTTAGGACTGCTATCTCAGCAGGCTCTGAAATGACCCTATTTAAGTGTAAGTTTCTTGAGAAGAGGATCCAGGTTTGGTTTTACGTCTAACGGGTGCTAATTTTCGACTCGCTGGATGATTGGGTTGAAGCGAATGGTCTGCATTTTGCACTCCAGAGAAGAACTTGAGGCCAGCTTTCTCCCAGAGTATGTAGCACTAATGTGGGCTGTGCCATGCTCCCGTGCCCATTTGGAGAGTTCCAGAATCTGGTGAGCATGCAGCTAACCTGGACAATAGCGATGGGCTGGGTAAGGAGAACAAGTCTCCGTTCTGGATTTATGTGATTGGGGCATTGTTGCCTGTGGCTTCTGCAACCAGTGCTTGACCCAGTGGTGGAGCCTTCCCCGGCCCCGCTGGATGCCTTTCATGGGCATGTGCAGGTTAGAGAGCTGCAGGGAGATGGGAACCAGGCCTCCGAGGAGACTGGGAAGCACCCACACAGGGGAAGGTACAGGGCATGTTTTCCCCAGTAAGAGAAGCTTTCACCTGCATTGGTAATGTTGTAATTCACGCAGTCTTTTATGAATGAGGAAGTTAATTTGTGGATATTTTGGTTCAGAAAATTCCTTCTCCTGGTTTTCCATGGCATACGTGAAATTTAGGACACAGTGCCCTGATCACAGTTATTTTAGGAAGTTAAAAGAGAATACTATAAATACTGTACTCTACCAGTTCTCTAGAATGGGGGCAGGAATTCGATTCTCTCATTCACGGCTATTTTCCCAGCACTTAGAACAGCACCAGACATTGTTCAGGGGCTAGGAAATACTTGTCGAGTGACTGTGAATGAATGAAACGTGGAGGTTACTGAAAAACCCTGCAGGCTCCTGGCAGAGCTCCTCGCCTTCCCTAGCGAGGCCTTATTTTAGTGATGTTTCAACCTCCAAACAATATGATCTTCTATAAAACTTGAGAATATAAATAAAAAATGTCTTTGATGAACAAGTCTCAGGATATACCCTTCCCTTATTTCATAGCTCGTTGATGACTCTGAAGGTGTTGTGGGACCAGCCGACAGTCCCAAAGTCAGGACTCTGGGCGATGGCTGCCGAAATCCAATTTCTCTCTGTCTTCTATTTTGCTTGCCCGATACTGTAGCCAGAAACCGTCGGTTCACACAAAAGTCGTTTGCCTCGCAACCCCAGGACATTCCTCAATGGAAGCGATTCAGAAGCTTGTGAGGACCAGCAGAAAATGTTTCAAAGTGGAATGAATCATTTACCGTACAAAGTCTATTTGCTCCTGGGCCTCATCGTCGGCTTGTCAGATCGGAAGGGCCGCAAAGTTTATACAAAGGCTAAGGGTATCCATGAGATGGATAAGTGATGGGCATTCATTTGTTGCTGAGCCCACTCGTCAGTTTGTCTGAAGGGAGGGTGCCACGTGGGTTTGCCCGATCTCTGTTGTGGCTAGTATCCTGGGAGAGCTGCTCAAACCCAAACGCTCTCCCATGCTTGCAGAACCGTGGAGCTCCGACGAACATCGAGCGTGGGAGGGAAGAATGTAGTTAGGTAGGAAAAAAGCCTCATTAATGAGTGGGACCTGGTCTGAATTGGGTTTTCACTCACTTATCCACTGGTTCGTTTCCAAATATCTGTTGAGCGTGTACTGTAAATAAAGGGCTACTCTCACTGAAGAAGTTAACGTCTGGCTGCTGTAGATATAAAAATCTCTATCAAGGAAAATGGGAAAGGCAAGAGTAGAATGATGTAGCTCACGTCACTTGGAGGGAGTACAAGGACAATATGCGTATGACGTGGAGGGGGTTAGTGAAGGTTTTTTTAGTTGCCAGGTCCTTGGATTACTTTAAAATATTAGAACAGTTAGGAATATGCTTGGTGTTCATCACCAAGCACCCCTGACCCACCCCCCCAACATTATAGAGATTGTTTTTCAGAACAGATTTAATTTTATAAACTCCCAGAAGTCAAAAGCGACATCAAAGAAGAACATTCCTTGACTGAGATCTTTTGGGTTGGCCCTGACGGTATACCCTCTAGTAAGGAGTGACTTTTGCCCTCAGTAGGGAGTGACCCAACTTACTGTGGGTCAAACATAAATTAGGTCACTTGGAAATTTACACACATCATGAATGGTTCAAGTTATGGGGCACACTTTATTTTACCCAATAACTGCAGGTCTATCTGAATTTTAATCAGCTGCCAAGTAAATATTTAAAGTTGGATAGTTGTTGCCAAGGAGGCTCATAATCCCTGAATGGTAATGTTGCCTTTATCTCTACCTCCCAAGTCTGGAGAACACAAAAGTACTTGGGAAAGAAGAAAGAAGAAACGCATTTCAAGACAGAATACATTGTTGGTTTGTAGATTGAGGACTGTGGACCACAACCCATTTCATTTGAGGATGCTGTGATTTTGACACAGGAAAGAAAACGCTGTGGTCTCCCTTAGGTTTGCGTATCTGCGTTTCCTTCCCAGGCGATGGCGGTTATCATCGTGGCTCTGAGGATCACGACGTCCAGGAGACAGAAGACAATTAACAATCACTTAATTATTAATCCCCCATAATTGGAACCGAAGACTATAGAACGAAAAGGATGAGCAGCCAGCAGGGCGGCAGAAAGGGAAGGAAGGAGAGCTGTGAGAACTGCTTTGGTGTTAACCCTTTAATTTTTTTTTTTTTTTTAAGATTTTATTTATTTATTTGAAATAGAGAGAGAGAAATCACAAGTAGGCAGAGAGGCGGAGAAGCAGGCTCCCCGCTGAGCAGAGAGCCCGATGCAGGCCTCGATCCCAGGACCCTGAGATCATGACCTGAGCCGAAGGCAGAGGCTTTAACCCACGGAGCCACCCAGGCGCCCTGGCGTTAACCCTTTAATTAAGGCACTCCTTGGACCTCAGCCTTGACTGTCTCTCTGGGGGCTCTCCTGGTACTTCTGCAGGGAGAAGGAGAGACGGAGAGGTCACACTTGGTCAGGGGAGGGGGCTGTGGTTTGCTGGGCTAGCTGGAGGCCCAGTTCACACGGGAGGTACAAGGTCAAGTCAGGTCAACGGGAACCAGCCTAGGCAAGCAGCAGCGGCTCTGTGGCTTTCGGCGCTTTTCAATTTGGAAGAACAGAGAAGAGCAGCTTCTCTCTGAATCATTGCTTTCCCAGGCTTATGAATTTCAGAACCTCTTGTACTTTCTCCATTGCTTTCCAAACACGGACTTGTTTCAGGCTTCCCTGCACACAGATTGCAGTGATGTGGGCAAACAATTTTGACAAGATGTGCAGCTTTGAGGAAAAGCTCTTTCAGCTTACAAGGACATGCACCGTTGCTGGTCTCTTTGCGGTGGTGGTAGGAGCTCTGGTGCTCGGCACCTGGCCGGCACCCGCAGGCCTGGAGGCCCACCCCCGCGGTGGGGCCTGGGAGGGCAGTGGGCTGCCTCCGGTGTTCCGGGCGAGGCTGTGTGTCGCATGTGTGACCACCAGACCGTCATTTTCTCTGGGCTCTAGGGGGGAAGAAAGCAAATCTCATCTAAGGTTTTGGACTCCCACCTTCCACATTTGAGTTCCCAGATCATTTACCGAACACCGTTTGTACGCAGAGTGCTGTAGAAGGATGAAGAACAAACTTGAAGATCGTCACTCTGTCTTAATTTAGGAGCTACCTTCTAAACTGGAACTGAAAGTTCATGAACGCTGATGTAAAGGCTGGTGAAATAGCAGAGAAAGAGCGAAGAGACTCCAGGAAAAGGGGAATGGAGAGGATATTTTCTAGCTCTTCCTGCTGGGATTTTCAAAGGGATGGGGGCTCTGCAGCAAGCTTCCCTTGTTTTCTCTTTATAAGGTTTTCTGCCACGTATTAATTTTCTTCAGCCTCCTTTGGTTGATTTTGTTCTGGGTTGGTTTCCTCTTGCGCAAGGATGTGGGTCTAATCGTTAACTGGAGGCTGGCCTGCTTCTGGCCTTCACAGACTAACTCCTCCCACTGGGGGGGGGTGCCCGGCGGCAAAGGAAACCAAATGTCTTTAAGGACAGCTAAGCAAAAAGTAAAATGACCAGATTTGAATTAAGCTCTTTAAAAATAAGAGAACACGACTATCTATCGTTTGCTTTTAAAATTCAGGGCTCTGCGTTATTTATACATGTAGCCGGCACTTTACTGAATACCTAGGACAAATGATAAAGGTCAACACTGTGTTTTGGCCAGGGAGAGGAAAGACAAGGTTGAGGGAATGTTTATATAGGGAAACGAAGAACTTAGAAAAGAGGCAGAGCCAACGTGAATATTTTCCCAAATCCTGAAAAACAAGGTGTGCATGGCCAGGCAGGATGTGGAGCCCTGGGCTGCCCCATTGATGTGGAAAGAGCCGTGCTTTGTGAGCCAGGGTTCAGCTCCAGGAGCCCTGGGTGATCATGAGCTGGTGGCTTCGCTACTTTCTGCCTTGGGTGTTCATTTGGTTAAAAATGAGCAATAAGAATAACATACAGAAAGAATTGAGCACAAAGCAGGCCCTAAATAGATGTTAGGACCTGCCTAGCTAGACTGCATTTCCGGCCTCCCTTGCAGCTAGGTATGTCTGCGCGGTTGCGTCTGGCAGGGGAGGGGAAATGATTTGTGCTGTCACCGCCTGGCTTGCTGACAAATTGATCCACGCTGACCTTGCCCTGGTTGTTATTCCTCTGGGATGGGAACAGATTTGAAGGTAATCCCCGCTTTGAGCCGGCAGAGGAGGACAGTGGTCGTGCAGCAGAGTCAGGGTGGGAGGAATCCGGGCTGATGCCTGGGCAGAGCCGTCCTGGCAGCTGAGACTGAGTGGACCATAATGCCGGAGAGATCAAAAGTTCCACCTCGCTATTGGAAAGGAGCTGTCGTAGTGCTTGACTTTTACCTTAACTGATATGGATTTTGGTGGGATAGTCACCGGGTTCTCGGCAGATTCTGCAAACAGGCTATGAGGCTGTCCTGAACTGTACCTGTGAGACACAAGCTCTGGGGAGACCCAAGTATTGCGTCTTCCTGAAGATCCCCTGCCTGGCCCAAGTGTTCATGATGCCTAGCTCCTCCCCACCCCCAAACCCTCTCACTCCTTGTCGGGTGAGTCAGGGCCAGCTCACAGTGCTGGCGCACTCATGGGGACAGCTCCATGGAAAAGGTGTGAGTGGGAGAACCCAGCCTCATTATTGGGGGTGCAAGAGTGGCCCTTTTCAGGGGTGCATGTCTCTGTGGGATTAATGCTTAACGGGGGAGCCAGAGTTGGGTGTCCCTTGAGACTTAGACAGCTTTCAAGGGAGCATGGCAGCTCTTGCCGTCCAAATCATGCAGTATGATTGTTGACTATAGGCAGGATAGTGGCTCCCCCCAAATGTTTGGATCTTAATTCAAAGAACCTGTGAATATGTTAAGGCTATAAGGCATAGGGAGTCAGAGCTGCAGATGAAATTAATGTTGGTAACCACCTGACCTTGGGGTGGAGAGAGAAGGCTGTGCTCTCCAGGTGAACCCCGTGTAATCACTTGCATCCCTCAGGGGGAAGAAGATCTGGGACTGGAGGATTCAGAGAGGTCGAAGCACACAAAGAACTGCTTCTTGTGGGCTTTGAAGATGGAGGAAGGGAGCCGTGAGCCAAGGAAGGTAAGGAACCTCTAGGAGCTTGCTCTTGGCTGAATGTGTCCTCTCAAAATTCATATGTGAAATCGTAATGGCTACCGTGGGTGTAGTTAGGAGGTGGGCCTTTGGGGAGGTGATCTGGTCACGAGGGTGGAGCCCTCCTAAATGAGATTAGCGTTCTTAGAATAGCGACCCACAGAGTTCCCTCAACCCTTCTGCCAGGTGAGGATTTGACGGGGAGTCTGTGACCCAAAGAGAACTCTCACCCGGCCATGCTGATCCTCTCATGTTGGACTTCCAGCCTCCAGAACTGTGAGAAATACATTTCTGTGGTTTATCATCTCTCCTGTCTGTGGTATTTTGTTAGAGCAGCCTGAGCAGACTAAGATAGAGCTGGAAGAGGCAAGGAAATAGATTCTCCCTACAGCTTCCAGAAGGAACACAGCTCTGCTGACACCTTAATTTTAGCCCAGTGAGTCTCATTTTGGACTTCTGACTCCCAGAGCTATGAGATAATAAATCTGTGTTGTTTTAAGCCACTACATTGGTGGTAATTTGTGGCAGTTGTCACAGAAGACAAATTCACTGCCCTAATAATTAACAGAGCTGATTATCAATATTTGGAGACTTAATTCTCAGGCTCAGAGATAGATAATTTTCCAACGGCCAATTTGGGCAAGAGTTCAGAACAAAACCTCACAAATGGACAGGTAGAGACCTGAAGCAGTAACCTTGAAGCTCTGTTCACTTTATGGCAAAGAAAGCTGTTTTCCTGACCACCACCTTTTTTACTTAGGCTTTCTGTCTAGTATTTCTCTGTTTGAAAGGGAATCTTAAGCCTTTCCTAGAGAGGTGTGACCTTTATGTATACCCATTTATGAAAGCGTGGTGGGTTAAGAATCACTGAAATGTGACAGAAAACAGAAATCAGCATGGTTTAGGATTATTGCAGCAAAGGTTAAAATACCAAATAAAGTTAAAATCGGTCAATTATTACAATAATATGTAAACCAAAGAGATTTCCTCATGGTAGCTGAACCTTCAAACACAACCATTTAAGCATATTAATGTCCTTTAAAATTATACATGGTAAAGTATGCAAAACTATAAAGCTGCCATTTTGAATATTCAACTTAAATGTCTGCATTATGGGGTAGGGGCCATTCCTAATTTAGGAGTGCACATTGTAATTATTTAAATGCAATGCCTGGTAATCTTAAATGCTAACATAGACGTTGGACTCAAAGGACAGCTTCCATTAGCCAAGGCTGTTATTCTGTTTTTAAACCTTAGACTTTGAGAGAAGCAGGAGAAATGGAACAGTAGTACTTGGTTTCCTAAGTTCCAGACCTTCTAGTAACTAGAGAATAACTAATACTGTTTAAGGAAGCAAATGAGAGAAGTAAAAAGAGCTGATTCGTAGTATCTTGGAAGTGAAGTTCAGAGTTTCAGTCAGAGATGTGTGTTCAAGGAAAATGCTAGTAAAAAGCTAACACTGTCTCCCCAACATGTGCAGCAGCTTAATACAGAAAGCTATTTTTATTGTATAAAGGGAAACATAATTGTTTTGAGCATTTTCTTAGAGACTCTGTAACTAAAGAAAAATAGAGTACAATGTACTGTGTTTAGTGACACAGACACATCTTTGGGTCTGCCTGGGTTTGGAGTCTCTCCATCTCTACACACATGTCAGGGACACAATGGAGTGAGAGATGACAAGTGTAAATTTTGAAAAGCGGGAACTTAGGGAATTAAGAAAGACAATAGCTAATGTCAAAAGGTGCCGAGGAAACTGCCTATGACTTTTCAAAACATACTGCTTTTTAGAGAACCAGAGAGTGAAAGCAAGAAAACCAGAAATCCTCCCATATCAACCCTGTAATTGTTTTATTTAAAAGCCCGTCTTCAAAACTTTCACAGTTTTCTCATGCTCTTTGTAATATTTGTTCAGTTAAATCTCTTTGTTCATCTCGGGTAATGTGTGCATTTCCAGGTCACTGAGGCAATGATGCTCTGAAGCCTGAAAAGTTAAATCTGCTTCCGATGCTCATTTGATCTTTGTTACTATAGCTAATCAGGAGTTTACGGAGGGATCTAAAGTGCCAGTGCCACCATCATGGGGTCGTTTTAATTTTCCTTGGCAAATTCGACTGCATTTTTCCATTACATCTGGAGCTGCCGGTGCTATTGTACTGAACATTCTAGTTTTCGAGGAAGAACTTGTGCAGTGGGAGACCCTCAGTTACCTCCTCCAACGGTGTATTTCTTCTGCATTCTCTGTATAAAGAGCGAATAAAGAGAAACCTTCCCCAGAGTCAGAAGAGGTAGACAGAATAGTTTAAATTTTATTTTATTTATTTTTCAAAAAAGATTTTATTTATTTATGAGAGAGAGTGTGAGCGAGGGAGCAAGTGAGCTAGAGAAGGAGCAGGAAGAGGGACAGAGAGAGAGGGTTAAGCAGATGCCCTGCTGAGCAGGGAGCCTGACGTGGGGTACGATCCCGTGACTCCAGGATCACAACCTGAGTGGAAGGCAGATGCTTAACTCAGGCACCCCTAAATTTTAAGGAATATCTTTGCAAATTTGGGTCCTCAGGCTCATTTGGACTTCATTATTTTCACATCAGTAAATATAATTTTATTTTTAATGATGACTGAAATTTGGCAGTAGTTTGTTTTTCAGACTTTTCCCCCCACGCAGCACATTTTCCAGGTAGTGCTTCTGACCATCGTAATCATTGACATTCTCTACAGTTGACTATCTTCCAAAAGTTTAATCATTTTTCTCTTTATTCTTGAAGTCTTTAATCCACTTGGAACTCATTTTTGTGTATTGTGTGATATAGAGGTTCAGCTTCATTTTTTTCCACATATGGGCAAGCAGTTGTCTGACACTTATTGAAACGTTTCCTCTATGATCTAGAGTGCTACTACTTCACAACTCAAGTTTATATATGTAAGTGTGTATCTGCCTGTCGATTCTATATGCCATTCCTGTATTTTTCTTTCTTACAGTCTGGTTCCACACTGCCTTCATTAATATAACTTTATAATATTTTTTGGTATCAGATAGGGCACTTAACTCATTCTGTTTTTGTTATTGAACATAATTAAAAAAAAGTTTTACTGGAAAGGGAAAAAAAGGTTTTATTTATTTCAGAGAGAGGGCAAACATGTGATTGGGGGGAAGGGCACGGGGGAGGGAGAGAGAATGTCAAGCAGACTCCCTGTTGAGTGCAAAGCCTGTGGCCATGTCATGTCACGGCCCCCGAGATCACTACCTGAGCTGAAACCATGAATCAGCTCTTCAACCAACAGAGCCACCCAGGAGCCCTGACCCATCCAATTTTTTGTCAGGAGACAGACTCAGTTATTTTTAACCTTTGATCTTCCATGCAGGGTTTAGCATTGGCTATTGAGCTTCAAAAACCTTTGGGAATTTGGTAAGAATTGCCTTTAGTCCACATATGAATTTGAGGAGAATGGCATCTTTATAGGATTCAGTCATTATATGCATGGACACGGCACATCTGTCTTCTTTTCTGTTTCCCGATCAAGTTTTGTAATTTTTTTCATAAGAATATTATAAACCTTAATTTATCATTAAGTCTGGGTTTTTTCTCTCTCTATATATATGTATAATTGTATTATATAAGAATCATGAGAGTTTTCTTTTTTCCTTTCAAGTACTTTTATTTATTTTTTTCCCCAAGCATTAAGTAGAACTTGTCACAGTGGGATGCTTACCCTTACTCTTACTCTTACTTACTCTTCTTCTCCTGGTTTCTCTCAAGATTTTCTCTTTGTCCTTGGTTTCGTGTAATTTGAATATAGCATCCCTAGATGGTTTGCTGTTGTTGCTGTTCTTGATATTTAAGAAAACCTTGCTCAGTGTTTTTAAGATTCTTGGGTCTGTGGTTTAGTATCTGCCTGTCATGAATATGGAAAGTGCTGGGCCATTACCAGTTCAACTATTGCTTCTTCCTTCTCTTACTTCTTCTGATATTACAATCTTTCATTTGTTATACATTTTGAAGTTGTCACACTGTGTTCGCATGTTCTGTTCTGTTTCATTCTGTTTTCTCTGTGCATCTCAGTTTGAGAAGTTTCCACTGGCCTATTTTCCCCGACTTTGCTGCTGCTTTTCTCAACTGTGTCATGTCTACTGATGAGCTTATCAAGATAATTCATCATTTCTTTTACTGTGTTTGTAATTTATAGCATTTCCCTTTTATTCTTCCTTAAGGTTTCCACCTCTTCACTTAACATTACCCATCTGAATTTGCGTATTGTCTACTCTTTCCGCTAGAGCGCTTGACATATTAATCACACTTATTTTAAATTCCCTGTTTGATAATTCCATTAGCTCTGCCATATCCAAGTCTGGTTCTGATGACTGCTTTCTCTCTTCAGATAGCTGCTTTTCTCCACCTGCCTTTTGGCATCCTTGTAATGTTTTGTGATTGTAAGTAGAATATATTGTATCTAATTTAATAGTAACTAATTTCATAGGCCTTTACTGTGTGGATTTGTACTACTCTCGCTAAGAGCTGGGGTGTGTTTAATGTTTGTTGTAATTATGGTTCTGGAGGTTTCACATTACTCCAGCATCCTTGTTTCTGTCTATGCTCTTGGCTTTGGAGCTTCCCTAAGTACCTCTCCTCACAGAGAGGCTGTGTCTTGCTGCTCTTATGGCTAAAATCCACTGTTATTATACTGAAGCCTGGTTGATGTGGTGGGGGGGGGCGGGGAAGGGAAACAGACTATAATGTTTTTTTAGGGAATCTCTCCACTCAACATGGGGCTCGAACTCAAGACCCTGAGATCAAGAGTCACATGCTATACCGACTAAACCAGCCCCAGTAAGCTTTATGTAATCTTCTGATGCACTCTGAGTCTTTTAGTGGGCCTATGTTCAGGGGCTATGGTCTTCATACTTATTTCTCTCTGTCCTCCAGTGGTTTGCTTTTTATTTTCCCTGCTCCCTACCCCTTCCCCAGCTGTTGTATTTTAAGTCTATTTCCTTGAAGCCCTGTCCCTGTTCACCGTAGTTTTATGATTTTTTTCCCCCCTTGAGTGAGACAAGAAGGCTGGAGGGGGGCTGGAATGGAGAGGGCTTCCGTTCCCGTGTCTGGGATAAGGTTTCAAAACTGTGCTAAGGCAAAGAACTTTGCCTTGGAGAGTGGCCC
This sequence comes from Mustela lutreola, assembly GCF_030435805.1. Lineage (NCBI taxonomy): Eukaryota > Metazoa > Chordata > Mammalia > Carnivora > Mustelidae > Mustela > Mustela lutreola. The sequence goes on along the minus strand of NC_081294.1, from coordinate 118,429,795 downwards.
TATTTAATGGAGAGGTCTCTGAATATATTTTGTAAGGATTACTCTTCCCCTCCGCTTGCCAGAACCACAGGGAGATTTTTGTCCAATTCTCAAATCCTCAAGTAAGACCTGTTGGAATTCCTGCAGAGGAAGCCCATTAAAATCCAGGGGGACCAAAGACTGCCCCCAGAAGAAACTCCCCTCGGAGTTTCTCACATGTTAGTCCACGCTTCTCTTTCGGCAGTTGTCAAAATTACCATTTTATTGTTGCTATTGGCTTGTGGTTTTAGCAACTTCTGCTCAAGTGAAGCCAGTCTGGGCTGCCATCTCTTTCTGATGGGCCTCCCTGTAGGGTTTGGGTGGTATTTTGTCTTGCAAACTCTTATCTGAGAGATCCAAGGAAAGTTTTCGATTTTCAGTTTGTCCACCTTTTTCTTCTTGTAATGAAGTGAAAACTTCTAAAGCTCGTTACCTTTTGAAGCTGAAACCACATGTCAACTCTGTGTCCTTGACAGAAATTGAGTTGATGGGAGTATATTTTGTTTGGAGCGGTTAATTAAGTTTACTGATATTTTATTTGGGATTTTTGAATCTATGTGTATGAGTGAGATCGGCTTGTAAATTTCCTTTCTCTTACTGTCTTTGTTTGCTTATGGTGTCAGGGTTTTATAAAATCACATAAAATGGATTGTCCCCTCTGGGCTGCTTTTTCTCTTCTCTCGAATTGTTTGTGTAAGGTTGGAATTAGTCCCTGAAAATTGTGTAGAATTTGTCTGAGCCCATTGTTATCTTTGTGGGAAAAATTTAAAATCTATGTCAATATCCTTTATGGTTATGGGACTACTTGGCTTGTTAATCCTTTTTGAGTATGTTTAGTTAAATTACCGTTTTCTGGAAATTTGTTCGTGTAGTCTAAGTCATCGAATTTATGGGCATAAAATTATTCATTACATTTTCCTATTGATGTGTCTACTGTTTTCTCTTCTGGTGTCTTGTCCCTGTAGGAGGATTGTAATCGGGCTGGAGGTAATTTTCTTTAGGAAACTTCTCTGGTAATTCGATATGTGATTAGGTCACTGCTGAGTTTTAGAAAAATGAATAAAAATGAGTTTTTACTTCCTGCCACTCTCTGATCAGGGTCATCTGTTACCAACTCTAAGAGCTGTATTCGCCTCCAAATGTTTTCTGTCATTCTGTGGGATATGTTGGGCCTTAGCCTAGACTATGTGTGGGCCTATAGATTGAAAATGTCTTTAATAATTGGATCTTTTTGATATCTTAACATTTGATGAAGATCTCTGCAACCAATTTGGCTACATTCTGTATGAGGCGGTCCAATTCAGAGGCTGCATTTAGACACAGCCTGTGAATCCAAAGTAACATGAGCAAAGTTCTAGTCACGCCATAGTTTGTGGCTGCCAAAATGTGGACACGGAAGCAGTTATTTTAAAACTTGATAAGCAACACAGCATTTTGGAGGACTGTGGAATAAAATGAATACTTCTAGTTGCCCAACTGGAAAAGCATTTGCATGATTATTTACATCCTTATCATTGAATGCCCTTTATCTGATCATAGGATGTATGTTTTGGGTAAGAGTTCTCTTTAAAAGCATAATTTATATTTTAAGTAAGGTAATTTCTTCAAGCAAGATTTATGTTCTAGGGATTTTTCTATGTTTAGTATTTTATTCTGGCGGGATTTAGTAATCTTTTTGTTAAAAAATGAGGATATTTTAATTTTTATCCCCTTTAAAATATAATTTATACACAAATACAGACTATCTATCTATCTATCTACATATATTTAGATACATAGATGCCTTAACATAATATTCCTGTATTATATTTTTTGAGGGGGGGTATAATTTATACACAAGTTAAATTGGGAAGTTGGAAACTTCTTCAGTGTTCATGTAATGTTTAATTTAAATTATTTCCAACCACAGCCTAAGTCTCATGCTGCTATGGACAATCTGTGTTTCTTGGTATATGTTCCAACATTTTATTTAACAAAATAGAAATAGAAGAACAAATATAAAGGCACCAAATGTGAAGTATAGCTAGAAGGCTTTGACAGACATAACAGCAAAGCTACTTCATCTTTACAGCATTTGATTCAGCGACATTGTAACTCTGAAGATTTCATCTTTGAGCATTTAATTCTGTAATTTAAAGAACAACTCGATGCGACATAAAAAGGAGAAATGTCCAGTTCAATCCGCACGCACACAAATCGAGAAGTATGAAGTGACATCCGCTCCAGCAAATTCAGTCTTGATCTGATTCTGATTATCTCAGAAGAACCTCTTCCTGACGCTCCAAACAACTTCCTCATTTTCTTGAACTCGAGAATATTAAGTTTAAGTCAGCTTGGAAAAAATAATTATTAATGATTAAAAAATATATGCTACATTGATAAAATATGGTATCTTGAGATCTTCAAGACCCACATTTATAAGCACAGCGAACCACATGAAAAGCTAAAATTGCCCTCAAATTAGCAGATAAAACAGAAACCTTAAACATTAGAAAACAAAAAGAACCTGTCAGATAATAAAAAAAGCCTGACCAGGGCAAATAGTTTATTTTATACTCTCTTCACGTAGATTCCTTAGAAAACAAAAGATAAGTGCTAATGGTTTATGAGGAGGTTCAATCTCAGGGAAGCAGGCGTGAAAGCAAGAAAGAAAAGCACGTCCAGTGTGGTGCATTGTGGAACTGCAATGAAGGAGGCGTAGGGTGGTTAGGTCATGTGGAATGTCTCCAGAGAGACTGGAGGCAAGAGTTGATTGCAGATATATGGTCATTCCTCTGACAGCTCTTTCCCATCTCCCCTGATCTTACTGGTCTAAACCAAAGGAATTAACTCCTGTGAACTTCGAGCACTGCTGCGAAGGCTGGGGTTCCTCCTCGTCCACTGGTGATATGTATGGAGCATCCATTGGCTTTTTCTACCACTGGAAGATCTTTTCTTTGTTAAGGAAGCTCCCCGCAGAAAGCAAGAGAAGTAGTAGAGGCCAGGGTTGGAGGATGGTGGCTAGAGAGAGAAGGCAGCATTTGGGATGGTGCTTAAATAGGTTTTATTATTAGTACACCTGTGAAAGAGTATGTGTGTTTGCGTAAGTGACAAATTTATGGCTATCCATGGGTATATCTGACTCAGTTTATAAGTAAATGAAAAGTGGAGGGCAGATTGTTACTGTAGAAGAGCATGTTACAGAGCCTACAGGAAGAATCCAGATCATGTCAAACTTAAGATGCCTTTAGATGCTTCATTGAGAGCAAAGGAGATTTTAGTAGAAGGCCAAAGTTTCTGGATGGCACTGTGTTGGCATAAACCTAGAAGGAGCGTAGCAGGCAGATGTTCATATCAAGGTGAGGTCCTTGAGCAAAGCTGGCCAGGAGGCTGACCTGTGACAGTAGCCCAAGAATAACCAAAGGAGAATGCAAACAGGTATGGGAACCATCCCAGCTCTCTCCCTATGGGCTCAGTGACAGCTGAATAGGCATATTCCAACCTAGTCTGTTTTCCACTCATTTCTGATGATTGGTTTCTTAACTAGGCATATAAGGTGAAGAAACCTTATCTGTAGGAATTTAAATCTTCTCAGCCTTAAAGAAATGGAAGAACTTTGGCAGGTGCGTAAATCAACAAAACAAAGTCTCCATCAAGACCAATACACAGAGGTGCCGGAGTCTAGGAAAATCAGGAAGAGTAAATGATCAGTGTGGTATGATTTAAAAGACTGACTGACCGAATCGAGAGATTCTCATTTTTCATCTACCCGATTTCTGTCATGTAGCCCAGGGATGTTATTTGGAATTACTGTTGTAAATGAAAGGACCCTTTGTATTTAGCACCTTATTCATTTTAGGATGATTTTGGAAAATTTGTCATATTTTACATCTGGGTATCTGCTTTTCACTTTAAGAGGGTATGACCAATCAGGTGGATGGTGAGACTAAGTTTAGTCATAGTATGAGCAATGTAGCCTTCTTACATTCCACTTTTGAATGACCTCTTAAGGGTTTTTTTCTGTATTTAGGATGTGTTAGATGATTTCTAGACCAACCATCACTATCATCTAAAAATGCTTCCTATTTGTTCATCTCTAACATGTTGAGAATCTACTTCATCCTGCTCAATTAGAGATCTGCTTATAGAAGATATTTAGAATATAATGTTCCTGTGCTCACTGGTAAATTGAATGCAGCCTATCAAATAATTAAAAAATGTACATGAGACCCGTTTAACAAGAGTCAATATTAAAATATTTGGGTGCAAATTTTTAGGGGTTATTTATTTATATTGTTGCAAAAATACTTTCTAAAGTCAAGAAAAAGATTTTTGTGGTTGAATATGGAGACCTTATCATCAGTTGTCTCCTTAACTGCGAGATGGAGAATTTAGAAGCAACCCTTGGGTCATGTGAATGAAGCACCATTTTGCAGAGGAAACATTTCAAGCATCCTGACATTACCAAATTACTGACATTTCCATTTTGGACTTCAGAGAATACTTTTGGATTATGAGGCAATTATTTGTGGAAATAACAGGAATTCATAGGAAGCATGATGAAACTGAAAAGTGCTCCCCAGTCCCTTTGCTCATTCAAACTTGTTCTGAGTAGATTTTCCCTTTCCCTTGAATGAAATATGGGTCATGTCCATAAATTGCCCATTTCCTCCCAGAAAATCAAAAGCTTTTTAGCCCCATTAGTAATAAAAACAATTCTTTTAAAGTTCCATATAATAGCAAACTTTATACTTTATATCAAATTAAGGCTTCTCCCCTTCACCAGCTTGGACCTGTTCTGGTTGAGGGTCTGCTGTGGCAGGCAGGGGTAGAGAACAACTCTTTTATCTTCTGTTTCCTCCGTCTGTACCCACCGCATTTGGCTGTCTTGTTCCTCCATGGTTATGAGGGGGATGGAAGAGAGGGAATATTCAGGAAATCCCTTGGTCTGATAATGGGGTTCTCTGGTCTTAGTGGTTGTTTAAAGCTGATTTTTTTTTTTCTCAAAGGGGCACTTTTATGGGTCTCTTTGAAATTCATCCCATTGGCCACACCTGAGTAAACTTCCTGTGACATAGGCATTGAGTCTTCTGTCTTCCAGCTGGCTATTTTTAATTTTTCCCTTTGCCTCAGGTCATATAAGTCTGTCATCTTCATCCCTGGGAGAGTCATATCACCTTTTCAAGCAGTCCTTTTGGCAATACTTAATATGGTTTAGCCTGTTCTCTCATCATGACCAACATCTGATTTGTGCAAAGTGCGTACACATTCTTGCCTTTACTCCTATGTTATCCCAATTTCCTTTCAATAAAGCTTGCTTTCTTGGCTGCCATCAGTCACTTCAGCCAATTTCTCCCTTGTAGGCTTTTTTTTTCTCTTTTTCCCTGAGTGATTCCATGATCAGTTTATTGGGTTGCTAGAGGAGAATGGCAATCTCCTCCTACCTGACTTGAGGTGAGAGGAAAGCATCTTCTTTCTTTCCCCTACTAAGGTAGAGGGAAGAAAATGCCAGAGCATCCAACACCTTTCTCCGAAGATATTTTCTTTAATGGTCTCTCAAATCTCAAACTTTTTCTACCTTCAGTGGGTGGACTAAGGGTCACAAAATTGGCTTTAGCCAATGACCTCTTCTTTTGCATGTCAAAATGCATCCTGCTTACTTGCATAAGTAAGCAGTAATTCATAATTACTTGCATAAGTAATTCAACACTTCACTCAGGAAACTGGGGAAATTGGGGCTATCTGTGATCAATGTTCTCTGATCTATACCAGAAACTAAAATAGAAATGCTCCATTTTTAACATACTAGTACATCAAGTAGACCCAACCTAAGAAATTCGTAATCACATTCATATTTTCTGCTTGTTACGTGAGGATTTAGGAAAAATTGTGTTAAGAAATGTTTAAGCACATTAACAGAACAAGAAACCAAATAGGTGCCCTAAAACTATATTTGTGTGTCTTACTCTGTCAACAATTCAGTTTACATATTTTAAAAGAATACTCAATAAAGAACGACTAAATAAAAGACTGGTTTTTAAAATCAGTTACATTTATTTTTGCATTAGCAAATATCTCTAGAACTCAGTATGGACCAGACACAATGCAAGGGATAGAAAGAAATAGAAGCGAGAGAGGGCTTATCACTGTGGCCTGGGGTTAGGCAGGGATGCAGAGGTAGGAAGAGAGAAACTTGTGAATATCTAGACAGAGAAAAACTGTAGAGTTCAATATGACTCTGGAAAACAGGTTTGGCTTAGAGTTATATAGCCAGAGTAACCAAATGATGATCTTTGAGAGGAAAAGCTAAAAGCAACAAAATAAAATGTTTCCTTGCCTTTTCTTAGAATGACCTACATAGGCAGGACCTAAGTGGAAAGCAGGTTGGAACTGATAGCGTGTTTTCCTTGGAAATAGCTAAGGGTAGATTCTTAAGCCACTCGCAGCATAAAAATGACTCCATATAACTTTTTCTATGGAATTTTTAGAATAAGAAAACTCACTTGAGTTCTAATTTAGAATTCCCAAAACTCTCTCCCTTGGCCCTGGCTGCAAAAGTGGGGCTGGTTATTGTTCATAAAAAGCTCACATTCCTGAGGAGTTGGGTCAATTAGATATACCTTGGAACTAGTAACTAGTTATACCTCAACATTTGTATGAGAGAAGGTGTCTTTCTGGGTCAGTCTGCCCTCAGTTTTTAGTTGAGGGAAATGTTGCCACTGCTTGGAGAGAGAACAGCCAAGGCTGGTGGAACTGTGGTGGCTTATGTACATGGTGTACCTGGGTACTGTCTACATTAGAAGTTTATTGCTCTTTTATCTCCCTAAACCCTTGGAGAATTTTTGAAATGGATTCCCCCCCCCTGCTGACAAATGAACATATATAGGTTTTGTGTAAAGTTTCATAGGGCTTCTAGACCTCCTGAAGCCCTTCTATGGAACTCCTTTTTCATACTACAAAAACAAAGCATTCAGTATGTTCTCATGAAAGAAATCTTATATAACTATGTCCAAGGGAAAAGTATACTAGAATTGCAAAGGATAAGATAAAAAAAATAGATATATGACTGACAGATAAAGCATGGAAAAATTAGAGTGGCTTCCAGAAAAAGGTATAAAGAGAAGAGATAGATCCATACAAGGTCAGTGTATCAATTTAAAAAAGATGCTGTAGAGAGAAATTGATCTACTTAAAGATGGAGAATATACAATGAATGGAATAACTCCCTTAAAAAAATTGTGTCTCTAACAAGAAAAGTAAAGAACCAGAATTTAGTCACCTATGAAGTACAGGAGACCTTATAAGAATAGCCATTCCCCACGGGTGAAAAAGGAAATAATTTTTAAAAACTTTAAGAAGGCCAAATCAATAGGTCTGAATAATGGATTATTAAGGAAATGGCCATTATTCTTACAGAATCACAAATGATTATTTTTGAAAATGAATTATTGAGGCCAGATAACCGAGATGTATGCAAAATAATGATATACTTTTAAATAAATATGTACATACCAAAAAAGTCCATACCATTTTTATGTTCTCCAAGGGCCTAATTTTTCATTTATTAGTGCTTCCTCCTAAGAAACCCTTTGAGATGGAATTGTCATTGATACTGAAAATAGCTAAACCCTGGCAGTGTGTTACTGTGTAATTCTTCCTTTATACTGTGTAGCCCTAATGAATATGCAATGTGTTAGGTGGCATTGAAAAGAGGCTCTTGAACGAGTCACTGTCTAGCTATGGATTTAAGTACCTCAGATATAGTCAGAAGCAATGCTAAAATGTGATCACCTTGGATGAGAAACATAAAAAAATGTACCTAGCATCTCTTGAAGAAGATAATTTCACTTTACCAAAATACAGATACTTAGGGTCGCCTGGGTGGCTGAGTTGGTTTAAGTGTCTGCCTTCCACGCAGGTCATGATCCCAGGGTCCTGGGATCGAGTCCCACATCGGGCTCCTTGCTCAGCTGGGAACCTGCTTCTCCCTCTCTGCCCCTCCCCCTACTTGTGCTTTGTCTCTTAAATAAATAAATAAAATATTAAAAAAAAAAGAAATACAGGTTATTTGTTAAAAGTTAAGTGTAACATTGAAATATTGGAGTGATTCTGGAAGAGACCATTTGACAGGCACTTCTACTCTAAGTAATTCATCCCATTGGTGTGGATAGTTTCAGGATCTGGCATTTTAGGGAAATATTTCCACACTAAACACTTTACATTAAACGTATTTACACACTAAACAGTCACCTGGAGGGGTAGTGGTAGTAGTTTTTATTAAGCCATATTCTTTGGTGTATCTAGTAGGTACAGTCTGTGGGGCAGAGATAGTACAGAGAAAGACAGCAACAGGACTGATACTAAATGGGGATAAACGTAGTAATAAATCTGATATGGATTAATACTTTACCTATGATGCAGACAAAATGAACAAATATGTTTCTGGTCTGATGTGAACAAAAAGATCTAGTCATACTTATGAAAATTCCTAAGTACCAGAATTTGGTGTTTAAAGCAACATATCTTAGGATTTGTCAAACAAGATGAGATAGAGTATGAATATTTATCTCTAGTGCCAACTGTCCAAATTGAAACTAGAAACATCTGTCAAATGGTTTTCATTCTACTTTTTAATGCTATTTTTTTCCCCTGTTTTATTTTTTTCCAAACATAGTGTGACAGAATGTCAATAGGAAAATCCTTGCTATAATACCAAGAACCCTGGACTTCTTGAAGTGGCTCTAGGTCTTGGAATAAACTATTTTTGGATTCAGATACTATGATTGGGGAGTTCCGGGCAGTAATCTTTCTCCAAACATCCTCAACTATCTCCATAAATTTTTATGGTTGTTATATTTATCAAGGTGACCTTGAAATAAATGTATTTACTAAGAAAATTATTACACCTGAGTACTTGGTAAATTGAAGTATTTTTAAAATTTAATCTTAGGCACAGCTATCAAAAGGAAATAATGACTCAATACCTAGAAAAAAGATGTTTGATAATCAATTTATATTTAATATAAAATGCTTACCACTCCAGATAGCAATTGAACATACTATTTTTTTTTTAAATCTTGACATGTTAAGTAAACTTTGTTGAATTTAAAAACAGGCAGTGGTATGATTAGACTGTTCCAAGTTTTTCTTGAACTGAAGCAATCCTTACCCAATTATCACTGAAATTAATCTAAATGATATTGAAAGAACCATTCAGTTTAAGTTGAAATGCTACTTGTCAAATGTAAAAAGTGAAGAAAATCTAGTATATCCTAGTTGGCAAATACGCTTTTTTTTTTTTTTTTTTTTTTTTTAAAACCTTTGCTTTATGGAAGTAGAACAAACCTGCACAAAATTCCAGAAAAAGCAAAAAGCAAAATGTAGTTCTTTGAGGGAACATGAGAACTGGATTGCTCACTGCATGTTGGACATCTCCACTCTTTTCTCTCTTGTGTTCCCAGGCAGTGATTGTCCTAATGAAGGCTTAAAAGTATGGTAGCTGTGGAGTCTTAAAGTTGTACAAAGAGTCAACATATTAATAGAAGATTCTGCAAGTCAGTGTTGGACCCACTGATGTGAAGTGGCAACTCGAGCTTCAGGCTACCTTGTGGCTGATTCTGATCCTTCAGGAATGAAAATGGTGGCTTCTAAACCCTCTTGCAGTTAAGCATCTACATAGTTTCCTGCATATATGAGTCAAATCTGTTCTGAAGGCCCCTCAAAGCAAAGAATGTTCTTTCCTTTATTACTATGAGTATTTTTTTTTTTCTTTTTTAAGAAGAAGAGAAAGATTACTGAGAAAGATGATAAAAAATTGAAAATTATTTTCAGGGAGTTATTTTTGTACTTCAGGAGTAACAGGAGGTGGTTAATTCTGAACATTTATCTGAAACTTTACACCAGCATTGCCCTGGGCGAGTTTGCGAATCTTCTTTTCTGATATTGGGTCTGGCTGAGGAACTTCTGTTTGCCGGATCATGTGTGTGGTAACTGGTCCTTTGGGTCACCCTGGCAACCGCAGTCCCCTCAGTCCAGGCTACACTCGTGTTTTGCCAACGAAAGGGACAAAATGGAGGATCTCAACCTGATGCTGAGAAGGAAGAAAGAAAATGGGAGAGAAATTTGAAATCGATTGAGCTGATTGTACCCCTCTCCAAAAGGACTTCTGTTAGAACATGGATGATCTTATCGGAAATGGAGTAGTTGTTCCCTATTCCAGAAATAGAGTAATAGAATGTCGTGCTGTGGTGGTTTTGTGATGAGAGGTAAAATTGAGAAATGCAGGTGTGAAATGTTCAGAGTAAACAGGATATCCAACTTCGGAATCCTAATTATCCTTATTTATCTCAGTGAAGGAACTGTGGTCCAGGAGTAGCACGAGTGATTTCACCCAGAAAAGTATTGTGAAAAATGCCTTAAAAAAGAATTCTCAATTTTGCATGCCCCTTCCATGATATCTGTCCTCTTGCCTGATATGCATCTGTTTTCTTTCTCTTTTTTACTTGGTCAGTGAAGCAATAATTACCCGAAGGACAGCATTTTGAAGTTTAAGGGAAAAATCTGAAAACATATACATAAATTAAATAATTTTCTTTTTCTTGATAATAGGGACAAAGGCGACATACATTTCAGTGATGAGAGAGCATAGTTCTACCTTCCACTTTCATGTTTTGCCTTGTTAATACAAAATAGCACCCCTTGGAGGATCTATTCCTAATTCAGAGTTCGTTAATCACTGAGCACGAGCCATTCTTTCAGTCTAAGGATGAAAGACAGCAGGTATTCCTGATTTTACACAGAGAAGGCCATCTTTTGTAGATTCTAAAAGATCCCTTGTACCCAAAAGGAAAAAAGAAGAAGAAGAAACTCTGGAAGTCCGTGGGTCTCGTCAAACAGCAGTCTAAAAATTTATGTCAGCATTACAGGTTCAGACATATGCCCTCAGAATTAGAGCTGCTGGTCAAATGTTTATTTACAAAGAGAACAACCTAAAATATTTGTATATGCCTGATGTAGGCTCTGGTCTTTGCATTAGCAGAAAGGCCAGCAGTATTCTGTCATCAGGGTATTTGAAAACACTTGGGATCAGTTGTGATGTTGAGTCATGTTTCAACATTACTGATATGGCCAGTAATGTCCATGATAACACCCTGAGTTTGAAAAGGTTGTATTTCAGTGACTTTTGTTCTGGTTGAAATGCCAGAAAGTGGTACCTTCTGCCACGCCCACCAGCCCCCACCTCCCCCGTCCCACATGAAACTGATTGAAGCTTTGTTGGTGAAGGTGTGTGTGTGTGTGTGTGTGTTGATGTGTGCGGGGACTGGAATCCAGTGCCCACCCAGTCACATCTTCCTGTTTCCCCCTAGTCCCCTGCCTTGTAGTCTTGGTTAGTGGTGAGAAATGATAAAGGAAAACTAGGACAAAGAAGGATTTGGAAAGATAAGGGGAAAGGGGCAGAAGAGGAAATAACAGGGGAGACGTGGGGAGGGGAATTCAGACTGATGATACCTGCACAACCTCCTTCTTAACCACCCACCACCCCAGAAAGTACTAGTCAGATTGGAAGAGTCAGGGAAATGACGACACAAAACCAGATACATAAATAAATAAATAAAATTGGAAAAAACTCAGAAAGGTCACAGCATGCTGTGTGGCTTATGTGTCTTAGGAGTGACCTGAATTTTGGTTTCTGTTCAAGTCAGAAAAGCTCCTATAACCCACAATTCTTTACATAAAATTCCTTGGCAGTTGCCACTGCAAATCTTCTGGTCTTTTCCTGTCTCTGAGAAACAATACTATAAATGCAACTGCTGTCAATCACGGAAGTCTGCTCAAGGTTATGCCAGGTCAGATCTGGAAACCCAAGGATCAGTGAGTGAGGTGTTGACGGCAGGGTGGGTGGCAAATGCGAATGGAAAGAGCTTGAAATTTACAAGCTGCTGTCACAGGAAGATTAGGGCAAGACGGAGGCCTGAATTTGAAAGAGCCAAGTCAGAACGCAGGAAGATTAGGAAGTGGAGGACTAAGGGAAAAAAATGTGTCGTGGTTTTATTACAGCAAGCCTCACAAATTTAAGCACTCCGCTAGGAGGGATTGAAATGTACAGCAGACCACTTGTTCCTTCCAACATGACCAAATAATATTCCATCTTCCCACAGAGTGTCTCCTCTCTTGCGTGCACTCTGCCCCTTCCGTAGGCATCCTGTCATTTCTTGGGGTTACAGAGTGTCTGGATCGTCCCAACAGTTCCTCATTGGCTGTTTGGAATTAAATCTCCTGTTCATCACGACAAATGGCATATTATTAAAAAGGCTGGCAGTTATGTCACCCAAAATACATACCTTTGATGGGGACAAATGAACGAGGATGTAAACAAAAGAAGAGAAAGGACAAGTGAGGCAGCGACGTCTTGCGATCTTCCCGCTCTTTCCTCTGTCCTCCCCAAACCCTTCCTGGCTCCCTCAGGACTGCTCGGAACGCCCAGCAAATCATCAGCAGCTGCTGAAAACCCTCTTCTCACAACCTGTTTCCAAGTCTTCAGCATATTTTGACAAATTAATGTCGGTACTGAATTCTCTTAACAAACTTTACCTGAGTAAGATGATTCTTACGCTCTCTGATTTACAAAATACAAGCACTGACTCTCTTTTCAAATAGGGAAAGATATTTTTAGTAACTCAAAGATGAGGTATTTATCACCTCTCTTTCTTCTCCAGGAAACAGCCATCAGGGTTATGCAATGGCAGTTGAGAATGGGTGTGTATAATTGATGTAGTTTGATACTTCTATTTTTGGTACAGAGTACACCTCAACAAAATGTCTTAATGTTCAGTAACTTCATGGCAGAATTGTCAACCAGATTGTTTCCTATCCAGCTCCTACAGTACCTCTCTTTCAGAAAAGATTTGAAGGCATCAAAGATTCAATTTATATAACTAAACCTAATCAGTCTTCCTTTGGGACTGAAACAGGTAAAATAACATTGACAGGAGAATGGAAAAGTCTAAAATCTATATAAAATGTCATTGATAGCTTTTCTTTAGTCTCATATAGACAACCTTATGATCAATCTATGTGAAGTACACGATAGATCCTTTCTCTCCTGTTACTGAAATTAAATGGGACCATGAAAAGAGAAAGTCTAGAAAAACTGATGAATTTTTTAGGTTTACTGAACGAGAGTATCCGTGGCCACAATGGCTGCAGGGATCCCACTCTGAGGAAACAGAAGTAGCTCCTAAAGTCGAACATTCTCTTGAGTCGCCCCACAAATGTCATTCACATAGTAATAAAACATTTTAAGTCTGTGGAGTCCTGTGAATTCTGAGCATGAGGCTTTTTTTTTTTTTTTTTTTTTTTTCCTGGAACAGAAGGAAATTATAGCCTGTTGTGATGGTTCCTGCAAAACAGTCTCACAGATCTTTCTTCTGCGTTCTCTTCCCTCGGCTTCTGTGACTACATATTCTGTGACTTTTCCAGCTGCCTTTCTGGCAGTGGCTTCTCAGCATCATTTCTGAGTTCCCTGTCTCTCAGTGGCCCTGAGAAGGTGGTGCTAGCTGTTTTCGGCTTTAGGTCCTCCTCCCTTGTCAGTTCCTCTGGCTCTTGGGTGTGTTCACCCACAACTTGGGTTTCCATATGCAGACTGGGAATTCGCACATCAGTGTCCATAGTGCAGCCCTTGCTCCTGATGACTGGATGTGACCGTCTCCTGGACCATCCTGCCCAGTGCGCCCAGGGTCATGTAGAGTGGGTGTGCCACTCGCGGAACTCAGGAGCCCCGGGCCCTCCCCTTGCTGGGTCTGTGTTCCCTGTCTTCAGATGACACTAGCACTCATCCTGTGGCCGAGGGACAGCACAGAGTCATCCCAATTCCGCCTTCCCTCTCCGTGCCTGCAGCCAATTAACTTCCAGTTTCTCTCCGTTCTCTCCGTCTCCCATCACACCATTCCATCTGCCCCCCCCATCACCATCACTCCTTATTTAGGTGCTGTCAGCTTTCTTACGGACTCGTGCAAAAATGTCCTAATGGATCTTCCTGCCTCAGGTCTTGATTCCCTCCAATCCATTTTTCAAACCCCCGTAGAGTGATTTTCTGAAATGTGAGTCTGGCCTTATCATTTCTCTGTTGAAACTCTTTAATGGCTCCCCAATGCCTTCAGGTTAAGTCCAGTTTCCTTAATGGCCCTTTGTGATCTGACCCCTGACTGTATCTCCAGTCCCCCCTCTCTCTTCCTCTTACTACGTTTGGGCTCTTTGCTGAGCCTTGTGGAATTTCTAATTTCAACTCCTCAAATGGAACATGCTTTCTTACCCCCTCTGGGTTTTGCTCATGTTGCTCCCTTTTCTTTTCTTTGGGAAGGCTCTTCTGTGTGGTTAGTTAAGAATGCGGCTCTGAAAGGAGACTGCCTGGATTGGAATCCTGGCTCCCTGTTTCCCGGTCCTTTGCTCTCCTGGACCTTGATGGTGATGACGATGATGACAACAGTGATGTCGGTGACTGTATCTCCTTTTCAGGGTTTTTATGAAGATTAAATGAGTGGGAGCCAAAACCATACGTGGGTTCAAGTAAATACCCAGTAAATGTTAGTGGTCTATTACTTCTCACCTGATCAGATAATGTCTAAGAATGCTTGCCTGGGCTTCTTCATCGGAGTAGATACACTTTGTGTTTCCACAGTACCTGCATACCCTTGTGGGGACCGCTGTCACACACGCTTTGGTCCCTACTTCTCTCTTCACCTCTCTCCCCTGACTGGTTACAAATTTCTTGAGGTCAGAATTTTATTTTGGTCACCAAGGCTCTAAAACCATGTCTGGCTGGTAATAAGTGCTCAACAGGCAACTCGATTTCCGTATAGAAAATCTTTGCTTTTTAAGAACCAAGATTTTAGGAAAAAAAGGAGAGTTGATGTCTGTGTTTTACATGTCCTATCATGGCAATGTATTTTAAGGAAGTACTTATATTTAACTGGGATGTCATGTTGAACTAAGGAGATTTATAGCTGGTTGGATTTCTCTCCTGTAAACAGCAAAAACCAATAAGGAGACAATTATAAATCCCTTTCCTTAGGAAAATCAAAGTCTGCCTGAGGTTATTGCTATGTCACTAGTGCCATCAAGGGTTTCCACTCCTCCAACTGTCTTAATAGACAAGAGAAACGGAAAGAGGAAAAGATAATGCACTTTTTAAAATCTGAGTGTGCTATAACGACCCTGGGCTGAGTAAGGGGAAAGGAGTTGGTTAGGAGGAAAAACCTCTCTAAAATAAGTCAGATTCCTCTTCTTGTTCTCTCTGGCTTTTCTCGAGACCAGTGTGTGAGCTCTGTCATTCTATCAGTCTCCATTCCTGTTTCCATTTGTCTTCCTGCGCTTGCCGCTGCTACTCCTCCTGCTGACATTGGTCCTCTTGGTGAGTTTTAAAAGCTATTGGTTGGAAGGTGGTAGACGCAAGATCATTTCTACTATGGATCTACTCTAAACCTGTAAGAAAAAAACTGTTCCTGAAAATGACATATTTAATTCCTTACTTTTTTTTTTTTTTTCTCCTGTCTGGATCCAAGTCAGGGAGAACATGTCTAGAAACCAGTAACACTAGTTTTGTATGGAATTGAACAAAGTTTTTTTTAATAGAAGAGAGAATACAAAGAGAAGTTTTTACCATGAGTGGAGGGACAAAAAGAGGAGGCATTTTAGAAGTATAATTCACATTCCCTTTATCAATCACTTTTAATTTCTTTGGTTGCATGGGCTCTCATGATCAGAAGGGCCTCTGTTTTATGGAAGGGGAAATGTATCAAGTTTGGTTATTAGAAATAATATAAGTGACTAATAAATTTTGGGAAAGTGAACAGGTAAGCTGAGGCTAATAGAGAAACACAAAACAAAGACAAGACAACAAATACCGGTCATCTTGTGGCTGTGGCTGGATGCAAGCCAAGTGACCACGGAGAGAGTCAAGATCTTGGTGAAGCATTAACTGTACCTGCCTCACTTCTAGTTACACATCTTCCTCAACTTACGGTGAGGTTATGGCCCAATAAACCTATCATCAATTGAAAATATTGTGTCAAATATACATTTGATACACCTAACCTACTGTATATTAATCTACCGAATATCATAGCTTAATCTGGCTTATCATAAATGTGCTCAGAACACTTCCATTAGCCTACAGTAGGGTAAAGTCATCAAAAATAATTTTACAAGAAATTACTGAATATTCCACATAATTTATTGAACACTGTACTGAAAGTGAAAAACAGAATGGCTGTGTGGGTACAGAATACTTTTAAGTATATCGGTTGCTAACCCTGTGATCATGTGACATAACGGAAGGTGTGGCTCACTACTGTCAGGGAGGGAATTGTACTGCATATTGCTAGCCTGAGAAAATACCAAAATTCAAAGTACAGTTTCTACTGAATGAGTATTGCTTTTATACTGTAAAGTTGAAAATTCGTAAGTTGAGCCATAGTAAGTCAAGGACCATCTCTACTTTAGGGTGATTACTCGTAACTGTTCTCTTTTTACTTTTTCATTTTTTAAAACTGTAAGTATGAAGAAAAGCAGAGAGGATAGTAAAATGACCATCTATATTTAAGAAGTTAGGGCCCTAGCAAGAAAGGGATGGCAGGCTCAAACAGGGGAATTTGAAGAGAGTTTGAGAAAGGACTGTTTATGAAGGTGTGGGCAGGGTTTGGGGACCCACCATGGGACAGTGTAGGCTTGGGGAGCTACTAATAATGGGTTTTGTTATCTTCACAGGCCTGGAGACATGAGAGTAAGTACTGTTTATTTAAACCTAGAGAGGCTGCCTGTGAGGAGTGGCGGTGGGTGGGGCAGGGTCCTACACGCTCCATCTTCTTTTTCCTCCAGCTCTCCTGCAGTTGTTTTTATTGGCCAAACCCAACAGGAAGTCAGAGGTCACAGGAGTCCACTAACGTGGTTCACAGACGTCAGCCTTCTAGAGAGTACAGTAGGGTGAAGGATATATGTGCAGGACAGAGAGAAGATATTCAGCACAGTACAGGTAAGAGGAAGAACTCCTATCTAGGGGTGGAGAAACGTAGGGCCTAGCTTGTTTTTCAAGCTTTAGGTTGCAATCCATCAGTCAGTTGTAAAAACAGTTTAGCAGAGGGTGACCAGCATTTTAAAAGAAAAACAGAATGGAAAGTATTAGGGTGAATCTGATGCAGCAAGGGTGTGTGATTGTGTGCATGCCCATGGGCCTAAGTTCACACTTAGGCTGGACGTATATTTCTTACTGTTGGTCGTAGTGAAGAGAATATTTAGCCTGATTCAGAAAGGGCAAAGAATTCGTGTAGGCATTCCTCCAAAGAAAATCTACAAATGGCCAATGAGCACATAAATATATGCCCAACATCATTAATTATTAGGGGACTGCAAATCTAGCACCCATTAGGATAGTTATTGCAAAAAAAAAAAACAAAAACCCATAAAACCCAAAAAACCAAAAAACCAAAACCAAACAAATAGAAAAGAATGATCAGTAAGGTTGTGGAAAAACTGGTGATGCTTCAGTGCTCCATTAGTGAGAATGTAAAATGGTGTTGCCCCTATGGAAAACTCCTAAAGAACTCCAACAGAATTTCCATATGATCCAGATAGTCCACTTCTGAGTATATATCCAAAGGAATTGAAAGCAGGACCTTGAAGAGATAGTTGTGCACCCATCTACATAGCAGTGTTGCTCACAACAGCCAAGAGGTGAAAACAATCCAGGTGTCCACTGATTGATAAATGAGAAAATAATAAGTGGTATATACATAGAACAGATTATTATTCAGCCATAATAAAAAAAGATTCTGACAGAGGCTACAACATGGCTGAGCCTGGTGGACATTTTGTTAAGTGAAATAATTCAGTTCTCAAAAGACAGATTCTGTATAATTCTACTTAAATGAGGTATATGGGATAGTCAAATCCATAGAGACAGGACGTGGAATGGTGGATGCCAGGGACAGAGAAGAAGGGGGGATGGGGAGTTGTTGTAAAATGGGTATAGAGGGGCACCTGGGTGGCTCAGTGGGTTAAGCTTCTGCCTTCAACTCAGGTCATGATCCCAGGGTCCTGGGATAGAGCCCCACATTGGGCTCTCTGCCCAGCAGGGAGGCTGCTTCCCCCTCTCTCTGCCTGCCTCTCTGCCTACTTGTGATCTCTGTCAAATAAATAATTAAAATCTTTAAAAAGATAAAATAAAATGGGCATAGAATTTTAGTCTTAAAAGATGAAAAGGGTTCTGGAGATGGATTGTGCAACAACTGGGAATTGACTTAACACTACTGAGCTCTGCTCTCATGGTGTTACAGGCTGAATTAGGTCCTCCTTCCCCCAATTAATACGTTGAAGTCCTAACTCCCCAATATCTTCAGAATATGACTGTATTTGGAGATAGGGCTTTAAAGAGGTAATTAAGTTAAAACGAAACCCTTAGAGTAGCCTTAATCCAAACTGACTGGTATCCTTACCAGGAAATTTCGACACAGAAAGATTTCGGAAATGTGTGCACATGAACAGAGACCAAGTGAAGAAGAAAGTGACCAGAAAGTCACCTCTCCTGCAAGCCAACAGGAGAGGTCTCAGGAGAAATCATATTGGATACCTTGAACTTGGACTTCCCAACTTCCACAGCTGTGATAAAATAACATTTCTGGTGTTTAAGCCATCCAGTCTGTGGTATTTGTTATGGCAGCCCTAGAAAACTAATACAGATGGTAAATTTTATGTTATGTGTATTTTTATCACAATTTAAAAAAATGTGGAAAACAATGGTCTAGTTGGCTCTATCTTGGAAGAAATCTGGAGAGAAGTTTGTGAAGCAATAAATGATGAGATTGCCAAGAAAATAATTTGTATTCTGTGAAAGGAGATTTGACTGGGACTGTGTATTGAGATACATGTTTAGAACTGTAGACCTGTTCTCCAAATTTGAGGTCAGCATAGCTCTAAACTAAATGTTGGTGGGTTTTCCTTGCCAAGTTCAATATAATCCTAGCTTGGAAGGAAGCTCTTGAGGAAGCAGTCTGGGTTATTGAAATTTCCCTAGTAGTACAAGTATCAGACAATCATGAAATTATTAAGTTTATTAATAACTTTGCTGTGCTTAGCATAACGTTGGAAGGATATTGATCATATAAGTTAAATATTATTCCCAACTTTTTTTTTTATTACAAGTTACAGTGGCACTTTATTTTTTCTTTTCAGCTTCCTGTCATGCAGTTTTCTTGGCCTTTTGGCCTGGATGTCATAGGGCCTGACATTGGCATGGGCCATGCAAAGATTGGCTACACCTTGAAGTTCTCCTCTTCTGTAATGACTCTGGCTTTCTTCTTCCATCTGGGCATGACTAGTCTTCTTGTTCTTATAGACATTCCATCTGGGCATGACTAGTCCGAGTAGCAAATTTGAATTCTTTAGCAGAGTTGCCTTGCTTCTTGGGGGCTGAGGGCTTCCCGGGGTAGAGGGCGAGCTTGGAGCAGTACTGTAGGCATGGCATGTTGGCTTGCAGGGACTCTGTGGACTTGTTCCACCTTTTTGGATCCACCAAGATCCCCATGGCCCGTGCCGCCATCTTGTGAATGCCAGCCACCTGTAACCCTAACAAGCTGAAGCCCTTGCCACACACTTCGGTGTGATCCCTCACTGTGGGGCCCCTCACAATGGGCCTGGTGGGTCCACTTGGCTGTGAGGTGTGCCTGGGTTTGCCAGACCCCATGTCTGCGGCTCTTCTGTGCCGGCTCGTTGAACCACATGGCTACGTGCAGCTGCCACTCCTCATGGAAGTGGGGCTTCAGGAACATGCCATTTGGGCTGGGCACCATGGCTGTTGCCTACGGATCTCCTCCATGGGAGACTGGCCAGTGGAAAAGAACTGGTGCCGCCAAGTATCCTGAGATGGTCTATTTCCATTTTACAGATATGGAAATTAAGGATCAAAGATGTTAAGTTGTTTACATACGTATACCTCATAACATGTAATTCACATGTAACTGTGTCTGAAGCAAGAAAAAAACATGCACAGTTTTAAGTTTACCTGGTACATATCTGAGAGATATCTAAAAGGAAACAATCATGCGGCAAAGGCCTTTTAAATAATAGGAAGAAAATATGTTCTGTGCCACACATATTGGAAGTCTTTCTGTTCCTGCGGGAAGTGGGGAGATCCATAAAACCTTTTGAAACTTGCTTGTGGTTAGGCTTTGGGGTTTGTTCATAGCAATCTTTGAAATCAACTTTATTGAAGTATAATTGATATAGGAAAAACACATGCATTTTGTGTGTAGAGTTTGTTGACTTTTTACAACTATATACACCAATAATCCAGTAACAGAATCAAGACAAAGAACTCCATCACTCCCCAAGTTCCCCAAAGCCCCTTGTCAGTTAGCCACCCTGCTGCGCACTCCTGTCTTCCCTTCCCCTCCCTCCTCCCTACTCCTCTACCCTTACTATCCCTGTTCCACGAAACTACTGACTTGTTTTCTATTACTGTAACTGAGATACCCCCCCACCTCTGGCACTTTATATAAATGAGATTTTACACTATCTAGTGTTTTATCTTTTTTTGTCCTGGCTTCTTTCAGTCAGCAAAATGTTTTTGAGATTCCTTCATGATGTCTATGTATCAATACTTTATTCCTTTTTATTTTTTAATTTCTGGGTAGTGTTTCATTGTATGAATATACCACGATTGGTTTATCCAGTTATTTATGGAAGGCCATGTGAGTTTTTTCTCCCAGTTTTTGGCTATCATGAATAAAGCAGCTGTGAACACTCAAGTACAACTGTTTCGTGGACATATGCTTTCATCTTTCCTGGCCAGTTACCTAAGGGTAGTGTTGTTGAGTTGTAGGTGCATGTTTAACCTTGTGAGAAGCTGTCAGGCTCTTTTCCAAGGGGGTACCACATGGCATGCCCATCAGTAATGCGTAAGAGTTCCAGGTGCTCCACATTCTCACCAGCACCTGACATTGTTGGTTTTATAAATTGTAGCCATTCTGGTGGGAATGTAGTAGTTTCTCACTGTGGTTTTAATTTGCATTTCCCTGATGACTAAAGATGTTGAAAACATTTTCACATGCTTATTGGCCATTTGTATGTCTTCTTTTGTGAAAGTGTCTATCCAAATTTTTTGTCCACTTTTTATTGGGTTATTTGTCTGATTGTTGAATTGAATGAATTATTTGTGTGTTGGGGATCAGAGTATTTTGTCAGATATGTGCTTTGTAAATGTTTTTTTCTGACCCTTGGCTTGCCTTCCCATTTTCTCAGTGGTGTCTTCTGAAGAGTTTTATATTTTGCTGAAGTCTAGTTTATTAACTTTTTTCTTTTATGGTTATTGATTTTTGTGTTCATTGGAGAAATTATTGCCTGTCCCAAAGTCATGAACTTTCTCTCTATCTTAGAAGTTTTGAAGCAAATGTTTTATAATAGACATTTGCTCTGGAAAAGAGTTATATTAACTTAAAAATTAATAAATAGCAAAAGTAATAATCAGATACAGCATCAGCTCATGGTCATGGGCTGAAGGTAGTGGCGTGAGCAATTTTAGTATTGGAGACAGAAATGACCAAAATTAGCCTATTACTTTTGCAAAATGAAATTCCTAGCCAGTCATTGCCATGATGTGGGCCATTACTGGAGCTGAACTTGTGAGGGTTGCCCATGTGCATGGGCGGAGAACAAAATGAGAACAGAGACAAACAAAAACTAGAATTGAGGCAGATTGGCACTGATCTGACCAAGGGTTCTGCTAATAGGAGAGTGACAAGGGATAGTTAAAAGCAGGTGTATATTGTTCATAAGTTTTATATATATATATATATATATATATATATATATATACACACACACACACACACACACACACATATATATATATGCATATATATGATAAATTGTATATACTTTATTTCAAAACATTAGTCACTTTTTTCCTAATGAAAATTCTCCAATAATTTATCCACGCAAGGCTTGATATAGAGACACCTGAATTGAGAATACCAACCAACATTCTAACACATCAGCAAAAGCCCTTTACAGAAGCACATGAGAGGATTTATTTGCTTCTAACATGGAACTTAGAATAGATACCTTTAAAGGCAGAGAGAAAATCATGGTATTTCTTTGCCACCTAGGGTCCGATGAGGTGAATAAAAGAAGAACCACTTGTCCATTTGAGAGCTAAACTTGAACTGAACATTTCTTTACCTTCTGAAATGTTCAGTTAAGTGCTTTTACACTTCAATTTTCCAGCCTGGGCCAAGACCAGAAATGCCAAAATGATATGAGAAAGGCTGTTCTTACTGTTTTTCTGGCTGGGATTGGAAGAGAAAGTGCCAGCAATCTTGTAAGAAAGCCTGTTCTCGAAAGATCTGCAACCCAGTTTGCAGAATCAAGGGGTTTGGATAGTTCAGATGAGTCTGGCTGAGTGTCCTGGTGTGTTCATCCGAGTAACACCCTGCAGAAAGCATTTTGTCTTATCAAAGTCAACCACAGAATACTTTGTGTACTTCTTCAGACGTCTTAACCATCATGTGTGCCCATCCAGATAAACCGCTAAAGGCTAGCTGAACACTGCCAAATTGAAATCTTTGAGTATGATCCCTACAACTAGGATTCAGATTTCAACTCGAAATAATGAAAATAGTAATCACAGCGATAATTTTATAAAATGTTTACAGCATTGGCTCCAAAGTGCATCAGAGTCTTTAAACTACAGAAGGCATTAGAGATAACAGCATAACCTCTCGTTTTATACTTTAGAAATTTAAGGTTCAGAAAGATGAGGTTATTTGCCCAAATTCATGTAACGAGTTAGAGGCAGTGTCCAGCCTGGAAAATAGGAAACTTTCTTTCCTGTGATACATCATGAAGTAGGCTGAATGATTTGTTCTTTATCATATATGAGCCCCCAAAAGAGAAAAACTACCTGTAAAGTTATTATGTGGTCCGAGTGTGGCAAGTAAAAAGGAAATTCATTAGAGGTACTGGGATGGAAGATTATTACTTCAGTATTCAGGGCTGGAGTGCCAAACAGTATCTTCAGATCTCTTAAAACCCCTCATTGATATGCTGGCTTTAGGATATGTTAATTATTTGGCAACATTATATGCTGGAAGATGTTTTTTTCTAAAAAATCTTTTTATTCTGAAAGCATCTTGCTAGGAGGGTCGTTAATGCCTTTAGAATCTGAGTTGCAAATTCTCATTCACACACATCTCTTCGAGATGCAGCGGTGAAAGCTGTCATTCCTGATGACCATCCTACCTGGACTGTGGGAAGAACAAGGCAGTCTGGCAGGGGACAGAGGGGTGTGGAAACAGATGCCATGGGTGGGTCCACAGAGAAGATCAGGGTCTCTAGATGTGAGTGAAAACCGCAGCCCTAGTGGGAAGAAGGAACCCCCCAGAGGCAGACAGCTTTGCTTGTTTATTGCCTGCCTCCACAAAACAACACAAAGGCTGTTCCAGGGTTGTTTCTCTTCCTGAAAACAGCTGAAGCCTGCTCACTCCCCAAACTACAAAGTGTTGGGTATCTCCCAGATGTCAAAATTCTTATTATTGGGGAGCCTGGGTGGCTCAATGTGTTAAGCCTCTGCCTTTGGCTCAGGTCATGATCTCAGGGTCCTGGGATCGAGCCCTACATCGGGCTCTCTGCTCAGCGAGGAGCCTGCTTCCCCCTCTCTCTCTGCCTGCCTCTCTGCCTACTTATGATCTCTGTCAGATAAATAAATAAAACCTTTTAAAAATATTCTTATCCTTTCCTTATAGAACACACATTTCTTACCTGATGTTTACAGCACCAGTTGTTCTATTATTATTATTACTATTAATATTATTAAATTTTTAACAGGCTCTGCTTTGCTGGTTGATTTGACTAAAGAAAGTATTTAGAAAATATACAGCATTTGTATATAATATTATTAACTCAATTTCCCCATTGGTAAAAATTGGGCTCGGTCTCTGTAATCTCTAGGTCCCTTCCATCTCTAACACATTAGGCTTCTCTGCGTGTGGACCCTCTGTCACACACCTTCTGTTTCTCAACCAAGCAGCCAATCAACCACTCTGTCCCCCATATATTTGTATAAAACATTATGGGAACCCGACAGGAATGAACATAAATACATTTCAGCGTGACTACATCAAACCTCCTTAACAATAGCAAAAGTATTTCTATGTGCATAGCACATGCACTGCAGAGTTTCTGTAATATGGAACACTTTGAAGTTATGGTAAAATTTGTGCTGAGACAGACGTGAAGAACTTTGGTGACCTCAACCCCATCAGCTCCGTATATTCTTTACTTCCAGGCGAAACACCCGCTGGAGTGATGGCGTGATATGAAGGAGCCTATGCTGTTCACCAGAGCTGACAAGTTATTCTTAAAGCCTTTAAATAAAAGTCGAATCCCTCATGACTGTGGATTTGGATAACGGAGGCACAATGACTTTTTCATTAATGGAAATTTCTATTATTATTAATGGAAAGATCTATTATTTATAAGACGATAGTCAGACAGTAGATTTTGCTCATTTTATTTACTATCATTGGTTTTATTTATTTATTTTTATTTTTTATTTTTTAAAGATTTTATTTATTTATCAGAGAGAGAGGGGGAGAGAGCGAGCACAGGCAGACAGAATGGCAGGCAGAGGCAGAGGGAGAAGCAGGCTCCCTGCTGAGCAAGGAGCCCAATGTGGGACTCGATCCCAGGATGCTGGGATCATGACCTGAGCCGAAGGCAGCTGCTTAACCAACTGAGCCACCCAGGCGTCCCGCTATCATTGGTTTTATTTAGCAGATGTCACAATGTAAGCAATTTCTATTAATGGGAATATCAAACAGTTGGAAACGGGGCTTTTAAGTGAAACACCTAGTTCAGAAATGATACGTGTACATCCTGTGTGGTAACAGACCTAATCCCAAATACGTATTTTTTCATAAAATCTTACCCGGTTCTCTACTCTTTAAATACCTCGGACTTTTAAAAAACACACAAAATAATTCTTAAGCATTAGATCTTATCATGAAAGACAGTATATTTCAGAAGCGTATGTGCCCACTTATATGAGGAATTTAAAACAGTCAGACTCATAGAAGCATAGTTTGGTGGTTGCCAGAGGCTGGGGGAGGAGGAAACGGTGAGGTGTTGGTCAGAGGGACAAAGTTTAGTTATGTGAGATGAGTAAGTCCTAGCGATCTACTGTACAGTACAGGGCATAGAGTTAAGAGTACTGTTCTGTATACGTAAAAATTTGCTAAAAGAGTAGATCTGATGTTAATTGTTCTTATCACACCTGCACACACACACACACACACACACACACACAAAAGAGGGCAGGGGGTAACTTCTGGAGGTGATGGATAAAGTAATGGCATAGGTTGTGGTGATGGCTTAACAGGTGTCCATTTATCTTCAAATCAATCATGGTGAATACATTAAGCATGCAAAGCTTTTTGTATGGAAAGAAAGGAAGGGAGGGGTGGGGGCAGAGGGAGGAGGGGAGGGAGGGAGAAAGAGAAACCCTGGGGACTAAAGAGGAGCTAACGCTCTGTGGGATCGACAAGGTAAAATCTCCCCAATAATCTCGAGTTTTGGCAAAGCAGGATTTGTGTGTTAGGGGCAGTAAGAGAGGTCATTAATCTGTGGAACCCAGATGGTTGCCACCAGCAGGTTTCCAGGCAAACGTGAAGCCTGCTTCTGATTAGCCATCCTCTTGCCTCCCTACTTTACACCTTCTCTCTTTACACTTTCCCTGTCCCCCGCTTCTCTGGCTGCTGGGCTGTCTGCCCCTTGCTACTTTCATAATGTCCTTCCCTTTCTACAGCCCTTCTCTTCCCTCCAGTTGGAGATACCCAGCCTTCAGCAGGTAGAGGTTATTCTTTAAGAGATTGTCAGATTAAATGATGCATAATGAGATTCAAGATACTTGTATGCAGGGTACCCTGTATTTGCATTTTGAAAAAGCAGATTATTAACCCTAAACAAATACAAAATTGACATGAGAATGTTTATAAGTGGGAGAAGATTTTCTAGTGTTTTCCCCTACTCCAAGCTACTGTGAAGTCAATGGATTTCCAATAATTTTGGTTTTTTTTTTTTTTTAAAGATTTTTATTTATTTATTTGACAGAGATCACAAGCAGGCAGAGAGGCAGGCAGAGAGAGAGAAGGGGAGCAGGCCCCCTTCCGAGCAGAGAGCCCGATGCGGGGCTCAATCCCAGGACCCTGAGATCATGACCTGAGCTGAAGACAGAGGCTTTAACCCCCTGAACCACCCAGGCACCCCTTCATTTTAGAAACAGAAATAGATTTGCATAGTTTAAGAACTTAACAAGAGTGAAAAAGAGCACAAAGTTCTCCTCTCCTCAGTCCCATATCTGGTAGTTTCCACCTGATACCAAATAGAAAACCTCTGTTGCTAGCTTCTTGTGTAGACTTCCAGGTATTTAAAAAACGTTTATACGAGTGAGTGTTAACACCGGTTCCTTTTCCCGCTTAAGAAAAAGGAGCATACATACTATGCACACTTTGGTATTTCCCTCCTCATTTAATATGTCTTATATCTCTTTACATACTGGTACTATGGAACAGCCCTATTCTTTGAAAAAAAAATTATTTATTATGGTTGAAAGTATCAATATTTGGATGCACCGTGATTTACTTAAACAGTTCTCTATTGACAAACTGTTAGATTGTTCCAATCTTCTGCTATTAAAAGAACTGCTGCAGTAAATAACCCTGCACATTCATGATTTTGCCCATGTGTGAATATATCTGTAGAATAAACTCCTAGAATTGGAACTGCTGAGTCAAAGAGTACATGCATTTGTAATTTCAATAAATATTGCCAAATTGCCTTCCAGAATGATTATACCTATTTACACTCCCACCAGCAATGAATCACTGCTCCCATTTCTCTGTATCTTGCCAACCCTAAGGGTTGTCAAATTTTTGGATTTTTACCAACCTGATAGTGAAATATGGTATCTTGATGTAGTTTTAATTTGCATTTCTTCTATGTGGGAGTGATTTGAGCATCGTTTCATATGTTCATGAGTCATTTGTATTTCCTTTTCTGTGAACTATTACTCATTTTTCTAATAGGTTTTTTTTTTTCTTTTAATTCTATGGTTTCTTCGTAGATGAGAGTTTAGTTCCTTGTAAGTACACTCAACTGCAGATACCTTTTCCTGGTTTGTTGTTTGTCCTTTTACTTAAGAGTTGTATAAAAGGCTGCATAATGTGGATAATTGCATTAGTACTTCATGTCATTTTGCCTGCACACACAACTTTGGATGAAGATAGACAGGTAGACAAATAAATAGACTGTGTGTGTATATGTAGATTTTTTTAAACGACCCTTTCTTTTTCTTGTTGTATAAATACGTGACACTCATGTATCAACCCCCCCTGTAGGCAAATGAGTACAAGCATGTTATCCAAAAGAGGTTCAAGGGGTTTAGTGAGTTGCCACTGGTGCTAGAAAAATGAGACATTGAAACTTTATTCCCAAAGTTCACAATTTGGTTATAAGGGTGGCACAATTGTACATGCAAATAAAGAAATAAAATAGAGTGCTGCCTGGGTGGCTCATTTGGTTAAGTGTCTGACTCCTGGTTTTGGCTCAGGTCATGATCTCAGGGGTCGTGGGATCGAGCCTCAGCCTCTCTTGGGGCTCCATGCACAGGAGAGAGTCTGCCTGAGATTCTCTCTCTCCTTCTCACGTACTCGCACAAATAAAGAAATAAATTTCAAAAGAAATACGATAGAGTAAGAGACATACATATAAACAGGTAAATCATGAGGACGCTGCAGAAACAATGTATAATTAGTTGTGCGCACAGTGATTTGGCAGTAGGGCAGGTGGACTGAGTCACTGTACGTATACCGGCATTAGGTTAACGTTAAACCACTGCCTCAATCAGACTTCTGTGCAGAGAAGAGATTCTGTGCCGGGAGTTTTAAGCAGAAAGGAATTTAATGTGGGGGATTATGAGTTTACAAAACCA
Source organism: Mustela lutreola (assembly GCF_030435805.1). NCBI lineage: Eukaryota > Metazoa > Chordata > Mammalia > Carnivora > Mustelidae > Mustela > Mustela lutreola. The sequence goes on along the minus strand of NC_081294.1, from coordinate 118,401,762 downwards.
CTGGGAGAGACTGGAGCCATGGAAGCAAGGAGCTGCGTTGACCTCAGGTTTTTGGTGGTCCCAGCACCACTGCAATTGTTAGGGAAGAGGGGACACCCAGGCTCCTGCTGTGTTTGCTCCCGCTGCCTCTCTCCCAAGACCCTGATAGGCAGCGAGGAGAGTGTGGACCCTGGTCACTGCCAGCACCGGTGACTGTCAGAGCTTGTCTGTCAAGTGTAACTGTCACAGGAAAATAGCCTTGCCTGTTTCAGATATGTCATAGCTACATCCTTTTTGGCCAAATCCAGAATGCACCTGGAACTGCTGCTGCAAGGGAGTCTGGGAAATGTAGTTTGAGACTTTCCAGCACTTGCAATTCAGGGACGGTGGTGATGGATGCCAATAATTAATACAGTTTCAGTCACTTTGGTATGTGTTTATCTGATTATCAAGTGTAAAGCAGATGACTACAGACTGGGAACATTAAATTGATATATTTTGTCTGGCTCTGGAAGAAGAAGGCTTCTAGAAAATAAAATTTTTTAAGGAGCTCACCGGGCAGGAAACCTGGTAGTCAGGAGCAGAAGGATTGAGGACATGGGGCTTTAAAGCATCGACAGGACTGGGAGAATTGTCAAAGGAGTGGTTGGGAGGGTTGAAGAAAGATAAATTGGTTTTCATTGTTCTATAGGCATATGCAATGATGATAGGAATGACAACAAAAAGAACAATATGATTTACTAGATAATATAATGTGAAAACCTGTGGTAAGCCATCAGGTCCTGATGATAAGCAATACTGGAGTAAAGTGTTCTTCTCATATATATGCAACAAAACAGATTTTAAAAAGTTAGCAATTGGCCCAAGTTCACTTTACTGCGTATCACAACTTGAATCTTCCTTTCTTCCCTCTTTCCATTTTCCCTCCCTCCCTCCTATTCTCCATCTCTCTGTCTTTCCTGTAATTGACTGAGCATTTACTATCTGCTGGGATCTTCGCTTGGATGGTCAGACTAAATCCTTTCCCTCAAGGAGGCAGTTGTCTTGTATCTAGTCTACCTGATGTTCATTTAGCATTTTCTTCATTGTATATTTGCCTCTCAGAATTGTATTGGTAGCACTGGATTCTGTTAGGAAGCTATCTGCTTTTATCCTACCTAGAGAACACACATACACAAACAAGACATAGGTCAGTTCCAACAATAGGATGGTAGAATCTAAACTCCAACCTTCAGAATTCAGTTGGCGGCAGTGAGCATGGCTTCCTCGAGGATGTGTGGGTCCTATGGATCTTGTATAGAATTGCCTACAAGGAGTGTAGGATTTGACTCCAGGGGGGAAAACATAAAATGGAAGGCTAAAAATGGCTACAAAATATCTCCAGGATATTAGAGTGAAGCTAACCACATAAAAGACACATGACATTTGCCTGTGAATAGATAGACTGAGCATTTTGGTTCTTATGCTGGTTTTTAGCTGCCAGTGATTCTTGTGGCAACCATCCAAGTTTTCAGGACACTATCACATTTTTAAGTTTTCCTAATGAATTATAATAACATTTCTGTAGTTTACATCAAATTGTGTTGAATGGCATTTTTAGCAAATTGTGTCACTTTGTGAATTTCCAAATTTTACAAAATTTCTGTGCCAAAAAATAATCAGTGAAAATGATTTTGTGTGAAACTTTTTGAAAGCCAAGTTTAGCTGATTTTGCTAAACAGCACAAGCAAACAATTTATTCAGTCTTTCTCCAAGTCCTTTTTCTGTGCCTTGTTCTTTGCTTCCAGGCCCCCCCCCTTCTCCCCCTTTCTAAGCTTCTTTCACTCTGTTTACTGGCCTTTGTTTCTGCTCCTAGTTTGTCTTTCTCTAACATTATCTGCCCTCTCCACACCCCTCCATCTTGAGCTATACCAAGCCTTGGGCTATGGTTTTGGGTTGAGGGTCACGGAGGTCATGGATTTTCCACTGAAAGAAAGAAAGGAAAAAAAAGGGGGGGGGAATGATCACTTTTGCTCTCTCTTCTGCCCTTGGTGCTGAGAAATTCAGTTGAGATCAGTATCCCAGCCAGCATTATTACTGTGGGATTGAGACAAACACAGTGCTTACCGCAAGAGAGGCCATAATCATGTTGCTGAGAATAAAAGAACATATTTCTATATGCCTGGACTCGTGTTTTGAGATCCTTGCATGTGGGTGGTTAGACGACCATGGTAGGTTTGGAGCATGTGCTTCTGAAATGCCCTGTTTCCTAAGGGAGAAACAGTGAAGAGGAGTGGAGACAGCATGCATTTTGCAATCAGGGTTCCTGGGACGGAATCTTGGCTCGTCAGCCACTTAATCCTCCTAGTGTCAGTATTCTTTGTTACCAAATAAAGAAATCAGCTACTGATAGAGCTCTAACAGTATTCCTAACAAAGCGGTTGCCATTAATTGAATAATTCCTATATGCCAGACATTCTGTTAAATACTTATGTGCCCTGTTTCAAACTCTTTTACAATCCTAGGCAGGAGCCGTTTCCCCCATTTTATGGATGAGGAGACTGAGGTTAGAGGATTTAAATTACTTACCCTAGGCCGCTCAGCTGTGAAGTGGAGTTGGATTTTGAGCCCAGTTCTGTCCGATTTCAAGTCCCATTCTTGAAGCACTACCTTAGGTAGAAATGATGGTTAAATAATGCCACCCACCCAGAGTTTCAGACATGGGGGGGGGGTCATTCTTTTTTTTTTTTTTTTTAATCATTTTGTTTAAGACTAGAAATTCTGGGAGGCATAAAGTTAGCTCTACCTCCTACTCTGCTTCTTTAAGAATTTTCTCTCCTCTATGTGGGCATACATCAGGCCAAAAGATGGCAACTAAGACCATGACCCGAATCCTGGGAGATACCAAGTCACCACCAGCCCTGTGTCTTTGACCATGTATACAGTTTGGTAAACCATCTAGAAAATACCTGACACACGAAAACTGGGGCACTGTCTGGTCTCAGATCAGAGACTGTAGGAGGGTGTTGTGCCCAGCTGGAATGGGAGGGGGGATGGGGAAGGAGACCAGAAACATGTTGCTGCCAATAGGTCTTAGTGGTATTCCGAATGGAAGCCACAGAAGTTTACAGTGACTCTTGCACAAAAGCCACATAATTATAAGACAGAGCTCTATTCCAGCCTCCTGTGGCTTCCATGTGTGTTTCTGTGATCCTAGGTTGTGTCTTGCCTGTGTGTTAATTTCTACCTGTTGAATACAATTTGGTTTGTAGTAAGTGATGCTTTCACGAAGTTTCTCAGCAGCCCATTTCTGGGTGGGATTCTCTTCCAAACCACACGAAGCCAGAGAATCTGCACGAACGTCTGATTGGTATGTTCTGCTTTAGGAGGATAACGAGTCTGCCGCAAAAAAGATCAAGTCCCTAAGCTAACTACGGTATGTCTGTAAATTTGGGATTCCGTGAGTTTACTGACGCTTTTTCAGCGATGCCTAGATCACAGTGTGTCAAATCACATTGTTATTGTTGAGGTTTCAGGAGGTCTTTGATTATTTCATGACCTTTTCCCTAAATAGCTCCTATTACTTTGATACAAGAATTTTTGAAGTGCTTCGCAATCTTTCGCTATTCCCCGGGGCCCGGGTCAACATTCCTATCGTCTCTATTTCAAGATGAAACACAGAGAGTTTAAGTGATTTTCCCATGGGCTCCCAGCAAGTCAGCATCTATTCTGGACAGAAACTTCTTAAGCTTCTGGCTTTAGATGAGCTCACGGAGCCACATATCTCCCCCAGCAATTATTTATACACATTATGCGTCTGACCTGGATATGCTGGTGCTTATTTCCCATTTGCATAACGACAAACCCATCAGGCCTCCATGAAGGACTATTTCCTCAACTGAAGTAGCCGAGTTCTAATGTGGGTCTTGCTTTAAGGACTCAGGGAGGGTCAGGGAGGGGGATGACCCCAGCAAGCACACACCAGCCCGCAGTGTGCGTTTTGGGTAGAGCTTGGTCAGAATGAGGTCGAGCGGTGATCTGTCCCAGGTTCATGGGAGAGAGATGGGGGTGGGTTGCACATTTCCTACTTGGGCTTTTCTAAATGTGAAATTTGGTTTCATTGTGGAGGGCCGGAATCGCTTCCGGGCTGTTAGGCAGCTGGAGACCCGTCTTCACGAAATACTGTGGGTAATGAACTTAGGTTCAGGTACCACAATAAACATGGGGTGTGGGTGAGGGCAGAAAGTTTTTGCTTTATGTTTGCCTCTTGCATTCAGAGCGACAGATCATAAAGTGTTGTTTTAGAAAGTCTGCAGGGAGAATTTTAATACCATAGTCTGGTAAGCTCTTTCTGTTTAAATGACTTCGGTTAATCGTTTCTTTGTTCCAAAACTATCTTGTTCAATTATAAGTTTATTCAATGAACTTTAGAAAATACAGATAACAGAGAGAAAAATCACCGAGTTCCACTTTACTCAGGGGTAACCTATATTAATATTTTAGTGTATTTTTATCTTCCTTAAAAATGGGCTTACTGTCTGTCTGTCTCTCTCTCTTTTAAACAAGGATTATATGTTCAAATTTGTGATAATCTACTACCTATTTTATACACACATACACATAGATTATACTAGGCATACTGCTTTATAAACCTGCCTTTGAAACTTCAGTTCAGTTTACTTTGAAAATCTTCTCTGGTCATTAAACAGTTTTCCCAGCATCATTCCTGATGGTTGGATAGCATTCATTATATAGATGTATCATTGTTTATTTAACTGATTCTTCATTGCTAGAAATTTATGCTGTTTCCAAGTTTTCTCTGTTATAAACAGGCTGTGATGAAGACGTAAATCTTATTTATAATGGCAAAAGATCATATGTTTTATTTGTATCTTCCAGAAGACCTGAAACATAAGGTTGCTAAGCAATAGTGCTGTATGGATCTTTTTATGGGAAAACCCGACCTGGGAGAGCAGCTTTGAGGCTAGCCAGGGCTGAAGAGAAATTACGTCAAACAGCAAAGTGCTCATTCTTGTCCACTAGAAATGGAGAGAAGTCCAATGAGCTAAGAGCCGAATGTGGCTAAGCAAATCTACTCGTACAGAAGACTAGATAATGGTAGAATGGTTCTTAATTAAGATACTGAATGCAACAGTTAAAAAGGTAAGGAACTCGTTTGTCTAAACTTCAAGCTTGCAGAAGTAGTTGCCCGAGGACATATGTTTACTGGTCCAGTCACCCACGTAAGCCTTTCCAAGTCCTGTTTCTAAAGTAAAAACAAACAGCAAACAGAAGAACTCCAAACTCCCACATCAGAACAGTAATGACAAACGTCCAAATCCAAACCTACCTCTGGTTTATTTCATTTGGTTCTCCATTAGCTGGATCTGATTCTGCCTTTCTAAATTCAGCTGATATCACTAGGTGCTTTTGGAAAGACCAAGTTACCTCATGCAATTTTTTTTTTTTTTTTTCATGTAAAGGCCTCTTTTGCTAAAGAAATGAGCCTCCCCTTTTTGGATCTTTCATTATCAGCAAAACCAAGATTTTGTGGGAATTAAAAAGAGACCATTCACATTCTATCAGTTCTTACCTCAGCTACCCCCCAACAACACCCCAACTTTTTTTTTTTTTCTTTTTGGACACATACATTTTCTATGACTTTCAAGCCTGCCCTGATGATTACTTGACTGGCAGATGTGAAGATCTAGGCTGAAGAGCCATGGGATCTGAGCAAATTGCCGCGGTTCTACAGAGTGAAGAAATCAAAAACATGCGTTTTGACTATTCAGACATTGATGGTCTGTGTCTTCTATACCAGGACTCCGTGTGGCCTAATGATGCCAAGCTTCTCCCTAGAGAGTTTGGAAGGCTCTGTGAGCAAGGTTCGGGAATAATATGTGCTGTTTCCCTTCTCCTTGGGGTAACCATTGTCTCCAGTTGGTCCTGTGCTCAGCGAGTGATTAATTAAACCCAGAATCTCTCTAAGTGACCTGTTGCAATGTGGAGGTTCATTCCCAACCTATTCTGCTTCACTGCGTCCTCTCTGGCCAGTGCGCCTTGTTTGTATTTTTTAAAAATTTCCCTCATTCTTCCTCACACCATGAGGATTCATTTTCGAGAGAGAGAGCAAAAGGCTAGGTTAAGAAAAACACAGCCACCTCCAGAGTGCAAAAACTGCAATAAACCCATCACCTCTAACGACGACGGCAGAGCATGAAAAGATAAAAAACAGCCTGCCAAGAATGTAGTAACCACCCATTCACTTTTAAATGCTCTCCACACTTCAATGCACAGACCTAATTACTTTTCTGCATTCCCAAATCCACTTTGCCCATACTGCAATCAGAAACCTGGCGTTAAAATATTTTAGACTTGGAGGATCAAGACTAATTATGGGCCTTAGCTGCACCTTTTGGTTTCTCCCCCCACTTCCCACCCCCTCCCCTTCTTCTCTTCTTTGGGTTACTTTAAAGCACGCTCCACTGGAAGAAAGGCTGCCCAGTCCCAGTCGGGGGTGAAGCCGAGAGAGAATAAAACAAAGAACGACTCAACTCAATTCAGTAAGCTTCAATGAGGCTGGTATATTTAATGTGAGCCCAGGGTTAGCCCACAGAATTGTGGCAGAATGCAATATTCTCGACAAAAAAAGATGTGTTTAAGGTCGACTAAGGCCCCATAAGGCTGTTGTTGGTGTTTAAGCAGTCCACCGAGGTATTTAGCACCGAGGGTTTCTAAACATTCCAGCTGAGAATTAAACTACAGCTTTTACAGTAGCCGCTGAAAGGTTTGGGGGGCTGGGAGCGTCCCTCCCCCTTGTATTGAAAGGTCAACAAACAGTAGGAAAGATCATGTCATAACAAAGATGAAGCCACCTATTATGGAGTCTAGTGACAGCTAATAGCACTATCAGAGGGACTAATCCAAGGTATTAAATAGTGTAATTGTTAAAATAATATCATGGTTATTAGAACACCCAAGCATGAGACGCTTTTCATTTTACATCACATGAAAATGTTGCAGGTGAGCTTGAGCCTTCGCGTGACAGGCACTTGTTATAAATATGTAAATATTAGAAAATTGCTTCAGTACTGCAATTTTTCTGCAGCCTACAGAATGCATTTTTAATACGCAGATGTTATGTTTTGTGGCATTTGCTAAACTACTTTTGGGTAATTTTGCCGAGTTACACTCTTAAAAAGCTTTCATTCACACAAAACAATTTGCTGTGCGAGTTGGTGCTAATGTTTTACTTCAATGAGGCATTTTTAGTTTCATGGATTTAATAAGACAAATACTACCGCGAAAAAAAAGCATCGTTTCTCAGAGATGAGTTTGTGAAATGGCTAAGGGAGGCTGAATGCTTAGAGAGGGAATTTTACGGAAACTGCAGCTCTCAGTCTGAACTCTGGAAAGTTTTATGAGCTTGGGATCTGGGCACAGGTATCTTTGGCTTGCACGGTTCTTATTCAGAATACTAGAAGGAAACGTGATCACCTTGAGGGGGGACAAATGTCACAAAAACAAAAGAACCCTTAACACGGAAAACACATGAAGCTACTGAAATGCCTCCCTCTTTCTTTTAGTTTCCAGTAGCCAAGAATCCAAACCACAGGTTGTACTGGGGAGAGGGTTTAAAACAATATGATGTTTCAGACGGTCAGAGTTTGCAGGGTGCTTAAAACACAATACAAAGGGCACGTACACTGGCTCACAACCACCAATTAACCCTCCTTGTTAGATAGGTAATTTATTCCACTCAGAGGCATCAAATATCAGAGAAATCATGGGCCAAAACAGTAATTATCTGCAGGGAATTCAAAGGCTTTGAAAGCCAATAATTCCAAAGAAATAAAAACAGAGTCCTTTTCACTGTATAGACCTCATCTTAAAACCTGTAATAAGAGCCAGGCCCTGGCTGTGAGCCTCTACACTTCAAGGAGGAAAAAAAAAAAAAAAGAGGCTGAAGAAGGTAAAGGCAATATTCATGGGGCTTTTCTGCATAAAACTATCTGGGAGTGGAGGTCAGAGACCTGTCATCCTGGGCACTGTCTGTAGCATACATGTCCCCATCCAGCATGAGAATGAAGGGCTGGGTTGGCCAAAAGTGGGACTGGAGAAAAAAATCTTAAATTACCGAGCTAAAGAAGATGACAAGAAACTCTATTTAAGAAGTCCAGCAGTTTAATTTGAATTTTTTAAAGCTCAAGTGACATAAAATAATCTTTCTTAGGATAAAAAGAAAAAATCACAGAATTTCTCAAATTTCATGGCAAACTTCTTGAGGAAAGCATGTATTCTTAACAAGCTCATCTGTGTTTTGTAATGTCTCGTCTTGGTCATCTAGAACCAAAGGAGCTGGTCATTGAAGGTCTGACACTGAGGTTCTCCCTTCATTGTACCCTCACATATTTTCCATGATTTTTTTTTCTGTATTAAAAAAAAAAAAAAGAACCAAGTTCAAACCTGTAATAAATTACCTATGTTGTATCTACGTATCTCACACACGGGTGTACTAGCATTTGGTGTCTCTACCCTTTCACACACATGGCTTCTGAAGAGGCTGTAGGGGCCTTGACTTTTACATAGTTACTACCAATTTCATAGAAATTCATGGGGGTAGCACCTACTTTTCACTTAACAAGGTCAAGGCACAAATCCACATGCCTAATTTAAATGATTTCTTTTTTTTTTCATCATCATAAATCCGTACCAGATGTGAGGGAAAGAGGAACGCTGTTCCCTGTAGCTCAGTTGCTCAAATCTACCTCTGATGATTTTCCTGTGGACTTCAGAGAACAGATTTGCATTTTCTATAGCAAACTTTTCCAATGAAGTAGAATTCTCCAAGATTCTGTTTTTGTCCTGAGTTGGGTTAATGTTAGAATTGGACACTGCTGCGGTCTATGACAATCTAAGATACCGAATCTGGTCACTTTGCAGACTGAATAAGGTTCTTGGGTGATGTTTGAGGACTGTTGACAAGATGTATGTATAAGTAATCATGTAGCCCAGCTGTCATGCAACAGTGGCTTAGCGACATACCTCCTGGTATGTCATCCAAGGGAGTTGGACTAGATCTCTTTGCTGCCCTCCTCCAATGCTGAAGGTTTTGTGATACTATCGTTTGTCCGATTTAGAGCGAGACATTTTATTATTCTTAAAAGAGCACTTTACTTTCTGCCTTTAGGTATGCGAGAAAAATTTTAAATTACATTTATTTTGGTAATTAAAGATAAAATTGCCTGTATCTGAGCTGGCAGGAACATTGAAATTCTTACACAGCCAATGCTAAAGTGCCATTTTTAGCATTTCAAATTTCTTAGCACATTTAAATTCTCTCATGTGTTCCTTTTTCAGGGGTTTCAACAGGGAAATAGAGGCTACTCCTCTCAAAAAATGCAAAGCAAATGCATAATCAGAAAGCCCCTTACATCCCACCTGCTGCCCAGAAGTCATATGTTTTGTAGTGTCACCTAAGAAGTGGAAGAACAAGAGGTACACCAACCGAAACTCCTCTTGGGGACACATGAATATGGTAGAAGATCGCAGTACTCATTTAGGCTACTTAGTCCAGTGACTCGCTCTCTACCCTCTTCTTCGTGCTGATAACTCTTGCATTTATGTGTTCATCCTGACCACTTACTGGAGTTTTCGTCCTACTGGATGAATTTGCACAGCGCCCTAGTCTTGGGGTGTCCCAGTGTCACTCCACCTGGTGTGGAGCTCAACAAACTCAATTCAGCTCGCTTTGGTTTCCCAGCGTCTTCTCTTGGTGGGGTTTATTTCCCTCCAAACTGAGGACTATGTCTGTCTCTTTTCTAGACCTGGACACCTCTCTTCCTCCCTGGCGGGGTGCGCCTGTGATTAACAATAGAACGCCAGTTGTGGAAGTTCTCCAGGTTCAAAGCCCTGAGGGTACTTCTCACTTGTTGCTCTCTTGCAGGCTTCACTGTTATTAGTTCTTAACATTTTGCCTTTAGGGAGAATGCTGTGATGCTATTTCCCTTCTATCTGCAGCAGGCAGACCATCGCAGATGCACATGTCATGCCATCCCTGAATGAGGCAGTGGGCTTCAGCGGCTCACCTGACCACCTCTTCCCTTTCTCTAATTCTGCTGTGAAACACATGTTTGTAACACACCCCCGTCCCTGCCTGAAAGCCTATAGAGGCTGCCGAGCCCCCAGCTTCAGCCCTCGGCTCCTTGCTGCTCATTCCGGCTTAGTCTTCTTGCTTCTACTCAACTGTCCGCGGCCCTTTCTTTTCTTCTTCCCTCTTCGAGCTCTAACCACTTCTCAGCCTCTTCCCATGACATTTGTTTGTTTGTTTGTTTGTTTTGCTTGTTTTTACCCACTTTGATCCCCTTTCCTTTGAACTATCAGACCACATCTGATCTTTACATTGGATGATTATCTTGGCCACTTTGGCAGAATGGGAAGAACCCTGGATTGGAGTCACATAAACCTGATTCTAAAATAGGTTTCAACAATGTATCAACTTCGGTCATTTTACCTCTCTGAGTCTTTGTAGCCTTTCTAAAACAGAAAATGGGGATATAATGAGCAGTAAGGACAATGATTACGCGTGTGAAAGTACCAGCATGTTATCAGATTCTAAGCGGTACTTGAATTGGAGTCTGAAATTGTTCTTAATTTTATATTTCTGTCTATTTTCTTTCCTTGGATTTGGGTAATGTGTTCTACATCCCTTTCTCGGCACCAAAGCCCCAGACATTGTTATGTAAAAAATTGTGGCCAATAAATAAATCTGGAACAAAACTTCCATTTTGGAAACTTGGTCTAGAGTTTTCCAACAAGGCAAGATAAAACTATTCACATCTCAGACTTTGAAAATACCAAGTGTAGAAACAAATGACCTCTTGTTTAGACAAATATACCAAGAGTAGAAACAAAGTTAAATCTTGTATAGAAAAATCTTACCCATGCTAAAGTCTGCGCACAAATGTTACAATTTTATAGGAACTCTCTGACCCTGACAAAAATATATCATTTACTACATAGTTTATCCCATTTTCTTATAAAGTAAATATACCAGTTCTAAAGAAATAAAGCTTTGAGGATGCCCTAACCTACTTCTTTACATACCCCACCGATTACATATACATCGTTTATATGGGCGGGTATTGTTCTAGCACTTTGCAAATATCCATTCGCTTCACATTTGCTTTCCCCAAGAGGTAGGCACTGTTACAATGGCTATTTTCCTTTTGAGGAAACGAATCCATAGAGGGGCTGGGCACCAGACCCAAAGTTAACACACAGCTAGGAAGGTTAGAAGTGGATTAGAAGCCAGGCAGGCAGTTGGCCCCAAGAGGCCCATGCTCTAAACCAACAAGCTATGATTCCTCTTTTGAACCTTTCATGTTTTTATCATTTTCTCCTTGTTTGGGCTTCTTTCATTGGCTGGCAAAACTAGCATGCAATTAATATCAGTCATGGTGGTCATACTCTGCTCCATGCCTTGACCTACTGGGTTGAAAATGGGACTGTCAGACTCGCAGAGGAAAGAAACTTTGCAGGCCTATGGGATGGGAGAAAAAAATTTCTCTCTTGTGGCAGGGGAGAGATTATTCCTTTTACAAACAGTGAGTATTTTGCTTTGCCTCAGAGATTAAGAAAGCAGAATTGACATCACTGAGTCATTCTTTCAGTCACTACCGAGAATCTTAAAATGCATGTAAATGCAGTGTCATAACATAATTGCCTCAGAGAACACATCTCAAATTGTGAGTGAGATAATAGAGAATTATGTTGAATTGGCCAGTTGACTTAATTATATTTCGCCAGTACTAAACTGTACTTTCCAGAATTGTAATTTTAGATTTGAGACAGTTCAGCAATTCCTGAAGAAAGAACATCATATGGTCAACGTGTTTAAAAAGCCTGAGTTTTACTGTGTTTTTAAGGATGTCAACAACCATAGCATTGGAGGGGTTCTGTTGGCTCTTTTACACAATAATATGGGTGTTGTGATTTATCAGCCATTTACTCTGAGAACTTATGACTGCTTCCGATGTTATAGTGGGATGTGTTTCTTACCTGTGTTCCATCAGTTTGGGATTCTCAAGGGGAAGGAAGGGCTTGTTAATTTTGTATTGGTCTTTGAAGTCACATTTATGTATCATGAAAGGACCTCATTTGATGAGCCATTTTGGTATACAAATAACTTCATAAGAAGATAGAAATAATTTGATTGTGTGAGGGATTTTAAACCCCAGAGTTTTTTGTTTTACAAATGTAGACTCAAATGAGGCTTGAAAAGTCACTCTCTTACATTTGCTAAAACTCACATATATACGTTTTTATAGCTTTTCAGCTGAGGTCCACGCTGTCACCTTCTTTCCTTAGGATGAAAAAGGGGATGCTGACACCCTCCTATTTGGTATGTTATAGTGCCTGTGCTTTTGTTAACCGAACAGTAGATACCTGTGTAAGTCTGACAGTAAAGCAAGCAGCTGTTAATAATAAACATAGTAGAGGGTATGGTTATCCGTCCACAAACTCAGATGGACAAGAAATAACACATTTTTAGGATTGCTTTGAGCCAACTGTGGTCCATCCCCAACCCTTCTTATGTGTCAGACAGAATGTTTGGTGTGATTGAGGATTCTCTTTCCTTCCTGTGTTGTGCAAAGGCCCCAGAGTATTAGACAGCAGTACTCTGTACTCTCTGTCTATCGCTGGCCACTGGGGCAATTTCTTTTAAGGACACCCATTCTCTGAGTCTGGATGTACATTTCTGGTCAGGAGGTTGGACTGGGAATCTTTGCCATCCCCGGGAGCCCTTGTATTTGCCTTGCAGTCCTACTAGCCGTAGAGAGCCCTCCCTCCCTGATCAGCCTGGGTCTCACCATCTTCTGTCCACACCACCATCAAACAGCCCACGGTTCCCATCCCTTGCAGGAGCGCCGCAGGCTCCGCCCTTCCAGGGTGTGGGAGAGCCTCCCTTTACCTTTCTCCTCAAAAACACTACCCTCACTCTTCTTTTCCTCTAGGACACCTGCCATGACATCTTCAATGACAGCAACTGTCTTCTACAGCTTCTGTGTTCTGCTCTGTCACAGACCATCCCAGAACCTAGATGTAGTCCTTGGCTAGAAACAGCAGGAGACAGGCGTAAGGCAAAACAAAGGGCGAATAAAACCAAAAGAATTTCTCTCTTCATTATCCTACCATTTTACCGTTTACATAAATAAATGCTCTTATGCTGGGCTTACCTGTACATATGATAAGGTCATAAAATCCCACCATAATCCCTCGAGGACATGTTTATTATCTTCATTTTACAGAGGAAGAGTTGTCCATTTTCCCTTCCAGGCCAGTCATGAGGCCAGTAAGGAGTAGGGCCAGCATGTCAGCTCAGACCTGTCAGACTCCAAGGCCGATAGTCTCTTTAATAATATGCCATAAATGAGACACTGAACCGAAGTTTTCTTTCCATTCTTCGCTTTATGAAGAAAGCACCACCGCCCCTAGAATATTTCTGCCACGTTAATAGTGTAGACGGGATCAGATGGTTTCTTCTGCTTGGGCTTCTGTGAGCTTTCTGCCTGCTGGAGAGGTTCGTTCTTCAGACTTCTCCTGGGCGGATTTTCCCAAAGGCATGGCCTGTGAAGGTGGGTGTGGTGTTTCAGCTCGATGCAGGTCCCTGTTAGATGTTAGCATATATCTGTAGGCTCCCAGATGGCTGGGCTTGAACCCTGGAGTCCTTGATTCAGTGAGCTGGGTTGGCACTTAAGAATTTGCATTTTTATCAATCCCATCCTAGGAGATGTGGATGCTCCTGGTGAAGGGGACACATTTGGGAACTAGGGTTCCAGGTCATATTGGCATCTCTAATTTAATCTGAGTGAGGAGGAAGAGAAGGTGATTGTTCTCATGCCTCAGTTAATCCAGGGATTTAGCTCAGCTCCGTATTGCTAACGGCTGTCAAGGTTTAACATAATTATTTTGTGTGTGCGTGTGTGTCTGTGTGTTAATTAAAAAAAAAGTTAAAGAATTTGAGTATATTTGATACTCCATGTTACATTAGTTAATATTATCCAGTTTTAATTTTTTTCCCCTAGATTTTTTAAAAAAGATTTTATTTATTTATTTGACAGAGATCACAAGTAGGCAGAGAGGCAGGCAGAGAGGGAGGGGGAAGCAGGCTCCCTGCTGAGCAGAGAGCTGATGCAGGCTGGATCCTAGGACCCTGGGATCATGACCTGAGTCGAAGGCAGAGGCTTTAACCCACTGAGCCACCCAGGTGCCCCAAAACGGTCTACTTTAAATTGTGTTAGACAAGAATATTATGATTTTTATTACATAAATTAGATTTAATTTAATAACATGAACTTTTTGTTAAATGTAAAAACCCAAAATTCTTTGTGTAAGTCCTTAATGTATGAAATGAACTACGTAGCACACTATTTAACAACTTAATAATCTAAAATAAAAATACATTACTTTTATTAAATGGCATAAAAATTATTTGAATTATCTCCAGGGATGTTGAAGAGATTAAATAATCCAAGGAAAGGCATTCAGGACTCAGAAAAGGAAGGGGAAATCTTGCTCTAGGGGAATTGACTCCTTTTCATATATTTATGTGTGTGTATGTATGTATATGTGTGTGTGTGTGTGTTACTATTCCTTTCTTCTTTTTCCTTTGGCTGGTGGGATATATGTCCTTACCCTTGAAAGCCCATTGGGCACAGGGCACATAGACTGAATGCTTAAATGGTTCTTCATTAGGCTTTTGGGAGAATACCTTCTTTTTAATGCCTTCTCTTTGAGTCAGGGTTTCACACCCAGTAATTGGAGACATGACTATGGGCATGGGAAGGTGGTTTGGAAAGCCCCAGTTGGGCTTGTCCCATAGGCCTTCCATTAAGGAATAAAAGGAATCTTCCCAGTAATATACGGTTAAGCTTATTTTACCAGGATGGGAGGCCAGATTGGAATCTGGGACATTCCAATAAGGTAGACATTCACCTGTAACGTTTTCCATTCTCGAATCTTTGTTCATCATGAGGTGGCATTATGGGACTCAGGATTCATGATTTGGGACTCTCACCCTTTTTCCTTCCTTTCTTCCTTAGCAACAATGGGTAACAGAACTTTTCATCAGAGTTCCCTGGGAATGGTTTAACTTTGGTCCTTTTTACCCCATGTAGAACTTTTTTGGCCCTCCAGACCTACTCCAGTAATATCATTCTTCCTTGGTTGGGCACTAAGAGTGTGCCATGATATGGTCGCAATCTCTGTTCCTCATCTAAACTTAAAACTTGCTATCTCCTGATACATGCTGTGTTTTGGTTAGCACTCTGCTCATATTTCTTTGGCAACTTCTTGCCTCTCCTCTGACCAGGAATGACACTCTTGGGTATTTGGTGGCCCAAATTCTCCTTCCTTTATGAGAATGAATATTTGACTCTTGGTTAACTTCTGCTGGGATTGGTACCTGTTTGTATACTGTTCATTTCTGCCACTGGATTGTGAGTTCTCGGATAATCATCCTTGTGATTCCTCTTTCTGGAACAGTCAGTGTTGCACTTTTAAAGATACACAATGCCTTCAGCTCTATGATTTTGTTTAATCTCCACAGGACTTCTGTGAGTGTGACATTTGGCTTGTACTGAAAACAAAGAGGCTAGAAGAAATCTAAAGATATATAGAAAAATAGCATTAAACAGCATTGCAGAATGAAGAGCAAACCACAGCATTAAGCCAAAGCAATTTGGCAAGCAAATTGTAGGTAACAGAGCAGACTTTGAAAATTGTTGTTGGTATAATCTGAGGAGAGGTCATTCTTAGTACCTGGGGTTAAGAAGTTTTCTGGCTTACTGACATTGACTATAGATGGAGATGCCATGTCTAGTGATGTCTTTTGAAGCCTGTGAGGAAACTACCGTATTCTGAAGAACATTGCCTGATCTGCAAAGGACAATGGACCCTGTACGGTCAGGAAGAGTTGGGTATGGTCATTTGCGGTAGGCTGATCTCATTAGGCTGAGTAACGCTAGCCAGCATTCAGTAGAAAAGAGAAGAAATTGACACAAGTAAAAGTCAAGGAAAGAGAAGTTTATTGCTTCTAAAATTAATCAAAGCAAAATTTCCTGCTTATATTCCTTTCTTTCTAATGCAGGAAGGCAGTGTCATGGCAAGATCCCTAGGACACCCTGGCTACGTCATGTGTATGACTTTGAATAAGCCTCTTAGTTTCTTAGAATCTCATGATAAAAATGGGTTAATGAAATGTGTCCTATAGGGGGCCTTGTGAAAATAATATAATGCAATGTATATTAAAGTACTGTATACAAATAACATTAAAAAAAACTTCTGAATTATTTGTTTCTTTGCTAAAGGCATAGCAAAATGTTATAATAATTTTAAAATTGTATTTCTAATGTTTTGTTTGATTTTCCTTAAATATCTAGTTTTTTAAGACAGGCTTTCTGTTTTGGTCCTCTCAGGACCTTCCGGAGGCTGTATTCGAGTACGGCGACCTAGGTTCTTACTCTTGGGTCCCTGCTGCTGGCTTGTTTCTGCACAGATACCTTCTGTATGCTGGCTAGTATGGGCTGAATTGTGTTCCCCCAGGATTCCCATGTTCAAGTTCTAACCCAGGACTTCAGAATGTGGCTGCATTTAGAGAGAGATGGGGTCTTTAAAGAGGTAATTAAAGTAAGATGAGGTTACATGGGCGGGTTTAACCCCATTTGGCTGGTGTCCTTATTAGAAGAGGAGATTCGGACACAGATTTAATCTATAGACATTAATCTCACCACCATCTTGACTGATACTTACGCTATAACGAGAGAGGAAACAGTATTCTTTTTATTTAGGATTCTTTCAGTAAGGACATAACTTGACTTTGACTTTGATTAATTTGGGGGAACTATCTTGAGTGCCTGTGGAGTAATTAAGTTGATTGCTCGGGATGGCTTATGGAAGCGTTCTTGTCGGTCTGAGCATATAAATTATGCTACAGAACCATTTCCAAAATTAAATTGAGGTTTTGATAAGACACATAAACTCTTTGAAACTGAAGTTTCAGTATGGCAGTAATTCTCTTAGGGCTTAACGTGTTTATTTTCTTATCTCTGCGTTCAAATAATTTCTTCCTCACCCAACCTAAACTAACTAGTTAACTAACTACCTAAACCAAAAATCTGTGAATTCATTATTACCTTTTTTTTGTTGGACTTACTCTTAGATTGGGCATTGTAGGGCACATAATCCATGTGACAACTAGTGTATTTTCATATGTCTTCAGGCTTTCTAAGGCTTTGGTAGTTATTCTCTATTTTTCTGGGAACACTGAGATTGGTCCCGAAAATTGGGGGTTTCCAATAAGGAAATTAGATGGAGTGTATGTTCTTTGTGGGAAAAATGTTGACCAACACATTTCCAAAATGAGACATTCTGTTGTAACAGATTGAACATGACCACAAAATCTTAATTTTTTTCCTTTTAAGAAGTGAGTTTGTATCTCCTACTCTTGAACCTACTGAGCTCTGGGACTGCTTTGAGCAGAACACAGTGGAAGTGATCCCCTGCCGGTTTCTGGGTCCAAGCCTTAAGAGACTAGAAAGGTCTACTTCCTGTCTCCTGGAACACTCACTCTTGGAGCCCTGATCTACTATATAAGAGCTATGACTGCCCTGAGACTACCCTGATGTGAGGAAGCCCAAGCTAGCCACACAGAGATAGCACGGGGAGAGACCAGTGTTGGCCAATTTCTGGCTATTTCAGTTACCCTGTTCCAGGCTCTACATATGTCAATAAGGAATCCAGACCAGCTCAGTCTCTAGCTGAATATCACCAAATGACTCCAGCTGACACCATGTGAAGCAGAAGAATGGCCCAATTTGAGTCCAGTTCTGATTGTGACCTACAAAATAATAAAAAAATAACAAAATAAGTAAATTTTAGGGGTAGTTCATTATATAGCAATAGGCAACTGGAACTTTAATCTTAAAGACTTACATAAGGATGGTATAAACTTCTTGAAAAATGCTTATTTATAATCATGTAAAGTTAATTTCTGGCAAAATCTAAAACCTTCTAACTTGACTGACTTGGACAAATTTAATCTTCTGTTTGAGTATTTTTAACTATTCACAAAAAATGTATCTGAATGCTTTTATCAAGAATAAATGTTGAATTTTTTAAAAAAAGATTTAATTTTTTTAGAGCAATTTTTGGTTCGCAGCAAAATTGAGAGTAAGGTACAGAGATTTTTTTTCACATACTCTCTACCCCCACACATGCACGATCTTCCCCATTATCAACATACTCAACCATCTGTTATGATGGTTGGACCTGTGTTGACACATCATAACCACCCATAGTCCATAAGGTCACACAAGGGTTCACTCTTAGTGTTGCACATTCTATGGGTTTGGACAAATGTATAATGATACGTAGCCACCATGATGTTATCATACAGAGTATCTTTACTGCCTTAAAAATCTGTGCCCCATTTATTTATCCTAACCTTCCCTAAACCCTGGCAACCACTGATCTTTTTACTATCTTTGTAGTTTTGCAATTTTTAGAACGTCATAGAGTTAGAATCCTACAATAGGTAGCTTTTCAGATTGGCTTTCTTCACTTAGTAACATGCATACGAGTCTCCCCCATATCTTTCATGGCTTGATCACCCATATTTTTTTAGTGCTGAATAATATTCCATTGTTTGGAGGTACCACAATTTATTCATCCTTTTACTTGCTGAAAGACATCTTGGTTGTTCCTAAGTTTTGGCGATTGTGAATTAAGTGACTCTAGATATCTGTATGCTGGTTTTTGGGTGATTAGAAGTTTTTCACCTCCTTAAAATAACAAGAAGTGCAATTGCTTGATAGTATGGTAAAGACATGTTTGATTGGTTAAGGACCTGTCAAACTGTCCTCTCAAGTGACTGTACCATTGTGATTTCCAACCAGCAATGAGAGTTTCTCTTGCTCCACATCTTTGCCTGCATCTGGGGTCAGTGGTCTGGATTTGGGCCATGAGAATAGGTGTGTCGTCATTTGCAGGTTCCTGATGACATGTGATATAAAGTGTAGTGGTTTTTTAAATGTATTCTTTGTTCTCTTTTAACAAATTAAGCAGGTTTCAGATATTGTATTTTATTTTTCAGTAAAATGAAATGTAACGGTGCTACAAATAGAGATCTCCATTTTGTAACTTGTTTGAATAAAAACTGCATACTGTGTAATATAGGATAAGCAAGGAAGATGGAGATAGAAATGAAATGTGCCTTCTTTTACAGATAGTGCTTTGACTTCAAAGGGGATTATTTGTCTGTTATTTATATGTTCATTTTATAAAGTTAAAAGAGCCAGATATATAGAGAAAAGAATTCTCTTTAGATGTCTTAGAATAGAAACATAATGTATTAAAGATCAGTTGATATCTTACGTTTCCATCAGTGGTGTAAATTAAGATTTAGTTGATAATATAATTGAGACCTCACAAAACATTGAATAACATTTTCATTAAAAATTGGGAATTCCCTGTATTCTCCAGTTGATAAATTATTCTTATGCATAGAGGAGCTAGTAAAGAAGAATTGTTTTTATATTAAGCATTTTCCCTTTTCTTTTTCTTATGTCTTCTGTCAATGGAAAAGCACCCCCCAAATAAGTGCTGCTTCTTATCATCGTGCAAATGTGATTTCAGAATGCATTTCTCTGGTTTAATCACTGAAATTATTTGGTTATCAAAGCTATACACAGTTCATGATTTGACTTTCATCCTTTTCAGACTTACCCATGATATTGGTCTGGCCTTGAAAACATTAGAATGGCCTTTGTTTGATATTCAACATGTAATTTCAGAAAGACGTGCTCATTTTAAAGATTGAGACTGAGTGTTAGTGTGATTGAAGCGTCTTAACAAGGCCTGGGAATAGTACTATAGTTTCTAAGGCTGCATGTGGGCAGAATAGGTTGGGTCAACAATAAAATGCCTGAGGGTGTATTTGTATGTGTGATTGTGGGGTGTGTGTGTGTGTGTACATTCAACTTTCTTCTCTATAGTGGACAAAAACTTTATTTTCAACAAACATCTTTTTTTAAGTTTAAATTTTAGTTATTTAACAAGCAGTGCAATATCAGTTTCTGGAGTAGAATTCAGTGATTCATCACGTACATACAACACCGAGTACTCAGTACATCAAATGCCCTCTTCAAAAACATCCTTTAAAGAGACTATTTAGAAAAGAAATCCTTAACATCTTCTTTTTGAAAATGGAATTATTCTACATTTGATATTTTGGCAAATAATTTCTTCCAATCAGCTGTTCCTAATAAAGAGACAACAGGCCATATGTTCTGTGACAAATTGGGCTTGTTTCAGCAGCGGGAGTTACATGACCTGGTTCGGAAGTAGCAGAACACGAGATTAGGTGGCACCTGCCCTCAGTTAACTTCCTCCTTCTGTGTGAGGCCATTTTTCTATGTTAAGTTCATATAGTAATAACACAATTGTAATGTTTTCAAAATAGAGATTAAGTTACTTGCTGAGAAGTATGTCTAGGATTTCATGCTGTGTTCTGCCATCATCAGTGAGGGAATAGATTTTGTACAGTTTCTGCAGACAGCTTCTCCCACAGAAGGAGTTACTGTATTTATTTGATTTCTCTTCTTGCTGTAACTATTGCGAAGCATGGTATGGGGGGGGGAGGGCTGGTGTGGGGCTCTTGATGATATAGATGTTAGGTGCCACTGGATCGGGGTTCTGGGAAATCCTAACTTTCCTGGCAGGGTTTCCTAAACTAATGGGGGGGGGATGTCTTAGGAGAGGGGGTATTTCTCACAAGGATCCACCACACAGGTGGTCCAAATTTACTCTGTGGGCAACACAACTCCAGGCTTCACCCTCACCATGGAATAGACCTTAAACCATATGAGAGAGCAAAAATATTTCTCTGGCCTCAATGAACAGTAAGGTTAAAGCCACTTTGGAGTACAAAATGGATACGTTTTTCCTATGAAAAGACACGAATACAAAACCCCAATCCTTTATTAGTAACTAAATGAAATATCTTTCAGTCTTGATCTTTATGAAGCTCATCATACTACTATTCACGTTCAGCTTTCGAGAAGTTCCTTCCCTACCTAAGAAATGCTCAGAAACATCCCTGCTTGCTCTACCTCTAGCTGCAAGGTTGGTGAGACTCCATGACTCCTGATCATATTATCCCCCCCTCCTGCTGTTATTTTTGCCACTTCTCTCAGTGCACCCCCCACAGCCTGGTGCCCACATGATAAATCCGGCAGCTGTCCTCATGCAGTTGGCCTCGCCACCTCCCCCAGCCTCGTGCTGTCAGGAGTGTGCTCAAGGGACCAGTGATGCTGAAGAATTTCTCAGGTCATCTGCACTGACCTAGAAAACCAAAGAGGTTCTAGCTTTTGCCCATGGCTGGAGGCAGCGACCCAGCTCTGCTTGGCCCGGCTAAAGAATTCAGCAGCCAGAGACACAGTTCGGACGGCCACCCCAAAGTCAGGATGCTGGGAGAAGTGCAAGCTCAGGGCTCAAACTTGATATAAAAACCCGAATGACCCCAACGGACACTTCACCCTTTTTGTTCTTCAGAGACATAGCTAAAATGCTATGATTTGGTTTTGGAGAATACGCAGCTCACTCGAAATCATTTTCCGAAAGGTAGGATGCAGCAAATGGCGCAAATAGCCAAAAGAACCTCGGTGAGCGGAATGTGGGCTGCCTTCCTTCTTGTCTGCAGCTTCCCACTCCCCTAAGAAAATCGACTAGGAAACGCGGACGGGGGATAATTCCTTCTCCTGGCAGCTGAGCTGTAATCTAGCCTCTCGTTCTTTACTGAGCTCGCACTTGCTGGAGACATTTTAATGTCTTAATGAAAGGACAGGGAAATTATCACTCACTGATTTGTGTTTTTAAATTTGGAGTTTCTAAATTAAGCCTACTTAACGATACAGGCATGCCCATTTCCAGGACTAGATGTTCAGCTCCTCTGTTTGATGTGTCACCTTGAGGGTTTCCTGTGAGGTAATTATCATGCTGGGATGAGCTAATCTCCCCTAGAATAGTACACCTGCCTCATTCTGCTAACAAATAGGCCCCTGCCTCCTAGAGACTGCCTGACCTGACTTATTATATCTCTCCCATCAGCAGAAAGACTCATATCATCACTGGGCCAAAGGTGAATTGCCTAGAGACAAAGTTGGAATGAATTTTTTGCAGTCCCATTTCGCCAGACATTCAAACCACTTCATTCTGAAGAGTGGAGACCTTTAACTCTGTCACATATTTATATATGCTTATAAGGCCGGGGAAGGGTCTTTCTGTAGATCTGCTTGGGGTGAATGTATCCAAGTACTATGCCTAGAAGAAACCAGGGCTGCCTCTCAAACCTTTGTTCTCCAACGTTATTACTCTGAGAAAAGAGAAATACTGTTGCTGGTGGTTTAGTTTTCTTGCATTTTAGAAGTTGCCTAGTGGATGCTTTTTGTCATGTGGTGGTTGGTGTAGAATTTCAAATCCGAACCCAGGCCAGAGCTGGAGTTGGGGGAGGGGGGGGCGGGGAGATCCACTCAAACGTCTGTCAAATCCCTGGGAAAGGAAAAAAAAAAAAATAAAGATTTTCTCACTGATGCCTGTTTTCCATATAAAATGTGGCTTTGTTTTTTTTATAGTTTTTCTTATTCCCTACAGCAAAAGAGGCTAATATTCATTTAAAACCCAATAACAATTAAAACCCCCAATAACAATTAAAACCTACAATGAACAACTGCTCTAGCTTTGTTTATTGCATGCATAAATAATCATACTTCAATGAACATGTTAGTATCTATGATCTCTTCCCAGATTAAGGTTGCCTCGAGACTGCTTGCTTTGGCTACTGTAAATGTGACATGAATTACGCTCAGGAAAATGTGTCTAACATGCTGGGTTTGAAGTAAATTATTTTCTTCTAATATACCTACACAACTGTCACAAGGAATTACATTGCAGATTTAGTGATGTTAAGTGTCAATTGTAATTTGGTGACAGCCATTTTATTGGCTATGCATATCGCTCTGCTAGGACTGCTTCTCAGTATGGAGGCCACCGTATCATTAAAAACCAGTGATCCTTCACTGATGACATAATTTGACTGGCAGAGAGAGGAGCAGAGAGGGGCTTGCTTCCACCTGCACAGAATCTGCTGTATGTCAGAGATGAATTTGCCTTCAAATTAGAAACAGCACTGCTGATGAGGGGCTATGATTTTGCTTGAGTTCTTTTAAGGCGTTTTTCTGGAATGGTTACTGAGCAGCTGATAGAAGTCTCCTTTAATATGTCAAACATATATATTATGCAGCCTGTAAACATTTCAAATATTTTTAGTCAGAGCTTACAGTGAGTTATCTATGAAACCGTTTCAGCTGAACTGAGCCACATGTATTTCTGCACACTCATCCATCCATCCTTTTGTCTACAACTCTGTCTTTGGCATAGGTTCCAGGAATAAAAATTTATGTGATAAAATGGTAACCGAAGGGGGAAAAAAAAAGCCCAACGAAAAACAACCGAGATCTAGTATGAGCTCAGGGCTTCAGCAGGTGGGATAAATCATCAGAGCTAGGTAAAAATTTACAGGAGGAACAGAACTATAATCATACATTCTGAAAATTTTATAAACTGACAATTCAAGTTATGTGTTTTATGCTAATATACGTTGTGGTAGGGTCTAATAAACTGTGACTCACTCATAAATAGTAGAAAAGCTTGATGGCACTCATACCAAGCACATACACAGGCTCACACACATTCTGTTCTTATGCAGGAAACAGGAAATAGAGTCCAAGACTTTCTTAGTAAATTTAAATCAATATAACTGCATTCCATTTTCAGTATTTAAATTAAATTTCTTGCTGCAAGGCACTGTAAGGAACAAAGCAAAGTACCTTAAAAGAAAGTGTATCGCTCGTAATTTTACCTCATTTCACACCTATTTGACAGCTTCTCTTAGCCAATTGGTTTCATTGAAAATGCTGACAATATTCACCTATTAGAGTCCTGCCCTTCTATGTGGAGACCATTCCTCTTAGATACACTTCATTAGCTTTCAACATGGAAAAATAACTTTTTCCCTCCTTACACCACTGACGCTGGCCACTATTTCCCCCTTCTCTTAACACAGAACTTATTTATTTATTAAGAAAAGAAACTTTCCAGAACAATAAATAGCATAAATTATTCAGCCAATTTCAGTCCAGCCACATAAATCATACTCAGGCCGACAAGCAACTTATGACAAATGCTTTGTCTGAGAGAAACACACCACTGAAGGTTTAATCAGAGGCACTAAACATTTTAGACTTTCCCGTTTTTATTCTTGGCCAGGAAAACTCTATTTTTCTGTCTACAGAGGCTCTTCAGAATGCTCTTTTTTTCCCATGAGAATATTGAGACCATTTTTATCCACAGTAGGGAGGAGGGTGTTAATAAAAGTGCACTTTTCTGAAGAAAAATTCAAATGGGGGTTGGCAAATCTTCTCAATTCTTGAAAGCGTATCTCAGGGCCAACTGTGGATATGTTAATAGTTTTTCACATGATGGGCCATCAAGCCCTACTTTTCAAGACTGGTCAGGGTGTTCCCATATCCACCAAAAAGGAAAAAAAAAAGTAGCAAGCCGAATTTGGAAGCAGGATGAATCCAGAGTCGTCGGTAGAATCAGAAGACGCTGCTTCCTCTTTCGTCTTGTCATTGGCTCCCATGGCTTCTGCCACTTACGTTTTTTAACCGAGGCTTCCTCATTTATTGCCTTATTAATATAAATGGGCCCCATAAAAATGCTTGATTACAGCGTGGTAGGCTAAAATATGCCCATAAAAAATCTTTTTTTGGTCAGCTTCAAATAATGGTGATATTTTTTCCAGTAAATGGAATGAAATCTTAACTCCCCTAATAAATTGCCAACTTTTCCCCTTAGTTTTACCGTTTAACTAATTTTTAGACTATCGGTGATTCAAGGCATGTACATCTGTTATTGGGGACATCAGATATTTGTGATGACTTTGAAGCTTAACACTGAACCCCAGGCTTGATCTGGAGAACCATTTTCTCTAAGGAGAAGGCTACTCCTCGACAAAGAGCAGTTCCTGAGGTGTTTTTGCTCCATTTCATTTTGTTTACTTTTAACAACAGAATGCTTGCCACTCACTGAAGAAATCCAACCATTTCATCCGTGAAAGTGGTCACGACCAAGTGAAGAATAGCCCGGTTCCTCGCCCAGTTTTAGTCAAAAAGGGGACTGTGTTGTCCACGGTTAAAAGCACTAGGGAACACTAGGAGAAGGTGGGAATCTGCTGGTGGTGCGGTGGCAGAGGAACCAGGGGCTGTAGTTTTGGAGAAGGGCAGAGACAATGTCACCGAAGGTTTGTCTACACCAGTGGTGCCCCAGCTCTTGCCGTGGAAAGCCTGTCTCAGCAACCCAGCATCCCCTCCCCAACACACTCCCCCCCACCCCCCCACCCCCAAGCATATGTGAAGGCACTCCTCCAATGGAGCCAGAAGAAAAGACATGACCTGGAACACAGCACGACTTCCCTCTGGGCTTGTTTTCCGCGGTAGTTTCTGGACTCAGTCTTGCTTACGTTACAAGCTCTGAGTGAATTGTGGCCTGAGCAGCTGTGGCCGTGGGCCATGTGACAAAATATTCCTTTCCGAGGTACATGTGGCATTTTGCCATCCAAAGGTATAGCACATGGATCTCCTGAGAAGCATGCATCAAGTTTATTTTCTGACTAGTAAATGAATAAATTTTTCTGACTCAATTGGGAATGAAAGGAAAATAACCTGCTTTTGGAGCTATCCCAAGATCTGATTCCTTTGGAGCGGTTCATGTAATTTAACAACAACAACCCAGTCATCAGAGAGCTCTGGTCTAAGTATATAGCCAGCTAAAAGCATTGCAGATGAGGGAACTCCGGATCCACAGGGGCCAAGATAGAAGTGGGTAGCTTTGAGCAAGCCCAGGGGAGAAACTTGAGCTCAGGGAAATGTCAGTAAGATTCCAAACACCCTATTCTAGACAGACTCATTTAAATCCCCAAGTTTTTAGGAGATGATAATACAAGGCACTCGTGGAAGTGGTTGGGTTGTGATTATAGTCAGTCCAGGCCTTTTCTCCACTTGATTGAACTTGTTGTCTCTTCTGTCAGGGCGCTGGTGAATATATACGAAGTTGGAAGGAAGCTGTAGCAGATTACTGAGGAAACGAAAGAAGGCCAGTGCAAGGATTGGGATCCTATACCAAGAAGAATTTGGAATTTTACATGAAAGGAAAAAAGTCAGTGCAGAGCAGCATGTTGTGACATTTTCAATGAACAACTGCTCTTCCTGAATTTAGTTTCTCTTAGACCAAGTCATCATTGTCTGTAAGTTGAGTGAGCCTATGTCCCCACTTGCCCACAACAGTCCCCAATTGCCCACAACCAATTTATGTTGGTCGAGCAAGTTAGTTATAAGTAATATCTCCTTGTTTTCTTAAAAGTGCCCTGGCTTGAGAGAGAAATTATATAGCTATCCTAAACATAAACAAAGCTTCTTTTGATGTTAATATATTTATATAAAGGATGAAAGAGGAAATGTTTTGATTTGATTTTCAAATCTGGTTTCCCTGAAGTGAGAAAGAGAGAGCCGGCAGAGGACATGGAAACAGCAAGCCAGGCCTTAATCGTAATACACTCTGGCCTACATCTTTCTTGTGGTCCTCATGTCCTTGGTCTTTCTTCCCTAGGTCTTCTGTGAGGATATTTTGAAATATTTTTAGATGAAAAATTTAGGACTCCAAATAATTTCAGATTTTCTTCAGATTTCTAGTTATAGTATTCAGAAAAGATTAAGGAACTAGATTTCATATGACTCGCTTAAGTCAACTAGGAAGTTGGGAATAGAATCAAATTTCACTTTATTCCACTGTGAGAATTATCTTGGGTAGTGTATTAGACAGATGCTAGCCTTCTGAGAGCAATCAACAATGAATCATAAGTAGGGTATGACCAAGAGATTCAATTTTCATATGATTTTGGAGAAGTTCTGATTCCTTCAAAGTTAAAAGAAAATGCCAGTAAGTCAACTGAAGAAACAACATGATTAACAGTATTTATAAACATGGAAACATGGAATTAAAATATTTAATTATGATTTTTTCATAAACTTAGAAATTTGAAATTTCAATTAATCATACTACTTTGTTAATTTTTTAGAAGTTAAAAATTACACTTCGTTGACTGATGAGTTCTTTTGATGAAACACAGGCAGGTTAATGTGAGGTTGCTGTGAATAATGATTTTTAGGGTATTTTTCTTAGCAAAGTATGCATTAAATTAATTACTTTAAAATGTATACATGAAATGATACATTTGAGGTCTTTGGAAAAACAGGAAATGTAGAGTACTGTTATGTTTTGCTAGGAATATTATCTTCTATTTTGGTTCACTTATTTTTCATGTAACAAAACTTTAAATTGTTAATTGAGGAAACACCTGTTTTACCTGATTTTCTTAAGCACACTGGATGGATATTGGATGCCTTGCAGCAAAACTCTCATTAAACCAGGGATCCCATGATATGCACTACAATGGCTGAATTATTGCATCGAAGAGAATATTACACTAAAATTTCACTGCGCCATGATCCTCAGGGACATGGCTATAGAATTACTCGTAAATGGAACCATTTTATAAAAACATCCTTCCGAAGCTTCAGGATTTCACAGAATTGGATAAGAAGAGATACTTTGTTATAGATAAGGAATCGATTTGGAGATGAAAAATATTAGAAACAAATGAACATTTCTAGAGCCCATTTTATTTAACCTCTCTATAAACTGCCTGGGGAGGCTTAGATGACATTTCTGTCATCAAACCAAAATGTGCTGCTATTTTCTTATACCAATGGGCATAGTATCTTCTCCTGGCACAGTCATTGATGTGTGGGAGGCATGTGACCTGAGCCAGCCCAGTCATAGTACTTTGAGTACTGGGCTAGAAACACTTTAAGAAAGTTTGCTCATCATTGCAGCGGAAGCCATTACATTACCCTAGGGGTAGACTGTTTTAGAATGGTCTTATCGGATACTCTCGGGATAATTATACTGATAGCATTTGCTCTGGGGTTTATATCAGGAGATGGTATGTTGTGGAATTTCCAAGATTTATGATGACTTAAAGCCTTTTGGTCAGTGGAAAGGCAAGGTTGTAGAAAGATTTGATTAACTAAGCAAAGTATCCATTACAGCAGGGGCTTAATACATTTTTGTTTTCTTTCTCCATGGTCGGTCAGTGTCTATTCTCTGGTTTTGTCTCTATTTCTCCTTTTCTGTTTGATATATGGATTGGTTTCCTTCTAGTTTCCCTAGTGCAGTGCCTGGGAATTCCCTATTTGCCCTGGGGCATGGGAAAATCCCTTAACCCTCACATGTTATTGTGGCTGTTGAATGATCAGTCTCCTACCATCCCATGTCATTAGATAGTGTGATTTTACTTAATCACAGGGTAGCCGGACATTCCAATCATTCTGCAGTTAAATACATATCTCCTGGGAGGAAAACCAGATTCAGGGGTAAGGTTGTGGTGGATTGTCCATTCCCCAAATGACCACGATATTTCCTTTCCACTGTGCTCTTCTAGAACTTTGTCATTCCATCAATAAGAGGCAAAGTCTATGTCTCTTTCTCTTCAAGTTGGGTGGGCTTTGTCACCAGTTTTGACTAAGAGAGCATTGGAAAAGTGATGGTAGGAGATTTCCAAAGCTAAGTCCAAAGAAGGGATTCCTTCCCTGGGGATGATTTCCTTTAGAATACAGTTGATATGCTGTGAGACCATATGGAGAACAAAGCCCCCTCTCTGTCACCAGTCAGCACCAACTCACCAGCCATGTGAGGAGGCCATCTTGTAGGCACAACATCCTGTCCTCAGTTGGGCCACCCCTTCTGATGCTGTGTGGAGGAGAAGTGAGCTTTCCCTGCTAAGCGCCGTCCAAACTGCAGATCTGTGAGCAAAAATAAATGGATGCTATTGTTCAAAGTCATTGTTTTTGGTGATTTGTTGTGTGGCAAAAGATATTAATCTTCATCACCTTATGAGAGAGAGGTAGTATTATGCTCATTTTATAGAGTAGGAAAGAGAGGCCTCCAACAGTTAAATAACTTGTCAAGGTCACCCTAGAGCTAAATAACAGGGCAGATTCTTGAGACTCCTTCAAGGCACAACTTCTCACAGAGGAGATAACACCAGCCTATCAGTCATGGTATAGCTGTAAGTAGTGTGATGTCTAGAGACAAACCACTGGCAATTGAATGTCCAAATAGTGCAAAGCACCTATTCCTATCCCAGAGAATCGGCAGTAAAAGAAACAGGAGAATCCTTGCCAGCATGGAGCTTCCTTTCCAGTATGTGAGAGACAATAGTATGAAGCCTTTAGCATCTAAAGCATTTGCCACGGTGTCTGGCACATAGAAGCAATGTGAATATTGGTTATTGGTATGATTATTGAATGTGAAAAGACTGTGGTTACTATCTGTGACCCAGATATTAGAAACAGTATTGTCTGTCCATTTTAATGTCTACATTTCAATATATGAGGAAAAACATTTGATTTTTGTGAGCTGAGCACAAATTCGAAATCGACCGAGTTAATTCTAGCAAATCATACAGTACCTAGTGTTTAATATTCAACTATTATATAATGGCCTCTAGGACTCTGTACATCTATAAAAAGGTGTCAGAAGGAGTTATGAAAATAATTTCAGAGACACTAAAAAAGATATTCCAATAGTAGCTTGACCATGCTTGCAAAGTGAAAGCTTGATTATCAATGGTGTACTGGTGGGCAGGAAATGTTGATAATTGAAGCCAACAGAACCTCAGTTCTCTGGTTCATCAAACCTTTTCCCAGAACAGATAAGCAGCAAAACTGGCTGGTTTAACTTTCACTTCCTTTTATTGCTCCTGTGAACATTCTAATGAATAATAGACAAGGAGAGGCAAGAATCCAGGTAACTCATCTGTTGTGGATGTGTGGGACTGGGGGGGACCTTAGAGTCTTCTCTGGTCTACTTACCTCATTCTAGAGTTGAGGAAGCTGAAATCTGGAGGTGCTAAGTGTCCCAGTGGCACGGGACTGGTGAGCCTCTGAGCTGAGGCCTGGTCCCAAATCCCAAGTCGCTCATATACACAGCTTTCATCAATTTCCACCCACACTGTCTCACTCCTCCGCATATCAGCAACTACTACTAATCATCTGGGATCTCTGTACAAGTAACCGAGTTCAACAGAGATGAGGTTTTCTTTTTCAGTGTTGTGATCAGGAAACACGGGGCCAGGAAGGCACCTTGGTTTTCCTTTAGCCAGAGACTCAGAATTCCAGCCTCTGCAGGCTCGCTCAAGAGATTGACTCTATCTGGAGTGCGCCTGGTGTTTTAAATTCTCATCCTGGGTGCTTTCCCACGTAAAGGAAGCTGGCTCCTTCTCCTGGTTGGAGGAGGTCATCGAGAGGCCATGACCTCTAGTTGACCCCCAAACTAGATCCGGGCAACTAGAGGAGGATCCTACCAGCTTCCCTGGGTTTGGAAGATACACGGTCCCCACCGTTCCCACCTTGGCAGCGGTGTTCAAGGACGCAGCCTTGAGAGAGCAACGTGTTGTCGAGGCCATCCGGATGGTATAGGACTGAACTTAGTTAAGGCTTCCAAACTTTTAAGACCCTGACCTGCTGCTGTGGACATCTACCTGTCTCCTGGGAGCCCAAAGCAAGCCTTGTAAGTAAGTTCTTTGGGTTCTTAAACCTGCGCACCTACCAAACTGGAGTGCTCTGTCCTTTTCTTTGTTCTCTCCTTGCTCTCCTGTGTGTAAGAGCCAGTTCTTGACCCAGCAGTGGATCGGTTGGGATGCCACAAAGCCTTCCCTGAGCTATGTTGTTGGTTCTTCCCTCAACTTTCCTCATATTGCAGCTCCATGGAATTGCTTCTGTTCTGAAGCGGAGGCTCCTCGAGGACAGAGACCAGATCCGCACGGCATCATCCACGAGTACAGCAGTCTGTACCTGCTGTGATACACACCCTAGGTCTTTCCTAGTTTTGTAACAAGTTTCCAGCCTGTCCCCCACAGCGTATCGTAGCTCACCACTTGGATTTCATTGAATTCTAATCAACGGCAAATTATGAGGTCATGTCTTCAGAGTGTCCGTGGCAAGAGTAATAAAGTAATAGGAGGGACATGCTTTTTATCAAATTACTACTAATGTGCAGTTGGCATTATGAAATGATCTAATGTATTCATTTGGTAAATATTTGGATCACTTACTAGGTAAAAGGCAACATGTTAGACTCCCCGTTTAACAAAAAGCTGAATAGCTGAATAAACGTACGTGATTTATTCTAAGAGCGTATGATAGTTTGTCCAAGCCATATTTTCTGTAATGCCTTTCCTGCCCCTGCTCATAGAGATGGAAGTAGGACCAGGAGCTGGAGAGGTGGTTTGTTGTAGTTTTAATTTCCCTTTACAGACATTCATTGGAAAACAGCTGTGCTTGCCTAACATGTAACATATGTAGTCAGGATTAAGAGATGGCTAGTCAATTCTTTAGGGTTCTATTTTCTTTCTCCGGCCACTCTGGGCAATGGAATCTTAATTTCAATAGTCCTTTCTGTCCACCTTACTCAGGTAACTATTTGTTACAGTATTTGAAAGAGATATTAAGTTGCACATTTAAAAAGACAGTTGATAGATTTAAATGAATAAAACATACTATATACAAGAATATATGTATATGTTTTCTGAATTTTTGAGATTAACTTTTAATTTTTCTTCACTAGGAATTGGCAAACTCTTTAGTATAATGTAGCTCAGAGATTTTTTTTTTCTCTTCTGTGGTTTGAATTTATTTTCTTCTCTCTTTGCCCAGCTGTATTAATTAGGTTGCAGGAAGAGTCGAACATATAAACAACGGCTTCAGTAAAATGCAGTCTTTTCTATAAGTGAGGTGTACGTAAAGATCACAGGGAAAGGATCCTTAAGCTTTGCTTGGGGAACTAGAAAATTTCTTCACAGAGGTAAACTTTCAGTTGAAAGTTGAGAATCAGAAGAGGTTTTCTACTTGTACAAATGGAACTAGGGACTAGGTGAATGACAATGATTCAGACACTCACTCATTTTACAGACTCACTATTTACTGACTGTCTTAGATAAACCACGTGTTGTGGTAGGTGCCAGAGATACAAAAGTACGGATATAGTCCTAGATTCGGAGCAGGTGCTTGGAGAGAAAGATGCAAATAGGTAATTATAAGACTGTGAGTGAAGTGATCGGATTATGTGCAGAGCTTCATGGTAATAAACATGAAGGATTGAAAGAATTTTATTTTTTCAGAGAATTAGAAGTATCATTGAACTATAAGAATGGGGCAAAGGTAGGTAGAAGCTACTGTGATTGGGTATAAATATTAAGTATGAAGAACTTTGAATGTGCTTAGGAGATAGTAGATTCTCTCTTAGGAGAGAGTAGATCTCTTAGTAGATTCTCTCT
This sequence comes from Mustela lutreola, assembly GCF_030435805.1. Lineage (NCBI taxonomy): Eukaryota > Metazoa > Chordata > Mammalia > Carnivora > Mustelidae > Mustela > Mustela lutreola. The sequence continues at coordinate 118,369,232 of NC_081294.1, read as the reverse complement.
TGTCTTTGATGGGAAACTGCTGAGAAATTTTGCTTTCATTTGTAAAGTAAATTTGCTCTCATTTGTAAGTTCTATCCCCAGCAACAGTGTGAAGGGGACAGGCATGAGTTAGGAGACTATTGTGGTACGTCAGGCAAGAGAGAATACTTGCCAGGATTGGCAGTAGCACTGAGAATAAAGAGAATGAAATTTTTACTGATTTGATATGGGGTTAAAGGAGAAGGATAAATAGAAGATAAATATAAATAAAGGCCAAGTTTCTTGTTTTGCAATGAGTGGGAGGTGGAACATGTAGATCAAATACAGTTTTGAGAGAAAGATGATGAGTCACCATCCGTTGGCATTTTCAGATGAATATAATCTACCAGGAAATTAGATTTAAGAGTCTGAGGACAGAAATAATGCTCTAGGCAAATTAGGTTGGGGAGACAGAAGAGAGATCATGGTAGAAGTTAACACTGCTTGGGAAGTGTGCAGAGGGTGAGGAGAGATGAGGGACAGGGAGAGAATTTTGAAAGCTTCAAAGCTTCAAAGGAAGGCCGAAGGGGAGAAACTTTAAAGGATGCTGGGAAGAAATAGCCATGCAAGAAGTGGAGGAAGTGAGAATTTCGTGTCCTGGAAATCATGAGAGGAAAGCGTTCAAGGGAGGGTTGGTCCTATGATAATCCAGAGAGCTCAGGTATGGTAACGACTAAAAACTACCAGTCAGATTTGCTAAGCAGGTCATCGATAGGCTCGGTGGTAGAAGCACCTTTCTGAGGAGGCAACGGAGCGGTGTTTAGCTGGGGTAAGGAATCAACAAGAGGCACCGAGATTTTGAAAGTGAATCCCTTTCTACGGCAGCTTGTTTGTGACCAGAAGAGCATTCTCAGGGTAGTGTCCATGCGGTGGTTGCACCGGGAGACTTTTTAAAGATGCAGAGATGGTGTTCATACATTTAAATTCCCAGGGAGACGGGAGGCTGCAAGGTGGAAGAAGGAGAGAGGCTAACTAGCCCACAGTATTTCAGAAGAGGCCTTGGGGAACGAAATGAGGCTACTGTTTCTTTTCTGTCTGTCCCGTGCTGTTCTTGTCCCATAACACACTGAGAAGGGCAGGTCACTTCCTTGTAAAACCTGAATATTAATTTGGTCTCCATATGGTGCAGCCTCTGTGGTGTTGAATTCAAAGGAACACAGCCCAGCTCCCAAAAAAGTAAATTAAATTTTTTATTGGTGTTTCTCTAAGAATGCCTGGGGCAGGGGACGTACAGTTCTAACTTGGAGTAAGACTTCTTAAATTTCTCCTTTGACATCTCCCCCTCTCTGCCGTAACAATCTTCCCTCCCCCAACTTACTGTCGCTGCATTCACTGTGGAGTTTCCATAGTACATTGCGAAGCAAAGCACACCACCATTCGCTTTCAAGGCCTCTCCCTCTTGCCAAGGTCACACACTGGAAACTGGCAGAACAATCTCTCCTGCTACATACTTGCCAAAAGAAGTTTGTTCTGTTAGAGAGGAAGGACTGGAAAAGAACAGAGGCGCACATGGAAATAAAGAGGAATTGAAGCTGAGGTAATGGCCCAGTAGTTCTCAAACTTCTCGCATTCGTCAGAATCACCTGGAGAGTTTGCTCAAATAAACTCTATCTGAACTCCAACCCAAGAGCTTGTGATTCAGTAGGTCTCAGGTGGGCTCAAGAATTTGTGTTTCTGGTAAATTCCTGAATAATGCTAATACTTCTGGTCTGTGAAATACACCTTGAGAACCACTGAACTAGTTAGCTTAATGGGAAGCAAATCAGAGCAGAGACTTGGAAGCTGTGGAATGCTGTTACTAAAAACGAGGTAGGAGGCGCGGTTTTGATTAAAGTCAAAAAGGCAAGTCTGGTCGTTAGACGTCGTGAAGCAAGGCCTACTTGAGGCTGAGCTACTGACTTAATGGCTTGGGTTCTTTTGCTTTTTAAGATGAGTTGTAACTTGTTTCACAGTTAAAGGAAGGGATACATGTGGTGGGGTGGCGGGGCTGGGCGGGGGTGGGGGGTAGGGGAATTGGTGGTAGCTGGGCTTGTCCAGGTAATGGAGTTGGAGACATTCAAAGGTAGACAGCAAAGCAGGTTTTCATGCATTAATTGACAAAGGACAAACTGGTAAGTGAGGTAAAAATTGATATTCCAATTTCTCTTCCAGAGGGTCTCAAGAAGTTTTGTGAATTTATTTTTACATCCAGACTGATGTAGCATTATTGACCCTCTAGGTGAGTGTTTTTTCCACTTACAGAGTAGGTAAAAAGTGTCTTTTTGCAAGCAGGTAGTTTATGAGTCTGATGTTTTTGACCGCTTTACCCAAAATTGAGAAATGATAAATATCCAAGCACATTTCTTAACTATATAATCATGTATAACTTCAGTGAAATTTGAGCCACATATTTCCAGTTCAAGTTTAACAACCAAATTTCCATACTGTTGAGTAACTAAACAAATTTTATGCTTAAGATATCCCTTACGAACTTGTCAATGTACTTTTAACAGTGCTTTGTTTTGCAGAAAATGTTGACTTATGTCCAGAAAAACAGATGCCAAAGCAGGAAAAAATATGAGGCAAATGAGTCTTTGTTTTACAAATTCTGATATTATTTTAACACAGGTTAAAAAAAAAAAAAGTTTGATTCCCCTCAGAACTTTTCTCAGCAAATAATATTAGAATTCTTCGTCATGTTGCTGTGTCTATTGCTATACAGTTGGACAAGTTAGTTTGCAAGGAAATAACTGCATTTGTGAGAGGAGAAAAACAACAGACACATAATCACCTAAACTTTGGACAAACCTCTGAAATGGAAGCCAATATAGCAATGAAATCACAATGAAATTATAAATTTATGGAGGAAAAGCTGGGAGGTTAATTTTACCCTTTAAAACCTCAATGAAGCACAAAATTCAGGGGAAAAACTAATAATTATGACTAAGAATTGTAAGATTTGGAACATCAACTCAGCAAATGAAGACATTACCACATGGCAGACATTAGCCAATAAAATGCAACCAATCACTCTAAAATGAGCCCATAATGCAAAATGTGAGCACTGTGGATTTCCGGAGAGATGGTGCATTTATGAAAAAAATCCATTTATTACTTTCTGTGACTGAGCTCATTCAATCCACATTTACTGAGCATAGACAATGGCCTTGCACTTTGTGTGAAGTGCTTAGGAGGATGAAAAGAAGGCATCAGGTACAAATCCTGACCTTAAGCAGATTACAGTTTAGTTGGAGTGGGTGATTAGAGGGAAAAGAGACAAACAAATCACTGTAAGATAAGGAAAGAAGCCAAAGATAAAAAGAGAGGCAGAAAGGGGAGGGTTAGGAAGGAGGAGGCAGGAAGATCTTCAAGCACGAGAAGAAATTGCTTGGAGCCTTATAGAATACTACGATATCCTTTGTTTTTTATTGTACATGTTCTCAAAGTACGTAACACATCACTAAACTGAGAATTCCATGGCATATGTGTTTTCAAGAGGCAATTTATAGCAAACCAACACACCTTAGCATGTAAATTAGCACAAACAGGAGTATAAAACTCATGAATGGATATAAGTCAACATAAGTTAGTTTATCAAGCAGCAAACTTCCCCTGTGTCTCATTGGTTTAAAACTACAGTTTAGATTGGATAGATTATCTGTAGAAAGGTAACATTGTAAAAAGTGAGGAGAGTTGTTTGGAGGCAGGGGAAACTTTTACGAGGCTCCCGGAATAAGTTGGGGGCAAGAAATGGTGAGGGTTTGAACCAGTAGAGTAGCAGCATGACTGGGAAGGATGATAGAGAGTCCAGAGATTTTCACAGGTAGGTTACATTGGAAATATTCAGTGCAGGAACAGAGACAGGAAGAGGCGTTAGACATAATTTGCATTCAGTTTGGTTGACTGGGTGGGTGGTGATACTATTAACCAGGAAGATCTCATCATTTACCCAGAAGCAGCCAGCAGGTTTGGGATGACTTCGATTGTGGTATTTACAGGAAAAGTCCCTTTGGAGATGCTGACCATGTAGTTAGAAATAACTATTTGGGTCAGTGAAGAGAGAGAGAACTAGGCATGTAAATTTGCAAACACTTGGTCTTAAGATAATAGTGGAAGCTGTGGGATGGCATGGTTTCCCTGGGAGGATGGGAAGCTGAGCACAGAACTGTGGGGAAAGCCTTTACAGAGTACGGAGATGAGTCCAGTGTCCAACTCTGCTCTTTTCTGGAATAGTCTCTTATTAGTTTTTTTGGGTTGCTGTAACTAAGTATCACAAACTGGGTGGCTTAAGCAACATAAATTTGATAAATTTATTGTCTCCCACTTCTGGAGGCTAGAAGTCCAACATCAAGGTGTTAGCAGGGTTGGCTCCTTTTGAGGGGTGGGAGGGGGAATCTGTTCCATGTGTCTCTCCTGATTTGTGGTGTTGTGGCAGCAATCTTTGGCTTTCCTTGCCTTGTAGGTGCCTCCCCGCCGATCTTCGCCTCTAGGTTTCATCCCTGTGTATGTGTCTCTCTCTGTGTCCAAATTTCCCTTATTTATAAGGACTCTGATCCTACTGGACTGGGATCCACTCTAATGACTTCACCTTAACCTGATCATCTGCCAAGACCTTAGGTCTGATTAAGGTCACCTTTTGAGGTACTGGGGGTCATGATCTCTACCTATGAATTTTGGGGGGATAAAATTCAAGCCCTAATAGGCTTCAGAAGAACTGCCTCTTCCCAGCATGTTTTGGAATCAGGAGAAAGAAGCTGGACTGCAATAGCCTGAGAATTAAGAGGAGAGATAAGAACGCCAAGGCTGTGGATGTAGACTTACTTATTTGGAACTGTATCCATTGCAAATCAAATGGTGAGAGCTAGGGCTCCATGATACAATTTCCAGAACAAACAACTTTAAGTTTGCCAAAGAATCATTCAAAGTCTGCGGTATCTTAACAGTGGTTCCTTGCAAGATTATTTCTTCAACCTAAAACATATGGGCTTGTTTATTTGGTGAATAATGGTGCATATCCCTAGAACATGAGTTAGTAGTCATCTACTTTGCATCTAGTGTAATGTGCTCTTTTGTGATGAAACTTAGAAGTTTGAGTTTGAAAAATGATGTGTCTCAGAGAGTATGGACTAAGCAATTTTAGATATGGCAGAGCAATAAAAAACATTCCTGCCATGGATTCATTGGAGGTGCAAGGACACAGATTAACCTTGGGAGGTGTATTATAGCATTTATTTTTTCAAAAGAGAGGGAAGACTTGGTATTTAAATTCTCACTTTCATTTGAGGAGGGAAAAATATAAATCTTGGGATGTCTGAAAAATATTAAAATGTTCACAGAATTAACCGTCAGTGATAATATCAAATGTCACATTTCTACTTCATCACGTATTGGGAGCAACTGAAATATGCAACCAAGTGGCCTATGAAGCTTTTCTTACGGTGTGTTAATTTTCTACCAAAGTTTCTGGGTGTAAGTATGTGTATACAGTTTTGTTTGGGGTCTTAGGTGATGTGGTTTGTGATTTGCAGTTGGATTTAAAATAAACCAAGGAATTCAATTCAAGTGTTTTTGTAACAGAATTTTAATAGTATTTATCTTTTAGTGACATTTGTTTATCCTCTTATTTTCCCATTTTAATTCATTTATTTATTTTTTGGTCAAAACAAGATACATGTTGAGAGAGTAACCAATTGAATCTATTTTCCCTAAACATCATACCTTAGAAATCTGTGATGTTTCTCGAGCATTTGGATTCTGAAAGAGTGGTTTCATACCTTACGGTCCTTTGTTCTCTTTCAAAATTTGTGTAAGTGAGATGTACTGTTCCTGGGGAAAAACAGCGATAATGTAGACAGATATTGAACTTTTATCTCCCTGGGTGAAAATTCAGAACATCAAGCTATTTATATGTGGTACGTTTTCCATCAAGAGGCGCAGAGTGACCACAGTGGAAATTGGTGTAGAGCAGCTGTGTCCAGTATGATTTTTTTATCCTGCTTGTCTAAGTTTTCTCCTTTGCAACTGGTCTTGCGGCTTCTGAACCCAGTGCTAGGTCCTGGGTGCCTTCCTTTCTCTCTCCCTGACAGGTAGAATGGCACCTTTCCTTGTTTCACCCACATCTGAACATTTGCTCTGAAGGCAATAGGGCTAAACCTTGTTTTATGTGGAACCATTTAAAATGTGAAGTCAGAAGAGAGTCAGTAAAAAGAATATTGGACTTGGAATTAGAAAACATACTAGATGTTCTTTAATCCTTACCAGGCTGCTTATAGCTTAGACAGGATATTCAACTCTTACTCATACATTCCTTCTTTAATCCATTGGCTCTTCCGTCCATTCATCTACTTCTTTCCAACAAGCATTTATTGAATGTTTCCTGTGCTTTAGACACTGTGTTAGGCACAGAAGTGAAGATAAAAATCACAGACCCTAACTTCAAGGAGTTCATAGATCAGACGGGAAGATAAAAAAAAAAAAAAATCATGGTTGGAGTGATGAATGTTGTCGTAGAGATAATCATGTGTAAATGAGGAGGTAAAATAATATGATTTCTAATGTTCTTTTTACTTCTATAATTACATGGTTCTAAGTCTATAAAAATCCTAAAAGCTGTTCGCATGCCTTTCGACTTGGGGATAAAACAGGCCTAGCAATATAAAGATAAAAAGTCAACCTGTTTCCTCCACTTAACAGGCCCCTGACTTGAACAGAAAATAGACGAGTAATTGAATGTGTGTATGTGTATCCTTTACTTGCTCTCGGAGTCCTTGGACTGCGACATTCCTCATTACCGTAGGTGATTAATGGCCTTGGCATCCTGGCCCCCTGGACTACAATTTGTTCAGAGTCAGAGGAATTTGGAAGTAAGTGAATGGTAGTCTCTGTGTGCTAGATGGAGTAAGGCAAGAAAGGTAGAACTTCGTCATTCTCATCTCCCTATGTTAGAGAGGCGAGGGGAATCATCAGAGAGGTGAGAGCAAGACTCCAGAAATGTGCTTGGTGTTTCTTCCTGCACCTGAAGATATTTTAGAAGGAGTATAGACAACACGTGACTTACGGAAATATATGGCAAAGAACCAAGCCATAATAACTAATGTTTCTCATTTGCAGCTGTAGGTACCCTCTAGGTCCTGGTGGAGACATTACCTTATAAGAGTAAAACTTCTCTTGGGGGAGTTATGATGGTTAATGACTATTACTCCAAAGGTTTACCTCCCATTCTTTACCACCACCAGTTAAAAAAGAAGGCAACCGAAAAGACTTCAACAGGTAGACTTTGTACAAGTGTAATAAAGCTGATGTGATTGACTTGTTTAAACAGGCAGTGTTTAATCAGACCAACAGAATCCATTTGAAGAATTTCGAGAAGAGTTAATATAGTTACCAAGTACTGGAATGGCTAGAGGCACAGATGGGGAAGGTTATCAAGAGAGAAGTATCTGTAGGGAAGCACTCCCCACCCCTAGGCCCAGAGGCCCAAAGGCAAAAATGATGTTTTGTAGAGTCCACCTGTGGCTGAGGCTGCCGGTGTGGGCCCTGAGTTACCCGAGTACGACTTGGAACCATACTTACCTGTCACTATTGTGACGGCTGAAACTGCCGATAGAATCTGGGGAAAAAAGGCTTCTTTTCTCCTCAGTTTCATGCCACTGGCAGAACTTAACAGGTAGTCAGGCGGCAAGGGAGTCTGGGAAGTCCAGCTCTGCAAGCTTCCTGCCCATGAAGTACCAAAGAGGGTAGAGAAAAATGAAGGAGGAGCCAAGAGACAACACACTCCCGCACACGTCTCGTTGTCTTCCCTCTCCTTGATAATCTGCTTTATTTCCTGAAGCTTGTCCATAATCAAGCCAGTGAAGGAGAGAGTGAATTAAACTGAGAGAAAGAAGAGGATATAAGATGGTGGCAACAACAACAACAAAATCCAATTAAAATGGTGGGATTCATGGAATGGGGGTTAGGTTCAGCTTGCTACTTCTTTCAAGATCTATTTATCCAAGGAGAATTTCAAATGCCCTGAAGTTTCATAGTTATCATGGTATGACACTGATATGTTGTCGTATGGCTGGTAACATGAGGGCTAAATAATGCCCCTGGTTTCCCATGGTCCACAAGGGTATCAAGGGAATCTGTAAATTCTTTAATCTCCGATTACTAAGAAAATCCTTGGAATGCAGGGAGCTTGGGATCAGGGTAAGGATGCTATAGAGGCTAAGGACCTTGTTAAAGAAAGTGATAAGAGAATCTGAGGTCTTTGGGAAGAGATGTTACCATCACCCTCCCTTCTGTAAAACCCCCCAAGCACCAGGCATTACAAAACCTAACACGTGGGACACTAGCACAGAATACTCCATAACTCGGTACAGTGGGGGAACACACCAGCAGAGGCCAGCGAACACCCGGAGGCTACTACACAGGCCAGAAGTCCTTCCCCTGTCACTATTAGGACAGGAGATCATCTCCTTCTACCCAGATAGCGTCTTGGGAAAAAGAGAGAGTGGGGTAAAGTCCCTTGAGAGGAGAGATTTAGCCTTGCTAGAGAAGGTAAGGCAGTCTTTTTCACCAGCCACTTAAGGTTCAGACTGGGAGACGGGAGCATCTTGGGTGCTGCCGAGGAAGATATGATGAGTTCTGTGGTGGAGCGACACAGCCACACCTCACAAGCTTCTTCTTCAGAATCTCCTGATATTATGAAAGGCGTCATGCTCCTAATTGGTTAGAATAAATGAGAACAAAATTTTTACACCTGAACCCTTTTTAGAAGGAATATTTAAAATACCAGTCTGTCCTTCTATGAAGTAGAACAGTCCCAGAAAATAAGTTACTTTTGAATTACTACAGTTATGGTTTCATGTGATAGAGAATAGGGTAAGCTAATTTTCAGGAGAAGGTGCTTATAATTATTCATTATTTATGTTATTATGGGAAGGCCTGTGTGGTGTTTTTAAGAACCTATAGAAAACAAGGTCTTGTGTTCTGAGAAGCTGATAATCTAAAGTGATTCATTTATTTGTAAAGTGAGGGTTATTGTAAGAACAAAAGGATAGTCTTTATTAAACTTTATAAGCTAAAGGAGAAGAGATTGTTTCCATCCATCCCCATCTTTCCATAATGCTTTTGTAATGGGAACAAATATTAAAATGATCCGTTCTTGTCAAAAGAGGGTATATTCAGATTTGGGTCACTTAATAAATAATAACAGAACTCCTAGGCTACCCACCCTATTGTGGGACCCTGACCCCAGAGGGGCCATACCAGAGTGAAGTATTCCGAAAGCCCATAAATTACATTTCTATTTTTAAAATTTATTTGTGGTAACTACAACACTAAATTGTATTAAATAATGACTTAAATAAGTAAGATAATAATTTAGAAGTGAAATTGTTCTATGTCTGTGCTCAGATTCCTAGAAACAATGTATACAGGCTAGTTATTTGTGTCCATAAATACATGATGATCTCATAATGAGTTAGTATATAGTATTATGCATTAACTTCTCAGATTGCTCGAGTGTCATTTTCTACTGACTGTATTATATTATTGGGTCACCATAATACTAAACTGCAGGAGGTTTTAGCTGATAATTCCTGAAAAGTGCTTACTTTTGAAATAAAAAGCAAGGCAAAAAAAAAAAAATCAAGCCACAATGCTGACTGAAAAAAATATTTATATTTATATTAAACCCCTCAGCTAGATTCTCAGACACATCACTGCTTAAAATGCAGTCACCTGACAAAAACAGTTCTAATTATTACCCCCTTGGGCTAACATTTTTCAGAGTGACTGGCTAAAATGCACTCCAGCTCATAATTTCTGTCTCTGACAGTGGAAGACATAACCTAGTTTCCTCTAATGCAAAAGTCTCTAATCTAGAGGGCAAGACCCTACTCCATATAACACTGAAGGGAGAAAATGCAATTTGAGCACAAGGAAATTGCACACATAGTTTGATAGTTCTACCACTCTCAGAATTTTTTTTTTTCCTCCTCGGGTTTAAATGTCTTGTTTTATTTTATACTAAATTATGACCTGGCTGAAATTGCTATGTTTTCTTTGTCATATTCTAGAAACCTCTTACTATAAAAGTGAAGGTTATACTATAGTTCCATACTTCCATTTTTTCAAGGGGTGGGAATGTTCGCGTTTTGACAGTTCAGCAGTGAAAACATTAAAAGTTACTGTGCTTGCTACAGCAATATTTTTTTCGGGTTGAATAATAGCTCTTTTGTCTTGGCAAATGGAGCATATATACTGCATTAGAAAAAGGTAATTAAATCGTTTTGAAATGACGAAAGTGCAGATTTTTGACTTGGACTAATCAGTAACAGTTTCATTGTTGAATCTACGAACGAACAAACTTGTATGATTGCTGGGAGAGGTGAATTAACCTCAGATTGTTCTGGTTCACTTCACAGGTGGTGGCTGAGAGCGCATCGCCCGGAAACTGATAAGCCGGAAGGCTACAGAAGTTTCAAGGAAGTAAGTCCGAAGTCTTGCAAAGAAGGCGGCTATCAGGGTACGGTACTGGAGCTTTTCATTAACAATTTTTATTTCTGTGAATTGAAGAGACTTTATTCCCTTTCCTATCTCTTTCTGCTGACAGCTGCTGCTTAACACCTTCCTTCCAGCTGGGAGGGCCACTGGATGGCTGCATACGCGGCTAACGCCAGGATGGCTCCTTAGCGAGCAACCGGGGCATCAGTTTCCTCCTGGAGACTGCACATGTCACCTTCACGTCTCATGCATCTTCCATCATTTATGTGACTCTATCAAGGGGCTCTGGTAGAAGGCACTAGGCTATGAAAGTGCAGTCTAACCGGTGACTGAGAACAAAGGCCGCCTTTAGCTATGAATGATTCACTACAACGGTAAAGAATACTTCCTTTTTTCCTCCAAAATGACTTTGCATCCTAAAGAGTCATTGACTAGGCCTCCACACTTGCTCAAAAAATAAAAATGAAGGAATGGTGTAGAGGAAAGATTTTTTTTTTTAAAACCTGATTTTGAGAAACATTTATGGTATTACTAGGCACAGAGATTTGGCAATGTTTTGGGTGAACTTGTAATTTCAGGAGAAACGTTCATACCCAGTAGCTCTCCCACATGCTACAGTAACTTATCCCCCCACCCCCCAGATCTCTCAGCTTCTGTCAGCATGTGTCACGATCTCATCAATCTCATCACTACATATGGAAATGGGGGGGGTGCTGATTTGGACGAGATTATTTAAAAAGTTAAGGGACTATATCTGACAGGTACTGTAAAACATCTTGTGTGGTTTATTAACTGGTTTAATCCAATGAGTTAATAAAGAGACTCCATAGTTCATCTCTAGAAAATGAAAACATTGATTTTATTTTTCAATCAGGAAATCATAAACATGAAAATGTTTTTTAAAAGGTACTTGTTTCCCTACGACCCCATATCATCTGTGTCCTTGGGAGCAAGTAAGAATAATGAATAGGAAATATTTTATGCATAACGATATACCCCTGAGATTGGCACTAAAGCGCCCCTATCTCTCCCCTGCTCCTGGCCTGTTTAGGAAACCGACTCGGTCTCAACTAAGGTAACATTGAAAGTATGGAGAGGTTTCAGCCCAGAAACACAGAACGCCATCTTTGGTGCTAATTCAAGGAGTCTTATGGACAGCATTTTGAGGAAACTCAGAGTATAGACGCATTTGGCAGTTTCTTGTAGATATGGAGAGACTTGTTTAGAAGGGCTTATTTCGTACGTTTGGTAATTGTATTTTGAAATTAAGTTGTCAGTAGAGAATGCATGCTAAACTTTGAATGCAAGAAAGTAGTTCACAACAAAGAACAATTACATACTGAATACACTATTCTGGAAACTTGTTGAGTATTAAACTTATCCTTATTGATGTTAGTTATAGGTCCACAGGACTCTGTCACCATCTATCCATTGTTCTGTTTTAATATACCTCACAATATTATTCCCAAGGAAATCTGAAAAATAGTAGATTGAAAAGCTTGCTTCTAAGCTGTTCGGTCAGGTCTGACTTTCATAAACTTAATAGTTTCTAAATATTTCCAGATTTAGCTGTACGATATTATCAGAACAATTATGAAATACCTGCAGTAATACTGTGCCAACATAGTCTTTGGTATTTTTTAAAATGTCTCTATTAACTGCTTCAAAACATGGAAGGTACTAAAAATAATTTAAAAATTAACTCAACCAAAATTAATGGCTCATCTACCCAGTATTAGTTTTATACATTGCATTTATTGAGGGCTTACCGTGTTCCAGGCACTTTGGTAAAGTCGTATGTGTATTATTCTATTTGATCCTCGAAACAATCCAGTGGAAAAGTTACCACTATTCAGTCCATTTTTATAGATGAGGAAACTGAGACACAGACATGGCATGTAACTTGTCCTAAGGTTCATCGTTGCTGGGTAGAAGCCTTGGTATCAAAACTTAGGTAGGCGGAGGCTTTGCCCTTACATTTTATTATATTGTTTTTTACTGGTTAATTTTGATTAAAAAACTGTTAACATACAAGATAGTTCTTTCAAAAAAAATGTTTAAAGGGTAAAAATCATTAATAAGGAAAAAAAGATGGCTCTGTGAGTCAGTGGCCATGGCGATATTCCTGTGTCCTCCATCCCTGATCTTGAAGCTTGGTAATAGTGTGGGGAACATGAGGCATCTTCTTCATGGACAGAGCTGCAGAACATACTATTTGCCTGTGGGAATGCTAAATATGAAGGCATGGCATAAATGGCTTAGCAGTTTTATGGAAAATGGGCAATTTTATATTTTTTCTCTTATAGGTTAGTAAGATTTCTTCATTATAACAAGAGACTATGGTATGTTTAATGAAAATACTGACTTACATATATCCAGGATAATATTATATAGTGAAATTACATATTAAAATAGATTTTTTTTGAGAAATGACAATCATGCTTTTAAAAAAATACATACTTTTTGATTCAAGTATAAAATAAATCCTCTGATGAAAATTACTTGTACAAAACTGAATTCAGGTTAAAAACTGTGAATCATGAGTTTTCCAGGAAGAGTTTTATTTTGACCTAAATGATATCTGAGAGATGAACTTCAAGCTTGATACATTTTTAACACTACAGAAGCGCTGTGGCCTCTCGGTGGGTGTCAGGGAGGAAACACTTGAGGAGGCCTTTATCTACCAGCGTTCGGCCAAGGGGCCCAGCAGCCTGGGGTCTCACTGGTCTATTCCTGATCCTCTCTTAGCAGAAAGGACAGAAAGCAGGAAAAGTGAAAGCTACTTCTGAACAGATTACTTTCAATGTAGAGGCAATTAATATTCCCAATTCTTTTTTTGGTAATAACATGCAGCTACCAAAATCTTGCTAAATTTTTTTGTCAAAGGTGAGAAAATGTGTAATGCTATTGTTTCTCACATTTGTTTTTGGAGGAAAAAAACCCAATTTTTATTTTGTCATTAGAGCCTGTTAAATAAAATCCCAGTAAAATCCATGTAAACAAATCTATGCAAAGCAGTGAAAAGAAAATATTTGCATAAGTGTCCTATCAATGAAAGCTAGTTTCCGAGAGTTTGAGATTCACATTCTTCGATGTGTTTTGCTTACCTTTCCTATCTAATTTATATGGTCATATTGGGGATATATTTAATGCGTGTATGCATACACATATATCGCAGAAAGTAGTTTGAGTTTTTAATTAGTAAAGATTTCAGAGGTCAGCAGTTACCCTTTTCATTTAGCATTTCACTTCAGTCTCGTATTATTTGCGTTTTCTGCTCACTTCTGTATAGACCACAGTAAACATTTGGAAGGCATTTTGTATGGTAAGTTTGTGTATTGCAATTTTTGAGCAATGCAAACATCCCCCTTAAATAAACGAAAACAGATCCCAGAAAGGGTATGCTTCCAACACATTCCCCAAAGATCTGAGTGCCGCTGTGCATTCTTGCTCAATTTAAACAAACTAAACTTCAGTTAGTCTCCCCTCCCCTAATGGGCACCCCCACTGGGAACATTGTTAGGTTACCACCATGGACAAGGCCTCAGTACAGCTGGATCTGTAAACAAGACCATAATCCGCATGAAAGAACTCTCAGAGTTTTGGCAGCACTCGCAGTGTTGTTAACATATTGTGCCAAAGCAATAACAAAGCCATCATTTTTAAGTTTGTTCACGGATTTGTATTAATCAAGAAATTTTCCAGAAATTACTTCTAAATGAGGAACCTTCCAGAAAGTTACCATTTGGCAAGAAGGCTTCCAGATGCCTTTTTTTTTTGCTTATCTGCAACATATTCTTCCAAATAAATTACAAATTTGTGGAAGTTTAGTCGAGACAGAAAACACATTGCTGCTGTGTTGGCGGAAGGAGGCTCCCTTCAGTTCACTCCCGGCTTCATCAAAGCCTGGCTAGTGCTTAGGTCATTTTTTTCTTATTAGGAGGAGGAGGAGGAGGCCAGGCCATCTAACTTGGCATTCTGGTGATAAACATTAAGTATTGATATTTGGATCAGAAAAGCAATTATTAGATTACAGTCAGAACTGCACACTAAGCATTTAGGAAGAGACCAGGAGAAGGCTGTTGGACCTTTGTTGGAATTTAGTTGTTGGTTTTTATTGGCATATTAGGCGATTGATTCTCGCAAATTCAATCTTTTCCAATTTAGACCTTATTTTTAAAACTTGTGGACAAGCAGGGCTTCTGCAAACTATTAGTCTGCTCTATAGGAAAAAAAGGGGAAAGAGGAGTATATAGCAGCGCACTTGGACATGAGTAGTGGACAAACCTAAAAGTTTTGATTTTCAACATTTTCCTTAGTCCTTAAGTACTTAGAAGACTAGTTTTTCATGTACAACTCAAGTGATTAAAACAGTCCTGGGTGCGCGTGCTAAAAACTGAAAGTGCATCTCAGTACGTGATTCAGCCTGAACGGAGGGTACCTATGGGACTCCGGGGAGGGTTAACTGTGTACAAGCTCGAGACTGTCTGTCGGGAGGTGAGGACCTATAAGTGAGTCTATCACCAATGGTTTGTATAGAGTTTTGGTTGTATTTCGTCATTTATTCAGGTCCGTGATACCTTCTGGATGACATTTATTTTTGTTACAACAAAAGAAACTCTTTAAAGTAACGACTAATAGTAAATAAGCCCTTTCTCCAGCTGAAGACAACCCCCAGCCTCCAAGCTACACATCTTTCCTGTTTCCTCCTATGGTGCATTGTTTAAAGCACCAATATATCGTGTTTATATTCTGCCTTGGTTTAGAGTTACTTGTGTTCATTTCTTCCTTTCCCTTTGAAAATGTAATGTTCCTGGATGTCTCTCTCAATATCTAATACGGTGCTTTGTACGTAGCAGACTTTGACTTTGCATGAATGCTTATGTAACTGATTTCAAGAGGTTTATTGTTTCTCTTAAAAAAAAAAAAAATCCTTCTCTGAACAGATAGCACTTTGGAAGCCCCTTTAAACTGTAGAGAGCACCAGTGTTCTACTGGGTCAGTTATCGCTGCAATTGAATGAATAATACTTCCAATAGTCTCCTAGAAAACACCTCACTTAAGGGAGGATCTATAGTATATGATAATTAATAAACACTACAAGGGCATGAAATAATGACAGAATCATAGTTTTGGTTTTAAAGTATAAAATTGTTCTTCAAGAAACAAAACAGCTAGCCAAGTCATTCATAATCTCTTCGGGAATCAGCATACTGTCCCCAAAGAAAGTATACTTGAATTTTTTCCAAGTATTTGACTATATATTATTGTTGTTTATATCTGATATATTGATGCTGATTATATTTATTAGTCTTTCTCTAAAGACTATGTATTTACTCTGTTTTTGAATTACCTCATCTTTGAATGGTTGATTGCTGTATGAGATTGAGTGCATTTACCTAATTTTGAAGAGTGCTTTTATCTGAGAACACCCTTGTGCCTGTGGATTGTGACCCAGTGACGTGGTGACTTTTGTTTTCTATCAGTCTATGGCCAAACTGCATTACTCATGTGGTTATGTTGGTTTAAATCAACCAAAATAAATTTTTATAAGTCTTTTAAAAATTTGACTGAAGGTGAAATAAATCAGTAGTTTGGAAATTACCCTTTCTTTACTACCAATAGAGACTTGGAAAAATTAATCAGATAAATACATTAAAATATTTATTTCAGCCAATTGGACATCTTTAATCATACCCTTGAAATCTCTTTACTTTGACATTATTTCTTTATTTTTAGAAAAGGAATTATTTAATCTTCTCCTTGAAATTCATAATACTTAATTCCCAAACAGAAGCCACTGTAGATTAAGATCTATCCTAAGGGGTAAATTCAAGAGACGAACTAGGGAAAAAAAAAAAAATAGCAGGGGATACACAACAAATGCGATCTAAGTTCTACCAGCTGCATATTCTCAGAGTTGTGCTGATCCAAGTGCCCTTGTGGATGGTCCAGGAGAAGGATTCCTTGTGTGCAGGGAAGGTCAGTGGTGCTGACAGGGTGTCATTTGGTGCTTGATTCACAAACATTTAGGGTTGCCTTAGCCATTTTTAGGTAAGATCGGTTATTTACTAGAAAGGGCAATAAGAAAATAAATAAATATTGGTTTATAGTCCAGCAATGTTAAACTAAAGAAGCTCTCTCCAGTAAACAGCAGTTCGCAAAAGCAGATGTGAAGCCTCTAGTTGTTTCTTACGAATTCAAAATGTAAAAATGAGCCCTGCAAAGCTGAGAACTCTGGCACGACCATGTCAGTTAACAAGACAGATAGTAGCTCCCTATCTCGGTTGCTTTTTCCTACCTGACATCTGGTATCCCTTCACAATTTTTACTTTCAAAGATGCTTTAGGAGTTTTGCTTTAAAAGTGATAACCATAAAATGCTTGCCTGCATACTCTAATCACAATTTTGGGAAAAGTGTGAAAGAGGGACAGTTTTCCATGCTACTGATTACACTGTTTGGTTAACGTTATTGGAGGGTTCAAGAGTCTGTCGGAAAGGTCACATTGTAGAGAGAACTCAAGGTGCTGATTATAGAGAGTAACTAGGGATAATGGAGAGAAATGTAAGTAGGAAGAGGGGACAGCTCTGGTTGACAATAGCAAAGCATTATGCTGATGAGAGAAGACACGTGAGCATACACAACAGAACACACAACAGCATGTATACACATATCATGAACACTCTCATTCCCTCTCTCTGGCCAGTGGAAGATGAAATTCACCCAGGAGGGAGAAGCCACTGAAAGATTAACAGTACCAATAAGATGGAGGCTTGCCTTTTGTTCAGGAAAGGAAAGTCATCTAACTGTAGTAATTCAGAAGGTTTAATTAATCCATTGTTCATGTTATTTATTTATTTTTTTAAATCAGTGTGGACTAGTAGAGTGATACGAACATACAAGGTAAAGTTCCTAATAAAGTATTTCTGTGGTACTCTCCTAGCTTGATACCAAGCTCCTTTTAGTTAGCTGATTAATTAATTCCTATATGCTGGGTACTTTATTTGGGCAATAATTTGGCCAAAACAGAGAAGGTCTCTGCCTTTTTGGAATCTATGGTTTATTTGGGGGAGCAAGCAATAAGCAAGTAAATTGTATTTAAATATAAATTATGGTAAGTACCAGTCTTATAAACTCTGATCTAATTTTTATAACTTACAAAGAAAGTTGTGCTTATTTTTGTGAATTTCAAGTTCTGCTCCTTCCCATTTATTATTAACATTTATTCTGTACTTCTAAGCACTGTGTTAAATGCTTTATGCATTGTTTTATTTAATATTTACAATTAATTTAAGGGACATGTACTATTGTATTTATACAGTATGGTTAAATAATGTTCCCAAAGACATACTATTGATTAGAGAAGGGACTAAATTCAAACCTGGGGCTGTTAGTGTGTCAAGCTTTTTCTCTTAAGAGCTTTGCTATACTACCTCTCTGGTTAAAGGATAAGACCTATGATCCAGTATGCTAATATTTCTAATTAGTTGCTACTCTGTCATATATATTTAAATGTAAGAACATGCACAAGGAATCAACAAGGGAAGAGAATTTCTCTACCCTACCCAGGGTCATCTTTACTATTTCTCTCATCACACAGCTGGGCTGTTGAATGTTGCTATAGAAAATCACAAAACTATTCTGACTGGATCTGTACAGAGTCATGCTTTCTAATTTTATGGCTTCTCACAATTCTTTTGCTGACTCCCTATCACATTTCCTACAGCAGCATTTCCACCCCATCCTCCATCTCAGCAAAAGCCTTTATTTCTGGCTTGACTGATTAACGTTTGGAAGTGTGTTCTATTGGAGAACTCTTTCCTGGTCCTCTTTGTTTTCATGTTTTGCAGGAAGGAACAGTACTGGATGATACTTCCTGTTCCCCCCCGTACTCTTACCCACGAGAATGAGTGATTTAGTTGATAGTGCAAGTAGACTCTGACATCCACAAGTTCACATTCTTTTGTTGGGCAGGTTGTATGCTTCAATTAGCTGCTTCCTTTGCTTACCCTTCTTCTACGTCTTCCAGAGAAGCCTGAATGTATTCTCTTCTCTCCTTCATGTGACTGTTTACCAGGGCTGGCAGAGACCAGCCGGGCATCTGTTTACTCAGTATATACCACGAAGTCCACATATGTCAATTTGCTGTGTGGCTCTTACTGATCTAGGTTCACGGGGGAGAAAGGGGGCCTAAAGATGTTTTTTAAAATTTTTATTTACTTTTTAAATTTATTTTCAGTGTTTCAGAATTCGTTGTTTATGCCCTACACCCAGTGCTCCATGCAATACGTGCCCTCCATAGTAGGGTCTAAAGATTTTTAAGACTATTCAGGTCTTCAAGGACCTTACATACTGTTTGGCAAATTGAAGCCAGTAACAGTAAAAGAAGGCTTATGCCTATAAAACATATCTATGTTTCTAAGAAAACACACAGACTATAGAATTCCAGAGCAACTAACAATAGTCTGTGTCAGCCATGTGAACACCAGAGTATGGAATTCCAGAGAAATAAGAGATCACTCTAGTGGAGATGATCAAAAGGAAAGGTCCCTTTCAATAAGATGATCAGGAAAACATTCCAAATTCTCTACAGTTTAAATACTCTAAACTTACTTGAAATTATATACCACCATTCCTCCATGAGAACGGGAAATGGTGCCTTCTCTGTTTCAATTAATCTTTATAATATTATGAGCTCTGAGGAGGTATTCTTAGGTCCATTATATGGACACAGAGCTGCCTAGAAAAGTCCCGAGAGGTTAAATAATGTACTTAAAGTCACATGGTTAATAACTGGTAAAAAATAAAATCCCAAATTTGACTCTTTTGATGTTCATGGTGTTTTCTTAAAATAAGGGCACTTTTCCAAGCTGGTGTGGGATAAAGGACTCTGGATAAGATTAGGAAGGTCAGAGTTTGAATATTGGATCTGCTATTTGACATGTGTGATCTTGGACATTTTACCTCCCTACTCTTCATTGTCTTTTGTAGAAATAGAGGTAAAAGAAAAAAAAAATCCCACCTACTTCGAGAACTTTGGAAAAGTAAACACAAGATAACCCATCCGTTTTGTAGTGTTCTGACCTAGAACTTTATTTCACCTAAGAGCTGTGTAAGTAACCACATTTTTAGCAGCATGAACAGAGACTGGGTTCCCTGGAACCAGACTGTGAGATGGGGAGTTGCATGGCCAACTTTCACTGGAGAGTGGTCTTGGGCCACGTGTTTAAAGAAGTAAAGAAGGAAGCAGGGTAGTATTGGGTAGAGTGAGCAGCTGGATGGCCGTCTGATCATGGCAGGATCCCTGAGGCTGGATAGCTCTTCAGAGGACTCAAATCAAGGCAAAGGAGCCTTTAGTTTTGTTTCCCTCAATAAGCCAGTCATTGGCTGTGAGTTGCCTCTCTCACCTTGGGTAGGGGAGGTCCCTGCAGCTGAAGGCAGTCCCCAGTGAGGGGTGTTACTGTTCATAGAGATGTTTCCGACAGCCTGAAGTGGGTGTATCAGTCCTCAAAAAGGACATGTGGGTAGCTCTACCTGGTAGCTCTACTGCAGGATCCACTGAAAAAAGATGAAACCCTCAGAGCCCTACCACCTCTGTCATGTTCTCTCCGTGCTCGCTCCTGTTTCTTTGCTCTTCCACCCTTATGCTTACCGTGCAATTGGCACTTTCCTCCCTCCTTGAGTTGCCACTGCAAGGCTATGTCTTACATCTCTGAGCTTCCTGCTCTGAGGAGAGGGCTGACACGTGGTAGAAAAAGCTCTGTTAATATTTGATGTTGGTGACGCTAGTGGTGGTGATGATATACCAACTGTCCTGCTGGGGACTGAGGAGTCTGGGAAAGAAGATAAGGCCTGATTGATTTTATTTGCCAAATATATAATCATAGACTATAAACTAAAGGATGTGAAAGAATTGCTATAATTACCAAAGTACGTTAGACACACAGAAGTGCTCAATATATTTCTGGAGAGTGGATGAGGAAGAAAATGAGTCAGAAGACAATAAAGGGGGCACATGGCTGGCTTTCATTCTGAGCATAACTCAGGCTCACTTTGGACATGGACCGGGAAGTCAGAAGGACTCCCTGGAGATGGTGGTCTTGAGTTGGGCGTGACAGTATGGGTAGAATGGGGGTTAGAGAGGGAGGCTAAGGCGGACGTGGTGTGGTAGGTCCAGGAATCTTCTATGGCAGGAGAATCTGACTGAGGGGTTTGAGTATGCACAGGGGCAAGGAAGGACACTTGGCTTGCCCGGGGTGAAGTATATTTGGGAGTGGACTGCCGGAAGCAAGGCTCAGTAAGTAAGGGGACTGGAAGAGATTGTGAAGGGCTAGCGAGACTGACAGTATTAAGTCATGATGGGGTCCTTATGTGGGGTGTGAAAAATGGAAAAAATGTATTTTTAAGAAATAGCAGGCTCAGAATGGATTGGAGGGGAAATCAGTGAGAGTCAGAGTGACCAGACAGAAGGCTGCAGCGGCATTTAAATGTAAGGGATGAAAGGCTGAACAAAGGTGGTTGAAGACAGAATCGAGCATAAGGGTGGAGGTGAGGAGTTAATCTCCAGGAAAGAAAAATATGAATCAATAACATGCTGATTTTTCCCATTTTTTTATTCCTTAAATCTAAAAATGTTGCTAAGGACCAGTGACAAAAGGACTTCAAATTTCTTTTTTTTTTTTTTTTTTTTAAAGATTTTATTTATTTATTTGTAAGAGAGAGAGAGAGAGTGAGAGCAAGCACAGGCAGACAGAGTGGAAGGTAGAGTCAGAGGGAGAAGCAGGCTCCCTGCGGAGAAAGGAGCCCGATGTGGGACTCGATCCCAGGACGCTGGGATCATGACCTGAGCCGAAGGCAGCTGCTTAACCAACTGAGCCACCCAGGCATCCCAGGACTTCAAATTTCTGAAGTATTTATTATCTTTTTAAAAAAGTTGATGCCACGATCCACAATACATCTATGGTTTTAAAAATACTGAGACTTACCTGTACAGCACAACCACAGTGACTGTTCTGACTTAACTGACTAGGCTAGTTAAATGCT
The DNA here is from genome assembly GCF_030435805.1 of Mustela lutreola. Classification (NCBI taxonomy): domain Eukaryota; kingdom Metazoa; phylum Chordata; class Mammalia; order Carnivora; family Mustelidae; genus Mustela; species Mustela lutreola. The sequence goes on along the minus strand of NC_081294.1, from coordinate 118,347,700 downwards.
AACTCAGTCCTTTCACTCAAAGGAGCCGCTGAGTATCTGCTCCTTGTATAACTCCTCTGTTAAGTGTGTTCACATTGTAAAGTGACCAGTTAAACCAATCACTCGATTTAGCCCAAACATTTAAACCAACTGTCCAGCATTACTTATCTCTATTTCTGTCCCTCCTTCCCTACCTATGATACCTAATCTACCTACCTACCTACCTCTATCAGCAAAACTGAAGTTAGGTGATTTATTTCCTGAGCTAACTTTGTAGTGATTTGGTTTTGCCTCAAGGCAGGTCTGGTACAATGTGACCTTGGTTGAAAGAGGATGTCTCTCATAAGTGCGGACACGATGAGTGATGTATGCGGAATTTATCATAAATATATCAACTCTGATATTATTTTATAAATGCAAAGTATATCAGAATTCTTTTTTTCTTTGTTTTTCATCTGTTCTAATTTAAATTGCATAACTTCACGAAACAAAAACACATGAGTCTACTTAAAAAGTGTCTATCCTGACTGAATCCTTAATTTGGGGCTACCTAAAATTCAAAATCTATTCTTTTTGTATGTCTATACATTTTTCAACGTAACCATCTGTGCCTATTAATTAATTAATTACATTTTTATAATTTTTATCTGTTTTATCCCATTACTATTTATATAAGATTAACATATCTTAAAAATTTATTGACTCTGTAGCAAAATACAATGTTTGAGATTATACTCCCAATTCCTTTCTTGTCTTAGATCGCTAGGCAGATAATTTGGAAGGGAGAAGCATAGTTTTCTCCTTCATGTTTCTTGACGTATCTAGTCTTTGTGTTTAATATTTGAAAAGCTGATAGCCATTACATTGAATTATTTTAAAATTTAACTTTTTATTTTGAGATAATGGTAGATTCACATGCAGCTGTTAAGAAATAACACAGAAAGATCTATGTGCTCTTCAGCCATTTCTTTCAATGGTAACATCTTGCAGCACCATAGTATAATAACACAACCACAATATTTACGCTGATATAGTCAAGTTATAGGATATTTCCATCACCACTGTGATTCCTTGTCTTGTAGTTTCATAGGCTTAGCTACTTTCCTTCTCTCTTCTCTGTCCTGTTCTCCACTAACCTATGGGGAACGTTTCTCTGATTTTAGCATTTCAAGAATGGCACATAAATAGAATCTTCAGGTATGTAACCTTTTGGGACTGGCTTTTTTCACGCAGTATAATTCTCTGGAGAGTCATTCAAGTTGTTGTTTGTATCAACACATTTTCCTTTTTTATTGCTGGCTAGTATTCTATCTGTAACTGACTGTGAACAATCAATTGAGATAACTCACTACCTTCGGACCAGCCAACTAGCTAGTATTCTAAAGCATGATTATGCCACAGGTTGTTTAAACATTCACCTGTTGAAGAATATCTGGGTTGTTTCCAGTTTTTAGCTGTTAGAATAAGATCGCTATAAATATTCATATATGAATTTTTGTGTCCATATATCTTCATGTCTTTGGCATAAGTGCCCAAGGGGGCAATTGCTGGGTAGTATGGTAATTGTGTTTTTAAAGAAGCTGCTAAACTTCTCTAGTTTGGCTACCCTCTTCTAGGGTAGATGTACGTTTATATTCTCACCAGCAATATATAAATGATCGTTTCTTTGCATTATTGCCAGCATTTGGTATTATCACGAATTTTTTTTATTTCTACCATTCTGCTAGGCAGGTGGTAGCATGATAGTGGTTTAATGTGTACTTCCATAATGGCTAGTGATGTTCAATATTATTTCAAGGGCTTACTTGCCATCTGTAGATTATCTTTGGTGAACTGTCTCTTCATGTTTTTTTATCCATGTTTTTTAAAGATTTTATTTATTTATTTGATATAGAGAGAGTGTGTGTGAGCACAAGCAGGGGGAGCGGGAGAGGGTAAAGCAGGCTCCCCGCTGCACATGGAGCCCCATGCAGGCTGATCCCAGGTCTCCAGGATCACGACCTGAGCTGAAGGCAGATGCTTAACCTACTGAGACACTTAACCTACTGAGCATCCTCTTTTACTCATTTTATAATTGGGTTTTTACTACTGAGTTTTGAGACTTCTTTAGAGTATTCTAGGTACTATTCCTTTGTTGGATATGTGATTTTCAAATATTTTCTTGCATCTCTTGTAAAACGAAAGAAGGTCTCTTGTAAAACAAAAATTAAAAAAAAATTACTGACGTTCCATGCACCAATTTTTAATTTTATGAGTTACTGTTTTTAGTATTAAACCTAAGAAGACTTTGCTGAGCCCTAGCTACTGAAGATTTCCTCCTGTGTTTTTTTCTGAAGTTTTATAGCTAAAGTTTCACGTATATGTCTGTGATCCATTTTGTGATGATTTTTGTAGAAGGTGTTAGGTTTATGTCACTTTTTTTGGTTTTGTTTTGTTTCTTGTTTTGCATATAGAGGTCTAATTGCTGCAGTACTAATTGAAAAGTCCATCCTTGCTGACTGAATTTCTTTTGTACCTTTGCCAGATATCAGTTGAGCATATAAGAGTGGTACTATTTCTGAATTTTTTGTCCTATTGATCTATGTATTCATCCCCCCAACAATAACATACCGTCTTCATTACTGTAGCTGTCTGGTAAACTCACTATCAGGCAGAGTGATAGTTCCCACCTTACTCTTCTTTGTCAAGATTGTTTTAGCAATTCTCATTTCTTTTTTCCTTTCACATACATTTGAGAATAATATATTTTTAAAAGATTTTATTTATTTATCTCACAGACAGAGATCACAAGTAGGCAGAGAGAGAGAGAGGAGGAAGCAGGCTCCCCACTGAGCAGAGAGCCCAATGTGGGGCTCGATTCCAGGACCCTGGGATCATGACCTGAACCGAAGGCAGAGGCTTTAACCCACTGAGCCACCCAGGCACCCCTAGAACAATATTTTCTAAATCTACAAAATTGTTGCTGGGATTTTTATAGGAGTACATTTGGGGAGAATTTTTAGCATATAAGACCCATGCATATTTTGTTAGATTTACACCTTAGTATTTACTTTTCTTTGAGCAGCTATAAATAGTATTACATTTCTAGTTTCAGTGCATGTAAAGATTCCTAGCATGTAGTAATATAATCTTTTTTCCTGTTTACTTGAGTCCTGCAATCTTTCTGAACTCATTTTTTACTTTGACTTTGTTGTTGGTATTACCGTTTTTAAAAATTCCTGGGGATTTTCTATGTACACAATCATGTCATCTGCAGATAAAGACATTTTTACTTCTTCCTTTCTTATCTATATGCCTTGTCTTTTCTTTTATGGCCTGAGTGGAGTGGGTAGAGTTTCTAGCACTATGTTGAATAAAGATAGTGAGAGGAGACTTTCCTTGCATTGTTCCCAATTTTAGGGGAACACTATTCAGCTTTTTAAAAAATATTTTATGTTATGTAGTTTTTTGTAGTTGCTTTTAATCATGTTGAGGAAGGTTACCTTTATTTCTGGTTTTTTTTTTTTTTTTGACAGTTTTTATTACAAGTCATGTTGAATTGTGTCAATGACTTTTCTGGTTCAACTGAAATGATCACATACATTTTTCTTTAGCTTGTTAATATGGTATATTACATTGATTGATTTTCAAATATTGAACCAGCATTGCACTTCTGGAATAAACCCTACTTGCTCGTGACATATAATTATTTTTATAACTTGCTGAATTATACTTGTTAAATTTTGTGAGGAATTTTTACATCTGTGTTTATAAGGGATATTAACCTGTTGCTTTCTTTGTTTTTACTTTCTTTACTTGGTTTTGGTATCTGAGTGATACTAACTTCAATCAGTAAGTGTTCCTTCCTCTTTATTTTTTGGAAGAGATTTTGTAGAATTGGTGCTAATTTTTCCTTCAAGTTTTGACAGAATTCTCCACTTCACCCTGTGGGCCTGGAGGACTGATCAGGGTAGTTTTTTTAAGTTACAAATTTAATTTCCTAAATAGATATAAGACTACTAAAACTATCTGTTTCTTGTAGGATGAGCTGTGTTAGTTTGTATTTTTTGAGGAACTGGGGAATTTCATCAACGTTGTCAACTTATGTCGAGTTGTTCATAGTATTCTCTTATTATCCTTTTAGTGCCATCAGAGTCTATAGTGATAACTCCTGTTTCATTCCTGATATTGGTAATATACATCTTTTTGGTCAATCTTGCTAGGTGGTTGTCAATATTATAGCTGTTTTCTAAGAAATTGCTCTTTGTTTCATTGGTTTTATCATTTATTGTTTTCAATTTTATTCTTCTCTTATTTTTAATATGTCATTTTGCTTGATTTAGGTTTGTTTTTCTCTTCTTTTCCTAGGTTCTTAAGACAATAGCTTTAATTATTGTTTGAGATTTTTACTTTTTTCTAGTCTGTGAATTTAGTGCATAAATTTCCCTCTCAGCACTGTTTTAGCTGTGTTCCACAAATGCCGGTATGTTGTATTTGCACTGGCATTCAGTTCAGTATAATTTTTTACTTACCTCAAGATTTGCTCTTCGATCCATGGATAATTTACAAATAGGTTGTTGAGTTTCACAGTATTTAGAAGTTTTCCTGTTATATTTCTCTTATTGATTTCTAGTTTGAGTCCATTATGGTGAGAGAACATACTCCAAATGATTTCATTTTTCAGTCTGTTGAAGTCTGTTTTATAGGAACACAATATGACTTGTCTTAGTTTATAATCCACAAGCACCTGAAAAGAAGGTATGTTTAACACATGTCAATTAGATCCTGTTGGTTGATGGTGTTGTTGAGTTCTTTGTCCTTGTTGCTTTTCTGTCTAGTTCAGTCTGTTACTAAGAGACATGTTGAACTCTCCAATTATGTTTGTGGATTTGTCTATTTCTTCATTTAGTTCCACTAATTTTTGTGGCTTTGCTGTTTGGTGAATGAACATTTGGCATTGTTATATATTTTTGGTAGATTGACCCTTTTGTTATTATATAGTATTGCTCACTATCTCTAGTAATATTCTTTGTTGTAAAATCTAATTTGTCTAATATTAAGTAGCCATTTCTGTTTTTCTCTGTAATTTGATTGTCTTAAATATTTCCTATAGACACATTTAGAACCTCATTAGACAATGTTCTAATTATTTGCTTTAACTATCAAACATGATTAGAAAAGTCAAGAAAAGAGGATACCCATTTACTCTTTTCCCCCCTCTAGATCTCCTGCTTGTCTTCTACTTTGGGGCACTTTTTATTAAAGTTGCTACTCCACACTTCTTTTCCAGATCTGTAAGTCTTACTGCTTTCCCCTGTTACTAGCCACTATTTACCAGCTGAACTTGTTTTTATTTTTAATGTAAATGTTCACTTATTTAATAGTACCTTTAAAAAAGCATTACTGCATTTAAAATGGTTCTAAAGTTTACCTACAAATAGTAATATAAATTAAAAAAACACAAACTTGAAGTAAATAATATAACATTAGCTATAATACAAATAAGAGTAAATGCGTGTGAGTCAAGTTATGTCACAGTTATATTCACTTACTTCTGGAAGAAAATGAAATCTAATTATTAGATCTTTAAACAAAGCTAACAAAGATAGTAAAGCCCTGGAATGTAAAAAGGAGATGTGAGAAAGAGCATTCCCAATGAGCTCAAAAAGTTTTGAGACACACATTTGATGTGTACTCTGGTCTGCAGCAAGATCTTGACATTGTCATATGACATTAGGATAGCAAAATAAGTAAAAACAGTGTTTTTATCTTACACTAATTTTTTACACCAAGAGATAGGCTGGAATAAAAGCCAGTTGAATCCTTGACAGTCCCCAAGCAATGTACAAGGAAGGAGTTGCACAAGCATGAAAAAGCAAAACCACAGTAAATCATGTGATTGAAGTAGACAGATGCTGCAGGTGAGTATGGCTTTTATTTTGAATAAAAAACGAACTTTACTTTCATTAACACGACATTACATTGTATGTTTTTCCAAATTTACATTCCTCAGATACAATTTACATGAGGATTTTTTTTGTTTCTAAGTTATTTTATATCTCCGTGTTCTATTTTACTGTGAACTTCAATACAAATGATAAATCTTACTGTTTTAAAGTACCCTGGTTATTTATACAGTAAGGGCTAATGGAAGAAAGAGTTCCAGATCTGTATCTAGAAAGTTGTGTGGGATGTTACTTGTTAGATCGTAGAGTCTGATTAGAGACCTTTGGGAGTACTCCTTTCTCCCTGGCCTTTTGTAAGCAAAGACCTTGCTCTTTGGGAGCATTTTTCACGTTGCATTTTAATTTATTGATATGCCTTTCTCTCATGAGAGTGTGAGTTCCTGGAAGGCAGGGATCAGCACCTTATACGCTTGTGAGCTAAGCCAATGTATTAGAAGGGATGAATTTTATTGCAAAGTTTATTTATAACATTTTATAAATGGTAATTTTGAGGACATGAATCTGCTCTAGCTAGTTGCAGAAATATTGCTTTATTATCATTTGCAAAGTGGAAATGAACTGTAATATTTATCAATCTATTAACTCATATGTATTTGACACCTACTCTGGGTTCTGCAATCTACTGATCACTGTAGGAATATAAAAATAGTACAAAGCATAATTCTCTCCTCCCAGGAGTCTCTAGTTAGGAAGAGAAAACTAATATATGAAACAATTCAAGTAAATCTAAGCTTATATACAGCCTCGGCCTAAACTAGGTGGGATAGTATGCACATTAGAGGTTCAAAGGAGGGGCAGAGTCCAGAGGACTGGAGGATCAGGGAAGGGTTCCTGGAGTGGATGAGACTTGATTAGGGTCTTGAAGTATGGGGCAGGGTTTGGGTAGATTGAGGAAAAGACTAGTGGTTTTGGAAGAATGAGGAGTTTCTTGAGAAAAGGATTTTAAGTAGGAAATACATTTTTTAAAAATATTTAATTTATTTATTTGACAGAGAGAGATCACAAGTAGGCAGAGAGACAGGCAGAGAGAGAGAGGAGGAAGGAGGCTCTCTGCTGAGCAGAGAGCCCGATGTGGGGCTCAATCCCAGGACCCTGAGATCATGACCCAAGCCAAAGGCAGAGGCTTTAACCCACTGAGCCACCCAGGTGCTCCAGAAATATATTTTTAAATTAAGGAAAAGAAAGAAGAGGTCCCAAGAACCATTGAATCTTTTGAGATATGCTTCCTCTTTGTGATATGATGAGAATCAATCCTATTTCCCGGAAGGATGGTGAGTGACAGATAATGAAAGAGATTCTTTGGTGAGTGGGGGGTCAGGATAATTGTTGTTCCAACCTGATGGGCCATCCTTATTCTAGTCAGAAGAAACTCAGTGAGCAAAGACTAAAGCTTCTAAATGGGGGAGAGATAATCGGAGACTTCTGGGAGAGAGAACACTCAGTAAGGAGAACTACCCTAGGTAGTTTAGCTTGCAAGGGTGCCCAAGGTGACATGAGGGCAGTGGCCTCAAACTATTAAACAATGAACTCATTAAGAAAAGGACTTCTGGTTAAGGATTTATTTTTTTCCCCCCAGCCATTGCCAAATACACAGACCCTGGCATGGATAAATATCCTTAAACTTGAAAGATTATGCCCATGTGTAAATTTAATACATCAGTGTTTAATTATGTAAGTCATGTATTTTTGGTATTTGTTTTGAACATGATTTATGAAGTGTTGGCTTGTAGAAAATTGGCACATAGAGATATGTTGAAACAGGTTTAGAATCTTTATCAACACAAATTTTACATAAAATACACATTTTATATATCCTAGTAGTGTTATCCCTCTTTCTAACACATTTAAAGGAGGACACCTATTTTCACGTTGTGGGTCTTAAAGATAAGTAAGAAAAAAAAGGACCCATCAAACAATTCTCTAGGTTTCCCTCGAAAATGTTCTCTCTGCTCCATATGTGCTTTGAGTCTTAACTAAATTAAACTCATGCCTGGACCAATGTCATTTGAATTTTAAAGGTTACGTACATAGAATGTCAAAACAACCATTGAAAACACATTATTGAAGTGAAGGATTGGCCAAGATTATTTCTACGGTTCCTACCACACTTAACATTATCTAATTCTACGAATGAGAAACACTCTATCTACTGCAAACGGCTCGGTTTACACTTTGCTAAGCAACTGGTTGACTAGCTTTCTTGCCTAGGTTCCAGATTCTTTGGGGATGCAGGCACAGCCTCTCGCAAAGCAACAACCCCCTCGAATCACAAGTTGATCACAAAGTAATTGTGGTAGCAAAGCGATGCGCGAGGCAGATGCTCCTCTGCCGTTTATCTGCGCGCCACATGTTTGCATGAAAAATTGGTTAAGCGCTTCATACTTGGAACTTGTTTTGTCTGTAACTTTGGGAACAAGAGAACTTGTATCGCCAAGTTTAGAATGGTCTTGAATTTTATGGCTGCTTCAATTTGTATCCAAATTTGTGTCATCTGGATTTCACTCTGGTCGTGCTGGCAACACATGACTTTCTGGTTCTGAGACAGACTAATTAAAAGGTGCATCGTCATCACATTGCTAACCACGCATTTTAGGGAGCTAAGTGTAAATAAATCAAAATCATGTGCAATAAATTTACTGAAAAATACACGTGAATTTAAAAACAAATGGAAAAAAAAATCGGTGCCAAAATGACCTGTTTCTTTTCTCAAAACCAGAAACACTGAGCCGTTATTTACTGAACTTGAAATTGTAGTTGGGCTTGTCAGTTTTCTACTGGAAAGAAGAGAAGCTCAAGATGACAAAGCAGTGAATGGAAAAATATTCTAACCAAAAAACAAAAGGCAAAATTCTATTTTAGAATGTTGTGCTTTTCTCAGATTGTGAAGGTCATTGCTATTACCTCAAAAGAGAGACTTCTCCACGTAGTGTCAGAGGATATAGTCTCAGGATTGGAAGGGTCTTGAAGGTTGTTCCGTCAGGCATTTCTTCCTGGGTTTGGGTCCCTGCCACCTGGTTAGTAGCTGGTGCTGGGACTTCTCTGTGGCAGACCAACCTCTGTCTCTGGAGGCTGCCATTTCACATTTATGGACTATCAGAAAGACACCAATTTCTCTGAAGCTTCCACCAATTGATGGAAGACTCTAGAGACCCTCAAGACTCTAGAAAATTGACTTAATCAATTTTCTTAGAAGTTTGTTTTAGTCTTTATTTTATTAGCAGGGCAACAACTTACATGTATTACCATAAGAAAAAGCGAGTTTATTATAAGCATTCAAATGGAATGGAAAAAAGAGAGAGAGAGAGAGAGAGAGAGAGAAGTACACAGGAATGGAACCAGCTTTCGACAACTGCATTTTCTCCTCTCTGTCCTGTTTTCCTGTTTCCCTCTCGGCACCTTTGGCTGCCTTCTGAAGTTTGTTCTGTTTTCTTCTCTCTGCTGCTGAGGTTTCTCTGCTTACAAAGTGTTTTGTTCTGTCATCATTTAAGTTTATACATGGTGTTGGTTTGCTGTGGGCCAACTCTATCTGCTGGCTTCCTCTTAGCTTTTGCCTCCATTACTAACTGGTTCAGTCTGTCTGCGTTTTCCAATACAAATTCCATTCAGGGACCGTCAGGTCCAACTGACCTTTTACTCCAAGTGCTGGTATAGTTATGCTGGTTTATGGACTGGCTTTTTGAGTCACAGTCATATGTCAACTACTAGTCCAATCACCACCCCCGCCCCACCATGCATTGTATGATACAATCACATGGGTATTCAGGAGGAAGGATTTTGGTAGAGGCAGTATCTCTTTATAGAGTGTGGAGTGGCTAGAAGTCCATAGTTGACAACTCATACACATTTCTTAAGTTATTTGAAGTGTGTGTTTGTTTGCCTTCCTACCCCTTTTATTTTCCAGTTAAAGATTCCTGGGCTTTTCTGTCGTTGCCTATGGGACATAATATTGAGTGTCTTTACCAATTTATCTATCTTCTGTACATAATTTAGTTGGTTTATATCCCTCTTAAAGTGATGGCTGCACGTTTAAAAAACATCCCACGCTGATCTGATCAGTGAGGTTTATGCCACCCAAGATTCAATTACCTTTTCTGAAAGTCACCACACCTTGTTGACTTCTAGAACTTGCTGTTAACTAAAGCCTCTAAGTCTTTTATGCACATGCTGCTAAGCCAGCCGTCTTCATGCCTCATGTACAATTGGCTATTTGTATTCAAGTTTAAGATCCTTTATTTATATTGCTTGAATTTTGTTTTATTTTTTAAAGAAAAAAATATAAATAAAACAAAAAATACTGCCAGGATTCTGGAGGTTTGCATTCCCTATTGACCTTACTTGGGTCATAGAAAGTCTTTAATAAATAACCATTCTGTAACTAAATGTGGAAGAATCATTTTGTTAAAGTTTGACTTCATAAATATCCATTAGGTCCTTTCGGACTGACCCTTAATCTGTTGCTCGACATTTTTACTCCCAACCTCATGGGCAATAGTCATTTGATCGTGTGCCTTTAGATCCAACTTCCATTCATATTCATATATTGTGTGACATGCTATATATTATATAATACACCCAGTGGAGTCTGAGGCACCAATTAGTAAATATTAACATCTTTTGCCACTAAAAATCAGAATCAAATGTTGCTGCCAAATGAGTTTGGTCTTTTTGCTGCCAATTGAACTATTAAAAAAAAAAGGCTTTTGGATTTTAGAATTATGAGTAAGGGATTCTTGACCTGTAATGCAGAACATTTAAACCAATGTCTGGTACACAGTGAGTACCAGGTAAGTGTTACTGAAAACTTCTTCCAGTTTGGCACTGATTCCTCTTACTCCACCCAGCTCAATAAAAAAGTGCATTGAAAAGGAAGGATCCCAGGTCTTTCTTGGATAAAATGGCTCCAAAATCATGAGATAAGCCAATTTCCAGTTTTTAAAGCTCAGAAATGCCACATGACTTTTGCATTAATTATTTTAGCTCCATAGGAAAAAAACCAACACACATGGGAATTTAGGAAATCATCCATTGAACCCATACAGGTAGAAATCTACTTCTGTTTTATCAACCAGAAACATCTATGCTGAATGCTGAGAATTTATGAAATACAGCAGCAAAAGAATTAGGGAAATACTGGTGTGAGTTTTCTTCTTCACCCAGTGTTTGACTTACTCAATGGAAACGACTAATTCCCCAGAAAACCTGAAGTCCTTTTCTGCAGTCTGGCTGACTTCTCAATCAGTCTTATGTGAGAACCCTGAAGATCAGCAGTTCTGTGAGTTTCCTTGGCTTTGATGGATTCAGTAGGTTACATTTGTCTTGGACATTTGAATTCTAGGATAGAAACAGAATTGATATTTTTGTTATTAAACTTTAAGATAAAATATAACAAAATAGCTTTCAAAGATAAAGTGTAGGAAAGCCTTCATAAATTTAAAGATTGGAATTGTGTCTGCTCCTGTTAAAGTTGGCCGAGTTAGTACATGCATCATGGATTTTCTTCCTAACCTTTCCTTGCCTGAACCACCACTTTTCTTGCTCACACTTGGCCAATATAGAAAATTTGAAGTGAATATCTCTGGCTAATTTTGCAAACAAGTTTTGGGAGCTCTAATAGCCCTCTTAAAAATCTTACTGTTTCAGGACTATAACACCAAATTATTGAATGAAATGTCTGTTTTGTTCTTGGCAAATTTCCCTTTTGTTATTTTCTGTGGCTCTGTAGACCTATTTCTCTTGGAACTGTTCATGGATGTTTGTTCTCCATTTTTTCTAACATTGCTAATTGTTCCAGAAGGTAAGAATACTTCTCAACTGAGTCACTTAACTCCCTGAAGCTCTCAGTAGACTGAGACTTTGGCTCTGCTCTCTCACACAAACCATGCCCTCCAGTGGCAGAGCAGCCACAGTAAGTCCAATTCATCAAAAGCAAATCTGGATCTACTTCTTCCCCAACCACAGAGGTGAGCTCCCCTCCACACAAAGCCCACCTCCTGTTGCTTACATGTTACCTAACTTCAGAGTGGAGGTGTAAAGCAACGGGCGTCATCCTCCCTCCATCATCTGTGTTAACCTCCCGTGACCATGATCAGTGGTCCCCGGGAAAGTTTCCTTTTCTCCCATCTCTGTCGAGCAGAGGTTGCTTCAGTTAGACTCACTACCTTATTTCAGACCCGGACTCACAACCTATCCTTGGGAAAATATTTTATTTTTAAAGTTTCTGTTGCTCAAATGACTTCAGGTGTTCGATGATCTCTTCTGGATCTCTGTCTCTTATGTTTATTTATTTACTACTGATGCAAGGGCAAGTTTCTTTTTTGGATACATGTGAATCAATATCTATTATCATATATCAACATCACGTGTCAATACATAATACATAATGTGTCTGTATATGTAAATCTGTAACCAAATACCATAGACTGGTGGCTTGAACATCGCTCATTTTCTCACTGTTCTAGAGGCTAGAAGTCCATGATCAGGGTGCCAACATGGTTGGTTCTGGTGAGATCTTTCTTCTGGGTTGTAGAATGCTGCCATCTTGTTTGCTCACATAACCCCTCCTATGTCTGGAAGCAGAGAGTGAACAAGCTTTCTGGTGTCTCTCTTTATAAGGGCACTAATCCAGTCATGAAGGCCCCAGCCTCATCCCCTAACTTAAACTTAATTACCTCCCAAAGGCTCCATCTCCTGATATCATCACATTAAGGATTAGGGCTTCAACATACAGTAATATATGTTGAAGAAGTTCATGACCCTGGGTACTTAGTTCTATAATCATATTTAAGGCAGGCCTATGGTTCCATCTAAATTGAGGGCAAAGCTATCAATATTTATGGCAAGAGGATAATAATTTTGTCCTTTTTTTTTTTTTTTAATCGTTTTAAAAGATTGTTTGAGAGAGAGAGAGCATGTGGGAGTGAGCATGTTGCGGGGAGGGAGAGAGGGAGAATCTCAAACAGACTTACCACTGAGTGGGGAGTTTGATAATTCTGAAATCATGACCTGAGCTGAAACCAAAAGTCAGACTCTTAACTGACGGAGACACCCAAGGCACCCAATAATTTTGTTCTATAAAATATACTGGTAGAGTTGTACCTGGGTGACTCAGTGGGGTAAGCCTCTGCCTTCTGCTCAGGTCATGATCCCGGGATCCTGGGATGGAGCCTCATGTGGGGTGCTCTGCTAAGCTGGGTGTGGGGGAGTGTAGGTGTGTAGGTGTGGTGGGGGGATCTGCTTCTCCCTCTGCCCAGCCTCTGCTCTCAAATAAATAAATAAAAATCTTTAAGATAAAATAAATAAAATAACATACTGGTAGAATTAAATGTTTTGAGAAAGTCTCAGTCTCGCTAAGTTAGCAGAAAAAGTTCAAATATAAAATTAAAACAATGGTAGGAAATGCAGTACATAATAATAAAGAGACAAAGGTAAATTACAAAAACCCAAAAGTACCAAATATTGCTCCGAACCAGTTTCAGTTTCTATCAATTCCCATAGGAAGTGCCCATATGAGACAGTACATATGTGAAGCAGCTTTGTAAGGCACGAAGCTTTTGAAATGCATTTTTATTATTTGCATTGCTGACTTCTGCTCTTCTGTTGTCACAGACCTCGGGCCAGATTCTCATCCCCCAGGGCCAGGGAGACCAGATTAACCACAGCCTCCAGTGGGGAGGCCCTGCGGGGCTTCTGTAGGTGGGGGCGGAGAAGGCCAGCTGCTGTGTAGGAACCAAGAGAGGCCGGGTCTGTAATTTTTTGCCGCCTCTGATTCCCACAGCCCATGGACAGGATATTGGAACACAGCACATTAAATTCCTCTGACCACTCTTTCTGAAGTCCGTCCGAGAGAAGCCTGAAACAGTTTCTGGGATGGCAACTAGAAGACACTGGTATGCTTGGGAGAACATGTGGGAGGCGAGGGGAGCCTGCAACCAGGAGGGTACAAACCAAAGGGTCGAACATCAGCCACCTTTTCAGGTAGAGAGTACAAGTTAGCGGAAGCTTGCAGTGAGGGGCTGTTTGGCTTGGCCACCTTCTTTATTGAGATCTCCGTGACATTGTAATTAAAAGCCTCGGCTGTGGAGTCAGCTGACCTGGGTTGAGTGTTGCCTCTGCTCCTTACCTGCTGTGTGGTTTTGGACAATTTATTCAACCTCTCTGGGCATGCACATTTGTCAAGCAGGCTAAAATTAGTACCTACATAATATTGTTATAGTGAGGATTAGAGTAGGTAATTCAGGGAAAACACCCAAACTGATACCTGGCATAGAGTCCTGTAGTTAGTGATAATTAGGTGTTCTTCATTTTACTGTGGCTGCTATTACTGTTTCTGTCAGAATTTGTGTCCTGGCTCTGCCACTTATTAGCTGTGTTGCTTTGGGTATGTTGCTTAGCCACTATCTCTCTGCCTCAGTTTTCTCATCTGTAAAATGGGGATGATAATATTACCTATCTTGTAGGATTATTATGAGGATTAAATAAGCTTAATAGCTTTAAAGCCCTTGGAAGAGTGCCTGGCCCAAAGCAGTTCCATTTAAGTGCTGGTTAAATAATTAAGTGACATTATTATCATTTCACTGATCAAATTAAAAGACATTTCCCTTGACTTTACTTAAAAAAAAAAAAAATCCCAAACTAAAAATTTACATTCTAATGAAACATGCTTGTCAAGATTGTGGAAACATCCAGTTAAATATACTTGAATTAAAAAACAGGCTAGATAGCTTACAAACCTTAGAATTACTTTATTAATGAAGTACTTTATGTTTTCAAAACATGAAAATAGTGCATTTAAGTCCTAGAATTGAGATTTTCGTAAATATTTACCTATGTCTTAAAACCTCCACTGCATAAAGTTTGCAGGCAAACCTTCAGGCAATCAAAAGACTTGCCTCAGTGAAATGTAAAATAATAATAAAGGGAGACATTGGGCCTTCCGAACTGACAACATATCCTGAGAATGGAATTATGTAAATGGCAATTCAAGCTTTAGAAAGTAAAGCCACAATATGCGTGGATAAAAGCTCTCCATACTTGTGAAGGGAATGTGGAATGTAGTTTAAGGGAGGGAATGTGAGCTCCTTCCCTCCAATGGCCAGTAGCTGGGATGTGGTTACCAAGGTGGCTTGGCCAGGATTCCCAGGGCAGTGGATCCTACTCTTTCCTTGGCTCACATACTTCTTGGAGGATCTCCTGTGATCAGACTATCCACCCTGAACAATACTTTTTTTTTTTTTTTTCCATCCATTTTTCTCAAAAAGTTTCAAAGACTGCACCGTGGAGAACTCCTGGTTGAGTGCTTTGGTGAAACGTCAGCTCCGCACTTGGGAAGAGTTCAGAGTCTGGCATCAGGAGGTTGGACTCTTCTGGGATCTCTTGAACTTTTTGACTGTCCCTCTGGAAGTGGGGCAAGTCACTTTTGAATGGCAATACCTAAGCTCCCTTGATGGTGAACAGTAGACCCCTGGAATGGGTGTGAACATAAGCATATATGTATTGAGATGGGTAATTACACCACCACTTCTCTGTACTTGATAAGGCCCAAGTTGTAGCATTTTGTCCCTTTAAGTAAAAAATCTTCGCTTCTTTTCTCTCTTCCTTCCTTTCTTTCTTTCTTTCTCTCTCTTTCATTCCCTCCCTCCCTTCCTTCCTTGGTTCTGGCTTTCAGAAGAGAAAGTCAAAACTCAGAAAGGACAGATGGGCTATCCAAAGTTACACAGCTAATCCCAGTGCCTACTTACTCTTCTTCCTACAAGAGAGAAAGAGTAATTCTCTTGTCCATTCCTTGAAATATACTTTGACTATTTAAACCTGCGTGAAAGAAAGACCTGCCATCGTTGGAATTTAGTTTATTGCCTTTAATAAAATCATTTTATTAGGAAGGATTATTGTCTTCTATCTTGTTTGTATGTAGAGTTTTATTCTTGCAACCTTTCATTCTCTTGGTGAGAAATAATACCAATCCAAACTTTGCACTTATTTGGTAATTGTAAGGAATGCAGTGAATGTAGCCCCTGACAATTCTAAAATTCTTCAGCAACTTGAAAACATGCTGAGAATGTTGAAGTTAAATCATATCTCCCAATGAGTTTTCTTTACTTTTCCTATTAAAAATATTTTTAGTTCATTTATGTTGAATCTTAGGCACCTACTGTGTGCCTGATAGTGTACTAGTATTGGACTGGTTGGATGAGTTAATTTTTTTTTCCCTAAGGATCCACTTCTTTTATAATCAAATTTCACATTAGCTTGAGTTTTTATAATCAACAAGACTCCAGATACCAGGTATTCCAGAAATTGGAATATTAGCTTATATGAGGACTACCATGCTGGCTGTGACTAGTTTGTTCTCTAGATCCAGGTCCACACTTCTTTGCCCTGCCCTTTTCTTTGGAATGTATGTGGGGATGTGGAGGGTGAGAATGCTGGTTTTGAAATAGTGATTTCTCTGGCATCTCTTACCATCTGGCGTCTGGTTGTGGTTGACCAGTAGAGGACCAACAGGAAATCAGGGGGTGGGAGGCAAAGAACCCTTTGTATTTATTCTCTTTCTCTGACTTGCTTGCTATGGTCTGGCAGGGATGAGCTCTTCTGCTTTGCATCTGTCAGAGGTTGCCTCTCTCAACTCCAGCCTTCTTCAGGATGTGCGCATCACGTGGTACATCTGTAACATTGTTTTGACTACTTGCCCTTGTCAGGCCTGGGGCTGGTACTGGCTTCCCACTGTTGCTAGTCCCTGGATGCCTCACCATTCCTTATTGGTTCTTTTAGCTCTGCCCACACCCCTGTAAATAGTCCTTTATTTTGAATGTGCCATCTGTTTCCGTTAGCATCCTGACTGATACTGCCAATTAGTCTGTGCCAAGCACTATACTACGACTTCAACATGGATTATCTCATATAATACGTACTCACTCTATGTGGTAGGTTCTAATATTATTCTTATTTAAAAAAAAAAAAAAGCAACTGATGAAAAAGAGATTTAAAGAGTAAACTGCTCAAGGGAACACAGCTTGAAAGCAGTGTGGCTAGGCTTCAACCCCAGGATGATTCTAGTGCCCATCTCTTAACCAAGGCACTGTAGGTCTCTAGTTGGAGTTTCTGGGAGATAGACTCTGAGATGAAGATTTGCAGGCAGGCAGAATTTTGGGGTGTAAAGCTCTCAGGATCAACACCTGTTGGGGGAGGGGTAAAGGAAGTAGGACTGGGAAGAAGTTGGACTGTAGTGTAGTGATAACAGAGGCTTAAGTTCAACCCAAGAGGAGCTTGGGAGCTAGGAACATTCCCAAATTAGTATAAGGGGGCTGGGCTTTTATACTTTGGCACTGCCTTGTCACTCAATGCAAAGTCTGACCTTAGGCCCTCTTCAGCCAAAGCGAATCTAGATGGAGACTCTGTTGGGAATATTGACTGCCAGCACTCCCAGAAGCTGGGGGAATTAGGGACTAGTCTTGGAGGATGGATCTGGGCAACACACCATGGCATCCACCACATCCTTTGAAACACATATGGAGGTCATGAGTTGGCAGCTTGCTCAAATCATTTGTGATCTCTGAAAACTTTATTAGACTCATGAATATAGCTGGGTTTTCTAGCATACACATGCGTGTACGTGTGTGCGCCGAATGTGGTATAATTATTTGAAATTGTTGAATACACATGGAAGTAGAAGCGAAGAGACATGGTTTCTAGTCCCTGCCCCTCTGCTGACTATCTGCATGCCTTTGTTCAATTTACTTAATGCTTCTGGATCCCAGTTTCCTGATTCATATTTTGAGGCTCTTTGGTTAGATGTCTCTAAGGCTACTTGCACTGTGATATTCTAGGATTCTATTAATTTACTAGCTTCCTAATATCCAGAAATAGCAAAAGCAAACATGTTGGAATGCTTTTTAAGTAATGCTGGAGACTATCCCTTGCAACCTTGGGTTAGTGACTTTCTCAGGCTCTCTCAATTAATCATGGTGAACTTCATGAACATTCACACAGCCTCAATATCACCATGTTCTCTGCAGAACAGAGATGCCCCTTGTGTCTCCAGAATGTCTTTATTTGGTGTATATGATTTTAGAATGCTAGCACTTCTCATTCTTTCTGTATAGCTCATACAGATGTTTTAAGAATTATTTTGAAATTCCTTTCATGGGTAATTGTTACAATTTGAACATGCATGGTCTTAATTTGGACAGCTACATCTTGACCAAAGCAAGAAGAAATGGAAACTAGCTTTAGCTTGAGTTGGTGAAATAAAACTGATTCTCAAAGTGTAAAGAAGCTAGAGAAACAAATAGGTAAACAGACAAAAACCAGTAACAAAAAAGACAAAGTATTGATGATAGAATTATAAAAAAATGTTGAGTAAGTACATAACATTGTACACTTTAACTAAAACCAACACAAATATATCTTAACAGAGAAAAGGGTTAAATAGTGAACTGAGTAAATATAGAAATCCTTTAAGATTGATTTTCCTGAGCTGTGGCAAATGATTCAATGAAAATGGAAAATAACTATTATTGTCAGTCATGTATGGCCCTGCTTGTATGATTTCCCAATATAAGCCTTATGGTTGAAGCTGCATGGACCATAAATAAATAAATAGACATACCTTCACTCTGGCTTCCTTACTGGACTCTCGTTAAACCCTATCAGCAACTGTAGAGGGCCAAAGTGGCAATTTCAATAAATATTTCATTACATGGGAGCCCATTTGCTGGTATTTCAAGTAAATAAGTATATTTTCTCACTCAGTGGACACTAAAAGCGAAAACTCTCCAGTTTCCATTTTCAGACTTTCTTTTACTTTCTGGGGAGGTCAGTCATTTTCATTTTCCAGTGTACAACTCGATTATTTATTGGAAGAAAATGTTTTAAATCAGGAAAAGAAAAAAAAATCCTACCAAATAATTTATCGAAGACTGTCTCCTGGCAGATTAATCCCTACCACTTAGCCAGGGCTCATTCCACAGTGATCAGACTGGTCAAGCTTAAATTGTATGTCCACAACAAGTTGCGTAAATAACCCCACATACTGTGAACCTCTTTGCACTCGGTCATCTCCATGACCTTCAGAGAAAATGTCAGAAAGGTAGGAAGAAAAAATATAGCCTTCAATGCTCTAGTTATGGTATTTTCTAATAAATAAAACCCTTTTTGGCTTTTTTCATCTAAATGCATTTATCTGTTAAGACACAAATACTTCTCCGTAAGTGAGTAGAAATACTGCCTTTTTCCTTGTGGGTAGCCAGGAAATCCAATAAATGTATTTTCAGTTGTGCTTAGGAGCTACTTTGAGAGCCAGAGCTAACTGTCCTAGGTAATACTCTTAGTTTTTCTAAATTTTATCACCCTGATTTGTCTTTATAATATACTGTGGTCCATTTTCAATTATCCCCTTAATAAAGAGGCTGTGTCTGTGGCAGTGTTTGAAGGGATGATTTCCTGAAAAGCTCCAGCTTCCATCCTGCTTATCCAAAGGACGGGCCTTGATTTAAGCTACGGAGAGACAAGAGTTGTACCGGTTAGAGATGGCCGGGTCTACCTTTGGCCAGTAACTTCAGTTCAAAACTGAAGTCCTATTCTTGGCCAAACTTTTTCCATCTCCAAGTTTTCAATTTTGGCTGGAGACATGACCAATGTGCAGGTCCCCCAGGCCTGAAATTATATAGTTATCTTAATTCTTCTCATTTCCTTTAATATGTTATGTGCTATTGATTTCCCCCACCTTTTAAGTGAAAAGAACACAATGCTTGGAGAAAGGGACCTGTAATCCCAGTAACCCTGCTCTGCCACTTAACTAATATGGGACCTGGCAAGTTACTAGAAGGTTTAGTGTCTTCCCCTGTGAGATGTGGGATATTAGTACTATCTATTTTGCGGACACCACAGAGATGTTTTCATGATGAATGAGTTAGTGTACTTTGTAGATGATACCAGGTTATATGATGGAGAGAGACAGGGGTAACCTCATAAGGTTGCTGCCTTCTTTCGGGGGCCAGAACATAAAACTCTGCTCTCTGCACACCATCCACTCCCATGCATTTGCCAAATTAGAAAGTCGAGGTTGACCAGCTTGCTGTCACTTATTGTGGATACTCAGCTTTGATCCTGAGGTACCAGCCCTCTAGAAGCTGCTCATCAAATTGCTTGTCCCTGTGGACCAAGCCACATCCCACACATACTGTGGCTGCTAAGCCATCTTTCTGGGCTGCTGCTGAATGTAGTCATGGCCAAGTGTCCACAACCCTTTAAGAGACCACAGAGATTAAATTTACCCTTCTTCACATCCCTGTTTTCCTCAACTGTCTACCGGACACGTGCTTTTGGATACCCCACAGGAACAGCATACTTGGTATGTCTGAAACTGGAGTTGATATTTCCTCCTCCCACATAGTTCCTCTCTAGTGTCCCCCACTTGAGTGAGCCATGAGCAACACTAACACTCACTAAACTGCCCAAGGCAGCAAGCTGGGGTAGACTTCTCTCTCACCAGTGTCTAATTAAACACCAAAGCTTCTTGCGTCTATCTCCTTAACAAAGGAGATAGATATTGTTTTTTTTTTTAAAGATTTTATTTATTTAAGGGAGAGAGAAACAGAGAGATCACAAGCAGGGGGAACAGCAGAAGGAGAGGGAGAAGCAGACTCCCCACTGAGCAGGGAACCCGACTCAGGGATCCATCCCAGGACCATAGGATCATGACCTGAGCCAGAGGCAGATGTTTCACCCACTGAGCCACCCAGGAGCCCCTCTTCTTAATAAAGTTTAATTCTATTCATTTTTCCTCATCTTTATGGCTACCTACCCCATCCTAGGGCATCATCCAGCTTTACCTGAACAACTGCTGCAGCTCCCTAAATTGTCTCCCAGCCTTAACTCATTCCCTGCCTCTCTCAGTTCTATCCATACATTTTAGCCAGAGTTTTTCTGAAGTGCAAAGCTGAGCATGTCAGTGTAAACTATTAAACTATTCTTAAACTATTAAGTAGTTTAAACTATTTAAACTATTCTCAGTGACTTCCAACTGCTTTCAAAGTTGTGGTCACATTCTATGGCTCCTGTAAGGTCAAATTTCTGTTATTGTCTCCAGCTTCCTTCTCCTCACTCAGACTATTGTGTGAACAACTTATAAACTTGAGTAATTGCTTTCAGTTCCAAGAATGTGCCATGAGCACCTTCATGACTTTGCATATGCTCTTCCTCCTCGCTTGGATCACTTTCCTTCTCTCTTTGCCTGGCCACTTCCCAGTCATTCCTTGGATTTCAGTTTAGATGTTGCTTCTTTTGGAAAGCTTCCCTTGAGTCCCTAAATTCTGAGACTACCCCGTCCTGCTGCCCTAACACTTGATGCACTGTCCAGTCCTTGTGTGTTTACTCACCTAGGTCTCTCACTAACACCCATGAAGGCAGCATTCTCACTGGCTCCTTTGGCACCCTGTTCCCAGTAGTCAGCACAGCGTCTCACAGAAAACTCCAAAGTCGTTGTTGAATAGAGGCGTGAATAAATGATACTTTAGTTTCTTTTCTTGGTAAAGCAGACTAATTCAGTTAAAAGAAATCACCAGTTATCAAAGTCTCGTGTTCCAGTTCTACTTTGCATTGCTTGATTATGGATGTCACAAAACCTGTCTAGGAAGTGAAATAATGCCTGTCTCAGGTTACCTCAAGAGTTGCTTTTAATAATAGGTAATTAAGACAAAATCTCACTGTAAAATGTACAGCTTCCTGCTCATAAAACTATGTCATTATTATCACATTCATCGTGTTTTTGGTGGCGTGTGCATGTCTGTTAGGAGAAAGACACAAGAAGCTTTGGTGTTTATTTAGATATTGGTGAGAAGGAGTTCTACCCCAGACTGCTGCCTTGGGCAAGTTAGGCCTAGTATTTGAACATAGTCATTTATAAAATTCTGTGCTGGGTGTATCAGTTAGCTATTACCACATAACACCCTTCTCCAGAAACTTAATGGATTAACACTTTTTTTTTTTTTAAGATTTTATTTATTTATTTGGAAGACAGAGATCACAAGTAGGCAGAGAAGCAGGCGGAGAGAGAAGGGGAAGCAGGGTCCCTGTTGAGCAGAGAGCCTGATGCGGGGCTCGATCCCAAGATCCTGGGATCATGACCTGAGCCAAAGGCAGAGGCTTTAACCCACTGAGCCACCCAGGTGCCCCAATTTAATGGACTAAAACAGCAATTACTTACTTAGGTCCTGATTCTGGAGGTCGGTAGTTGAGGTAATTCAGGTTGTTAGGCAAGAGGTTAGTGCGGGCTTGTTCACATGGTGGATGGCAGGGTTCCATGAGGCTAAACAGAAGAACATAGGAACTCTTGGAGTTGAGGCTTGGAACTGGTGCAGTATAACTTGGTTGCATTTTATTAGGTAAAGCAAGTCCCAAGCCATCCCCTATTAAATAGGTAGCGAAATAATTAATCTCTTATGGGAACACTTCCAAAGACAGAAAGAGGAGTGGCTACAGGGACAGAAATAGTTGTGGCCATTTGCAAACCGTCTACCACGGTCTGTCACTATCTCCATTTGATTAGTTACCAAGTCACAAATCTGACCATGTCACTTTTTTTATTTCAAATCATTTAGTGGCTCTCTGTTGCTTATAAAATAAAGTCAAGTTCATAGCAAAGACCTCCACGAACTTTCCACATTGGCCTTCTCTGCCTGGTCTTTTATGTTTCAGGGACAAAACATTTCTTAGAGTTGCAACAAATCAGTTGGGCTGTTGGTGGCCTCTGCAGCTCCTGTGGCTCCCTCCCTCCTTTCCTTGCCTGGACATTTTACTCATCTCAACAATCAATGACATTAACGATACCATTTATTATACGGCAGGCACTGACTGTTTTAAACACTATCCCCATGAGGGAGGAACTATTATTATCTCCTTACAGATAAGGAAACTGGGACACTGTGAAGTTAAGTAACTTGTCCATGTTCACTCGGCTTAAAGTCTGGTTTCAGAATTGGAATCTAGAGTCTGCGAATCTAACCGCCAGGGTCTCCTACCTGTGAAGACAAGCTCAGTTTGGCCCATTCCCCTGTGTGCCTTGCCGTTTGCCGTGTTCAGTGATCTCTTCCAGTGTCTGATGCCCCTTTGAGTTGTGAGCATGTCAAGAGCACAGAACAGGCCTTGCCTTCGACTGCAACTGTCAACTGTGGCACAGAATCATGCCTCCGTTGCCCTCTCCATACTTCTCAAGATGCGTCTTTTGCACCATTAAAAATCTTTGCTTCTTGGAAGAAAAAAAACCAGAGTGAAGACTATTAGTCCTCACAGCATCTCCAAGAAAGAAGTGACGAGTGGGAAGCTCTATCTCATTTTGCAAACAGGAAATTCAGGCATGTGGAGATGAAATCACCCAGTGCCGTGCCAGGATTCTTTTTTTGGTTTTCCGATTCCTAGTTTTGTGTTCTATCTACCAAAAAGTGGTATTTGCCTATGAAGTGCAGCTGATGGTTGCTTAATTTTCCCCAGAACAAAGTGAGAAAACATAACAATTAAATTAAATCACCCAAGAGGGACGCCTTCTTCCTTTGTGAAGTTTGGAGGGAACAAACTTTTGGGGAAACTTTCTTTTCCCTGGGGTATAGTGCTCTCTTCTCTTTCAGCAGAATATATTGTGTCTGATGGAGCAAAAAATTGTTTTTAAGAAACCCTGCACCAATCTGTCTGCCCCAGCTCAGACACATGCTCGCACAGAAAATTAAATTCACAGAAATGAGAGAAAATCAAGAGAACCAAAGGAGCATGTCTTCCGTTTCTCAGAATCATTCTCTAGTGTATTTAGTGGCCTGTTGGGTGACAGGGTGATGAGGGGAAGGTTTGGTTGAATGCAACTAATTTTTCATGTCTCTTTGCTTATTTCATCAAAGCACCATGAAAAAGTAAGCATTATGCACATTTCACCTCTATGGTTTTAGTCTGTAAGAAGCTTTATTAGAACTTTGTTAAAGCAGTTTTTTTTTTTTCCAGTTTGAGTTTCATTACTATCATTTGCTTCATTAACAGCAGTAAGTTCTTGGGTGTGAAGCTTGCTTGAAATGGTAACTACTAAGAGAAAGCAGGGGGAGAAGGAGAAATAAAAGAAGAGGCTTAAAGAATAGTGGCACCGAGAAATGCTCTTGGGAAAGAGAACCCCCAGGATGATCTCTGGCCGTCTAACATGGTTTTCTTCTTCAACTTTTTTTGGCCTTGATCTTAAATCCTATCACTTCCTAAATCAGAATCTCTAAATCTCCTTATAATCAGCTCTCTCACACGTATATTTTGATCACACGTAGAATCCTTATTGATATAAACACGTGTTTTGTGAAATGAACCAAGGAAAAAAGAGACACACCAACAAATCAGACTCTTAATTCTAGAAAACAAACTGATGGTTACCGGGGGGGTGGGGGGGTGGGTAGGGATGGGTGTAATAGGGGATGGGGATTAAGGAGTTCCCTTGTCATAGGGAGCACCTAGGGATGGGTGGAATTGTTGTACACCTGAAACCAGTATAATACTGAGTGTTAATTCTACTGGAATTAAAAAAGTAAAATAAAATGTGTTTTGTGTTGTTTTGAGTCATAGTGACTTCCAATTATACAGCTTCCATCTCTCCTACATCACCGGGAACTTCCTTTGCCAGGACACCCATGCATCGGAGTCCTGGGTTGTAAGCTTTGTCTAAAGAGGGACTTTGGCATGTCTTGCAAACCATGCTCCTTATAAATGTTCGATAAGGATGCTGCTGCCACTGCGGATACTAGCCTTTTGTAGTAATCTATTTTCCTTGAAGTAATTATATTTGCCTCAGTTGACTCAAAAAAATCCACCCCCCCCATTTTTTGATATTTGATGAAAGACCAAACACCTCCCAGATTTTGTTCCTTTCTACTCCTGAATTAAGAGTTTGACTGAGAAACCAGAAGCCAAGTCCCTCCGGTCATCGTGCGCAATCATGAGGCTGCATATGAACTGGCAGTTAAAGCTCGCCAACTCCTCAACACGTCTCAGAATCTTCCACCCGATCTCTTCTCACCTCTATTCTCAGAGTGGCTGGTTTGTTATGAAACTAATTTTTTTTCTAGGCCAAGTTTCCTTTGAGCAGGGTGCAAAGGCATATGATCCTGTGGATTAGAAGTGGGTTGTCATCAAAACGATATAGCTCTGTTCTTCTCCGTTCCTTTCTTGGAATGGCTGAGAACAGACTTGCGAAGAGAAAAACTTGTTGGCGTTTGGGAGCTGCCAGGTTTTAGAGAGCCCAATTATGTCTTTTTTGAACTAGCATTTCTTTAATAGAGTTTAATTTAAAAATGTTTTTTTTTCATTTTTGACATTTCTTGTAGTTTTTAATTTGAGAAGATGAAGATATGTTTACTTATGGGGAAAGTAAAAACAGATTGCATATGAGTGAGTGGGGTCACCTGGTCACCAATTGTGATGGTGTTTGAGTGGCCAACAAATGGCCTGTGTGTTCCAGAAAGTACCCCTTTTAATGGCTCAGTCCCTAAAATTGCCCCATTGCTTGTGCCTTTGCTTTAAATCATTGTAGTTCCATGAGAGCACTAGTCTTGTTAGTGGCTTAGCGTCTATTCCATCTACTTCTTATTACGAGCCCCCACAGATTCTTTATGACAGTCCTTCCTCCTCCATTTTGGAAGAATGAATTCTGTCTGAGTTTCAAGATTGTGCCAGTAATAAGTCCAGTCCAGTTTCTTGACTAGGGAAATTGGTTCAGTTATGGGCATGTTCCCAACTGAAGAGATGTGAAGAGAGTTTTGCTGGATTTAATTTTTGTTTTGTTTTGGTTTTGATTTTTGAGGAGCCTTTTGTTTTCAATAGGAAGTCTTAGACTTTTGATTTATTTTCCACTTGAGTTGTTGCTGGGAGGATGAGGTATGTGACCAAGCCTTCATTTTCTGTCATGTGAGTCTTGCAAACCATGCTCCTTATAAATGTTAGATAAGGAGTCTGGAACTGAGGAGACCGCTGAATGGAGCCAGAGCATAGAGCTGAATGGGTGGAATGCACAACAGAGAGCAAGAAACTGGGCGCTTGGTGACATCCTTTGAACACTAGATCAAACCTCACCTGAACCCATTGCTAGGTAGGATGCATATTATAACTTTTCGTCACATGAATATCATCTGTTCAGTCTTAGTTCTAGATAGTGTTGTCTGTTAGCTCCAGAGAGTCGAAGGGGTTAGCTGAAGTGCTTAGGCCTGCATTACAGCTTGACTTCTCTGTCTACTTAATCTGCATCTTCTCTTTCACAGGGGTTGATCCTAAGGACCCTCCCTAATAAAAATCCCACATAGATGTTGGCTAATTGAAGATGATAAAAAAGAAAGAAAGAAAGAAAGAAAGAAAGAAAGAAAGAATCCTACAGAGGAAATCCCATTTTAGAGTATTGTTTCTGGGGAACCCAAACTGTGACAGGGGTGGCTCCTTGTAGGCAGATTGATTTTCCATCGGCTAACCAAAAAACAAAATAAAGCAGAATATAACAAATTTGCTATACTTTGCTTTTGTGCAATGTTTTGGTAATTCATCTGTTAGATTTTTCTCCAAGATTCAATAGTCCACATAGGAGACTGACTTATCCCAGAAGGGAGTAGGAGGGAAAGGAAATCAGGTAGACCATCATCTTATAAAATCTCTAATCCAATTTATGGTTTGTTTTTTATTTTCAACATATCTGTATACTCATGAAATTATCACCATGATCAAGATAATGAAAATGTACTTTATCCCAAAAGTTTCCTCCTGGTGCTTTGCAGTTCCCTCTCTTCCGTTACTTCTCCCTTCCCTATGCAATCACTGATCTGCTTTCTTTCACTAGAGATTTGTTTGCATTGTTTAGAATTTTATATAAATGGAATCACAAAGTATGCACTCTTTTGGCTTGCCTTATTTTACTCCGAATAATTATTTTGAGATTCAATAGTTCCTTCCTTTTTCCTGATGGGTAATTTTCCATTGTATGCATATATAATAACTTGTTTATTCATTCACTTGTTGATGGACACTTGGATTGTTTCTAGTTTTGGGCTATTGTAATTAAAGCTGCTATGAACATTTAGGTACAAGTCTTTGTATAGACATATGCTTTCATTTCTTTTGGCTAAATACCTAGGAATGGAATGGCTGGATCATATGGTAGGTGTATGTTTAACTTTTTAAGAAACTGCCAACTTGCTTTCCAAAGTGGTTGTGTCATTTTACATCCCCACCAGCAGTGTATGAGAGTTCCAGTTCTTTCAGTCCTTGCCAGTCTTTGTCTGTCTGTCTTTTAAAATTTTAACCACTCTGTAAGTAGGTAGTTGTATCTCATTGTCACTTGTAATTTGCATTTCTCTAATGACTGCTGATGTTGAGCATCTTTTCGTGTGATTACTTGCCATCCATATATTTCCCTTGATGAAGTGTCTGTTCAGATATTTTGTTCATTATTTGAGTTACTTATTTTTATTGTGTTAAGGGCTTTTAAATATAACATATTCTGTATACAAGTACTTTATCAGCCTTGAGAATATTTATGTGCCTTGAGAATATTTTCTTCAAGTCTTGTTTTTTTTGTTGTTGTTGTTCTCTTCTCATAATAGTGTCTTTCAGAGAGCAGAAGTTTTAAATTTTGATCAGGTTCTACTTACCAATTTTTTTAAAAAAAATTTTATAGATCATGCTTTTGGTGTCAAAACTAAGAAACTTTGCATAACCCAGAGCCACCAAAATTTTGTTCTATGTTTTCTTCTAGAAGTTTTATAGTTTTGGGATTTACATTTAGATCTATATCCATTTATTTTTAATTTTTTTATGTGATTCATTTTCAGTTAATTTTTATATATGGTGAAAGATATGGATTGAAATTCATTTTTTTTTGCATATGGATATCCAAGTGTTCCAGCACCATGTGTTGAAATCGCTTATCTAATTTTAAAATATGGAGCACATAATTCCAGTGTGGTCCATAGACTATCTCAGCATAATCACTCTTAGTACTTGTTAAAAATGCAAATCCCTAGGTCTCACACTAGCCCTTTTGAGTTAAAATCTTATGGCAAATACCCTATGTGATTCTTCTGGATACTAAACTTTGGGAACAACTGGCATAATGCCATTATTACTCATTAACACTTTACTTCAAGTCAACACTGTCTTCACCAGAGCCCAGAAAAAATATAGTTTAGAAAAAGTAAGTCTCCATAAGATGGAAAGAAACCAGAAAGTTTTCTATTTTTCTTAATATAAAAATATTTATACATATACAAAAGTAGATTGAATAATATAAATTTTCATGTACTCAGTGCTCAATTTCAGCAACAATCAATATTACTTTTTAAAAAACAAAACAAAACAAATCAAAATATAGGTGAATTTTTCTATGTAGGGAAGAACTTCCAAGCTTAAAAAGCAATGGGAAAAACCAACAGCAGGAAAAAAAAATTGAATGAGCAACTGAAAAAAAAAACCCCAAAGATCAATATATTGCTAATATAAATATTAAAGACCTCAACTGATCAAAAAAAAAAAATCTTAAGTGGCTTAAAAGACAGGTAATAGTCAGGTAATATTTTTAAACAGGACAAATGATTAATTTTTAATCTATGAAGATAAAAAATTTAAAAATGGCAAGAAAACTCACTAAGTGATAAGCAGATAAAAGGGCATAAAATATAGCATTGAGATAACAGTGAGAGGATATTATGGAGCCAGTCACATTATCTTTAAACATAATGTTTTATAGCAATGGGAAAACATTTATGGTATAGTGAAAAAAGCTGAATACAAAATTGTACTTTTTGTATGTTCTCATGTATTTTAAAAAAAGGCTTATGAAAATAAAAGGACTGGAAGCAGATTTGCTTCTGCAGGTTATTTTCTAGGTTATCTCCAATGAACATGTTTGTTTTGCTGATATAATCTGAAAATAAAGTCCAATTTTGAAGAAGAAACTGTCTGACATGGGACATTTCCTTGGCAAAGCCAGAGATTGGCACAGAATACAAAGATGGACAGTGAAAAGGCACAGGGAAGGCTGAAGACAGGTTGTGTGCGACATCATCTTTAGTGCAAAGGTACAGGTAATGGCTTCCTCCTTTGCAAGTATTACCAGTAGATGAAGATTGCCTTCACGTGAGTGCTACAGGCTGGGGGAACTGGCCAAAGTGGATAGATTCTAATGGCCATGCCACTGTCTGTTTTCCTGATCGGTTGGAGACCCTGCTCAAATCCATAGAGCCCCTTTACGTGACACAAGGAGTGGGGTCCAGAGGAAATAAGTTAGAGCTGTAATTTACAGCCCTTTCTTCTTGTCCAAAGCCACCCAGTGGATGAAATGTCTGTTTGTTCATGGGCTCTGAAGTGTTACTTTGTATCGTTTTTCTTCTACAGTTCAGACACTAAATCTAAAGTACTTCACCAAATTGGAAACCCACTCATATCTTCTGGGTTTGTTCTTCTGAACTGAAATTGAACTCTGGCACTTTAGTTCACATGATGGTAGAACAATGTAACTTTCTGTTTGGGAAAAGAATGGCTTTTAAAGTCTCATAAATGGGTCTTGCCTCTTCTTGGAAATGAAGTAACACTTGTAAACTCTACTTCCTAAATGTTGTGTAATTGTGAATGAATAAATATTAAGGAAGGAGGAAAGTACAGATTATACTTCTCAGATTATACACAGGTTCAGAAATAATAAAAATGTATTCGTTCTTTTAAAGTCCTACTATTGAAAATCACATCGAGAATTGCAGAGAGAAGGAGAGAGAGAGAGAGAGAGAGAGAAAGAATTGCAAAAAAAAAAAAAAAAAGATATTAAAGGACACAAATACATTATGATTCAGGACAATATGTTAATCTGAAAAAAAGTAAATTAAGATGTCAAGTAAGGCTGATGAGATTGCAAAAGTACCACAAAGTTTACCACAAGAGATTTTTATATCTTTGTTCTTTGATGATTCTCTAATTTTATTGTTTCAGGTGGTATAGATTAATATTTTTATGCAGTCTTCTTCTGTGATCAGTACTAAAATAGCTATTATCAAAACAACTATTGAGTATCTAAAGTATGCAGTACAAATCTCATAAAATAAACAAAATTTGTATAAAAAAGTTTTTCTCAGGCTTGTCAGGGAAATAATATGGAGTGACTGTGAACTATAAAAACTAGGCAACTTCTCTAAAACTAGGCAACTTCTCCAAAATAGCAACATAGGACACCCTAAGGAGGTTAAAAAATAGATTTAAGGATTGATCCAAGTTCTTTTCACTACTTTTGTAGAGTCTCTTTTCAAAACCAAGAATTGAAACATGTAGTATGATGATTATGATTCTACTTAAAGGAAGAACAGAGCAGAATATCTGAAATAAGAATGGGATGAAACAAATAGTATGTGTTGATTCATATTCTAAAACATGTACCATTAGATTTCTCTGACATGAAATACACATGGGTTTCATTTACTTATAACTATTAGTGTGAAGTGTGCTAAAAGGTAGACTCAAAATAAGGTCAGATTATCATAGGATTATTATAAGGCAGGAAAATTTAAGATTATTAATTGAGCTCTGGATTCCCATGTACCTGTAGGAGTAGATGTCACATCCAAATTGCCAGGCCAGAGCATCTTAACTTTTCATATACTTAACCTGTCATATACTTTTTACTTAACTTGAGCAGTTAAATAAATATTACAAGCACCACATATTAAGTATCATAAATGCATAAGACATTCTGCAGTGTTCTGTCTTTGTGGAGAAGGGTTATCAGAAGGGATATATAAATAGCATTTTGAGACTGTTTTGATCATGTACTTATCAAGATAAGCCTGATTTCTACAATTAGCTGGCTCGATCAAAGATGTTTTGCTCCTATTAGCTAGTAAATCCTGTACTTTCTCAGATTCTTTCCTACAATGAGCAATATGGCTGTAAACTCCTCCTTTGATTACTAGAGAACACTGGCTACTTCGCAATATGTGAGCCATTATTTTAGGAGTTATAGACATTCTATTCCAATACATTTGATTTGCCTGAGTCCTTGAGTTTGAAAATCATATGGTCTCATATGGGCTCAGTCTCTTGGTGAATTCTAAAGTTATTGCTCCAAAAATTTTGTAGAAAAATTTCCTGGGCTCAATTTAAAAAAAAAAAATGGTTTTCTGATAATAAGGAAAGTGCTATCTTCCATTTTAGAATCTGGAGGCACTTGAATGAGTGCTAACTTCATGTCAAGTACTGTGCACATGGTCCCTGACTTGCAGTGATTTGATGTATGATTTTTTGACTTCATAGTGGTGCCAAGTGATATGCATTTAGTAGAAATTGTACTTTTTTGAATTTTGGTCTTTTCCTCGGCTCGTGATACACAGGGTGATTCCCTCATGAAGCTGGGCATGGACAGCTGCATCAGCCACACGATCATGAAGGTGAATAACTCATCCACTCACAGCTGCTCTGTGCCCCGACCGCCATTCTGTTATTCACTTTCAGTACAGTAGTCAAAAAATTGCATGAGATATGCAGCACCTTATTATTGAATAGGCTCTGTTAGGTGATTTTGCCCAACTGTAGGCTAATGTAAGCATTCTGATCATGTTTAAGGTAGGCGAGGCTATAAGCGATGATGTCTGGCAGGTTAGGTGAATTAAATACATTTTCATTCTAAGCCGTTTTCAGATATAACCCCATCATAAGTTGAGGAAGATCTGTGTTAAGCATCAGATTTTTTTTTTTTTTTTTTTTTTTAAAGAGCAAAACAGAGTGTCTGTTCATCAATGCACTGTTTTATATTTGGTAGCATACTAATACATTATCTTGTGAAACTTCACAAGATTGATATTATTTCCCCCATTTGCAGTTGATAAAACCAAAACAGAAATGTCGCTTGCTTCAGATCATGCTTTTAGTAGAGCCGGGACGATAAGTCAGGTATTTTTAGACTTCAAGTTCTTTTCTATATTATCCAATAGATATATTTCCCTAATGTTTTTTGGACAATATAAAGCATGTAACTATTGTAATGCAGATATCCCTCTAGTCCAAAGGAAGAGTTTCTATACCTTGTCTAAATTTCACTGGCCATTTCAATACCACAGGAGCAGGAAATTATTCAATTCATGAGAAAATTCATGCACCTGTGGATTTCATCTTTTGTACCAGATGAATAGGTGAGGTTGGATTTGATTTACTCCATGACTAAACTCTGAAATTGGGATTTAAAATGGATATGTAATCTCACTCTGATTCCATTTTTTTCCTGTACTGCTGCCTAATGGTTATGCAAGTCTCAGGAACGTATTTAAAGTAGTAACATGTCCTTTTATCCAATAACATCAAACGAAGATCTTTTTTGTTCACTTTTGTTAGACCTCTAACCTTTAAAGGTGAGTCAGGCAGCTGCAGAAAACCTGATCTTATTTTCTGCCCCTGGCAAGACTTTTTCAAGTTCATCTTTTTTCCCTTCTCTCAAAATCTGATGAAAAATGAAATGTCAGGAAAACAAGCTCTCGAGCTAAAAAACTTGTGTCTGTCTCTGTGACAGATGTCAGTTTGAAAGGTTTCAGGTCACCTGTCAGAAGTGTGCCATTGTGATCTGTACTCACCTTGACTCGACCTCACACCAACACTGAGTTCTGCTTTTAAAGATACCCTTGAAAAAGAATTAAATGATTTTAAGTCATTGCCTTTTCCTCTTTTAGCTCTAATTAATGAGACCAAGAAAGGAGAGAGAGAGAGAGAGAGAGAGAGAGAGAGAGAAAGAGAGACAGAGAAAGAGAGAGAGAGAGAGACTGAGACACCGACTTTCAAGAGGACAGTTTGACCTTTGGGTGCCCCTGGCAGTGAACCAATCAACATTCTTGTAATCCAAACACAGATGCCTGAAGCTAAACAAATCCTATACTTGTGAACAAGAATTCAGTTTGCTAAAAAAAAAAAAAAAAAAAAAAAAATGAAAAAGAAAAAAAAAAGAATTCAGTTTGCTGTCAAAATACAGTGAAGATCAGCACAGTGCTGCTTTGAACAAAAATATCATGAATTGAAGTTTAAATGTTTGTGATTAATAGAGAAGAGTAATATCGAGCAACATAATATCTCAATTGTGCCTCAACTCAGTAATAAATATTGCCAGTTAAAAAAAAAAAATCATGTGCTTTGAAAAGTCCTATATCCTAACTCCATATCTTGGACATAACTCCCTAATTCTTTTATGCCTGAAACACCACTGATACTATTGTTCAAGTCAGTAGTTTGTAATGACTAATTAATGGTGTTGAACTCTGTTCTTTTCTGGATTATTTACCCAATGTTTCAATTATTTATCCTAGTGATAAAATTTTTTTTCCTCTCTCATGAACCTTTACCATAGCCCTGGAAATTTAAGGATTGGGGGAAAAAAAGAGAGAGAGAGAGAGAGATGGATTTTATTTAATCAGTTTGGGAGTATTCAAGACTTTGCCTTATAACCAAGATGATAAAAGATTACAGCTCCAAAGTCATGTTTGCCAAATCTACCACTCTAAACAAGAGGCTAGATGAAAAGAGACAAAAAGGTCAATGGAATATAAAACCAAAAACTGTAATAGCACTTTGGAGATGTTAGCATTTTTTTTTTTCTTTGCTTGACTCCTAAGTATACAATACTTCTCTTCTTTCAAGGGGGCCCACCCTTGACATGAAATACAAGTTAGTTTATTGAAGCTAGTTTCATCGTATCCATGTCTAGAACAACATTATTTTTGTGTGTGAAAAAGCTGGGGGAAATAAGTGCAGGCCTGGAACGTGATTCATTAGCTTGAACTAGAGACGGAAAGCTGATGCTTCCCAGTGATTTGTAGTCTATCTGTGACATTTTCCACAGCTATGCTTTAGACCAGCGCTTCTCAGGCATTCATGGGCCCACGAATCTCCTGGATCTTCTTAACGTGAGCTTCTGACTCGGTAGTTGAGGGTGGGCTTGAGCATCTGCCTTTCTAACAGATTCCCAGGTGGTACAGCTCCTGCCCAGCCCAGACCACACACCAAGCGTGCGAGTGTTTGCTTCTTGGCTCTCCACAGGAGTGTGTGTCAAATGCCTCAAGGTCCCCAAGTAGTTCTGAAGCCCAATCTCTTATTTTGAAACATTACCCTTCTGATATATTTTTCCTGTTTATGATATTTTTTCTTTTTTTCTTTTTTTTAATTTATTTATTTTTAATTTTTAATTTTTTATTTTTTATAAACATATATTTTTATCCCCAGGGGTACAGGTCTGTGAATCACCAGGTTTACACACTTCACAGCACTCACCAAAGCACATACCCTCCCCAATGTCCATAATCCCACCCCCTTCTCCCAAACCCCCTCCCCCCAGCAACCCTCAGTTTGTTTTGTGAGATTAAGAGTCACTTATGGTTTGTCTCCCTCCCAATCCCGTCTTGTTTCATTGATTCTTCTCCTACCCACTTAAGCCCCCATGTTGCATCACCACTTCCTCATATATGATATTTTTTCTATGTATCTGTAACTTGATCTCTTTTTAGGAACTTCACATTTTAACATAAGAGTCATCATGTCACCTCAGAATGACCCTACTGTATTACAAAGTCAAGGTCCATGACAAAGATGGTAACTGTGTCAAGTTTTTTCTACCCTTGCTTTTATTTGTTTATGTATTTCCTGATTAATTTTTTATTTTCGTTCCAGGATAGTTAACATTCAGTGTTAACGTTAGGTTCAGGTGTGCGATGCAGTGATTCCACTATTCTATACGTCACCAAGCACCAATCATGACCAGTCAACCCTGCTTTTAAATCATTAGTTTTATTTTAGTTTTTTTTTCCTCACTTGATCATGGTCTTGACGAAGCATTTTACACTCTACCAGGTAATTTTATTAATACTGACTGACATCTCTTCCTTGCTATGCAACAGCCAAACTGTTCATAATCAAAAGGTTGAAGTCTTTGAAGTCTTAGCCCTTGGCCCAAGAAGCACCCAGAGGAAAAACAGTTAAAAACAAGAGTAGTCAGAACTATCAGCAGTGTTTAGACCCAGATAACCACAAACATCCTGGAATTTACTTAACCATGTCTGATTTCTCAGTGAGTCATGTTTACATCTCTAGATGTTAGTTTACTTTCCCTTCATTTTTTTCTTGATCACTCATGCAGTGGAAAGCGGAAAAGAAATCTTCCATGGCAATTAAAGTGCCAATACTTGAGCTCGCTCTGTGTTCCTGCTACTGATAGGGAGAGATATGGTTATTAGTCAAACAAAGCTGTACCAGTTTTCTCATGCTCATTATGTATTTATAATGTGGACATTCTGGTGACATAGCAAGCAGCTGCGTTCGCAGGAGACTCCTATCCAATGAGGGAAGACCAGATTTCACTTTACCAGGTTAAAACGCACCAGATTGAATGTTCAGTTTTCATCCCATGTGTGTTAGATACACATGTGATTGCTGAGATTTTCATACCAGTGTATTCATAATGGTGTATGCCACTCTAAGCTATTCTTGTCCTTGGTAAAGATTCTTACTCTCTCTTCTGTCGAACGCCAAGATCATTTAAGCAAGTGAGAAATATTTGCTAATTTTCTCAAAAGCCTCAAATTATTTTCTGCATGGAGAGTATAACCCATTGCTCCCTTCTGTTAGAAAGACCAAAGCAGGAGGTGGGCTGCTTCTCACAGGGTAAGACTTAGGGGCTACTGAATCACCATTGTCATGAGAAGGTTTATCTTGCGTGGTCAGCTTCATGTGGTGTATCCGTCAGACACGCGTGAGCACGAGATTGTAGATTAGAACCAGAAATACAGATTCTCCTCTTGTTATCGTACAGACTCTCAGTAACAATACTTTGAATAAACCTTCCCCTATAAGAAAACTGTTTCTACCTTTCGATGAATATTGGTGGGGAGAAAAATGGGGGAGGTAGCCATTGGGAAAACAGTTTTTTTTCTGGCTGAAATTAATAATTCTGAGCAGTACTAAAATTAATTACTCTGTGGTTCTAAGTAGGCAGCGGATTTATGGTAAATGACAGAGTGTTTGCAAATTTTCCTGACTACTCGATTAGAAAATGCGCAAGCGGAGGCGTCAGCCGAGCATGCATTATTTAAGTGGTTGGTGTCTGGCGACAATCTGGAAACTGCAATTGTTGTGGTTGCCGTAGGAAAATTCGCACTTTCTGAGAGAAATTCTTTCACCTTTGTGTGCCCACAGCCTGGATCTCTCCTCGTGGCAGCTGTAGGAAACACAGGAACTCCGTGACCTGGAAAATGTGGGACAACTGCCACAAGGTGACCCTGGAAGGCTGGGGTAGGCCCAATTAATTTAAAATTTTGCTTGGCCTTGTCTCTTCCAATTTTCTAAATCCTCTGGAAAAATGATTAATGCGTACACTGCCAATGCGAAAATATTTTTGACCCTATTAAAGTCGACCAAGGGTAAACCAAGTGTAGGCTGGCATTGTATCAAACTAGCTTTATTAAATTTGATTGGAGGTTTGTATGAGGAAGGAGCAGACAAGGACATTATTTTGCACAGCGGCTCTCTTTTAAATGAAAATATCAAGAGGAATACAAAGTAGCAATATGCCCTGGACAGGAATCATTTTAAATATAGGAAAATGCCACAGAGAACTTTGTTTAAAGGGTACACCATATTTGCTAGAAAATTTTCTGCTCTCTTCTTGCTCTGCTGGTCAGTTACCAACGAGGCTGTTTTAATTTATGGAAGAGGCTACGGAAGCCTTATATTTCTTCATTTATAGATGAACTAGTTCAACCTTGCTTTCTTTCTCTTATCTGTCATTGAAGTCTACAACTTAAAACGATCTGTCTGCAGTTTGAACCTAAGCAGAACAAGGCTTATTCTCACCATGTTTCCCCTACGTGTCCATCCTGTGCAATCATTTCATTAACAAAGTGATAGGGTTTTTGTTTGTTTGTTTGTTTGTTTGTTTTTTCCCTAATGGTTATTCTGTTTTGAATAAAAAGGGCATGCTTCCCTCACAATTTCAAAGAAGGGAATTTCTTAACAGTGTTTCTTGCTTTTCCAAGAAAGTGAAAATCCTTTAATTTTGGATCCAACACCCAGATTTCACACATAAGGTTTCCTATAGTTTTCTTACACCTAGGAGATATTCAGTCACATGACGTCATCATAAAGAGTATATTCTAACCATTTATCATGTAGGAAGTAGATCAATTTCCTTTGTGGCAGGCATGGATCTTAATGATGGGATGAGGGAACGGTAGCAATTGCCTGGGATCACCTACCATCGGGATGACTGGAATTCAGCGGGAACAGCAGCTTAGGAGGCGGCGGTAGCCCAGGGAAGGTTCTAAAATACACTGGTCATTCTAGCCATTTCAGTCTACCCAGCATAGATGTGGGGAACAGATAGTTCTAGGATAAAGAGCCCGTGACTGTGGATATTAGCCCCGCCCAGGGCTTTTTAACTGAAAGACATGAATGAACCAGCTTGTCTATAAGGCTTGTCACAGACTGCGTCACTCTTGACCTGTGTTCCGTGGCTTTGTCTGCAGTGTCTTCCTATATAGGAGGATTCTACATCTCTGTCCTGTTTAACGCAGGTATGGCCTTTTGATGTGGTTTGACCAATGGAATATGAGAAGAACTGAGGTGTGTCACTTCCAGGCAGAAGCCTTAAGATCCAGGGCACGCTTTGCCTATTTTCTTTTTTCTCTGCATGACAATCGGCAAAATTTCAGAAATAGGAATTTTGTGGAGCCAAGTTATGGCTAACCTGTTGTATGCACAATAGCGTGAGTGAGAAACATACCTTTGTTATTGCTACATAGGGATTCTACAATCTTCTGGGAACCCTGCAAACATAGCCTATCCTGACTGACACAGATGTAAGCTGCAGCCTTTCAGCATGAGCTCAAGAACATGGTGTTAAATATGACTCTGAGCTTTGGCATGAAATTAGCTCTCATCTTCCTGCTCCCATTTCTAGGAACCTCCTTGCTTCCACACACGCTTCTTCCCTCTTCAGTGGGTAGAGCGAACCTAACTCTGACCTACAGCCAAGATCTTTACTTGCGCTCTGGATCCCACCTCCTCCCAAATTCCTACAGCCTTGTTTCTTTCGTTGTCCCTTCTCTTTTGTAATACCAATCTTTCCCTCTCTAACGGATCATTCATATCTTCCGTACTAAAAACAGTTCTTTCCTGGCTTCGCATTCCTTTCAGCTAACTCTTCCCATGTCTCTCTTCCCTTTTTCGACCCAACTTCTCAAAATATTTAATTGTGTGTGGTGTCTGCATTTCCATTTAATTCTAATCTAATCTAGTCTTCATCCCACCGCTGAGAACAAATCGCTCGTCCAAAGTCACCAGAAGTCTTCATATGGTCCAGTCCGGGGGACATTTTTATGTGCTCATTTTATTTGACTTCTTAGCAATATTTCCCTGAGGTGATCATTTCCTCCCTCCTGAAGGAATATTTTCATGGCTTCCAGGATAATTCCTGGCTTTATTCTTACGTCTTTTGTGATAGACTCTTTCTTCTTCTTTACTTACCTTTAAAATTCGTAAAAAGTTCCCATGGATCAGTACTGAGTCCCATTTCCCTCGCTCTGTGTTGGCTTTGGTCTCACGACAATTCTTACTGTTTCTGGAGTTGCCATTTTGAAGTCCCTACTTAGAAATACTCATAAAAACCCTATTTATATATACTTTTGTATTTCCCACTTCAAAACATTCTTCATGAAACTACAGGCAGAATTCATAACTTTGTTATTTTAATTCTCTCATTTTATTCTTAAAAAAAATCTCTTGATCAGCCACAGCGTGCCAGGCACTGTAAAAAATGTTAGGGATATAAAATTGAATCAGATATAATTCTTTCTCTCAAAAAAAGTGCTTAGTGGGGAGGAAAATATGCACACAATTATGGTAAAATGAGTAAAATGAGAGCATTTCTAATAATGTATCTTGTATAACACATGGTGGGAACATAAAGGAAAGAGAATCTAGGTTTTCTGGGGCAGTAAGAGAAAGATTCCCAGAGGAAGTTATATTTGGGCTTAAACTTAGTCAAACAGGAATTTATCAGAAGCAGGGAAGAGGAAACATTATTCCGAAAGGCAAAGAGATGTGAGAAGGCCTGTCATGTTTAGAGAATTTAAAAGAGTTCAATATTTTTGCAAAGGGTGAGGGAAGTAGGGGAGGAGTGAAAGCTGAAGCTAGTCTTGGGGACTAGGCTCAGGGCACGAGGGCTTTTTATGGATTACAGTCTTCGGAGGCTTGGGCTGACATTTCTGAGCCTTGCGATGTTTCTGTTTCATCTTTCCCGATCCTCTCCGCGTGGCCTCTGTTGTGCCAGGAGGAGGAGGAGCAACAGAAACAATACTAAAAATTTTGAGACAGCCCTGCGTTCTGTCACTATTCCAATCTCTCTATTCTTCTATCATATCTATCTGTTTACATTCTAGTCTTCTCTTATTATCTCTTTACTTCATTTGGCTTTGAGTAGCAGTTTCCTAAAAAGATAGATGCTACAAGTTGGAATGTTTCGACAACCACTATTTACGCCAATCCAGTTCCATTCCTTTATTTTTAATACTGTAAGGAAACAATTCTGAATATTGTTGAATGGCTGTTTGAGGACTCAATTTGCTCTGTTTCAGTATGGATAAAATCATTTATGAAGTATTAGAGAGTTTGGTACTGGAAGAAAATCCCAACTGATGTTGGGTGAGTTCGTGTAAAATGTAGTCTGTCCCGCAGAATTCACTGAAAGGGCATGCATCTGGGTAACTCAGCACTCTTTCAGTATCAGCAACCACCACGATTTCTATTTTGTTGTGTTTACATTCTAAGCCTCAGCTTACTGGAGTTTCTTGTTAAGCTCATGACAAATAACATGCCTTTAAAAATTAAAAATGGCAAGCAAGAATATGTACACGGATCCTTGAATATTTCACACTTACCAGAACAATACAACAAAGAACTTCATTTGAAACAAGCTCAGCGAAGGGAATTTCACTTCTAAATATTATAATATAAGTAGCATTTGAAATATTTAAATTTTGTGATGCAAAATTCAGTTGAGCAATATGAGAAATGTTTTGACTTTGTTTTACCTTTAAAAAACCCTCTATTTCCATATCTTAATTCATAAGGAGAATGACAAAGAGATTATGAACAGGGCATTCCAGATGAGATCTTTAACTTCATGGATAAATATGTTGGGGTGAATCGAATCACTTCAGGAACGGACCTTCGTCATGGAGTGCTAGCAGGCACCATTGTCTTACTTGAATTATTTTATAGTTGCAACTGAATGGACTCTGATAAACCCTGCAGTAAATTAGTCATTCCAGTGAAGTGCCTACAGCACTTTTTGTGAAAGCAGTAGAACCAAGAACAAAGAGACGTTAACAGTATGAATCAGATTCTGCCCTGTGACTTCCAAACCAAGTTGAAAAAAAGTGGGTTGGTAGGAAGGAGAGTGCACAAGTCTAATTTTCTGAAGATAGAGGCAGTTTGTAAAATGACTCAATATGCAGTGATTTCTTATCTGTGCGCTAGCCTGTTCCAATGCTCAATATAGTTCTCCATTAGCATTTGACAGACCAGAGCTGGGAAGGTGGCCACTGACCTGGGAACTGGGCTCATTTCTCATGGGGAACTTGTGCTCCTGGGCACAGAGATACTTCCTAAGCAACTCTTCTTCCCTAATCCCTCTGACCACAGGTGTTGGGTCATGTGACATCCTGAACACCAAGACAGGTTCTGGAATGAAGAAGTCTATACTGCATATGATGTAAGGAGAGACTAAACAATTTGTAAGATGATTTAAATAGAAAGCCAAGTAATTATGGGCTTCTTTTCCCCACAGTGCCCATGTCTCTCATCAGCATTAGGTAAAGCGTTTAGGGATGTTCATTAAGGATTCCAGGCCGCTGGAGTACTACTAAGATCATTAATTTCTACCGCAAAGCCTCAAATGTATTACCCTAGTCAAGTGGGTACTGGGGAAATATGGTTCATTATTTCTGATAATGGAAAATGTACTTTTGTGCAATGGCAGCTACATAGCTTACAGTTGTGGTTCTTAAGGAATTAGGTATTAGTTGTTCCTGGTATCTAGGGTTCCACTCTGTATCTCACTTTATATGTTACGGCTCTTAGAAAGTAGCAGATACACTGACAAAGAGCTTAGCTTGTTGGAAGATGGGGAGGTCCCAAAATGTAGAGAAAAGTTTGACTTGGGCCTTAAAACTAAATTAGATGCAGTGTGTTGAAAAACACTCATGCTCTCCATTTGTCCATTGGGTTAAAATAAAGCTAAATCCATAAAAATGTTTTTTTTTAAGCATTTATTTCTTACGTCTCAAAACTGTCTTAAAGGTTTAATTTGTGTGGATCAAGCTTTTATTTATTTATTAAAATTAAGTGAATGCAGAAAGAATTAGGGGTATCTGGTATGTACAAGATACTGTTTTAAATATGAAGGGGGGTTATGAAATGTGTACGAGTAAGGAGATGTTCTAATCTGTAGAGTTTTTCTTCTGATCATGAAATAACCATAGAGCAAAGCACATGAGACTTACGGATATGCAGTGCAGCAGGGGATCATTCTAATAGCATGTTCCAATGATCGACTCTATTCTTTGTGGTGGCCAACATTAAATAAAGTAGAAGTGCCAGATATTCTTCACTATTCTATGGAGGAAGGGATAATAAGAATTGTTTGGATAGAAATGTTACAGTGGAATTCTGTATCTCTGCCCACACATTCTTTAATTATATTTCTCAAGTAGGGCTAGAGAACATTCTCTTCAATGAGGCATTGAGTAATACATTAGTGAAGGAATACTGAAATTCTTTAGGAGATCAGTAGTGGCTGCCCTCTGTAAGTGGGGGTGTTGGTGGACAAAGTGCCAGTAAAGATGGACTTCTCATTTTCATTGGGATGATAGGATTTCAGAGTAGCAGAAACATTTAATCTCTACTTTAAATCAGTAATGGGGGTTGAATTTTATTAAAAATTCTTGGCATCTATTGAGATTATCATATTTTCTTCCTTTAATCTACTTCTTATACTGAATTACTGTATTAAATTAGGTATCTAAGGTTATGCCAGCCTTTCATTTCTCTGATAAATTTTATTTGATAACAGTTTTATTTTGCAACTGGACTATGGGATTTATTTATTAATAATATTTGAATTTATGTAATATGTGAAATTGGACTATGATTTTATTTTATTGTCTTATCCTTGTCCAATTTTTGGTATCAAGATTTTGCTAGCCTTGAAGAATATGTTGGGCAGGCTTCCACATTCTTCTATTTTTCTTTGCGCATGGGGATTATCTGTTCTGGGAAGTATTTACTAAAACTTTTCCGTAAAATCATCTGCTTTTGCTACCATTTTAGGCATAAACTTTAATACTTTCTTCTATGGTAATTATTCTCTTTAGGTTTTCTACTACTTCTGACAGTGTTTGAGGTCATTCTGTAATCTATTTTATTGAGGTTTTCATTGGTATAAAATAGAACATTCTCCAGTAGTTATTTTTAGATAATGAGGGTGGTGAATTTTTGGAGTCTTTGCTTTTCTGAATATGCCATTATTTCCCCCTAACAATTGCTTAAAAATTTAGCAGGGTCAAGAATGAGGTTTAAAGAAATGTCCTTCCTGTTCTTTGAAAACATTGTTCTATTATTTTCTAGAATAAGTTATTGCTCAGGAATCTGTTACAAATACAGTGGGTCCCTTTGCTTTGTACGTCACCTGGTTACTTCTCCATGGAAACTTTAGGATTTTCCCTTTCTTTTGAGTTCTGAACCTCTCCTACGGTTTGTCTTCATGTGTATCTCTTTTCTTTCATTCTGTTGAGCCTTAAGTGGGCCTAAAGTCATGTGTCTTTTTCTTTTTTTTAAGCTCTGGGAGATTTTCTTATATAATTTTCTTGGTTTATTTCCTTTCCTTCTTTGTGTTTGTTTTTCCTTCTGTGAATCTAGTGTGACGGGTGTTAGAACTTATGCTATTTATGTGTCTTAGATTTTTGGGGGGTATAGTGTTACTACTTTGTCCTTTTGTATCAAGTTTTGAAAGAGTCTTTTAGGCTGTTCTTCCAGTTTGTGAATTCATTCTTTAGCTATGTTTTTATTCCATTAGGCCTTCAAAATTACTGCTTAAGATTTTTTTGACAATCATATTTAAAATTTCCAAGATCATTGTTTCTATTTTTGTGTATGAAAGATCCCTTTGAAGTTCTCTAAATATATCAAGTATTTATATTTGACATGTTTGCTCTGTGAAGCAAACTGTTAATTTTCAGCTGTTATTCTTGGATGAATTTATTGTCTTTCTCTATCATGCTGATGACTTCCCCAAATATTTCGTGATTTTCTTTCTGCTCATCCTTGTGCTTAAATATCCTGCTCACAATGTATAGATTGTTTCTGGTGGTTCTAGGGGAGAGACCATACACCTTGTTGCATGGGGTTTGTGAGTTCTTCTAGAGGTAAGAAGTTTCCATCCTCCCTGGACTTTGCTAGCTGTCTGGTCTAACGTGTTGCCTTTCAGACCTAGCACATGTATTTGTTGCAGTATTCCTGCATCCAGACAAACACCTCTGTTGCCCCCTGTTCTGGGCCTGGGCAGTTAACCTAATAATGTTCCAGGAACTTTTCTTGTTGAGCCCAGAACGCCCCTGGGATTGCTTTCCTTTTTTGACTATTTGATTCGTTCTGGTCTTTTTCTTGGTAATTCCTGAGACCTTCTTGTCTGTGAATAACATTCTCCTTTTCACTGATGTGTATTAGTACATTTTAGATGTATATTTTCTATATTCCAAGGACTTTAGGTGAGAGGGGAAAAACGTATGTGTACTGAGTATGATGCCTTGGTCAAATATTAACTCTTTTCTTTGCAACATTCTGCTGTCGTGATCTGGTATTACCAGTATTCTCAGGTCTGCCAATGCATTCTTTTTTAATCTTTTAGAGTCCTAGAAAGTGAAATCAGGCTGTGGGAAGGATGGCCACATCATGCAGGAGACCATAACCCTGGGGCTCTTTCCTTTAGAAGACTTCTATTGAATAGATTATTACCTGAGGCAATAAATATAACGGGCAGTTAGTTACCTGAGATCAAAAGCAGGGAACTGCCTGTAGAA
Organism: Mustela lutreola; assembly: GCF_030435805.1. Classification (NCBI taxonomy): domain Eukaryota; kingdom Metazoa; phylum Chordata; class Mammalia; order Carnivora; family Mustelidae; genus Mustela; species Mustela lutreola. Next base: position 118,303,635 of record NC_081294.1, on the reverse strand, counting down.
TCAGGGAATAAAAGAGATCTTCTCTGTAGCACATCAACGGTCAGAAACATGGGACAATTTTAGAAAATTTTTGATTCCTGTTTCCAATAATATTCAAAAAATTTGTTAGACTAACAAATAGTTAAGAACACAAAAGAGAAGTGAGACTCAGAAGTATTATGTAGGTATGGAACATACAGCTATTGGATTGGCATTTCAAGGGAAGCAGAAAGAAAATCAAATTAACAAGTTAAGAATAAAACAATAGATAGGATAAAATGTGAAAACTTTAGGAAAAATATAGATAATTGAAAATGGAAAAATTTACCAATATGGACAGAGTTGTATGATTCAGTCTACATATATTAAAAAAGAACAGAGTAAGTGAAAAGAAGTAATAAGCAAAGATGTAACAAAAGAAGATTCATTAGCACAAAAGTAAGACTTGATTTTTTAAAATACGGAAAGAGCTCACAAGTTCCTGGGCAATATTAATTTTATTAAGCATATAGTGGTGAAATTATTGTATTCTAAAAATTGAGCATAATTCTCAGATATTTAGCAAAAACACTATGTTACTTGTAAAGAGCAAAATTTAGGCTGGTTATAGACTACAAAAAAATGTTTTAGACCACATCTGAAACAACATAAAAGAGAATGTTAAATACAAAGTTATAGACAAAAATATACCAGACTTCACAAAAAAAAAAAAAAAAAAGATTAAGTGAGGTAACTTTTTTCTTTTTAAAAAGATTTTATTTATTTATTTGAGAGAGAGAGAGAGAGAGCGAGCCTGAGGTCGGGGAGGGTCAGAGGGAGAAACAGACTCCCCACTGAGCAGGGAACCCATGCAAGGCTTGATCCTTGGACTCCAGGATTGTGATCTGAGCTGAAGACAGACACTTAACTGACTGAGCCACCCAGGCACCCTGTGAGGTAATTTTAATGTAAAATAGAATTCAAAGACAAAAAGCATGTAATGTGATGCTTTTATATTGATAAAAGCTAATATCCACAATAACATTACATCATTTGTGAAACATTATGTAACTAAAAAGACACTATCAGGGGTGGCTCAGTGGGCTAAGGCCTCTGCCTTTGTCTCAGGTCATGATCCTAGGGTCCTGGGATCAAGCCCTGCATTAGGATCTCTGCTCAGCAGGGATCCTGCTTCCCTGCCTCTCTCTCTTTGCCTGCCTCTCTGACTACTTGCGATCTCTCTCTGTCAAATAAATAAATAAAATCTTAAAAAAAAAAAGACACTATCAAACTATACACAGTATAAACTGTTAGAAATTCATGGGGATAGTGACAGAAACACAATTATAATAGAATCTTTATCACATACTATTATTAGTCTCTAACAGATCCAAAAGTTAAAAAACAAATAAGGACTGATGGACTTGAAAAAATGCAATGAACATAATTATACTTATGTCTATATTTTTATTTATATATGATATTTGGTATGTATACACATAATAAAAAGGTTTATAAAATATGTATGTATCTATGCAAACACTCTATAGAAACAACATTTTCTTTGCAGATGCCTCAAACATTTGCAAAAAGTAATTGTACTCACACCCCCTCAAAAATCTTAATTAAAAACAAGGAGAAGAAATTTTGTAAGCTGTAGTTTTTAATGGCATTACAATAAAGTGAAAACTTAATTATAAAAGTCTAAACAAAAAATCCAAGCCACCTGGATTTAAAAGCAAAATGAAACATTTTGCTAAGGAGCTTTTAGATTTAAGTAACACAGTAGACTTAAGATACTGTGTTTAGGGAGACAAGGAGATATTTCTAAACTGAAATCTGTGATGTTTCCAAAGTCATGACTTAAAGGCATATTTATAGCCAGGAGTTCCTGGTTTATTGAACAACAAGGAATGAAAATGAATTAATTTAATATTTAACCCAGATAGTTTGAAGATAAACAATACAGCAAATATAAGAAACTCAGGAGGAAAAATATGCCTTAATAAGTAATTTATTTTTGGGAAACAACAACAACAAAAAGGCAGAATAATACCTAATAGAAAGACTTCTGGTATTTCCAAACAAGAGCAAAAGAAAGGAAAAGCTAAATATAGAAGTTTATAATTTTAAAAGTGGATATATCAGAGAAAGTTTAAACATTTTAAGAGAGAATTTTATATACTAGTCTGTGCTAAGAAATTTAAAAACCCTCAACAAAATAGGTGAGTTCCTGACAGGGCATGATTAAAACTGGTCTCCAAAAGAGGTGAAAAATTTAAGTAGACCTACAACAGTTGAAAAAAATTCAAAAACAGAGTTTTATCTTTTGTGTGTTTAAAGTTGGAATGATGAAAATTTCCCATAGTATACAAGCTGACTGAAAGCCTGTAAAAAGTTTTCTCCAGTCACGTTAGGAAGCTAGTGAGCCTTGATAACAAAGTATGACAAAATTAAGTTTTAGGATGGTATCCAGCTCACAGTAGCAGATATTAGTTCTCCACCTGCAAGCTGGTCGTTTTTATCTTTACCATCAATAGTTCATGATCCATAAGAAAAATAAACCATCAGTGAGGCTTACACTGTAAATCTGAAGCATAGGTGTATCTCTGGCCCATCAACAGTTTGTACAAATTATAATAAACATCTGCAATCTATGGCAAGGATTAAAATATTGATTTGGCAGTGTATGGAAGGATGGATTGGAAGTGAGAGGGGAGGTAAGGAAAGCTGGAGGGGGTGAGGAAGCTACTGTAGTAACTGAATTGCAGGAGGTCCCTGTGAGGGTGAAGGTAGTAGGAATGGAAATGATGAAATGTGTTCAAGGCATTGCATACATATCCCTTCGTTTTTGTCATTATTGTTATTCCAGGTAACGGGCTAAAAGAACTCGATCCACGGTTGGGTAAGAGGAAGAGAATTCATGCATGATTCTAAGATTTTAATCTGCAGGTAGAAGGAAATTTTGGTATTGATACTGATATGGTTTAAAGAGTCTGGATTAGAGAAAAATGAACTTGGATTTGGACATGCCAGATTTGTGAAAATTGTGCTTTGTGGGCACATGGAGACGTGAGTTTATAACTCAAATGAACGTCCCCAGACTTGTATTGTTCATATTGGAATTCCTAATGTGGACACGCTAGAGCTGCTTTAGAAATGTTCTCCAAGGGGCGCCTGGGTGGCTCAGTGGGTTAAAGCCTCTGCTTTCAGCTCAGGTCATGATCCCAGGGTCCTGGGATTAAGCCCTGCATCAGGCTCTCTGCTCCGAGGAGAGCCTGCTTCCTCCTCTCTCTCCCTGCCTGCCTCTCTTGCCTACTTTTAATCTCTGTTTGTCAAATAAATAAAATAAAATCTTAAAAGAAAAAAAAAAGGAATGTTCTCCAAGCAGGAAACAAAGACAGCTTATAGAAAGCATCTACAGATAAAACAAGAAACAGAAGCACTGAGGGAAGTGACAGTGGCAATCTTCACCGTAGGGAGAGGAATACGCTGTCCAGTGTGGGGACGCGAATCCCCAGGGCCAAGAGTGGCTCGGAAGCCCAGGCTGATGGGAGCGTTGAGGAGAGAGCACTACAGTTCCTGAGAAGGAAAGAGCCTGTGTTCTCAGATGGGGGGCATTTTAGGGACACTGCGGTAGGAAAATCGTCTTGTAGGAGATTGCAGAAATTGCAACAAGGAGTACGAGATCACCCACTTGAGAATGGCAAAAAGAAGAAAGGAGAGGTCATTAGTAATTGGAATGAACCCTGAGGTCAAGGCCATGGAATCTAATTTGTTTAAAATGGCTTTTCAAATTCCCGTTGATTGGAAAGCAGCTGGGAAAGAACCAGTAAAGAGTGAGAAAAGTTAGAGATTTGGGTAGAAATAAAACAAGTATTGTAACTGGATCCCCCAGGGTACAGGAAAGGATAACATCCGGTTTGACTTTAAAGAGGAATGAAGACTTAGCTTCTGTTATATTTGGAAGGAAGATGAGAATAAGGGATAGAGCTTGTTGATGATGTGATGATGGGAATGTGAGGAAGTATATACCATCAGGTGTGATCGACTTAGTAAAGATGGAGGCTTTAGATGAGCTTGTCCTTGGGCATATTTTGTCTGCCATCTGCCCATGGGGAATTAGGCTGGATTTGCCCATGGAATCTAATTTGAGCACTGTAGAATCACATCTGGTTTTATTTAATGCTACATTGCAATTTTAAAAAAAGAGAGGAAGACGTCTCCATTGGAACTTCACTGTAACTGGGCCCTTATGCAACAATGTCATTTATGAGACTGTCTAAATGGGAAGATGTATAGTAAAGAAAGCTCTACATACTCGTTTGAGGTTTGGCCCAATGTTAATGAGGCTGATTCTCTTTACCATCTTTTAAAATTGTATACTTAGAAATTTCCTTCATGAAATTGTATTATGAAATAAAACCATTTATTTTGAGAATTGGAATGTAAGCAGAGGTAATAGTAATTAATTTATACATTATATATCCTTTCTTTAAAAAATGTGCTTTTTTGATTTATCCAGGCTATAAATTAAAATGAAAGTTTTTAATGCTATAACCCACTGATTCTACTACCCCTTTGTTTCCCATGCTATATTCTGTGGGCTGTTATAATCACTCCCTTTCATATGTAAACCCTTTGGTCTTTTCTTCTACCAGCAGAGGCACCTTGAAAAATCCCAACCCTATTTAATTCTTGTTCTTCCCTTATTCTGTGCTCTTACAGTAGTAATTAAGGTAGCTGAAGAAAATCACATGTATATTAAGTGTAAATAGGGGTTTTCATGATTTGGAGTAAAAACAAAATCAATTTTCTGTTGGATTTACTTAACAGGTTTATAAATAAAAACCATTTTGGTTTCTTAAGTCCCTTGGAATTCTCAAATGAAGTTCTTCAAGAGCCCTAAAAACTTTATAAAGGAATTTAATGAATGATCAGCTACTGCTCTTTTTGGCTTATCTTTTGCTCTTAACAACTGCTTTAACTCATTCATCTGGCATTTTGAGAAGTGTTCAGATTCTGGTTATGTTCTGAAAGCTGAGCAGGTAGAATTGACTGATAGATCATCTGTGAGATGTAAGGAGTGGAGGCAGGCAAGGAAAACTACAAGATTTTTGTCTTGTAAAACCATTTTTCAGAGACGCAGAGGAATATGGGAGGACCTGGCTTTTGGAGAGATGAAGGTGAGAAGGAATCAGAAATTCTGTTTTTGACACATTAATTTTAAGATGCCTTTTAGACATTTCTAGAGATGTCATGTAGGCAGCCAGATATGTGAGTCTGGAATTCAGGGGAGAGGTCAAGACTGGAAATATTACATCCGGGGGTCTTCAAGAATACATAGGAAATAATAGCCACCAGAACTGGATGAGGTTACCTCAGGTTGAGTGCATATAGGGAAAAGACATCACAAAATTGAGGCCTGAGGCTCTTCAAAGTTTAGAGATTGGAAAGATGAAGAAAAATCAACAGTGAGAATGAGAAGGAACAGACAGTAGAGAGAAGGAAAACAAACAAACAAAAAAAGAAAAGGAGAAAGATCGTCTGTATCCAATGCTGTTGATGTTTAAGATGGGGACTGGTAAATGACCACGGCATTCATCAGTGTGGTCACCATTAGCAATCTCAAGAAGAGAAGGTTTGGTGAAGACTTGCCGATAAAAGGCATCTGGGAGGAGGTTCAAGGGAGAATGAGGTGGGGGGAAGAAGCTGAGAAGGAATTCTGTCAAGGGGAGCAGAGAAACGAGTTGTCTGCCAGCAAGCTATGGTCTATTGGGCTAGGTGTAGTCAAGAGAGGGTATTTTATTTGTTTGCTTATTTATTTATTATTTATTTATTTAGATATTTTATTTTATTTTTAAAATTATTTTTATTAACACATAATGTATTATTAGCCCCAGGGGTACAGGTCTGTGAATCATCAGGCTTACACACTTCACAGCACTCACCAGAGCACATACCCTCCCCAATATCTATCAGCTAGCCACCGTATCCCTTCCCCCTCTAGGGCAACCCCTCAGTTTGTTTCCTGAGACTAAGAGTCTCTTATGGTTTGTCTCCCTCCCCATCCCATCTTGGTTCATTTGTTCCCTCCCTACCCCGAGAGGGTATTTTAAAGATAGTAACATTCTCCTATGTCTGTATGCCGTATACTGATTCAGTAGAGAAGGAAAATCGTTGATAGAGGGGAAAGAGAAAAGAGATACTGAAACAATGTCTCTCAGTAAGCAAGAGGACACGGAACTGGGGAGCGAGGAAGGTCAGGGCACTAGTAAGAACAGACAGTTCACCCACGGGAACAGGAAGGAAGGCAGACATAGGAGCAAGCTGCAGGGAGGTGTGAGCTTGTCTCTGTGAGAGCAGATTCTCTTCTCTTCTTTCTGTTGTCTCACAGGGGTCTGTAGAAAATAGTGAGGAAGTTGACGTCTGTAAGTGAATAATGATGACACTGGAGCATAGTATCCAGAGTCAGAAGGGGGACGGACAGCAGGAAAGTGAGAGACCTGAAAGAGAGGTAGGATGAGTGAATGACAGCATTAAATAATTGGAGATTTTGGCATATAGCATGGATAAGACCCAAAGCAAATTATTTATTAAGTGGGTGACCATTGTGTAAACTTACATGATTTTACCTGTGTTTACGTCTCTTATCTTACAGGTAAATTCTTAGTGAAAAACTTCTACCTATAGAGTGGTTAATGAAGGTTGCTTTAATTTTCACAAATCCTTCTGATCGTGTGTTTGTTTCAGCAATCAGGCTCGGTGTAAACATCGGGCAGGCTCCCCTTCAGGTCCCGTTGGTTCCTGTTGTCTTGTCCCAGCCTCCATGCAGTGGGCAAGTCTAGATGGACTCCGATCGACTTCATTGGGTGCATTGTGGCGGCACCCTCCCTCTGCCCCTGTGGGCTTCTCACCCACTGCACAAAACTGTTGGCTGCCAAGGCGTGGGGCATTGAATTTGTGCTGAAGGTCTACATTGTGCAACTGGGAAATCTGTAGGGAGTTAATAGGGTGACACTTTGATGCATGGAACAGAGGAACTGGTAGAAAAATTCTTTTCTCCCTTTACCTCCTCTAGCAGCTTGTTCTGAGATCTTCTACGGAGTCACAGTCCTCAGTGCACTTAGCAGTGCCCAACTTCAGTCATGTCTTGGCATCCTTGTTTAGGCTGTTTCTCTTTCCCAGCCATGCCCTCTTGGCCATCCCTTCTGCTCCTGGGCTGGCCTGATAACGTACTAGTTGATGGTCCAACAGCTTCAGGCTTTGCGCTCAAATACCAGGACTGAGATAAATGTAATACTTTCTTTTTTAATACTCTACCAACTCTGGTAGGGGACTAGAACTTTACACAGATAATTTGTCCTGAGAGTAATCAATAAGAGAACTTGAAAAGTTTTGGCTTGAGATTAGAACCTATAATTTTTCTTCCCTAACACAGACTCTCATTGACAGATGATTTTAGTCACTGGCTCTTGTTTATGATTTTAAATTCTAGTGTTGTGTTTTGTGATAATGTAGACACAATATACATGATTATTTGGACCTCAGAAGTTAAAAGAAGTAAAACAAGATATAATTGCCTTTATTGTCCATCATATACTATGTGATAAGAATTCTAATTCTTCCTTTTCTTAATTTTGCTTATTAAAAATTAGGCCTTGGGAGCCTGGGTGGTTCAGTCAGTTAAGCATCTGCCTTCGGCTCATGTCATGATCCTGAAGTCCTGAGACTGAGTCCTGCATCAGGCTCCCTGCTCAGTGGGGAGCCTGCTTCTCCCCCTCCCTCTATGTGTGTGTGCATGCTTTCTCTCTCTCTCAAATAAATAAATACAATCTTTTAAAAAAATTAGGCTTTAATGTTCTTTCTTGGATTTTAAAAATAGCTTCTTAGCTCATTTCCTTGCTTCTGAATCCCCTCCCTTGCAGGTCTACAAGTTGTTCTCCGTGATTTTTCTAAAACAAAGATTTATCAGCTCATATTTCTTGCTTAAGCGCTTCAATAGCTTTTCATTACCCAAAATTAAGCCCGAACTCTTAGGACGACCTATAACTTCCTCCTCTCTCCTTCCCGGTACCGTGTGCATCTCATGCTCCATACATATTCAATTATTCATTGTTCTTCCCACTGGCCATACTGTTTCGGTCCTCAGGCAACTCAAGTGTATTGTCTTCTGCAAAATTCAGTTCATTTAAAAATTAATACATGCTACACACAGCAAATCTGGATTTCCTTCTTCTCTTGAAGAGTGGGAAGATCTGGGATACTGGGCTCCTGTTTTTCCACAAGGCAACAACTGGCTAGAGCAGAACCCTGAGTATGAAGCATGCATTGTCCTGTCTATTGCTATGCTAGCCCCGCATTCTCCTGTCATTTGTTTATTTTGACCACTTGGCCATTGTTAGCATTTGGTTTGCAAATCTTGGCTCTTGGTCATACAGCACTTTAAATAATATTCCTTCTGTATTTGCTTCTATAAATAAATTCCTTCTGTATTTTAAGAACCAACTTGTGCTGTTAAGCTATGGCCATCATTCCACTCTAAGTCAAAATTCTACACGATGTTTTGATAGTTTGAGTTATTTGTAAGTTATTTTCAGATACCATCTGATTAAATGTAAGTACGTCCCCTTTATCATGTTACCTCTTAACATTTTTAACTGACAACTGAAGTCTGTGATCAACTGTGATTTCTCCGTCGGTTCTTTTAAGAACCAACTTTAATAAGGTAAACCCAGTTGCTCAAAAGAAGTCAGGTAACTCAAAATATCTTTACCATATTGTCTGCTAAAACTGAGGATTTATTTTTTGACATCTTCTACTGTGTCAGTGCGTTTCTCTTGTGTCTTGTTGCGTTATGCCAGTTCATGGTGGGAAAAAGCATAATGGGATGTGGTGTGATGTAAGTGATACATGGACATGATAATTTAAAGACTACCCTCCTGTTGGAAGCAGACACCGGTAATGATTTCAGATCCTCAGAATTTAAAATGAAACCAATGAACAAAACAAGAAATGCCTGTGAACTGATGGCTGCATGATGTGGTTCACCAACCCAGAAGCAGATTCTGGTATATGAGTATGTCTTCATCATCGAAGACCTGAAAGCTTACTAGATAGGAGTCATGTGCCGCTTCTGAAATTTGATCAGATTCTTTAAAAGACAGTCTTAGTAGCAAACATTTAAGAAAAGAATTTTCATTTTTTAAATTTTAATAGCTTGGTCATTTAAATTATTTAAATCCCAAAGGAGAGCTGCTCTCTTTGTCATACTTCTCTGAATAAATTATGTTAAAGACTTATCTTGTTTGAAATGGTCATGATCAATATATTTTCCTCTTTAAAAAATAACAGTTTTGGAGAAAGGTATTGCATGTTTATCAGTGAGAACTTGGTAAGGCTAAAAGAATATGAAAAATTATTGATAAACATCCCACCCAAAGATAACTACTGCTCATATTTTAGAGTATTTTCTCCTATGCCTTTCTTTGAGATTCCTATCTACCCATCTTCGTTTATCTGTATTCAGAGCCACATTTGTGCCTAGATCGATACCTATCATTTATCTGTGTATTAGCATATTGACAATCATTTTACTGTATCTCAAAATTATGTGGGTTTGGTCTAGGCTCAGTGGGCATTTCTTCTTCTCATATAATATTGCTTGTCACTTGGTGATCTGCCATTGGCAGACAGGCTGGTCTGGAAGTTCTAACATGGCTTTCCTTGTCTGCGTCATACCGTGACAGGATGGCTGTGTAACACTTGGCCCAGCTGAAGCTGTTGGCCAGGTGAACTAGCTGTCTCTTTGGGCCTCTCTCAAAGACTGCTTGAGCTTCCTTACAGCGTGGGGGCTGAATTCTAAGAGCCAGTGTTCCAGATGTGCATATATTCAACAAATGTGGTTGAAATTCAATCGGATACCCAGTTTTGACTCTTGGATTTAAAGTTTATAAGCATGTTACAAGCATTTTTCCCATTTCACAAAAATTTCTTAGCAATTCATTTTGAGAGCTACATAATATTACACATTTTACTATGCAATTTACTTTGCTACTATCCTATTTTCACACAAATAAGAGCATTTTATTATGTTAGGAATATGCAATAAAAATTCTGTGCATACATTTTTGCCTGAATTTTCTATTCATTCCTTAATATATAGTTCAAGAAGTGAAACTGGCTAAGGGTGATGAAAAATTTTAAGACTGGTGATATAGATTATCAAATTGCTTTCCAAGGATATAGTACTTATTCATACTATCACAGTTATTGTTGAATACCTATCAGTATACCTTCATTAGTATTTTCATTTTCAAATCCTTGTACTTTTGAGTGCTGTAAGTATCTTATTGTTGTTAATTGCATTTATGTGATTGCTAGTAAGCTTGAAATATTTCCATGTTTATTATTGACTTATTTTTTCTCATATATTTGTCTGTTCATCTACACTATTTTAAAAATCAGTTTATCTGAACCCTTTATAAGTTATATAATTATTTTTAAAGCTATAAGCTGTGATAAAATATATCTAGGTGATTTTGGATTCAAAACAACAAGATTCACATAGTTTCAGGTTTCTATGTCATAAATTTGAGTGAAATTTAAAATATTCTTGAAAAAATTTTGCTTGTTATTAGCAGAGTTTTGCTCACTATTCCTACTTAATCTGAGTTATGTAGAAAGATAATAAAAATTAAGATAATTGTGTGATTTAAAAAGATCCCTTTCTCAAGAAAATAGATACAAAATAGACTATGAAATCAGCATAAAATTTGATTACTTTGACTTTTAAAATAGCAAACAGTTTTTTAAAATGTTTCTAAAATTCTGAAAGTTATATTAACTATGTACTGCCCTTTTATGGTAGAGTGAAAAATTATTTGATTTATATCTTTATAAAATGGTAACTGTTTGAATATTATTTCACATTAATGTTATATATATATATATATATATATATACACACACACATACAGTTTCTCAGTACAGAAGAATGACAATACATTCTACCTAAAAATATTTTTATTGCTTAATTTAAAAAGCTGTTTGAATTACTTAACGGATATGATTTCACTCTTTTCATGTTCATTTCAGGACACTGTAATAAGGTTATCAAAGTAGCAAAAGTAAAATGGCTGATATATACATAGGTATAATCACCTAATAAGTGTGTATTTTGAACGTGAAGGGCTGTGAAACTCATTGTGGAAGTTCGTTCCACATTTTCAGTTGCAGTATCACAAACTGCCTTGGAAAAAAACAAAACATAACAAAAAGAATGCAGGAAATCTCAACAAAGAAATGCATTTTTCTTTTTTTTGCTGTAGAATGAAAGCATTTCATCATGATGTCCTGCCAAGATTTGTCCTCAATAAATTCAAAGTCCTTCTTTTTTACTTTCCAAAATTCTGTTAAGTGCATTGCTATTGATTTTGAAACATATATTTTCCCACATAATTCTTACTCAGAGCCAGTTTGTTTGATGCCTGCTAATTTGCCTATTAGTCATTTTCCTATATCCTTCCTTTCTTGTCATCGCCTTATTATGCAAGTGTTCCTCTAAACTAGCTTGACCGCTTACACTAGTCTTTCATTGATTCAGATTACAAGGCTAGTTAATAGACACATGAAGATTCTATGTTTGTGTGTGTGTGTGTGTGTGTGTGTGTGTGCATGTATGTATTCTTCTCTTTTTCTTTTCTTTTCTTTTCTTTTCTTTTCTTTTCTTTTCTTTTCTTTTCATTTTCCTTCCCTTCCCTTCTCTTTTCTCCTTCCTGCCTTTCCACCTTCCCTTCCTTCTATCCTTCCTTCCTTTGCTGGACTTGGCAATCATGAAAGAAATGCTTGCAATAAAGTTACATTACCAGCTACATAATGTGACGCCATGTTAAACTGTAATCACCCCTGCACTGAACCTAACAAAGGCAACATGCTAATTTTTGTGTGAAGACACAGTGCGATGGCACACAGTCACATGATGCTGTTTCATCCCCTTTCTTCTCGAGACTTTCATAACAGTCCTCTTTATTGCACATGGGTTTCTAATAATGGTGTCCATGTGGCTTTGGAACAACAGCAGAATGTTAATTTATTCCCCAGTGTTACCTAGAGGCCCTGATGTGGGCCCAGGATTGGTGATGCCCTAATTTAAATACTGGGTAGGATCAGGCTGATCAGGTGGCTCAGCGTGAGCACAATAGGCTGTGAAGGGAAGCCCCGCTCCCTGATCAGGGCAGATCAGGAGGATTCCAAATGTAATTGGCCTCCAGGGAGCACGTAAGTCAGTCTGTACACCCCCTTCAGGCCTCCTTAATGCCTTGCCAGCTGGAAGGAAAAGTGCCTGCTTGCGTTGCCCACAAAGGAAGCGGGGATTGAGGGGAGTAGAACTTAAAAAGGAGGAGAAATTAAAAAGGAGGAAAGAGACAGCGACACAAATGAAGAGGTGGGTAATAATATTGTACATCTAAAAGCTGGCTGAGTGTGTCATAAACAAATGGGCTTGCAATGGTCAGTAGACAATTATATCCTGTTACCTCATTTCTAATGCTGACTAATTATATAGAGCAAGAGGAAATTAGCACAGGAACCTCATTCTTTGCCAAGTCCACATCAAAATGCTGTAAAAGAAAACATGAAATCAATCTTCCGTGGTTTTTTAAAGAACTCCTCATTCTTGAAGTTGAAACTTCTGCACGGAGTCCTCCAAAATATTCTAAGACTTACTGCATGTTCACATTTCAACAATTAGACTTGTAAAAAGAAACCCATGGCTTTTACCATTTTGTGTGTGTGTGTGTGTGTGTATGATCTGGATGACAAATTTGATCTTTTAAAAAATTCTTGTCTTATTGCCTAAATCCCCAACTTTCGTCCTACTTGCTTTATGTCAAAGATTTGCTGAAGTGGGAAATTGTCTTCTTGGACAACGTCCTCTCCCAAAATTCTCTTGGGGTGTATTTGGCTTGTTTCAGCATTTAACTGAGTTCTTGAACTTCCTATTCACACACATGCTCAATAATAGAGCTGAATTAATAACTTTTCTGACTCTTTGAAAACGGGATCACTTTCTTCTATTGTTTTATAGCTTATAGATGTATCACTGTTAAACAGACAGACAAAAAAACCTTAGTTCCCAAAATTACTTAAAAGACATTTACACAAGCACCAAACAAAACACTTGAATTAAAGCACCAGACCCTTGTTAAGATACTCCAAAATGTATGGAGGCATGATATCGTGGACAGAGTCAATAAGCCAAGCCTGTAATGACCTTTGGCAGTGAGAGGCCTCCCTGACTCTAAGTTTTCTGGTCCCTAATGGTGGTCATCAGCACTTAACCAAAGATGATTAACTTTGGGATTCTGCTGTGCCATGTATCGGAGGTCACTGTGGGTCAGGCTCTAGGACTCCATCCTGGTTTCAACCACAGTGGTATCATTGTCTATTCAATATGGGGTTTTGAAGCAAGATTTCTCCTGGGGGAAAGAAAATATTTCATAATTCTGCTAGTTTAAAAATATTTTAAAAGGCCTGGACTAGATGATATTTTGGGACTCAGTCAGCTCTCACATTCTGTGCTTCTCTATCAAATATTATTGTGGAAAACCTACCACGAACTACAGTACTGTGTCTGAAATGGAAGTTACTGGTGAGAAAATAAGGGGTCTTATTATACTTGAACATATAACTCAGGTTTTCCCCCATGACCAAAAAAAAAAAAAAAAAAAAAACCACAAAAAAACAAAAAACATATCTTTTTAGGAAACAAATCTAAATGACCCCTCTTAATGGTAGTCACAGAGAGATCTTTCACTTACTTTTTTAATGGGCTAGTTTGTTGTTGACAAGGTAGGGGGGAAGATGATCTTTTAAATATCACCTTCCTTCTGGTGTGAGACTCTTACAGTCCTCTCATTTCATTCCTGTGCCATTCTTGTGAGGGCCATGTTGGCACAGATTCATTTGCTATCATAGTAGTAAAAAATAGAGGAAAAAAGCAAGAAAGCCAGCACCAAATTAAGACAACTAAAAAAGCATAATGAGGTTAATATTTTTGAAAGTATTGCTGATGTCTTTAGCAAGTTGCTTAGTAACCCTCATCCATCGAACCAATAGCATTTATAGTTTCCATCTGAATCCCTGGGAATAGAGGCCATTGCTCAGTTTAGGGTAGCGACCTCAATTCTTAAGTAGAAGGGTGTTCTAAATTCTGTAAGCTTCATTCCACATGCAGAGACATGGATAACATGTAGGTAAAATTCCCATTAGAGGGAAGTATTAATAAGCCTTCTAATGGTGAGGTGGAGCGGTAGAGAAAAGAGACAACGGGAAAATGGAAGAATCAAGGTATTAGTGTCCAGGCTTATCTCTGGTACCAGTAGAAGGGGTTATAAAACTGAGGGTCTTGGCTTGAGAAGGATGACTCAGCAGAGGGACACTGTGAATATTTGGGATTTATAGTTCTGGGAGGAGACCATTGTAGAAAATCCTTCACAACAGAAAGTGGCTCCATTGGAGGAGACATGGTGAATGGTTTGTTGAGGCAGACACAAACCTGAGACATGATCTAGGATGGGCGGGACCCAGATGAGGCTGTCAGTGAGGTGATGGCCATGGTGACATGGGGCAGGCCTGCAGCAGGGCAGACTGCTCCAGCTGATACTCAAAAGAAATTCACTTCAGAGCCCAGGTAATCTAGAGCCTAACGAGAGCCAGGGAGGTGGCTTGTCCTTAGCAGAGAAGGTTGAGCTCACCAGAGAGCTGCGTCTGTGTACTGTCACTGCCAAGAAAAGGGACTACAAATTTCCCCAGCTCAGATCGGCAGGGAGAGTCCAGGAAGACAGAGACAGGTGCCCGGAGATGAGCAGGGTTGGAGCTTTTTCTACCCACTCAGGCTCTATAAGCACCCCATGTACTCAGATGCCAGACCGAGCAGGAATAGGAAGAAACAGTTGCCTGGATAGTCCCAATTTTAGCACTGCGAATCTGAAACCTGGGGAATACCTCAGCATTGGACAATCTGGGACAGCTGGTCACCTTCCTTCAAGTTCAGAAAGGCAAGATTCATAGAAAAAAAAATGTTTTAGCTTATGGCACAGTGATGGGAAATAGAGTTGCCCAAACTTTGTGGTGTCCTGAGGGTAATACCTACCCAGTAATTAAATGCATCAGTCATCATAGAGATTTGCCCGTTAAAAAGGTAGCTTTTTTTTTTTTTTTTGGAGTGTTCCACATGAGTTAAGTGAGAGATGTTTTGTCCCAATATTATAAAAGACCTTTTAAAAAAATCTGGGTTATTGTCCTTTCTGGTAATTCCTCTCATTTTAAATTTAAATTTAAATTTAAATTTAAATTTAAATTTAAATTTAAATTTCACTCTTTTAATCTAGGTTGAAAGAGCTCATGATTTAGGGTTAAGAGTTTTGAGTTACAAATCCAGTTCTTTGGAAGGGAGAAGGTAATACTGTGTCTTTCTGTAATAGCATTTATACATTTCCTGTCACACGTCCTATCCATAGTTCATCTTGGCCATGTAGCACGGTGGTTTAGCAAGTGGGGACAGACTTCAAACTCTCTGGGTTCAAATCCCACTTCTCCATTTTCACTTGCCGTACCTTGCAGACCTTAACTGGTGGTGACATGGTACTCTCACCTATGGAATGTGATGATGCCAATAAAGGAATAATATACACTTTGCAGTTTTTTTTTTGGTGAAGATTCAATGATATAATGAGTTTGGGGCTTTTTCAGTGTGTCCGGGCACACAGAATGCCTTCAATAAATGTTAGTGTGTATTTTTAAAGAATGTCTGATTCCACTACTAGATTGTAAGCAATTCAATCATAGTTTTACCCACCTTTATATCTCTAATATCTGTAACAGTGTAAGCATTAAATAATTGTTAGCTATTATTAGGATTTTTTGAAAAAATTATACAAAACTTTCATACTCCTCCTTGTGTCTGGATTTCTCTTTCTTAATATTTCTCCATAGACTTAGAAGACAAATGGAAAAAGAAAAACTGAAAACTAATTGGGGGTAAAATATTTGGGCTTTGTTATGAAGATAAAGGGCATATATGCAATCCCAAATATACTGTCTCCTGGGGTATCCGAGACAGGAAGAAGAGGGTCACACGCCAATCCAGGAATCTGAAAATCTGGCTCCTGGTATTTTTCTTGGCCAGAAAACTTTTCTATAGTGTTCTTTTTAAAATTGTCAAAACTAGAGGGTTGGACTACATAAGGGCCAAGTTCATGTCCAGCTCTAAACTTTAGCAATTCTGGTAGAGAACAAAACAAGACAGTATACAATTAAGTGCAAAGTTGTGAGCTGAACAACAGGGTAATGCTTTTTGAAAACTCACCATCTTCTCTTAAAAAAAAAAAAAAAAAAAAAAGTCTTTCAAGTGTTAACATTCCCCCGTTTCCTTTTGAAAACCTGCTTTCCTTGAGCAGGACTATTCTGGTTTGGATGAAAAAAGAGAACACGCCGGTGTAGCCTCTGTAGAAGATTCCCAAGCAGCTGAGAACACCTGACAGCAGAGACACAGCCAACATTATTGCGCACCATGCGCCAATGAGGGAATAAGTACAGCTCCTACCTAGAAGGTTCGGGAGCTGAAGGAAGCTGGCAACTTACTCTGTAATTACAGCCATCCATGCAGCAGGGCAGAAACGACAGGCAGCATTGTCTGTGTATCTCGGGGTAGCTGAACATTGTGCCACCTCTCAGTTGGCTTCTTTCCTCTTGTCTTTCTGTCGGCTTTTTCCCCATGTAAGACAAATTGCGGTAGTCCTCTTGTGGAGAAAGGAGGAGGTGAGTTGCATAGCTCCGAGTCCGACGGCCTAGCACACTCTCCAACTCTCATTTGCTAAATGTAGGCAGGCTCTATGTTATAGCTTAGTCTGTACTGTCTTTCCCTTGATGACACTGACTTTTCCAAGTATCGCTGCTAAGATCAGTCCAGTCTAAAAAGGAAGACAGAGACTCTAGTTCTGAAATTTCACTGTATTTGGAGAGACAAGGTCACGAACTGTTTGTCCTCGCGCTACCTTCTCTGACATAAACTGCAATCTTTTTGGAGTACGGATCCATGCATAAAGGTAGAAGATTTGGTGCCAGTAGAAATTCCCCTTGCTCTTTGAATTTTTGAGGGATTTCTTTGGTGAGTGATATGTAGGCACAGCTCACTCTTTTACCAAAGGCCCACTAGGACTTTTCTGCAGAGCAATGGGCCGTGCAGGCTCTATGTGGGCTCTAGGGTATGTTGGTAGCATCTTGTCATTCTATCAAGTACCTTTCTTACTAGAAGGAGGAAGAGGTGGAAACAAAGCCTGCATCAGACAGGAGACTGTGCATGACTTTATTTGTCTGAGCACTGATGACAAATAGAACTTGATTTAGACCAGATGGCAGATCTCCCATACTTCTTTTCAGTGGCGTCCTTATGACTCTTAATCTTACTCTTTCTTTCCGAGGAGCAACTGGGTAGAAAGTGATGCACTCTGGAGCTGCTGGCTTCTTAGAGTGGCAGACCAGTCAGAGGTCAGGGGGCCTGGCCTCAGGATGTGGTCTCTCAGGAGACTGGTCCCCACTCTGTTCCCTTGTCTTCCTCTAGCCTCATCCAAACTCCTTGACACAAGGACATGTGTCACCATGTCCTTGACACCGCCATCCTCTTCCTCAAGACCACGTAGCCCAGAGTCCTTTCTCACTGGCCTTCTCTCTCATGCTACTTCGGTTTCTGTGTGTTAATTACCATGTTGCCTACTTCCCAGTAGCTGGGCAGGTGTGCATACGGGGTTTAAACCTCTCACGGTTTCTGGAGAGAAGCCAGGCATAATTTTGTAGACTGGTAAGTGGGAAAGGAAGTCTGTAGTTATGGAGTGAAATCCAGAAACAAACTCTTCCTTACTCTTTAGACCACTTAGCATTTTGCGTTTGTTAATTTGTTCCATAGCTTCTAGTCTCTGCAATGGCTTGTGCTTTTAGAGATTCTAAGTAACACACGGAGTATCTAGCCTCTAACTCAGTGCCTAGCTTAATAAATACCTATTGAATGGAAACAAAGAAATGAAAGGAACAAATTCTTTTTAACTTTTGTGTTGGAGTGTGTGTGTGTGTGTGAGAGAGAGAGAGAGAAGAAGGGAGAAAGAAAGGGGGAGTGTGGGGAGAAATATATCTGGGAAAACTTTAAATCTGAAGTTTTCAAACTCTTTGGTTGACAGTGTTCTTAGTGTCTTAACGTTTTGTCTCACAGCATTCCTAGGCCAAAAGAAATACATAAAGAGTTCCATTAAGTGGCCGGGTACAAATAATTTAATAAGCGTTGATGTCTTAAGAACTTAGTGGTCAATATAAGTTGAAAAAATATTTCATTCTATTCTTGTGCAGTATTGCATACGAATAGCATGTATGTGCCTATTGGGCACTGCACAATTCCTCAAACTTTGGAATCGGGCTAGACATTGTTAGCCTCAGTTCTAGTTTTGCATTCTGTAATGAATTTCCTGTGATATTTGCTCACAGCAACTGCCAAAAACCCATTTTCACAAAGGCATGATGTCATCAAAAGGAATCTAGCACAATATCATACTGAAACTGGGAATAACCTCAAACGGGTAGTTTGTGGGATATATGACAGATATAGAACATCTCTATGTCTCTCTCTTAAAATAAGAAAGATATCTCATGGGAACTATGCTGTGGCATCTTGGGGCACATTGGCACAAAGATTGGGAACTATGTGTCTACATCCACATGGATTTCAAACACTGGAACTATCGTCGTGAAAGATATGTTTTGATGATGAAAAGGTAATAAGAGTTTTAATCACATTGTGAACTGCTTACTCAACATGGCTAATTTTCTTTCCCTAATAGTCATCATTAAATACATCTTGGGTTAACTTTGTGAAGGTGAGTTTGATTATGCTCAAAGGCTCTGACACTAGAGCAGTGAGACCACTTTCTCACATTACTCACACGAATTGGTCTCCTTACTTTATATCCCACAGGTTTAACCTTCACACTTTGTGGCCCATGGAGCATGTCGTCTGCTTGCGACTTAAGAAGGGTGTGGGGGTCACACTGCTGGTCTTGCTCACAGTCGAGCATGAGAGGGCTTACGGCATCTGCAACACATCACAGCACTGTGTCAACCTACAAATTATGTGTTGGAACTGGAGGAATTTACTTAAAAGGCTTCCAGTGAAATACTATGACAAATAGGTACAATCTAACATCAGCCTTCACACTAAATGCTTTATTCTTGGCATTTATAAATGTTCATTACCGTTGTGCATTCTTGAGTAAATTTAGGTCTTAGAAGATAATTTGTAATCCTTATCGCTCCTTCTTTAGAATCCAGGGAACCACAGCTCTTTCTTAGCTGAAATGTGAGACCTCAGAGGGTTAAGTGAGTTGCACCCACACACACAAAGTCAACATCAAGTATTTCTTTAAATGCGGACTCCTTGACAAACACATCTCTCCATTTGCAAGGCCCATGAATTTAAAGCGTCTGGTAATAACAGGCCTGTTCTCCTTCTCAGAGCTGGAAGCTCCTTGTGAAATGGTATCCTGCCAAAGTGCCACTGCAAGAAAGCTCTGCGTCCTAACGTTGGTGTCAAAGTGCCAGTGAACCAAGACTGGCCGCCAGCTAATTTGGGAGAGCTGTCTGCCTCAGTGCCCCCCCTCCCCACTCCTACTGATCAGCTCACCCACATGAGAGCTATTCAGCTTGTCAACCATTCATGGGTAGGGGGAGAGGGCATGAAAAGAAATTAGGATGTGCCTTCTTCTCTCATTCAGTCCCCAGATTCCTCTGGGTCACTGATCCAGCCTCTGAGAACACTGGGAACTCTGTTCCTCTCGCTAGATTAATGACTCCATAAGCAGACCCTTGAGGTAAGAGATCTACCCTTTGCTAAAGGTGGTATTAACTCATGATATACAATGTTTTGACAATACCTAACACTTTCACAGACACCCTTAAATAAGTTGAATACTTAGATATATGAGCATCTGTACTAATGTCTTGCCTGATGATTTAATTATCTTACCTTTTATTAAAAATGATCAATAAAATTGAAGGAAAGTAAGTAGCTGCATCACTAGGAACGATTGGGTGGGTGAGAACCTTTCTGCAGTGTCTGAAGTTTGGGGCAAGAGAGCTACAAAAAAGCAATCTGTGAGCAACACATGTTTACTTTTCCGTAGACTAAGCCTTGACTTAATCTCCATGGCCAAACTTAAAGTCCCAAGTATACAAATTTTATTTCCTTTTCTCAGTCCATCACAAATCTATATAATGGGGACAAAAATAATCCTGGCTTTGTTGGCATCAGGCCCCAGTAAGCTAATGCACTTTAAGATTTTAGCATCCAGAAAGCATGAAATAAATGATTTCTCCCACTCTTCCTCTCCTTATTTAAACAATGCTGTGAAATAGGTGTACCCAATTACAGATTTGCAAATTGGCCCCAAATGTTTGATCTTCACTGAATATAGCATGAGAAGAAAAATACTTAAATAAAGAAATCCTACCTATCGGGAAGAAATTATGGCAAAAGGAATATGGCCCCCAGAGTCTCTTATAGGTAAGAAGTGCTCGTGTAAGAATGGCTTACCTTGAGACAATGATTCTGTGCAGCTTGTGAACTGTTCACGACACTTCACAAGCAGTCTGGGGCTCTCTGTAGCCTAATTTATTGTGTGGACCCTGTGTGTGCTCCTCATCCCCTCAAAAGGCATTTCAAATAAAATGTGTAGATCCCACTCTTTCGGCACATGGGTGTTCTCACCGTGAATGGAGAGACCTGGTACCTCGGGCTGATGCCTTAATTCTCCTTAGCCGTCATGAAGGGTAGATGTAGGCACACCCCAGCCTGGTAAGTAGTTCAGTGAGTTATAAATGTGGGCACTTTCCTCAAGCAGTAATAGTGAAGGGAGCCGAGCTTTACAGCCAACGCAGTGGTGGTGGTGGGGAATCTGCAGGCTCCTGTCCTAGGGAGGGTCCCCTCAAGAAGAAGAGAAAGTTGGAGATACATGCACTTAATTCAAGAGTTTCAGAGATGGAGGGAGCAAGGTAGAAACTGTGTGTGTGTCTCAGGGAGAAGCAGGGGGAGAGAGAGGGAAAGAAGAGGGAGAGAGTTTTCGTGGATTTTAACAGTGCTCAGTTTTCTTTCTTTCATGATTTCTTTCTTTCTTTCTTTCTTTTTAAACACACAGAGGGTGTTCTGCTCTGGACTACTTTCTGAAAGCTCTCTCCTGTGCAATATGCATGTCGTAGATACGTTTTCCCCTCCTTTTAATGCAGTTCCTTGTAGAGAGTTGCAAAAGGGTTTTTGAATATCCTAGAGGCCAGCTTTTTTTCTGTTATATTTTTTAACCTTATTTTGTTGGTTCACACTGTCAGGCTTCTAGACCATCTTCTTCAAAAGACGCCTCATTTTCATTTTCAATCAATTTCTCTCCACGATTTTTCACATAGCTTCCTTCACACTACTAATTTCACTTCAGAGCTGGCATTCTATCCCACATCCCTGGGCTTGCTGTGCTAACATGTTTAAACATGATTAGTCTTTATTAATGTAAGAGAGACAAAGCTCCCAGAATCACACACCTCTTAATTTGCTTAAAGGGGGTCTTCAGCCCTGGAAAATGAAAATGAATGGGCTCCTTGAGAGGCAGACATACTGGGCATTCTGCTAAGTACAAAGTTTTGCTTTGCAGACAGGATCTTCTTTAAGGTGCATTCTAGTCCAAATCTTTGATATATCATATGCCTTGAAATGTCCAAATAATCAAAAAAATATTTCCTGGCCACAGATAATGATTGATTTACTTTCAGCAGTATCTGTTACACGTTTAGTTCAGAAAATGAACTATAAAATAGATTAAATATAAAAAATAAAATTTATATAAGTATAAAAATTATGGTTGCATTTTACCCCCACCGTAATCTTGAGAATAATATTCTCTCAATGTAATGTTCATTTGTTCTATGATTTGGCAAATATGGGTCAAGGACTCAGGTAGGCGCTTAAGAGAAGGCAGAGTTGTCGGAGACTATCCACAAAGGCATTCTGTAGTTCAGGTGAATACTTCATCTCTTTAGTACTGTCATGAAAATTCTAAGATTCAGAATATTTAGTATTATGTATACATACAGATATCTGATACTTGATAGATGCTGCTTGTTTTAGAAACATTTGATCTGGGTTGCACATATACATTAAGACATTAGAATGTGGCTGAATTACTAAGGACCAAATAAAGGAGTGGGGGAGATTACTGGATCTGAAATCTAAGCTAAGGATAATTTCTACCACCGCACATTACATTGAGTTCCTGTGCAGGTCACAAAGGCCAATAAAGAAATTCCATGAGTCATGTAGTATTCATTTTCTAATAAAAGGATATATACTAGTAGGTAAGAAGAAAATGTTCCCGGAAATAAACTGTAACAGGAATCTAACCCAGCATTACTATAATAAAAGAAAATATCTTTAATAGCGGCCTTCGGAGAAGATGAAGAAAATGTATTCATATGGTCATTTCTTACACTGACCCTGGGTACAAATCAAGAGAAAAATACTATATAGCCATTATATGAATGTGCTTCTACAGGGAACAAAATGACATCGTCATCAGGCAGCTGTAGCCTGATGTTTTGTGGGGGCTGGAGGAGGCTGGGAGAGCAGCCCATGCTCCTGGCTGGATATGGGTCTGAAAATTGGTATTTCTCAGATGACTCGGTCTCAGGAGCCCAAGCCCAAGCCGCTGCAGGATAGCATTGACGCCAGGGTCACATTCTGCAGACCCGCCATCCTGAGCCGTGGGCGGGCCCTCTGCCCTTTCCACTGCTGCCTGTGCAGCGGCTAGCGGGGTGCCCTTTCTCCTCGCCAGCAATGTGCCTAGACTCTTGTACCTGCTGCTGGGGCTCACAGTGGGGCATCACAGGTGACTTAAAGCCTAAATAAATGGAGAATTTGGAAGCATTTCAAAATGTTACCAAGCAGGATGATTACGCCCGTAAGTCATGTGTTTCTGCATAAGACAGGCATCTCTTCTCTCCCAGAACTCACTTAGTAATGCAATTTCCTTTCTCACGGACACTTTTCATATATATTTGTTATCTTCTCTGCTAGACTGTGATGGCTATGAGGGCGGTGTCTATCTCTGGTTTATTTCTATGCCCATAACCCTTAGCACAGTCCCTCATGCTTACTGAATAGTTGTTGAATGAATAAAGGAATGGGAGGCATTGAGCCAAATCCTTTGGGTCTACAGATATGGATGGAAATAGGGGAGGTGTCTGGTAATATTTTCAGTCTCTATTGGTTTTAGCTAGATTAAACAGTGCTCTATATCTACTGTTGTATGAAGTGATTTTTGCATTTAAATTATAAAGATCTGACTCTTGAAAATGGAAACCTAGGAAAAACTAGAGGTATAACCAGACCCCAATCCTAGATATATTTCCTTATTGAGACTGAGGGCCAGCAGAAACCTCCTATGAACTCAGGTCACTTTAAGAAGCTTGAAGGCTTCTCTTTTCCAATTGATAATAAATAAGATCACCATATAACTTATTGTCTAAATTGGGACATTTTTGAGAGTGAACAAGGGTACTTTTAATTATTATATCTAGTCCACAGATGTTAGCTGAGGCTGTCTTGGGCAAATGAGAATGTATGTTCACTTACTTATTAATGTAATTTTACTTTATGAACCATTGGTTGCCAGTGTGATGATGTTCCTTCTGTCTCCTTCCATGGCTATGAAAGAGGCAAGAAATTTACATTTCCCCAACTTGCCTTTTTTAAATGTATGCAACAGATTGGGATCTTTCTTACACTCTTTTTTTTTTTCTTTAGGATTTTATTTATTTATTTATTTATTTATTTTACAGAGAGAGAGAGCGCGAGCACATGCGTACAAGCAGGCAGAGCAGCAGGCAGACAGAGAGGGTGAAGCGGGCTCCCTGCTGAACATAGAGCCTGATGTGGGGCTCCATCCCAGGACCCTGAGATCATGACCTGAGCTGAAGGCAGAGGCTTAACCCACTGAGCCACCCAGGTGCCCCTTTTTTATACTCTTTATCCTACTGCAAAGTGCACTCACCATTCCTAGATTTAAAAAAGAATAAAAGAAAAATAGCATCTTCTTCCTTCTTGAATATAGAAGGTAAAAACTGACATGAAGTACCATCAAGCCAAGTAGCCAGTGAAATTCTCAGAGGAAAAAAAAAATTACTTCTCTGCAGATGAGACTTTAAATTGTAAGCTTCAAAATTTGGTAAGATTCTCATGGTGAGGACGGCCTCTGTTTCAGGGGAACAGTCATCACCTCCTTTTCCTTCATGGAGAAGGATATTTGGTCTCAGCTTAGAGAACAGAGGAGGCAGAATGGCTGGTATGAAATAAAACAGAACACTAAATACTTGGGAGTACGATTCCAGCTATCTAACCAATCAGTCATTTGCTTGCAGTCTGAAGTGTCTGGATATATCACAGTAATATTCTTGTTGGTATTTCATAGACCATGCAGCTCTCATTATATCTCTGCTGATGGCCTTGTCATCACCGCTCAAGATCAGACTTCTCTTTGTTGGCCTTATGTGAGTCAGCGACCTTCAGTAATTGAGGATGGAACATGGCATTAAGTGTGGAGGGTAAAGCAAGTGTCTAGAGTGAGATCTTCCTCCCCTAAGAAGGGACCAAAACTTTGTCAGAAATGATCAGCAGGTTTTCTTGGAACATTAAATGGAAGGGAAATAAAAGGGCCCTCCCTTGTCTTCATAAATTACACAAGAGTATCCAGTCTGCTCATCTTCACCCTGTAATTTGGAATGGAAAATTCTCCTGTGCATAAATTGCCTTTCCTGAATCTAACACAATTAATCCAGAAGAGAAGTGGGAATGGGTAGTAGGGTTCTTTTTTTTCTTCCCTTCAAATTTTGTTGTTAATTAAAAAAACAATTATCAAGGATTTCTAATTACTTTATAAGTGCTGTATGGCCTGTACCTGCTCCTCAGCAAATTAGTAAGATAATGCTGGAAACATCTTATTAAACAGAATTACTCTTTCTCCGCCTTTAGATCCACACATTTACTTAATAGGCCTCTTCTCATGCAACACCTTTGTGAAACATTTATATCCATTAAGTTATCTCACAGTTATTAGCATTGTGCATTGGTTTCTCCATTTTTTTTTTTTAAACCCGGGACCTAATGAATTGATAGGCTACTATAAGGGTGAATGTCTTTAAGGATACTTCCGTAGAGCAAGCAAGTATTTCGGAAATAATAAAATATTTCTCGTGGATGAAGACAATACTTAAAAGATAAGTACTTAAAAGAAAAGATAGTACTTAAAGGTAAATAGAGCCCAGAGGTCCACAGAGAGTCCCTGGAACAAAATGGAAGTATCCGTAGCCAGGGCCCTGCAATAGGACTCGAGCAAAAATGTAAGCCATTGCTGAGGGCTGACAGGGCACGCGTGAATCACCTGTACTCTAGTCAGTAGATCTGTGTGAAATATGCTGTTCAACCAAGTTCTTGTGGAACCAAGTCAAGAATGAGGAAGCAAGTGGCTGACATCTAGGAAATCCTGATCTCATAGTGTTTTTTAATTGAAAAATGTGATGTGTAATTGTGTACAAGGTGTTACTCTGATACATTTATGTATTGTAATATGATTGCTGAGGGAATGATAACATTAGCCTTATATAATTATAGTACAATATTATTGTTTATATTCCTTACACTGTGCACTAGATCTCGATGGCCTATTTACTACTTGTAACAAGTTTGTACCTGTAAATACTCTTATCCCCCACTCCATCCCCTAGAAACCCCCATTTTACTGTTGGTTTTTTTTACATGTTTAACTTTTTTAGATTTCACATATAAGTGATACATTGCTTATCTATCTGAATCCGACTTACTTTTTTTGCATGATATATGCACAAGGTCCAACCATGTTGTCACAAATGGGAGACTGTCTTGCTTTCTTATGGCTGATGTTCCAATGTGCCACATCTTTTTAATCTGTTTGTCTGCTGATGGGCATTTGGGTTGTTTCATTTATCTTGGCTATTCTGAATAATGCTGTGATGTGATACACATGGGAATACAGAGATCTCATTGAAATTTTGTTTTCATTTCCTTTGGGTAGGTATCCAGAAGTGGAATTGCTGGATCGTATGGTAAATCTGTTTTTAATTTTTTGAGGAGACTCCATATTGTTTTCCATAGTGTTTGGACTAATTTATATTCCCAACAACAATGTATATGGGTTCCCTTTTTGCCACATCCTTGCCAGCACTTGTTGTCTCTAGTTTCCTTGACGACAACCATCCTAGAGCTGTGAGGTGATATCTCACTGGGTTTTAATTTGCAGTTCCCTGGTGATTAGAGATATTGAGCATCTTTTCATGTGTGTGTTGGCTCTTTTGATGTCCTCTTGGGAGAAATGTCTTTTTAGTCCTTTTGCTCATTTTTTAAATTGGATTGTTTGTATTTTTGTTATTGAGTTGACAGAGTTCTTTGTATATTTAGGATATTAGCTCCTTATCTAATATATGGCATGCAAAAATTTTTCTCCTCTTCTGTAGATTGTCTTTTCATTTTAATTGTTTCTTTTGCTGCACAAGAGCTTTTGAGTTTGATGTAGTCCTATTTGTTGATTTTTTTCTTTTGTTGTTTTGGTGTCATGATCAACAAATTATTGCCAAGAGCAATACTGATGAGCTTTTCCCCTATGTTTTCTTCTGCAAGTTGTATGTTTAGGTCTTTGATCCATTTTGACTTAATTTTTGTGAATGGTGTGAGGTAGGGGTCCAATTTCATGTTCTGTGTACGTTTCTCCACTTTTCCCAAAAAGACTCTCTCTTACTCATTCAGCTCCTTTGCTGAATATCAGGTGACCATATGTCATGGTTTAATTCTGGGCTCTCTGTTCTTTTGGGTTGTTCAGGGTGTCTATTTTGGTATTAGTACCATACTATTTTTATTTTATTTATTTATCTTTTTAAAAGATTTTGTTTATTTATTTGACAGAGATCACAAATAGGCAGAGAGGCAGGCAGAAAGAGAGGAAAGGAAGCAGGATCCCTGCTGAGCAGAGAGCCTGATGCACGGGGCTTGGTTCCAGGACCCTGGGATCATGAGCTGAGCCAAAGGCAGAGGCTTTAACCCACTGAACCACCTAGACACCCCAGTACCATACTGTTTTTATTACTGTGGCTCTATAGTATAGTTTTCAGCTGGGATGCATGATACTTCTGGCTTTGTTCTTTGTTCTCAAGATTGCCTTGTCTATTTAAGGTCTTTGTGGTTCCACACAAATTTTAGGATTGTTTCTTCTATTTTTATGAGGAACACCTTTTGTATTTTGATGGAATTGTGTTGAATCTGCAAATGGCTTTGTGTAGTATGGCCATTTTAACAGTATTAATTTTCTAATCTGTAAACAATGTATGTCTTTCCATTCGTTTGTGTCTTCTTTGCTTTCTTTCAGCAAGGCTTTGTACTTTTCATTGTACAGATCTTTCAGTTCCGTCAGTCAAATATTTTGACTGTGTTTGATGCTATTTTGACTAGGGTGGTTTTTCTTATTTCTTTTTCAATGCATTCTCATTAGTGTAAAGGAATGTAGTTCATTTCTGTATGTTGATTTTGTATCCTGGCACTTTGCTGAAATTGTTGATTAATTCCCACAGTTTTTTGACTGAATTTTGGGGGGGATTTTAAAATTTTTTAAAATTATTTTATTTATTATTATTATTATTTTAAATATTTTATTTATTTATTTGATAGAGAGAGACAGACAGTGAAAGAGGGAACACAAGCAGGGGGATTGGGAGAGGGAGAAGCAGACCTCCCACCGAGCAGGGAGCCTGATGCAGGGCTAGATCCCAGGATGCTGGGATCATGACCTGAGCTGAAGGCAGACGCTTAACAATTGAGCCACCCAGGTGCCCCAGGGATTCATGTGTATATGATCATGTCGCCAACAAATAATGACAGTTTTACTTCTTCCTTTCTGGTACAGGTGCCTTTTATTTCTTTGCCTTGCCTAATTGCTCTAGCTAGGATTTCTGGTACCATATTGAATAGAAGTGGTGAGAATGAGCATTCTTATCTTGTTGCTCATCTTAGGGGAAAACTCCTTCAGTTTTTCTCCATTGAATTTAATGTTAGCCATGAGTTTGCTGTATATGGCCCGAATTATGTTGAGATACATTATTTGTATACCCATTCTATCAAGGGACTTTATAAAAGGATGTATTTTGTCAAATGCTTTTTCTACATCTATTGAGATTATCATGTGATATTTATCTTTCATTTTATTGATATGATGTATTACATTTATTCTTCTGTATTCATCAGGAATATTAGTCTTTAGTTTTCTTGTGGTATCTTTATATGGTTTTGATAAAGTGATGTTGACCTCTTAGAATGAATTTGGAAGCATTTCCTCCTCTTCAATATTTTTGAAAAGTTTGAGGAGCATTGACATTCTTCTTTAAATATTTGGTAGAATTTTCCCATGAGGCTGCTTTGTCCTGGAGTTTTCTGTATTGAGAGGTTTTTTGATTTCTGATTCAAATCTCTTGCTATTGGTCTGTTCAGATTTTCTCTTTCTTCCTGATTCAGTCTTGGTTGGTTGTGTATTTCTAGAAATGTATCCATTTATTCTATATTATGTAATTTGCTGGTATATAATTGTTCATAGTAGTCTCTTATGATTCTATTATTTCTGTAGCATGAGTTGTAATGTCTCCCCTTTCATTTCTAATTTATTTGAGTTGTCTCTCTTTTTCATAGTTAGGCTAGCTAAATATTTGTCAATTTTGTTTACATTTTCGAAGAGACAGCTCTTAATTTTGTAGATCCTTCCTATTGTTTTTCTGGTCTCTATTTCATTTATTTCTCCTCTGATCCTTATTTCCCTCTTTCTGCTAACTTTGAGCTTAAATTGTTCTTTTTTTTTTTTTTTTTCTTCCCCTTAGTTCCTAGAGGTATAAAGTTAGGTTGTTTATATGAGATCTTTCTAATAATCTTCCTCTCAGAACTACTTTTGCTGCATCTCACAATATTTGGTATGTTTCATTTTCATTTACATTTGTTTTAAGATGATTTTTTATTTCCACTTTGATATCTTTTTTGGCTCAGTTGTTGCTTAAAAGTGTGTTGCTTAGTTTCCACATATTTGTAGATCTTCTCACTTTTCTTCTGTTGATTTCTGGTTTCATACCATTGTGGTTAGACAAGATAGTTGGTATACTCTCAGTCATGCTTTTGAGAAGAATGTGTATGCTGATGCTATTGAGTAGAATGTTCTCTATCTATTGAGTCCATTTGTTCTAAACTGTGGTTTATTTATAATGTTTCCTTGTTGATTTTCTGTCTGGATGATCTATCCATTGCTGATAGTGGGGTATTGAAATTCTATACAGTTACTGTACTGTTGACTATTACTCCCTTAAGATTTGTTATTTATTGCTTAACATTTCAGTGCCTGGTCTTGGGATCCTATATAGTTACGATTGTTTTATCTTCTTTTTTTTTTTTTTAAAGATTTTATTTATTTATTTGAAAGAGAGACACTGAGAGAGAACATGAGTGAGGAGAAGGTCAGAGAGAGAAGCAGACTCCCCGTGGAGCTGGGAGCCTGATGTGGAACTCGATCCTGGGACTCCGGGATCATGACCAGAGCCGAAGGCTGTCGTCCAACCAACTGAGCCACCCAGGCGTCCCTGATTGTTTTATCTTCTTGATGTATTATTGACCCCTTTATTTTTCAAGTATAACTTATTTTATTTTAAAAATTAAATTAAATTTTATATAAATTCAGTTAATTAACATATGGTATGTTATTAGTTTCAGAGGTCGAGTTCAGTGATTCATCAGTTGTGTATAACACCTAGTGCTCATTACATCATGTGCTCTCTTTGATACCTGTCACCCAGTTACCCCATCCCCTCACCTTTCCCCTCCAGCAATCCTCAGTTTGTTTCTTATGATTAAGAGTGTCTTATGGTTTGTCACCCTTTCTGATTTCATCCTCTATTATTTTTCCCTCCCCTATGCTCCTCTGTTTTGTTTCTTAAATTCCACATATGAGTGAAATCATACTATAATTATCTTTCTTTAATGGACTTATTTTGCTTAGCATACATATACCCTCTAGTTCCATCCAGGTGATTGCAAATGGTAAGTAATATTCCATTCTTTTGTATACCACGTCTTCTTCATTCATTCATCTGTTAATGGACATCTGGGCTCTTTCCATAGTTTGGCTATTGTGGGCATTGCTGCTATAAAGACCCCTTTAATGTTATGTAGTGACCTACTTTGTATCTTGTTACCCATTTTAGATTGAAGTCTGTTTTTTCTGATATGATATGGCTATGCCTACCCACTTTGAATTTCCATTGCTTGGAGTATTTTCCATCCTTTCATTTTGGGTCTATGTGTGTCTATGTCTTTTGAACTGAAATGAGACTCCTGTAGGCAGCATATAATTGGGTCTCGTTTGTTTTTTCCCTCCATCCAGACACCCTTTGCCTTTTTTTTTTTTTTTTTAAAGTAGGTTTCACACCCAGCATGGAGCCCAGTTTGGGGCTTGAACTCATGACCCTGAGATCAAGACCTGAGCTGAGATCAAGTGTCAGATGCTTAATGAACTGAGCCACTCAGAGACCCCACACTCTGTGTCTTTTGATTGATGAGTTTAATCCATTTATATTTAATGCTATTACTGACATGTAAGGATTTATGACTGCCATTTTATCTTTTGCCTTCTGGTAATGTTGTCTATCATTTCTTTTTCCTTTTGTTTCTGTCTACCTTTGTAAGTTGGTTTTCCATGGTGATTTGCTCAGTATCCCTTATTTTTAATGTTTTGTGTCTCTGCTCTAAGTTTTTGCTTTGTAGTTAACATGAGGTTTATATAAAACATCTTGTAGATTACATAATTATTTTCCTGCCAAGAGCAGTTTATCTTTACTCACCCTTCAAGTTCTATCCTTTTTCTCTTCCCCTTTTATATTTTTGATGTCACAAATGATGTCTTTTAATGCTATGATTTCATTACTGAGTTGTAATGGCTTTATTTTTAGTCCTCTTTTCCTTTAAGCATTATGTTACAGTTAAGAGTTTAATATACTTTTCTAAAAATGGGTTGCAATATTCTAATTCTGACTGACTTTAAGTTTAATCAGAGTTTGTGTGCTTTTGTCTTTTCATTTTAACTTGGAGAGTTCCTTTCAGCATTTCTTATAAGGCAAGTCTAATGATGGTGAACTCCCTCAGCTTTTGTTTGTCTAGGAAAGCTTTTTTTTTTTTTTTTAAAGATTTTATTTGTTTATCAGAGAGAGGGGGGGTGGAGAGAGCGAGCACAGGCAGACAGAATGGCAGGCAGAGGCAGAGGGAGAAGCAGGCTCCCCGCTGAGCAAGGAGCCCGATGTGGGACTCGATCCCAGGATGCTGGGATCATGACCTGAGCCGAAGGCAGCTGCTTAACCAACTGAGCTACCCAGGCATCCCTAGGAAAGCTTTTATTTCTTCTTCATATCTGAAGGATAATTTTGTTGGGTAGAGCATTCTTGGCTGGCAGGGTTTTTTTCTTTTTTCTTTTTTTTTTTTCAATTTTTTAAAAAAAGATTTTTATTGAAGAATAGTAGCTGTAGTTTTAATCTTTTAATATTTTGAATATGTCATTCCACTGTCTCCTGGCCTGTAGGGTTTCTGCTAAGGAATCTGTGGAGAAAGCTGCTTATACCCTAATAGGTATAAGGTACTTATAGGTACCTTTGTGGGTTACTGTCTTTTTTTCCACTAACTGCCCTAAAATTCTTTCTTTATCATTAACTTTTGACAGTTTTAATAAGATGTGTCTTGGAGAAAGTCTTTTTGTGTTGTGATAACAAAATGTTCTATTTTGATTGATTTGTGAGCTTCTTTCCCTGGATTTGGGAATTCTCAGCTATTATTTTTCTTCTTTTCTTTCAAGTTTAATTAACATACAGTGTTATATTAGTTTTAGGTATAAAATATAATGACTTACAATTCTGTACATTTCTCAGTGTTCATCAAGGAAAGTGTGCTGTTAAACCCCTTTATCTGTTTCACCCATCCCTCACCCACCTCCTTCTAGAAACCACCAGTTTGTTCTCTACAGTTAAGAGTCTGTTTTTTGTCTCTTTTTTCCTTCTTTATTTTTTTGTTTTGTTTCTTAAATTCCATGTATTAGCAAAATCATGGTATCTCTCTTTCTCTGACTTATTTCACTTCACATTATTACTCTCTATGTCCATCCATGTTGTTGTAAATGGTAAGGTTTCACTTTTTAATGGTTGAGTAATATTCTACTGTGTGTGTTTGTGTCATCTATATGTGTGTGTGTATATATAGATATATATGTATGTATATATCATATTTATACATGTATGTATATATCATATTTATACATATATATCTATACACACACACACTATATCTTCTTTATTCATCTTTCAGTGGACACTTGGGTTTTTTCCATCTTGTCTATTGTAAATAATGCTGCAGTAACAATGGGGCGTATACACATTTTTGAATTAGTGTTTTCATTACCTTGGGGCAAATACCTAGTGGTGGAATTACTGGATCATGCAGTAATTCTGTTTTAAAATTTTCAAGAAAACTCCATACTGTTTTCCACAGTGGCTGTACCAATTTGCATTCCTACTAACAGGAATGTTCCCCCCTCTATATCCTTGCCAACACTTGCTATTTCTTCTGGTATTTTATTTTAGCCATTCTGACAGTGTAAAGTGATATCACATTGGTTTTAATTTTTATTTCCCTGATGATTAGTAATGTTGAACATCTTTTCATGTATCTGTTGGCAATCTGTATGCCTTCTCTGCAAAAATATCTTTTCAGGTCTCTGTCCATTTTTAATCAGATTATTTGTTTTTTCAGTGTTGAGTTGTATAAGTTCTTTATGTATTTTGGATACTAACCCTTTATCAAATATATAATTTGCAAATATCTTCTCCCATTTACTAGGTTGTTTTTTTTCTTTTGTTGATAATTTCCTTTGTTGTACAAAAGCTTTTTATTTTGATGTACCCCCCATAGATTAATTTTGCTTTTGTTTCCCTTGCCAGACATAACTAGAATATTTCTACAGCTGATGTCAAAGAAATTACTGCCTATGTTTTATTCCAGCAAATTTATGGTTTTAGTTTTCACATTTAGGTCTTTAATCCTAATCTTTTGTATCTTTAAGTACATTCTCTACTCTCTTTCTCTCTTCTTTTCCTAGGATGCCCTTTGTTCTTATGTTGGTTTTTCTAATTGAGTCAGATAGTGTTCGTAGGGTTTTTTTTTTTTTTTTCTCATTTACTTTTTAAAGATCTTAGTTCTTGATCCTCTTCCACCTGATCATTTCTATATTTTCATACTCAAGCTTGCTAATTCTCTCTTCCATATGATCTGCTGTATTTCCACTGTATTCTAATGCATTCTTCATCTCATTTATTGAGTTCTTTAACTTCAGAGTTTTTGTTTGGT
Source organism: Mustela lutreola (assembly GCF_030435805.1). Taxonomy (NCBI): domain Eukaryota; kingdom Metazoa; phylum Chordata; class Mammalia; order Carnivora; family Mustelidae; genus Mustela; species Mustela lutreola. Next base: position 118,270,100 of record NC_081294.1, on the reverse strand, counting down.
TCTTTTTTAGAATTTCAATCTCTTTGGTAGAGCCCTACTTCTTTTCACAAATTTTACTGTTGAAGATCATTCAAATGCTTTACTGAGTTTCTTGAATTTCTTCTTAACAGCTATTTTGAGTGATCAGATTATAGTAGTCCATGTTTTTGAGTTTAGTTGTTGGAAAATTGTCATTTCTTTTTTTGATACCATATTACTATGATTTTTCATGATGTCTGATGAGGAGTGCCTTTGCGGCTGTGTTTGAAATGAACACCTTAACTAGGCAAGGTGTTTTTTTTGCATTGATTCTAACAATTCAAGAGATCGGTAGTTAGAAGCCTTCCTTTTGTCTTCCAGAAGGTGGCGCTATAGCACAAATTTTTGGTTTCTCTCTGGGCGCTAATTTGGCCTAACGTTGAGAGAGGGTGTTAAACCCCGCCCCCCCCAGCCATGAGTGGCAGCAGGGGTGGGTGGGACTTAGGATGTGCCCTGGGAGTTTGGATGTGTCCACTGCCTGATAAGGGGATCTCCAAGTGGGGAGGTTCCAGAGGTCAATGGGATATCTTCTGGCCTCCTAGGTCTGACAGCAACAGCCATATTCCTTCATTTCTGTTTGCATACTTGTCTTTCCTTTCCCTTTCCCCAATCACTGCATCTTTCCTTAGAGAGAGCAAGTGGTCTCTCCAATTGCAGCATACATGGTTGGGCAGTCTCCCATTTAAGCGCCTTCACCTTCTGCTTCCTTTGCCAGAAACTTGTGCCGCTCTGCGGCCAGGTCAGGCTAGCACTGCCTTCTCTGCCATTAACACTTCTACTGCTTCCAGCTCTGCGACCCCTTCCATCCCTCAGCAACTTCCATGTTCCCAGAATCTCCTGCAGTCTAATCTACCCACTTTCAGATGCACAGATGGATGGATCTCTTGGGTGTCTTGGTATACTGTTTAGAAGTGATTTCTTTCTTTCTTTCTTTCTTTTTTTTAAGGTGGGTGTCCAATGAGTTGTAAATCTAAGGGGACATAAAGGAATATGGGCTCCTGTCACCGTGAAGCTCACAAAATCCCCATGATCTCACAGTTTTAAATAATTTTTAAGATTCTTTACATGATACAGTCCATTCTAGGACTACATAATACTGAAGATTTAATATGAAGTTAAGATATATTCAAAAGTTTTTCTTGATTTCCTAAATTTGAAGTGACTTTCATTTAATCTAAATATATTTTTATTCTTTTATATAGCAGTTCACATAAGGTTCATGGTAATGGTACTCCTTGCAAATTTTTTTTCCTTTTTTTTTTTTTTTTTTTTAAGTTCAGTACTCTGTAGTCTTAGGAGCTGTGTCAAGATCATAGTATTGTTTACTAAATTATTACCTGGGGTCTGCAAGCTTGTCCAGCAGTACAATATATGTGGGGGATCTGGGATTAAGCCTAAAATTTCCTCCCTTCTTGTCTACATCTGCAGTAATCAGTCCATTGTGCCCTGGGTATCTAACAGATATTATCAAGTCTGTAATGCTTTGATGTCACATATGCCAAGCTGCTATTTACCAGAACGAGAGTCCCATTTTGGCATGTATTACTCATAAAATATTTGTGGAGTGTTTGGGAAGCTATAGAAATCCTTTTATTTGTAGGAATTTAAAAGTACAACAACAATTTGTCATGAATAAATGGTACTGGTAGAGACTTTAAGAGAACACTGGGACACAGTTTGAATTTCAGGTTCAACTCAGAAGTTTCACAGAAATATAGGGAAAAAAGACAAATATACTTTAACAACTATAAATTAAGCATTATGACTAAAAGTTAAAGGATTTGGGATCACCAGGTAAAAGTGAGAGTTGAAAAGTAGTTGATAGACTTCTGGGGAAGATGATGGATTAAGAAATGTGGAGAATTCAATAGCTAACTAACCTACAAGCAACTGGTAAGGTATTAAAGGTAGCAAGTTGAATAGAGTAGGGGTACCTGAGTGGTTAAGTCAGTTAAATGTCCACTTCAGCTCAGGTCATGATCTTGGCATCCTGGGATTGAGCCTGGCATGGAGTTCCATGTGGAGACTAGCCCAAAGCCCCAAGCTCAGTGGGGTGGGTCTGCTTGACTATCCCTCTCTCTCTGCACCTACCCCTGCTCACAGGAGGATCTCTCTCTCTCTCTCTCAAATCAATCAATCAATCAATCAATCTTAAAATAAAAAAGGAAAAGAACACGGCAATGTGAATATACTTTACTGAACTGTACCCTGAAAGATGGTTAAGATGGTAAATTTTGTTATTTTTTTTTGCCACAATTAAAAAAAATGTACCATTCTAACCAGTGTAAGGTGGAGAAAGGGGAACAAAACTTTTTACACTGTTGATGGGAATGCAAATTGGTGAAGCCACTTTGGAAAACTGTGGAGGTTCCTCAAAAAAGTAAAAATAGACCTACCCTATGAGCCATCAATTACACTACTGGGTATTTACCCCAATGATACAGATGTAGTGAAAAGAAGGGTCATATACACCCCAAGTTCACAGCAACCATGTCCATGATAGCCAAACTGTGGAAAGAGCTGAGATGCCCTTCAACAGACAAATGGATAAAGAAGATGCAGTCCATATACACAATGGAATATTACTCAGCCTTCAGAAAGGATGAATACCCAACTTTTACATCAACATGGATGGAACTGGAGGAAATTATGCTGAGTGAAATAGTCAAACAGAGAAAGTCAATTATCATATGTTTCACTTATTTGTGGAACATAAGGAATAGCATGAAGGACATTAAAAGAAAGGAAAAATGAAGGGGGAGAAATCAGAGTGGGAGATGAACCATGAGAGACTATGTACTCCAAGAAACAAACGGAGTGTTTTGAGGAGGGGGTGAGCCTGGTGATGGGTATTAAGGAGAGCACTACTGCATGGAGCACTGGATGTTATATACAAACAATGAATCATGGAACACTACATCAAAAGCTAATGATGTGCAGTATGGTGACTAACATAACACAATAAAAAAAAAAGAAAAAAATTTTAAAGGGAAAGAAAGTGACTTACAAATGACTTTCATTAAGAAAATGGAAATGTTAGGAGGTCCTGACAAGCCTTATTGCAAGCTTCTTTGTGGCTAATTTCAGGAGTCTTTGGACGGGTATAGGTGACCTAGGAAGGGTTTCTTTGTGCCTAAGCATAGATGAGAGAGGGTTTTCTGGTATTTTGTTGAGGTACACAGCTGGGAGCAGCAGAGCAGTGGCAGTACAGGGCAGGGAGCTGGGGGGCAGCCAGTAGTACCAAGACTGGTAGGGTAAACTGTGGGTACTTGTTGGGCAGAGAGGACCAGCAGTGAAAACTCTTCTGGAGCACCCCAGAAATGGTCCCCCTGGACTCTGCAGGGTGCTGGTGAGACAGGACACTCATATCACAGTCATCTGGTACCATCAGAAAGTTCTTAAGGCTTCTGGGGGCAGAAGTCTTTTCTGCCACTGTGGAATAAGTGCTCCTTTCAACATGGTGCTCCACCCATGGATCTCAGGCAGCATTATAGTGAAGGTTACTGGAAATAAATGCAAAATATAAAGTGAAGAGGGCACGGACATACTGAATTTCCTTTCATGTTCACGAAGTCCAAACAACTCATCTAGATTATCTGGAATGTACTTTGTCTCCATCCTCCACTAAGAATTCCTTTAAGACTTTCCCTAGAAAGCCTCCACTCGAAAGTTTCATCCCTGGGCACCTGTGTGGCTCAGTTGGTTAAGTGACTACCTTTGGCTCAGGACATGATCCTGGAGTCCCAGGACTGAGTCCCACATTGGGCTCTCTGCTTAGCAGGGAGTCTGCTTCTCCCTTTGACCCTCCCCCTTCTCATGCTCTCTCTCTCTCAATCTCTCTCAAATAAATAAATAAATAAATAAGATAAAGTTTCATCCCTTTAGCTTACATACATCTCTTCTTTTGCATACTGATGTGCATTAGGCCATCCTTCCCCATGGGGTGGGGCTTCCATCTTTTATTTTTTGGGGACCTAATTTTTTATTCTACATTTGATTTATAAAGTTTATTTATAAAATTTTAGTGATACTCTAAGTACTTTGGACTAAATAAAAGCTCAATAAGTATTTATTTAATGGATGAATGAGATGGAATTTTCCCACTCTCAACATATTTTATCTATCAAAGAGTGGTTCTGTGATTGTAAGTGTGATGTTCACTGTTGAAATTTTTGAGATTTTAGAAGATTGTCTTCTTCAGGCAAGCTAGTTTATTATTGTGGCTCTTTTTAGAATTACATTATAAAAAGCATTTTAAAGTACTTCCCTCTTGGCTAAGAAATGTATTATATTAAAATAAAAATGTGCTGTAAAAATTAGTGATTTGTCTATAATGCAAGGATTCTTTATAGAGTCCTTGTTCTTTTGAGAATCTATGAGTATATGCTACTTTAACATAGTTTGGAGTGAGTTCAAAGTCATTTTTGTCCCAGTAAAAGACTTTTCTTCTAAATGTACTTATTTCTGAGTTACAGTCACAGTTTTCTTATTTTTATGGGCTAGAGATAATAATACCTCTTCCATTGATGTCTTATTTATTTTGGTTCTCAAATAATGGCTTAAATTCCTTTGTAAAATTTCAAATCCCCATACAAGTATTAGAATACATGGATTCTTCTTGTATTCATTTATTAGTTCAAGGCATTTTTAAACTCTATGTTTATGAATGCCAGGGCAAGGGCTATAGAGGTTTCAGAGATACATAAGAACTGCATTTACCCTCCTCTTAAAACAAATGCCCTTTAACTTTATAACATCCAGAATTGTTCATTCAACTAGATAGTCTTAGAGTTTAACCAGCAACTCAAATAAGAAAGGGCAAATTTCAGAAATCCCAGGTAAGTCTGAGTTCGTGACATATGTCTCTAGAATAAGGAAGACTTCAGGAAGTTTTGGAATACTTTTAGTAATAATATTGTAGCTATAAAGCTGCAGGTTAAGCCAAAAAGGAGGAAAAGGTGGTGCTATTCAAAGAAAACTATCTTCCAATATTCGAAGGCCCATACTCTGTAAGAAACGTTAAGTTAATTCTGTGTGGTTGGCTTCAAGGAGTAGAATAAGACCAATGAGGGAAAATTACAAGGATGTGATTTTCAGATTATTACAAGGAGAAACCTCTGATACGCTAAGTTATACAAAACTAAAATAAGATGCTGGAGGGGTAAGGTGTTTCTTGTCACTGGAAGAATTCAAGCACAAAATGCACTACCTCTAGCTTGAGCAGGAGACCTTTAAGGTATATTCCAATGTTGATATTCTGACTCAGTGGTTCTCTCAGAGTTGGTTTCATTAATCCATGAGAATCCCTTCTCCCTGCCCTTTTTGGACCCCTTCTCCTAGTTCCCTCCTTCTCAGAAGGCATTGGAGTAACAGGAAGAATAAGGCTCCTTTAATATTAATTCTGCTATTAAGCATGGAGAAATTCTCCCTTAAGATGAGGTTTCTATTTAAGGATAAACCCAGGGTCACAGATTTATGTTTTTACTTATCTTTCTTTTCATTTTAAATGGAACCATAAGTGTTTAATATGGTGCTCATATCATTTCATTTCATTTTCCACATGTAAGTATGTAGGGATTGAGTGAGTTTGTTTTGCCTTGATACAGCAATTGGTTTTCGTCCTCTGTTTTCAATCAGACAGTTTTAAATTTTGGTTAGGCGTATAAACACACTGTGATGGACGACATTAATAAATAAGTATTACATCGGCTCCGCTTGAGCATTCCCTCTTCATCTTTATCTTTTTTGTTTAAATCCTGTGGGGTCTCGGAATGCTCTTTATGGAGATCAAGAAGATTAAGCAAAATTAGCTCTCAGCTACATAATGGGCTTTCCTCTCCTGGCATGTGTCTCCCCTCTCTGCATATGGTGACTTCCTCTGATAGCAACAGGAGATTCACAGATGGGGGGTGGGGGGAATATGTTCTAGGAGGGCACACCACGAGATTTCAGAGTTCTTGCTCATTTCTAGCAGTGTATATGATTGAATTGGAATAACAAATGAATATGATAAATAAATCAGCTGGATACTCAAAGACACCTCCAAATTCATCTATCTCCTAGGGCAGACTAACCTTTTCAATCTTGGAATGAAGGGTAGCTTTTCTAGTCTTGAGAACATCTAAGCCATAGCTTCATAAATGGATGATACCTTAAAAGAGGTTATTTTCAGAGAGAACTATACTTCACCCATGTCAAACAGTGAAACTCATGCTGTTTATAAAGTTCTCCAGAGAGAGGCCGGCTTACTCATGGGCAGAGTTGGCAGCTGCCTACATGGAATAATTTGAGGATCAATGAGAGGCCCCTATGCTTTAAAATCCATCTCCCTCATCAGTCTGCAGTGGTGCCTGAAATTTCCGCCATTACTGTCATTTCTTAAAAGCCTTTAAGAGGACATATGCCCTATTATCTTGAGGGAGGTAACATTAATTAACTATATAGCATATTAGAATGGATGAGTTTTCTTGTTAATAACCCATTACAACCATTGACACCCAGTAAAGATCAGGGATATGAAGAAATAAAAGCAAGGGCAGGTAAGTTTTAATGGTGAATTGGAGATGGTGATTCATAGTATGAGTGTAGGGGGTATAGTTCAGGTCCTATAGATGGGGGAAGGGGAGTGGGGATTCTAATATGGGGATAACCAATGGGAAGAAAGGAAGACCTGGGTATTTTGTTCCAGGTAGTAGGGTGTGCATGGCCGCAAAAATATGAGAAATGGAGAACCAAAGGAAAGATACCAAGGACAGAATTTACTTGCCCTATAATACTGTTAACCTGGGTCCTACCCCTCCCAAAGAAGTTCATGGTCTTAACAATCATTTGTAGAGTGATTTCAAATTAAATTAAATTTTCTCATTTGAGGATGAAGGATGTGTCTTTAATCCTATCTCAATAAAAATGGAGAACGGGTCATCCTAATTTGTATTGCAATACTTCACTAGGATTCGTATTGACCCTTTAGCTATAGTATCCATTGGCTAAATAACTCTTTTACTTTAGTAGTTTCTTCAGAGAAATTACTTAATTTTTTTTTTGTCCCACCTGCAACATAAGGTATCTATACCATTTAATTGGAATCAGAGAAATTTAAGGGCTGGAATGAGTGTTTTGAGGTCTCTCAGTTTGATCTGTTACTTTAGAGATGAGAAATCAAGACACATGAAGTGTCTTTATTTATTCCTTCATATATTGAGTATTGACTATGTGCTAGGCACAGGGATATAGTGCCAAGTACATATAGTGTTTTCCTCATGGACCTTCTACTTTAGTAGAAGAAATTATTAACTAAATAACTTAATTAAAAATAACAAAAATACATATAAAATAAAAGCTCTGGTGAGTGTTATTAAATGTTACAGTTTATTGAGAGTTTATTATGGGGGATCTTGACCCTGGTGGGGATAGAGTTAGAAAAACTTGTTTGCAGAAATAATGTTTGACTTAATATCTGAAGGTGAGTGGATGTTCACTAAGAGAATAGAAGAAGGGAGAAAGAAAGGTCTAGGGAATGGGTAGAGAATGTGCAAAGGTCTTGTAGAAGGTCATGGCCTTCTACTAAGGTCAAAGCCTTACTGTTTGGAGCTCAGAGAGTTACGGGAGAGAGTTTCTAGAAGAGGCTATAGAAATAAACTGAGATGGATCAAGCAGGGCTTCGTTTAGGGTTTTGGACCTTATTCTAGGTGCAGTGCATGGAAGGGACTGGAGTGGGGTATATGTGGATAAGGAGGCTAAAGCAGTGATCCAGAAGTAAACTGTTGGTGACTTACTCAATGCTAGAGCTTTGGTAGAATTAACATCTCTTCTAGGTTCTTCAATTAACATTTTTTTTAAAACTCATAGTATGTATTTGTTGTTTTTTAAACTCCCCATCATCCATATATCCCACTTCCATTTTAATAGGGATATATTATTCCTTCCTACAGCCAGTTCCTATAATTTTATTGGCGCTAACTTGAGCATTAGCTCCAGGAATAGCATGTGACTCAGACTTAACCAATGAGAACCTCAGATTCTCTTGGAACCATAGCATTTTGTTTAGGAGTGGGGATGTGAGCCACTGATAGCAAATGAGATGACATGGAACTATCACTAGGACTTTGAAGACAGAGAAAAATAGTAAAGTGGGACCTGATGAAGTCATTTAAACAATAGGTAGAGAAGAAACTGAAGCTAACACTGCAGAAGCCTGATGTGAGAGATGGAAAAAGGAAATGCACCCAGGTGACACTGCTTGAGTCCCAAGGCCAGTCATGGCAGAAGTCAACTGTGTCTTGAATTTTTCAGTTATGGAGTCAGTAAAGTCTCATTCTGTTAGAGCTGGTCTTTTTTGGTTTTTCTACTATGTGCAACCAAGAGTCCTAACTAATAGAGGACTAAATTCTTTTCTCCTTTCTTAACTGACTTACAGGATACCACCTAAAAAAAAAAAAAAAAAAAAAAAAAAAGAGGAAAGCTATGATTTTTAATATAACCTTTACAAATCATATGTATTTTTATATCTTTATATAGAGAGTATACTTTGCTATAAAATCAGCTACTCTGGATTCATTTGGATCTAGGACTAGGAACTTTAGTCTTAAGTCACTTTAAAGCTTTTAAAAAAGGTTAAATTTTCACATATTTTATTCTATATAGAAGTGTTTTTCCACAAAATAATTACATACTGGAAGTGTTTTTTTCATATGTAATATTTAGATAAGTAGTATTTATTAAATTTAACATCATTAAAGGAAAACAGCCAATTAACAAATATTTCTCAAATAATATACTGACATATGATATACAAATAATTTCAGTGTCCCTCTAAAAACACCTGTTCATTCATACTCATTAGTAAATCACTATAATATCTCTATTATGACATTTTACCTATTATTTTTGATGTTTCCGCATATGTAATACATAAATAGTCCCTGCTTTTGTTCTCTCACTGATTTTAGTTAATCTAGATAAATGATACATAGTTTCCTCGTCTTTTCGGAGTACTTAAAGATTTTTTTATGTTGCTTGTATGAATGGATAAGTAGCTTAACTATTTGCAAATGATAATATTTGTTTAAAATAATATTATAAAATTTATTTAAAATGTAAAATAAGGTTTTTATAGGGATTTTAGAACTGAGGAAGACTCTTCAATTAACTGTTTCTTAAAAAATTATTTTAAGAATTCTGCTTTACCTTCTAAATCATGTCATTTCATCCAGAACAAAAGCATCCATTCATAAACTTCAGAATTTGATGAGTTTCAAGAAATGTTGCCACTGACAATATTTGCTCTGATGTGTTTTGTATCCAAACAGGGATATAATAGGTAGTAGTCACAATTCACTGTTAGCTCTTCTTTAAGCTCTGACTCATGGGTTTCAGAAGTGAGCAGAACAAACATTTTTATCAATCTGAAAGGTTGAAGATTATTACTAGTCTAACAAACATTGATACTTCTTTTTTTGTGTTTATTTTTCTGCTGGAAATCTGAGATCTATAGCATCTGTGGGGGAAATGGGTGCTTATGTCTGATGACCTACCAAACTGAACAGCGTTGATAACCAGTACAGAGGTAATATAACATCTTTTGTCCAGGTAAGTCCTGGAAGATTCTAAGCCCTCAAGAAGTCCTCCAAATAGGGGACAACCCCACAGATACAGAATACTACCCGTTAGCTCCTAATCTTGCCGTTGGGCTAGAAGAGATGAGCCTCTAGTGCTCATTGTAAAACAGGCCCAACGACTGGTTTTCCATACATTCATTCATAATGATCAATATTTGCTGATAACGATAGCAAATGAAAGTGAATTAATCAGGAATTTTGCCATTGATCTACACATGATTTAACAGGTATACAAGTTATAAGAATAAATAATTGTAATATTTATTTAAAAATGTAAAGGGAAGATTTTATGCTCAGAGAACCTTTAGTTAGTATGACTGAAAGAAGCTACATAGAAGATGTGATATTTTGGCTGTGACTTCATGATCATGTGGGATCTATATGGCCATTCCAATGGAAGGAAATGGCATGAATAAAGTTATGTAGGAGAAAAAGCGAGAGTTTAAGACATGAACAATGTGAAGAGCAGGTAGTTTATAAACAAAAGGATATAAAGACTAGAAAAACATTTGAGTGAGGGCAGATCATAGAGGTACTTGAGATCTAGTTAAAGGGTTTTGTTGTTTATCTTTGAGGTAATAGGGAACCATGAATTCCTTCAGAGCATGAAGATAAGACTTAAGGAAGATTGAGGTGGTTTAGGGAATGGGGCCTTCTGAAATAATCTAGGTGAGAGGTAATAAATTCTATTTTAGGGAAAGTAGAAAGAAGGGAGAGGTAGTGGGATACTGAAAAGTAACTGAATGATTATGGGAAAAGGGCAAGAAAGAAGTGAAAGACAACTAAGGACACAAGCAAATGTGGCTATTAAAAAAGCAGATGTAGTAACAAAAAGAGTCAAAAGAATATGATTTTCTTAAGATCTGCAGTCAACTCTTTATGGAAATAGTAGCTCTGGATAAAGCTACCACACTTGATAATTTTTTAATTTTATGTATATCCTGCTTAGGAGTATTGTACTTAGCACCATCCTACTATAGCATCATTATAATGATGATACTCTCATATTTATAAAGTTTTAATTGAAATAAATTGATTTTTTTTTTTTTACTCTGCTAGTGTCAGCTGCCCATACCAAGTGAAGAAATGACCTTCCTTCTTTCAAAAACTGCTTATTACACAGATATAAGACCTATGTATTTCACTTCTATATGTGTTCTGTCAATCCATGGAACACTTCAGCTGTAGGATTTCTTTTAGTATAGATAAACGCCAATAATGTATGAAATAGACATTATTACCAACATAACATTACAAAAGATGAGGCAAAGAGAGTGCATTCAACATTGTAGAAGCTGTGTATGTGTGTACACTCTGTGTGTGTATAATTACATATATTATTTTCTTTAAAAAAGTAGTTATTTCCTCTAGTGTTAATAATGTTTTGAACCCTCATCAGGCATGTGGCCAGCCACCCAAAGGATAGTTTTAAGCTATGGAATCAAAATCATCAGGTAAGGCCAGTGAGCATCAAACAGGAGAGGTGGTTTTATATAATTTTTATAAGGTCCTCAAGAGTTGAGGGACTCTAAATCTCCCTTAAATGTCTCCAGTAGACACAAATAAATGGAAAGGTATTATGTGCATATGGATTGGAAGAATCAATATTGTTAGAATATCCCTATTACTCAAAGCATTATACAGATCCAGTGCAAGCCCTATCTGAATTCATATATATGATCTATGTAACATAGATCATATAGATCATGTTACATCTATATAATACAGATCATATATATGATATGATATATAGATATAGTTATATATCTATATGATATATGATATATAGATATAGATACATTATCTATATTCTCTATAGATATAGATATATACCTATACATATATATGATATACAGATATAGATATATATATGATATATGATATATAGATATAGATATATTATCTATATTATCTATAGATATAGATACATATTATAGATAGATATATAGATATATATACATATAGATATTATATATAATATATTATATATATTAAATGTTATATATATTACATATTTATCTATATATTATATATGAATTCAGATAGGGCTTGCACTGGATCTCTATAATGCTTTGAGTAATAGAGACAGTCTAACAATATTGCTTCTTCCAATCATATATATATATTGATTCTTCCAATATGCCAACAGTATTGATTTTTCTAATCATATATATATATGTGTGTGTGTGTGTGTGTGTATGTATGATGAAGCTCATAGAGAATGGATTGATGGTTTCCAGAGGTGGGTGTGAGAGATGGGAGAGATGGATGAATGTTTTTGTTTTTGTTTAAATTTAAATAAATAGAGTTAAAGAAAGTCTCCTGTGTTTTATCACTCTCCTAATTAAGAAGTTACTGCTTATGTCCTGTTGAAATTTTTCCTGCTCCATTTTCTATTAGTTCTCCAAGGAGCAACTGTTATTTCCTTCCCTGAGTTTGGTGAGGCCTCAGGTGTTGGTCCTCCCCAAATATTTTGTGGTTGTGAACTGACTTGGGAAGTACCTTCTCTTCCTCATTGTTCAGTATTGTTTGAAGAAGCACCAGCCAGGGAATGTTCTGGAACTTGTAGCATGAATCAGGCGTGGCATAATCATAGGAGAAGGCAATGTAAAGAGCGTGAGGAGTGAATTGGGCAATCCCTCAAAGTCAACAAGTGTCCTTTGCAGCCTCTCTTGCTCACAGATCTTCATACTCAAACCAGGACATTGTAGTATCTGGGAAAGAATTGATGCAGTATGAAGTCCTGTGGGCCTGTAGCCAGAAATATTTCCTCTTAGAAGACACAAACCTCAGTAATAGAATTGAACAAAGGTGAGACAAAGAAGAGTGTAGAACACTGCATTTTAGGAGACAGTCTCAGCAGCTAAACCTGTACTTGTGTGACTATGAAAGCAAGTGCCTTCTTCTACTGTGTGCGATAGGTGCCCATTGCCTTATTCTAGTCACTGAACCTGGATGAAAACAAGTCTTTTGAGGAAAGCGTCATGCTTCCCAAGATGTGAATTGCATTTCTCTTATTCTTTTGCCCTGTAGGCCACAAAGATAATAGCAGATGCTTGGGATGGGAAGAGAGGATTCTTCGGGTCCAGGTTCAGGGGCAAGGGTTGTGTGTTAATTAGGACCCTACAGTTGTAAGCAACAGAACTGACTTTTTCCAACTAAACGAAAACAAACATTTCTGGAGAAAATATTGGGGTAGCTCTTAGGGTAGAAAAGAAATTTGTAGAGGCAGGTTGAGGAAGGACAATGTTTGGTTGATAAAGATACGGAAACATTCGAGCATTTGTGCACTGTTGATGAGAATGTAAAATGGCGCTGCCATGATAGAAGGTGCTATGGAGTTTCCTCAAAAAAATAAAAATAGGACTACCATATGTTTTGGTAACTCCACTTCTGAGATTATTCAGAAGAATTGAAATCAGGATCTTAAAGGAATATTAGCACTGCTCTATTCATTGCAGCACTATTCACAATAGCTAAGTTGTGGAAGCAAGCTAAATGTCCATTGAAAGATGAATGGATAAAGGAAATGTGGTATACACATGCAATGGAATTTTGCATTTTTAAAAAATAAGAAAATTCTGCAATATGCCACAACATGGATGAACCTTGAGGACATTATGCTAAGTGAAATAAGCCAGTACAGAAAGAGAAATACTGCACAATTCCATTTTTGTGAGGTATCTAAAATAGTCACATTCGTAGAATCAAAGGGTGGAATGGTATTGCTAGGGGCTGAAGGAGGGCAAAATGAGAAGTTACTATTTAATAGACCTAAATTTTCAATTAAGTAGGGGGAATAAGTGTTAGAGATCTTCTGTACAATAATAAGCGTATATATAATCATCAGTATTGTATTGTGCACTTAAAAATGTGTTAAGAGGGTAGCTCTTATGTTAAGTTTTCTTATTATAATAACATGAAATTAAAAAAAAAAATCATGGGGCGCCTGGGTGGCTCAGTCACTTAAGTGTCTGACTCTTGATTTTAGCTCAGATCATGATCTTAGGGTCATGAGATAGAGATCCATGCTGGGCATGGAGCCTGCTTAAGATTCTCTCTTTCCCTTTCTCTCTGCCTGTCCCTTACTCCTTTCTCTCCCTTAAAAAAAAAAAAAAAAATCTTCTTCAAATTAAAAACATAAGAAAGAAGAAAAATTCTTTGTGATTGGAATTCTATCCATTTCACCACCTCATAAGGTCTGATTAAATGAGACATCATCTACAAATCTTGAGGACCATGTCAGC